>NC_140583.1:902886426-904086426 GCF_964204655.1 Triturus cristatus
GTTTCTCTCTTCTCTCTTCCTTGTATCTTACTCTTTCTCCCTTTCTCTCTCTTACGCTATCTCTCTTTCTCTCTCTCACTCTTTCTCTCTTTCTCTGTCTTCCTCTCTTTCACTCTTTCTCTCTCCTCTCTCTCTCTCCTCCTCTCACTCTTTCATCTTTCTCTCTATCTCCTTTGCTGGACGCATAGCGCACCATTTTATCTTTCTTTTTGTCTTGCGGGCTGTGAATCAAAATGGACCAGCGATGACACGCCACAGCTGTACATAGTTTTATTTGTTGTTGTTTTGTTTTAATAAAATGTTCTATATGTAAATCTATACATGACTAAGATTCTTATTCCTCCAACCTCACAAGCATCTTTTTAATAATAGTTCAAAGAGGGATACTTCTGGGCCCAAGAAGGTTGTTGGGGGTATTCTGGTGATCTGGGAAGAGGGTGCGTTACCTGCTAATGTGGGGAGACGCAGCGTGAAAGGGGTATCTCTCACAGAAAGAGCTCCGGTATGTTTTCAGAAATGCCACGGACAGATGCCAGCTGACGGACTGAATCACAAAATGGCTTTTCAATGCACATATAGTGGGACTTATGAACTGTTCGTACCCAGGTTCGCAAAGGGACAACTGCGGCCCGTCCGCTCGACTCACAGAGGCAGAACTACGAGCCGTTCGCTCCCAAAGGAACAGCAGCGTAGTAGCTTGTAGAGATAGAGGTACAGCAGCGTACTAGCTCGCAAAGGTAGACAGCTGGAAGCCGACGGACTGGCTTCTAAAGGCAGAGCTGCGAAGTGGTGATGTTGGGCACAGGGAGCGTGAAAGGGTTTTCTTGCTACTGGTGTCCTGGAGTGGAAGTCGTGCTGCCTGGCGCTCACCTGTTTCTCCTTTATTGTTAATAAATCTTAAACCTTCACTGCATCCAAATCATCATTACACAGAGCTCCACTATATTAAATTGCCCCCGGAACCTTTCTTTTATATTTTCACTCGAAGCGAGGCACAAGATGACTGCTAACAGTTCCTGGTTTGAAGTGTTAGCAGCCACTCAGAGGACACTTTGTGCTTTGAAGTGTCAGCAGCCAAACAGAGGCAAGCTCGTGCTCGGGAGTTAGGCACCGACCAGATATATATATATATGTATATTCGTCACCGAGGTGCCCCAGATTCAAGGACACAAACTCCACGGGTGATGATTCTGCTGAACCTTTATTGAAAACCGGCACAAACATTCCCAATTCTTTTCAGTCCCTGACGCGTTTCGGAGCGGCTGCTCCTTCTTCATAGGGGGAAGATGGCATACACAAGAAAACACTCAACGTTCATTTCCGCTTTTAGCATCCGCTCTCAGGTGAGTGGTCTGCTGGGAGTTGTAGTGTTAAATTTTTCCCATCAGTGGGGTCCGTGTATTTGCCAAGTAATTTTCTTCAATTCTGATTGTGCAGTGTTTAAACCCTCCGGTGGGCTTCAGGAATACAGTCCGATTTCAGTTATAAATCATCCGTGCTGCTGACAGGCTATGAACAATTTCCGCCTTGCAGACCTGCATGACATTTCAACAAGCGGTGCAATCCTTCATGGCCGGAGCTGCCGTGCATTAACATTCGTCTCCGAGGTGCCCCAGATTCAAGGACGCAAACTCCACGGGTGATGATTCTGCTGAACCTTTATTGAAAACCGGCACAAACATTCCCAATTCTTTTCAGTCCCTGACGCGTTTCGGAGCGGCTGCTCCTTCTTCATAGGGGGAAGATGGCATACACAAGAAAACACTCAACGTTCATTTCCGCTTTTAGCATCCGCTCTCAGGTGAGTGGTCTGCTGGGAGTTGTAGTGTTACATTTTTCCCATCAGTGGGGTCCGTGTATTTGCCAAGTAATTTTCTTCAATTCTGATTGTGCAGTGTTTAAACCCTCCGGTGGGCTTCAGGAATACAGTCGAATATGTATATATATATATTTTCCTTTAATATCTCAAAATCTTCTGAACGGATTTACACCATTTCTACAAAACCGTGCATTCTGGACCAAGACCTTTCTCCCTGCCAAATTTGGCGTAATTCTGTTCAGCAGTTGACCTGTAGCCTCTTCTAAAGTTTCCTATGGAAAATGCATTGAGAAAACATGTTTTCACACCCCCCTTTTTTCTCAGCCCCCCTATACTTTCAAGATAGGAGCTGATCAAAAAAGAGAAACTTTTTGGAAAATTTCGTAAAGAATCGTCAAACGATGCCAAAGTTATAAGCAGATGGAGGGCTCCAGGAGGGGGTCTCCCTCCCAAAATGAGTGCAGCCCCACACCCCCAGCGAGCCCCCGCTATTATTTTTTAAGAAATGCCCCGGGGACCTAGTTCACCCCGGGTTCTCATTAAAATAAAACACGGGAACCCACGTCCCCAGTGCAAATTGCGCCAATTTTATTTAAAAAAAAATTTTTGGGGGGCCCTGGGGGTCAGGGTGTTTCTACCCAGCCCCCTTCTCTTGTTTTCTACCTTTGTTTCTCTGTTTTCTAGCGACTCACTTCTATCGAGCCGCAAGATGGCTCCAACACTTCCTGGTTTGGAATGTTGACAGCCAATCACAGTGAAGCTTGTGCACGGGACTTAGGCTCTGCCCAGATATCGAAACTTTTATTTTTCAAATCTCTCAGCAACTACTAATCGTATTTACACCATTTAAAAAAAAAGGTTGCTTTCTGACCCACACACTACCTTTGTGCCAAATTTAGGGTAATTCCGTTCAGTAGTTTCAGCTGTAGCCTTGCACAAAGTTTCCTATGGGAAATTGATTTTTTGTCTCTTATTTTTTGAATTTCTCAAAAACTACTGAACGGATTTACACCATTTAAAAAAAAGGTCGCTTTCTGAACTAAGCTCTACCTTTCTGACAAATTTGGGGTAATCCCGTTAAGCTGCTCGGGCTGTAGCTCGTCTCAAAATCTCCTATGGAAATTAATGTGGGGAAAAAGCGTTTTGGGACCGCCCTTTTTTCTCAGCCCCTCCTTGAAGAATCACTCCCAAACTTTCAGGATTGGAGGTGACCTGGATAGACTTTTTCTTGGGAGAATTTCGCAAAGATTCGTCAAACGATGCCAAAGTATTAGCAAATCAAAAAATGCTTTTCCTACGGAAACTACGTTGTAACTATAACTACCTACTGGCAACCGCCAGTAGGTAATATATATATATATACATATATATATATATAGATATTGGAAAACGTCCTGTCCACACTTATTCCCTTTCGGCGGAACCACAGGCACGGACCTCCAGACTCCAAGTACAAATCACGGACTCCCACAAGGCATAGGTGGGTGAAGCAGTGTCAATTTAATGAACCCAAAATATCACAGGAGCAGTGCCTGCCATGACGCGTTTCGCTCCTCGGGGGGAGCTTGATCACATGATGTGTCTCCGCACTGTGACGTATTTAAGGTACAAGATGTGCACAATCAACTAAAGAAACAGACTATCATTGTAAAGCAATATAGAAAACAGACTATGGCACTGATGCGGTCAGTTACTAACATTCAAACTTTACCATAGTCATGGACAAAATCCGAATAACAATGCATGATAAAGTATAGAGAGAAAACTGCATAATTTCATAAAAGCGGAATACAGTAAATGGAAACATGAGTTCATACATAGTGCAGAAGTATGTACTGTAATCGCAGATCAGCAACCTAAAAATGAAGGTTGGTGATGTCTATTAAGAACAATATTCGGCCAGTGCCCCGAATACAAAACTACAAAATACAATTCTCTCAATAATAAATGTAAAATAGGTTAGGTGACCTGAGTGTATAAAGTGCCAAACATAAAACACGAGGCATCATATAATCACATATCTGTCATGCAAATGGATCATTGAATACAAATACATATTGTCCATCACAGACCGGTCTAATTAGCAGCAAATAATACCACAATAAAGTGCAAGTGCAATATTATCAGGTAACTGATCAAATCTAAAGAGACCCAATACTGAAAGGAGGACATAAATGTATAACATCAGTTAGTATCAAAATTGCAAGCTAAAAAAAAATATATATATATAATTAAGATGCCATGTGATAATAAATAGTCTGTATAAAAAAACAAAGTGCATAGTGCAAAAAGTGCAAAATAGTACTGTGCAAAAAATACTCTAACACTAGCAGCAAGGGAAAAAAAAACTGAATCGCTTAAGCCTAAATGACCCTAAAGTGCAAGTGCAATAAAAATAGTAAACTCACAGAACAAACCACTTTTATATTTAGCAAAAAATGTATAACACTGATCCAATGAAACAAATGACCATCATATTATATATATATGCCTGAAGCACCACAAGGTCCCTGTGGGCTCCCCGCATCCTGCAGGAGCCGGCATTGGTATTGAACAGAGGGAGCTGCTAACAAGCAGTACCCAATGTCCAAAAGCAATTCTGCTCTGCTTACAGTAAGTAAGAACATTTTACTTGCTTTTGCTTACTCAAAGCAGAGCAGAGTTTGTTATGGCTTGGCGGGAGTAGTGCTCCAGCCAAGCCAAAGCAAACTGCAATGTCCCGGTTGTGGGCACCGCAGGACATTGTTGGAGCCGGCCCTCAGGGGTGGTGGTCCCCAGGGCCATTAGTGGCTCCAGGAAGGGGGCCACACAGAGGTGTTGTTCCCCTGGGCTGCGGCAGGCTGTGTGGCACCTGATCTTAATTGTTTACATTTGCGCCAGAAGGTGGTGGTCCCTGGGGCTGCGGGGGATCCCATGGGCCCCTGATTTTTTTTCTTTTTCACTGGGGAGGTGGTGGTCCCTGGGAGCTGTGGGAGGGCCACAGCCACCCTATTCATTTTACATTTAGCCCGGGAAGGTGGCAGTCCCTGAGGCTGCGGGGGTTACCCCGGCCAACCACTGCATAATTTGTAATGAATGTCCCAGGGAGGTAGTGCACCTCTATGGGGCTGTGGGGGAGCCGTGCGCCCCCGCATTATTTTAATGTGAAGCCCCGGGAAGATGTACAGGGGCCCACAGGTTTGCTGCAAATCCATTGATCCACCTGCGATCGAGGCAAATTAAAAATAGATGCTCTTATCCCCTGGTGGGGTCCCAGTGTATACCCTGCACCATATTTGGAGGTCAGGGTATCCCTACCCTGCCCTCTTTCCTTTTTTTGGGACAGTTTTTTAGAGGGAAAAGATGGCTGTCAACACTTCCTGGTTGAAGTGTTGCCAGCCAATCAAATTTTAGTGGATTCGCAAGTCCACTGCAAGGACTTGCGTGCACACATTTCTATATTTTTTTAACCTAAATATCTTTGAATTTACTGAACGGATTGACACCAAATCCAAACAGCACACTTTCTGGACAGGCACCTAGCTTTTTGCCAAATTTGGTGTAATTCCATTCAGCGGTACAGACGGTAATCATGTTCAAAAGATGAAAAAGGCTCAAGGACATAACATGGTAAAAACGTGTTTTGGGGTCTCCCTTTTTTTCTCGCCCCCTGCTAGAAGGATCACCCCGAAATTTTCAACACAGCAGCTGAACAACAAAGGAGAAGAGTTTTGAAACATTTGTGAAGATTTGTCAAGCGGCATCAAAGTTATTTGCCAACAATAAGCACTTTTCCTATGGAAACTTTGGTCCTAACTAGAAGTACCTACTGGGACCCCCTTTAGATGTGTTGCAAATTGAAACTAAAGAATAGTGTTTGCATAAATTTATATTTTAGAATTTGGAATTCCAATGTGGCTGAAGCCCCAGAACTCTATCGCTGAGTAGGTGCGCTAGATGTTGTTAACAGGAAGTGAGTCACAAGGATGTAACAGTCCTTTGTTTCTTTTTAAACACTGAGTGTGTGGGTTATGGGATAGCCCAGTTGAAGGGTTGAGCCAAAACGTGTAGGCTTTCCATGTGGGGTGTTGCTGTGACACAAGAAACAATATAAAAAATAATAGATAAATATTTATTAGCATCTGGACTTTGTGCCACGGCATTTCTTGGAGTAGTGGAGGAGAGTGTGGCTGGATTGTCTGATATAAGATGGTCGTTGTGGAATATATATATATATTTCATTTATGATCCCTTTTTAAATTTAATAAATTATGACATTAATGTGAGCATGGGATATGAAAGTGGGTTCAAACCCAAATCAGTATTTGTGCCTCAAATTACCAATGAGGCAATTGATATATATTGAAAAAAAGTATGATCAAAGAATTGCAAAAAAATGATGTGAATAGACCATATGTCAGGAGTAATTTGAAAAAATCCACTCTGTTAAGGAATTGAAGATGAATAAAGATATAGTAATCAAAAAATCTGATAAGGGAGGAAACATAGTGATATGGCCCCTTGATATATATTTAATTGAAGGACATAAGCAATTAAATGACAAAGATAGATATGAGACCACAACCAAAGCTGAATATGAGAATGCAAATAGAAAGTATTTTGATAAATTGATCAATTGGCGGGGCAAGAGAATTTTAGATTGGGATGAATACCAATTTCTGATGTGTAAATTTCCCAAAATTCCGGCTCTCTATTTTCTGCCAAAACTACATAAAGATCCGTGTAATCCCCCAGGAAGATCAACTGTTAAATCAAGAGGAAGCATGTTAGAAAGTACGTCTAAGTATGTTGACCATTTTCTTCAACCATTTGTGCTTACTTTACCATCATATGTGCAAGACAAAGATATTTTTTTAGGTTAATAAATGAGATCACCTGGAGTAAGTTATTTAATAATGTGCCTCCATGTAAATAGCTACACACCTGCATCCCCAATGATTTAGGAATAGACGCATGTCGATATTTCCTTAAGGGAAGATTGCTCTTGTATCTTTTGCATACTGAGATGCTTTTGTAAATGATACACATCTGCCTAACAAATAATTTTTTTATCTTCAACAAAGTACTGTACAGACAATCCATGGGGAGGGCAATGGGAACTTGCTTCACCTCAAGCTTTGCCAGGTTGTACCTGGGCTGGTGGGAGAAGCAAATTGTCAATAACATCTGACACTTTGAAGACCACGTCTTCCTCTGGGTATGATACATTGATTACATCTTTTGCATATAGAAGGGGACCCAGGATCAAGCTTAAGAATTTGTCAACATACTTAATGATAACTCTCTAAACCTATCATTTCGTAGTAACAGCAATGAAACTACAATTGAGTTCTTAGATCTGAAATTGGAGGTGGAAGGAGATAAACTCACAAGCTGGTTGTTTCGAAAAGAAACAGCAGGCAACAATCTGTTGCACGCAGACAGCTGTCACCCCACCAATTTAATTCAGAGTATCCCTTAGGGAGCGCTATTATGTGCAAAAAGGAACTGTAGCACTGAAGAGGGATTTCAGACAGAAAAGGTGATCATGATGCAAAGATTTGCTGAGAGGATATAATAAGAAAACCATCGAACAAGCAAGTAATAAGGGTGAAAATGAAATGAACTGTTAGTACCGAAAAAGAAGGCAGATAAGGATGATGATAAACAAATCAGATTCATTACATCATTTAATAATCAAGTCTGGGAGGTAAAAAGCAGTCTTAAGAAATACTGGGAAATTTTTAAAACAGACCCAGATTTAGTTACACTAATTTGAAACAATCCAGCTTTTACTTTCAGAAAAGCGCAATTCTTGAAAAACACACTGAGCCATTGTTTGGTAAACCCTGAAAGAGATAGGAATGACGTCAAAGGCTTTTTCACTTGTAGAAAGTGTAAGGCTTGTAAATTCAGTCATAACTATAAAACTATCTGAACAACAAGCTGTGCACAAAATCCTGAAACATCTTACATGCAATACGGAATTTGCAATATATGCTCTCAAATGTCCATGTAACAAATTTTTCATTGGCAGTACTGCGCACAAGGCTTGAGACGAGTACTGGAACACATAAGAGCAATTCGTAATGATGACAAGCAATACCCAATTGCTCGACATTTTAAAAATGTCCACAACCAGAACTGTAATTTTCTGAAATTCTGTGTGCTTGATAGTGTTCCAATTCGAGAACCAGGTGGCAACAGAATTTTATCTAAAATGATTATTAGAAATAACACTTTTCATCTCACAGGCCTTAACCTTGATGAGAAATTGGCAATACATCTAGGTTGATCATTAATGATAGATAGTTTTAAAATAGTTATACCTCTCTTCAAGAAATGGATGTTAGCTTCATATGTTTTTAATTAAGGAATATGTAATTGCATATTTGATTTTAACCACTGTCTTTTGTCTATTTTTTAGACAGATGAGGACAACATTGAGACGCAGGAGAGCCATTATATCTGGCTAGTGTTGTACAGTAGGAATGCTATTTTTTCTTATTGTTAAAAACATTGATGTGAAATGTAAACATATTAATCAACATGAGCTGAAATTATGGTAATGCAGCTTGAAGCATTGTATAGAGTGATGATAGGCCCAGTAGGGCAGAATTTATAGAAAGAGGTAACTTTGATTGGGTGTGGGCGGTTAAAAAAGAGTTGGTGACCCGATGTGATATGATGACTCAATACTTTGCAAAGATTGTTAGAAGAGAATCTGCAGGACTTCATAAATTATGCCAATAACTTAAAGTACTCAATGAGTTATAAAAAGATTCATGTATGCCCACTGGGGCAGAATTGGACTGATTGACTTTCACATTTAATTACAATTGTGATTAGCACATAACAAAAGGTTATTTTTACAGGAGTCATGTTTAAAATGTACAATAAGGATTTAACAAAATGATGAAAACATTTTGTATCCGTTTGATCGAATAATTGAAAGTGGGAAAATGACAAAAAGATGTTTCCTATGTCTATCACGAGCACATATCACATGGTGAAACAGAGGTAACATGTAACCTTACCCCTGATCAAGGAGCGCAAGGCTCCAAAATGCGTTGGGATGTTGCTGGCATTAAATAATTAAACACGCTGTCAAACCAGGGCCGCGGTACTGTGTTTTGTACAACTGGAGCAAATTGGCGGTCGAACCTCACAGACTTGTTTTGGATATATATATATATATATTCAGTGAAAAAAACATGGGTTTCACACACGTTATAGTTAGGAATAAGCATTTAAAAAACCTTGCAAATTCAGTGAAAAAACCATAGGTTTCACACACGTTATAGTTAGCTGGACATTTTACTCGTAAAAAACCAATGAAATTCCCCCGTTATAGTTAGTTAAGCTAACTATAACTCGCGCACCCGCAATCCACTGCTGATGACGTCACATATTACATCACTCATGACATGGTCAGTGACATCACTCATGACATCACTGATGACATCTCAAATGACATCACTGATGACATCACTGATGACATCATCCATTGAGTATCTGTTTCTTAACAATTTTAATATGTTTAATATATATAGAGAAAGGCCTGTTGGAGAATGAGTGGGTGTGCAAGGGTGTAAATGGATGATTTTCTGTGGTGCATAACATTATTCTTTAAGTAAGTCATTAAATGTATCTTACTGCAGACTAGCGACTAAACTGTATAAATGTGTGTATGTATCTGTATGTTGGTGTATAAGTGGCTGCATGGTTTTGTGAACAGCTATATGAGTCTCTATATGTGTAATTGATTGTTTGTCTGAGTATCAGTATGGGTTCGTGAGTGTTTGTGTGGGTAGGGTGTGTGTCACTCTATGCATAGATGTGTGAGTTGTGATTCTATGGGTGAATGGTTTTAGGAGTGCATCTGTGATGGACTGTATGGTTGAGCGAGTGTATGTATGGGTGTGTTAGGGATTGAATATATATTTCAGTAGTACATTTGTGACTAACTACATATGTGAAAGGCAGTATATCTGTGTGTAAGAGTATATAAGTGAGTAGATATGAGAGTGTATGATTGTGAAAGTGACTGTATGGATGAGTGTGTGCTTGTATCAATGATTCTTTAAGAGTGTAAGAATGTGATACTATTTTTATGAGTAAGTGAACTTGAGTGTGTTTTACTGCATAGGTGAGAAAATGGGAGTGTGATTATTTGCATGACTGAGTTGGTGTAACAGTAGCTCTATGGATACTTGTTAGTGTGTGAGTATCTATATAAGTGTTGAAATGTATATTATAGTTTTGTATGGGGTGACTGTAAGTATGAGTGACTTTACAGGTGAGCAAGTGGAGGTATATGAAGACCCAAGAGTTAATAAGTGGGTATGTAATGATTGATATTGCAGTATATATGGTTTTGAGAATGGAACTGTTAAATTTTTACTCGGTGTATCAAAGGTTATATTATGGTGTAAGAAGATGTGGTAATTTTTCTCATGGATGACGTCATCAGTGATGTCATCAGTGATGTCATTTGAGATGTCATCAGTGATGTCATGAGTGATGTCACTGACCATGTCATGAGTGATGTAATATGTGACGTCATCAGCAGTGGATTGCGGGTGCGCGAGTTATAGTTAGCTTAACTAACTATAACAGGGGAATTTCATTGTTTTTTTACGAGTAAAATGTCCAGCTAACTATAACGTGTGTGAAACCTATGGTTTTTTCACTGAATTTGCAAGGTTTTTTAAATGCTAATTCCTAACTATAACGTGTGTGAAACCCATGGTTTTTTCACTGAATTTGCAAGGTTTTTTAAATGCTAATTCCTAACTATAAAGTGTGTGAAACCCATGGTTTTTTCAGTGAATTTGTATGGTTTTTTAAATGCTAATTCTTACCTATAACGTGTGTGAAACCCATGTTTTTTTCAGTGATTTTGTATGGTTTTTTTAATACAAATTCTTATTTTAAACGTATGTTTTTTTTTTTAATTTGCAAGGTTTTTTACAATTTTTTTTTTGTTACTTTATATTCTCTAAAAACACTATGCTTAATTTAAAAAAATTCTGCAACATATTATTTTTTCTCATTTTTTTTTTACCAAACAGGAAAGATATATTACTATAACATAGTGATTCTTTTTTTCCCTTTTTTTTTTTTTTTTTTTTACGTGCGCGTACGGTAAGCTTACGGTAAGCGTACGGTTTGCATAATGTGCGTAATATTTTTACTCTTTTGGCGTATGGTTACGCAATTTACGTAGCCGTGCGTACTGCGTACGCGGCGCGAAAGCACATACGCTACACGCGCACGTTACGCGGAAGCGTTGCAGCGTGCTTGTTATGCGCATGCGCACGTGCGCGTGTCTTTTATACGCGCATGCGTACTTTTACCGTAAGCGTTCCGTAAGCGCACCGTAAGCGCTCTGTAAGCGTAACGTACGCGCACGGTGGGTCATGTGATCAAGAAACAAAACTTTTGATTGGTTTAAAGTTGTTTCAGTTCTAGAACTCTCCTACACCACACCCATTCCCCTCATTTCTGCTTGTGATCCCTTAGGAGAAGGAGCTGACTTGTCTTTGGGATACGATGGCAGACCAGCACTCTTCTACTGAGAGTGAGGCTAGCAGCACCACCATCAGGCAGAGAAGGAGGAAACAGAAGAGCTCTTTTATATGGGAGTATTTTACTTTTCCTGAGGGTGAGAAAAAAGTGAATGCTGCATTAGTGACTTGCAAGCTGTGCCAGCGTGTACTTTCAAGAGGTAATCCTAACAAGAAGTATTCCTTCGGGAATCACACTATGTTACGACACCTTCATGATGTACACCCTAGGGCACATGCTCGACATACTGGAGGAAACCCTTCAGTAAGTCAACCAAGCACATCCACAGCAGCTCAGCCGAGTCCATCTTCGGCAGCTCAGCTGAGCCCTTCATCTGTGGGGGCAGATTCACCTTTTTCTGATCCTGTGGAAACTAACCATCGATTTGCGAGGGTTACAATGCGGTGCTCAAATTTCCATGGTCTAATTGTTCATAGGGAGACCAGTGTTCCCCTAATTAACAACAAAATAGACCAGCACATTTGTCCTACCAGCTAATATTCCCATTCTTCCTTTCCTCTGTCCCTGCACGAACACAACGGCTCTTTTAAGAGCCAACCTTAACTCTCAACTTTTTAAAATTTTTTCTTTAAAACTTTTTTTTTTTTTACCGTACGCGTACGGTAAGCGTATTTTTTTTTTTTATTTTTTTTAAAAAACACTAAAAAACAATTACCACATTACAAGGTCTTTGAGGGATTAATAACAAAATACTGAAAATTTGTTTGAGGAGAAGTGGAAGAAAGGGACCATCTAATTTTTGACTTACCTGACCCACCCAACAATTTATTTATCAATTTATATTTAATTGAAATTGCTTGTAAAAATGTTTTTTTTTTCTAAAATTTTCTTTTTCAATCTGAAAAAAAAGAAAAAAGTATTAATATTTAATAAAACATTATATAATACAGTACACGTATTTACATATTTTCCCAAAACAAATTTTTGCCATTTTTTTGCTGTTTTCAGAATATATTGCATTTCACTATTAATTGTGAAAGCAATTGCATTCATCACTTAACAGCGGGCAAAAAAAAAATAACAATCTCAAAGATTGTTTTAAAAAAGCCCAGAATCTCTTTTCACTTAAACATAACATTACAGAAATGCAAAATATTCAAAAGAAATATCATCTAATAACTTTTTCTTTAAAATACCGTCTGACAATTTTGTTACAGAAGCATAATCACAAAAATAATACATCTCAAATAACTCCACAATACATCTGGTTACCTTTCGTTTAGGCCAAATGGTAATTTTAAAATTCTTTTTTGATTAAATTTGTAATGGTAATCCAATAAAATTCCAAAATTTAAATTGTACAGATGTTACCGATTCTCTTTAAATTTTTGGTTTCCGAAAGATTCATTAGGAATTAAATAAGTCCAAAATCCAATTGGTTACCTTTCCTTTAGGCCAAATGGTAATTTGAAAAATCTTTTTATTTGAAAATTCCAATGGTAATCCAATAAAATGGTAAGATTGTTTTGTACAAATCTTGCCAATTCTCTCTAAAATTTAGGTTTCAGGAAGATTAGATAGGAATTTGCTAAATCAAAAGGCAAACGTTGCTTGAAAATCAATTGGGAATCATTACACAGTGTCCAGCCTTTTTCACATTTAAGATAAACTGTGTAATGTCCTGAAGTTACAGTAGGTCCTTCATGGAAAATTATTGCAACTGTTACAAAAGTTTTTCCTGAAATTGATAATTGCTGTCCTGTAAACTTCTTTATTAAAGTATCCAATTTTGAACCATCAGCACTACATCGTTGCATCATTAAAATTACATACTGTCCGTATTCCTTTGAAATTAACGTTGAAAACATGTCTGATTTACACTCACTGCATTCCATGCTATGATTAGCATCTTTAACTAATTTAGCAAAAGTGACTGTTTTACTCTCTGGCAATGTTAAATAAATAAACCTATCAGAATCAACATTAGAACCACATGTATTGAAACAGTTTTCACAACTATGTTCCCATTTATAAGAGAGACCAAACATATTTTCAATGTGTACCCCTTCTTCTTCAAGTACCTGAAGAAAATACATCAAGAATTCCTGTGCGTCCTGCTGTACATTTTGAGAAAACTGTGTTCATCCAGAACATACATCTAAAAGTTTTCTAATTTCAGTAGCACTTTCTATTTTAGTTTTATCATTACTCAGCTTTTCAAAAAGGAGACTCAACTCAGAACAGAATCTTTTTCTTTGATTTACTATTATCTGCTCTTGCAAACTTTCCAGATAAAATACAACATTCAGCACTACATTAGCGTAGCAGTTGACACCAGAGCTATTTTCAAAATGACAACCTACAACCTCTTCAACATTTTCCTTTTTCTTTTTGCTTGCAATTACATCACTCCTCTTTTTTTTCTCCTCTCTACATCCTCATTATAGATATTCTCAATTCTCCTTTTTCGAGAAACAACACGTTTGTCCAACACAGGATACTGACCTAAATGAGGAGCATAGGTTCTTCTTAATCTATTATACTCCTTTACACAATTTGCATCAGCACTAACTTTTGAGTCATCAAAGTCTATCATAAATAAACCAGATAATGTTTTCACTTGTGACAAAGCTACATAAGCCATACCTTCTTTGAACACAGTTGAACCAATGTTTACAAAAGCACAATCTACAGTCAATCCTTGAGACTTGTGAATAGTTACAGCATATGCTAGAGAAAACGGAAACTGTTTCCTACGTACATATAAGTCTTTCACAAGCATGAAACGAACTGTACAACGACAAATGTCTATAACTTCTTTTATCTGATCAAATTTTATTTTTAAACATTCAATTCCATCTTTTTTCTGAAAATTAATAAAACCCACAACTCTTCCCATAGCTCCATTCACTAAACCTTTTTCAACATCCAAATTTCTCCTTAAAAATACTCTACAGTTCATGCAAACATATAGATTTTTTTCCAATCCAGCTGTTTTCGAAATGTTCTTCTCTAGTGAATCCAATTTATTTTTCAGTTTGCCTGTTAATGTAATAGTAATTCTTTCATGCTGAATTTTGTCCACTGCTTCCAATTTCCTAATCTCTTCCTTTTCCAATTTCAAAAGTTCCTCATTGAATATTGAGCATTCACGTAGTGTTGGCATTAAGCAGATGACACTTTTCTTTTCTGCAATGTTCTTGTATATTTTTTCTGCAACTATTTCTTCCTTTGGGAATAAATTATGTAGCAACCGACTCTGTAATGCTTTCGTGCCAGCTTCAGTGAGTAGTCCAATTCTGATATCTTTCAGAATATTTCCATATTCTTCATCGTTTGCTTGCCTCATATTAGTAGTAAGTTCCTTGTACTCAAAGAAGGACCAAATATTTGCATTACCAATGCTTCCCAATGACTTCTTTGTGTCTTCATGTGTCACAGTATTAAACACTGGTTGTCCTTTAACTGGAGTAAGCTGTAGAAGATCCCCAAAAACTATGACATGTTTTCCACCAAATAACACGTCATAGTCTGTCCTTAGAATTTGCTGCATTCTTAAATGCACAAAGGCAAGCATTAAGTTTGATACCATGCTCACCTCATCAATAATGAGAACTTGCATCTTCTTCAATACTCTTGAAACTTCCAAGCATGCTTCTCCAGTTAGCTTGTGGTATTGTATTTTGTTCTCATGCTCCACTGGTAACATTAGCAAACGATGTAAGGTGATTCCTTTTATGTTATATGCTGCTAACCCAGTTGGAGCAGTAACCACACAAGACAAAGTTGAATCTGTTTTTTGCTGTAGGTAGCTTCTGATGACTTTTATTAAGAAACTTTTTCCAGTTCCAGCTTGTCCGCTTACATACATCCTGATTGGTTGAAATGATGTGCATTAGCACTCTTTTTTTTCATGTAGTAATCCGTGATCAATTTTGTTTCTGATCTCTTCATAAATTTGTTGCTGCTCTTCATTCAGTTGTCTTTCCAAATTTGGTAAGTCTATAAATTCTTCTTGAGCTTGATTCATAGCCGTTTCCACTTCAGTCATGGCTATTGCAGCTTCATTTTCAACGATTGGTTGTCCTAGGGGATCTTGACTGAGTGTTCCATAACTTTGGCTGTCTTGAGAACTGTCTCTAGCTACTTCAGCTGCAATTGTAGTTTCCTGTTCAATTTCTTCATTTAACATTTGCACATAATTTGTGAAAGTACTGCATTCTATGCTGTCTTTGCAAGCATTAAAGGAATCTTCATAGCTTTGAAATTCTCCCAGTAGTTCGTCCTCTGAACGCCATGGTTCAAACAGCTGTAAAAGAGCCAAATAGTAAAATTCCTTTTTGTCAGTAGTGTCGCAACTCAGCTTCCTGTGATTTATCAAACTTCCTTTTGTTTGCTTCACCAAACATCCTTCCTCACCAATGACTTTATATTTTCCATTGTTGATGTCTTCTGCGGCTTTCCGTGAATAAATGTAGTTCTGCAGCACTTCAGAGAGACACATGTTCTCTAGATGAACACTTCTCTTTGGGTAATATGTGTCCAACATGTTTGATTTCAAAATATCTGTACTTTCTGGGTCATTCTCGGCCAAATATTCAATTTCTCCAACAGATTTCAGTACCCGATTTCTCATTGCTGCAAGGCCTAAACTTGCCCAAATTATTCTTCTTGATTTTGAGTAGAGACTTGCAGAAGATAACCTATCTGAACATTCATAGGATCCAATTTCTCGATGCGATAACATCTTTAAACTGAAACTGTACAGCTTCTTACTGACAGTCTTCTCGTGAGAAATCTCTTCCCACATTTCTTTCAATTCAGTTTTTTCTGATTTCGTAATGTAAGACGTTACATATCGAGCAACAGCAATGGAATTGTCAGCTACATACTGTATATCCATGTTAGCATTCCACATGGATAAAATGACTGGGTTGTAGTCATTTATATTTTTTGATTCTTCTTTTCTTTTTAGGTTGTAGGTATTCTTAGGTGATTTTCTTGTAATAGTATGTCTCACAGCTGACATAAAACTGTTTACTCTTCCTTTTGAAAGAACAGGTCTAGGAAATCCAAATCGACATTTAGTGTAGAATTTATCTTTCGTCTTGTACTTCCGTCGACAGTATTTTCCACACCGATGACTTTGGAAACGTAAAACTTGCTCTTTTAACTTTTTCTCTTCTGTGCTTTTTGGTATAGCACATGTTGCATATTCTTCAATAAAAGATAACACTGCTTCATCAGTATCTGTTCCAAACTTTGGGGCATCCTTGATCCACAACAGCATATGAATATGAGGAGCACCTCTTGCCTGGTACTCTTTTCTCCAAAAGAAATCCACAACTTCTCCAAGAGGTGGATTTTTTTTATTGCAGATGAAGGACATCATAGCCTGAAATCTATGATTGAAATATCTGCAAACATTAACCGGATCCAATGAGCACAGTTCTCCTGCTGTCTTGTATTCGATGTTTTTAATGTTTGAATTTGCCTCTCGTAGAAAATCCAGTAAATCATCCCAAGCGTACTCAGCACAGCTTAGGGTAAGGAACCATGTTGGTGTTCCTAAATTCCGTAACATGCATTTTAATTCACCATGGCGTCGGTACCAATATTCATTTGTCCCACGCTGACAAGCCATCAGATTGATCAGTTGTGTTTCCAAATGATCATCTCGGTGCTGCACTTTCTCCATAAAATCCTTAGCAGACACATTTTGTAAATGTACTCCACTTTTTAAAATGTGATTTACTGCATAAGACAATGCAGACAAGTCGCTTTCAAATAAAAGATGGAACAAATAAGGAATACTTTGTCGAAATCTTGGATCTTCTGCATATAGTCTTGTAGTCCGATACTCAGAAGCTGGAATCTATTCTGGACGTTCATCGTATCGTCCTCCTTTTCCTGTAGGAAACAGCTGGGGAAAACATCGAGCTTCCAAGCTCTCCTCCCATACACTCACGGGAGTTCCTTTTGCTTTCTTCATCTGAAACAGATCAATAGTGTATCCCATAACTTCTTTTGAATGAAGAGGATGTATGCTAAAATGTTCATAAATTTCTTCTTCCTTTGACTTGTCCACTTTTTCAATTTGTCCAGTTGGTGTTTCTGTGTCTTCTTGTAAATCTTCTTCATCTTCTTCTATATAAATTGATTCATACCATTTGTTATTCCTTTTCAAATACAAATTTGCTCTTTGTACTTTCCGTACATCTACCAGCTCCTGCCAAATCTTCTTATTCTTTGTAGCTACACCATTAACCAGAATAACTAATGGTTCAGTTTCCAAAGTATCTGCATCAATAGTTTCCATATTTTCTTTCAAATCCAAGGGCAAATACACCACTCTACCTTTTAAACCTCTCAGTAAATCTGAAGGAGGTAATTTACCAGTTTTGGGCTCCATACGTACTATGGTCTGGAACTGATGAACACATTGAATAAGTATAGACTCATATGTATTTAATTCAGAAAGTTCAGCAGGAATAGCATCCAATTCTAAATTATTATGTACAGCTCTGGTCGGCATTCTATTTTCTTCTAACTTATTATAACAGTATTTACAAATACGCTGATCTTCACCCAAATCAAAACAATTTTCAAGAAATATATATGTGGCAAAATCCTTCCACTTATAATTATCTTCATTTTCACTTTTTCTGTAGAGATCAACATTCCTGGTTTGTTTTTTATAATGAGTTCTGCGGCAACAAATACAAGTAACATTTGGTCTTTCATTAGAGATTATTGCAAATTTTGTTATGTGATCAATAAATTTCTTACTTACAGAGGGTTCTACATTCTCTTCCACTTCTTCCTCATTTACTGTGTCCTTTTCTGCACTTTCTTGTTCTGGACCAAAGTAACAAAACTGAATTTCATCAGTAACCTTCTCTACATCTGATACCGATCCACGGAACAGCGCCCTATTCAATTCATCTAACTTTATTGCTGGACTTTTAGCAAAATACAATCGTCTCACAAACTTTCTCATTTCAGTATGATGAACAGCCAGCATCCTAAAATGATGAAAAATACTTTTACACACTTTTCTAGATAGACAAGCCAGAGAATGTCCCTGCAAACCAGTATTCTCTCTAACTCTGCATGGATCTAGACTTTGAAGCACCTTAATCTTCTGTTTAACACTTTTTTTACTATGTTCTCTTAGAAACTCTCGAAATTTATCAATAGATTCCTGACGCACAGTGCAAATACTACTACAATTCCAAGTATACACTGGGGCTTTAGGACGTCTCCTCATAGCCTCATCCGCCATCACTTGTTCCTCATCTCTTGGAACCATTTTCTCCTTCTCCATTATACAACCATTTTTCACTTCATAAGCACGACCTCTGGTGTCAACTGCATGCAGCAAACTATTACTTTGAAGATAACTCTCTTCATTAAAAAAAGGTTCACTACTTGAACTATGCATCCATTCTCCTAAAACCACTTTACAAAAGTTTGTTCTTTTCACTAGTCTTTTCCTTTTGCTTTGTGATTTCAGTACATTGACCATTTTATCTAATGTACGCATCCTGTTCAAAATTAAAATGAATAGTTTCCTTTTTAATTCTAATGCCTTTGCTACAATGGCTTGAATTTCTTTTTTTCTCTTATAAAATTTAGCTTTTTTCTTATATTTCTTCACATCCTTCATTAAATTGGACATAACTCTTCTCTGAAACATTTTTCTACGAATCTCTTTAAACGCTGTTTTTCTTTTTAAGTTAATCTTTATTGTTTCTGAAGGTATATTTGCATTAACTAAATGCTCAATTTTTTCCTGTTGTTTTCTATTTAAAATATTCTTTCCAGTACAGACATTTTGTACATTTTTCCTTTTTTTGAAGATATTGTTTAAAAAATCTTTTGTCTGCTTACCAGAAGACTTTCTCTTTTTCCCAACATGAGCATCTCCAACTAACTTAGGTCCTCCAGTTGTCTTCAAATATAGATTTTTGTTGTGGTTTTTCCTTAGTCTGGATTTTGTAGGCATCTTAAATTTTGTTCACTGCTCTTCATCAATATCTGAAAAAAACTAAAATAAAAATCCTTTATTTTATTTAAAAATATTACTATATTTTTTATGATCTTTTCAAATCTTAAAATACTGTGTACCCCTTTCCTACAAGTGAAAATCACAATAACACCATCACAAATTAAATATCTAAAAACAATTCCTCTTTGCACACAGAGTCATGGTTTGATATTAGTCAGAAAACGAAATTTCTTTGCCAATTTGAAAGCACACGTAATACTCTTTTTTTGACAAGTGATAAGTACTTTTACAGTCTGACACATTTTCAATCCACTTTTCAGATTCTGAAAACAGCACATGTCCAAACAGCTTTTTCAGACCAGGAACATGTGTAACCTGAGTGAATGACTACACTCCAGCAAGGGCAACCAGCCTTAGTGATGCTGAATGTATTTGCATTACTGACTGCAACCTCAAACCCCACTCGGTTGTGAATACTATGCATGATTCTACAAGATAAGCAGCTGGGTGTGTGCTAAGAGTCTGCTTCTGCAGAAAAATAGCTGCCCCTTTCCTACTAATGCAAATGTAAAATTACCAGAGTAATACGCAATAAATCTCTGTCTATAATTCCTCTTTGCACACAGAGTCATGGTTTGATATTAGTCAGAAAACGAAATTTCTTTGCCAATTTGAAAGCACACTTACTACTCTTTTTTTGACAAGTGATAAGTACTTTTACAGTCTGACACATTTTGAATCAACTTTTCAGATTCTGAAAACAGCACATGTCCAAACAGCTTTTTCAGACCAGGAACATGTGTAACCTGGGTGAATGACTACACTTCAGCAAGGGCAACCAGCCTTAGTGATGCTGAATGTATTTGCATTACTGACTGCAACCTCAAACCCCACTCGGTTGTGAATACTATGCATGTTTCTACAGGATAAGCAGCTGGGTGTGTGCTAAGAGTCTGCTTCTGCAGAAAAATAGCTGCCCCTTTCCTACTAATGCAAATGTAAAATTACCAGAGTAATACGCAATAAATCTCTGTCTATAATTCCTCTTTGCACACAGAGTCATGGTTTGATATTAGTCAGAAAACAAAATTTCTTTGCCAATTTGAAAGCACACTTACTACACTTTTTTTGACAAGTGATAAGTACTTTTACAGTCTGACACATTTTGAATCCACTTTTCAGATTCTGAAAACAGCACATGTCCAAACAGCTTTTTCAGACCAGGTACATGTGTAACCTGGGTGAATGACTACACTCCAGCAAGGGCAACCAGCCTTAGTGATGCTGAATGTATTTGCATTACTGACTGCAACCTCAAACCCCACTCGGTTGTGAATACTATGCATGATTCTACAGGATAAGCAGCTGGGTGTGTGCTAAGAGTCTGCTTCTGCAGAAAAATAGCTGCCCCTTTCCTACTAATGCAAATGTTAAATTACCAGAGTAATACGCAATAAATCTCTGTCTATAATTCCTCTTTGCACACAGAGTCATGGTTTGATATTAGTCAGAAAACGAAATTTCTTTGCCAATTTGAAAGCACACTTACTACTCTTTTTTTGGCAAGTGATAAGTACTTTTACAGTCTGACACATTTTGAATCCACTTTTCAGATTCTGAAAACAGCACATGTCCAAACAGCTTTTTCAGACCAGGAACATGTGTAACCTGGGTGAATGACTACACTCCAGCAAGGGCAACCAGCCTTAGTGATGCTGAATGTATTTGCATTACTGACTGCAACCTCAAACCCCACTCGGTTGTGAATACTATGCATGATTCTACAAGATAAGCAGCTGGGTGTGTGCTAAGAGTCTGCTTCTGCAGAAAAATAGCTGCCCCTTTCCTACTAATGCAAATGTAAAATTACCAGAGTAATACGCAATAAATCTCTGTCTATAATTCCTCTTTGCACACAGAGTCATGGTTTGATATTAGTCAGAAAACGAAATTTCTTTGCCAATTTGAAAGCACACTTACTACTCTTTTTTTGACAAGTGATAAGTACTTTTACAGTCTGACACATTTTGAATCCATTTTTCAGATTCTGAAAACAGCACATGTCGAAACAGCTTTTTCAGACCAGGAACATGTGTAACCTGGGTGAATGACTACACTCCAGCAATGCAACCAGCCTTAGTGATGCTGAATGTATTTGCATTACTGACTGCAACCTCAAACCCCACTCGGTTGTGAATACTATGCATGATTCTACAGGATAAGCAGCTGGGTGTGTGCTAAGAGTCTGCTTCTGCAGAAAAATAGCTGCCCCTTTTCTACTAATGCAAATGTAAAATTACCAGAGTAATACGCAATAAATCTCTGTCTATAATTCCTCTTTGCACACAGAGTCATGGTTTGATATTAGTCAGTAAACGAAATTTCTTTGCCAATTTGAAAGCACACTTACTACTCTTTTTTTGGCAAGTGATAAGTACTTTTACAGTCTGACACATTTTGAAACCACTTTTCAGATTCTGAAAACAGCACATGTCCAAACAGCTTTTTCAGACCAGGAACATGTGTAACCTGGGTGAATGACTACACTCCAGCAAGGGCAACCAGCCTTAGTGATGCTGAATGTATTTGCATTACTGACTGCAACCTCAAACCCTAAAAGTATTCCTCATTTATACCAGTACACCTTAATTTATGGTAAAAACATAGTCCATAATATTTTACATGTTCCTTACATTTAAATTTCTCCCAAAACACAAAATGATAAACACAACTTCAACAAAAGGAATCCCAATTCTAATATTAATTTCTTAATTTACCACATACATCCCCTCTCAAACTCATAACTCACCTTTAAAATTAGTTAGTTGTGAAAGAAATGTGGCACTCAAACAGCAGATTATCAGAGCCAGGATCTCTGTTCTGTACACCTCTCTCCTCTCAGCAGAACCAGATAATGGCAATGTTTCCCTCTCTTTTTCCACACATATACATGTTAATTTCAAATCTCAGTGCTTCCCCCTTTTTTTCAAATGTAATCACACATTTCTATTGGTTGAAAACCAACCCTTTTCCAAAAGTACCCTTCCCCCAACTTGACTTCTGCCTAGTACCCTTCCCCCAACTTGACTTCTGCCTGAGTGCTTGACTTTTCTAACCTAACAGCAAATCCATAGTAATGTTCTTTGGTAACACATTTTTCTGTACCAATACAAAACATGCTTCTATAAATTGACACATACAGCCTAGTTTTTAGTGTAGAATGGTATGAAACAGCCAATCAGTTCTTTTTATTTTAAAAAAATATGTATGCCTCCATTTCCAAACTGTCTTTCATTTCTTTTTCCCTTTCTACTGAAATACACCTCCTGAGTGCATCCAGATCTCCTTGGAAGATGTTCACAGTGTGGATTGTAGGGCACAACTATGTCTTCTGGAGTGAAAAGTATGCAGAAAAAAGAGGTATGATGAGAGACCTTGCTTTGCCAAATGTAGACATTAAATGGATTGGTCAGAGAGGGTTAAAGTGGCACCAATTGATGCCATTGGTGAAATCCTTCATGCAAATCCAACACCCTGACCTCATAATAGTGCACTGTGGTGGCAATGACCTAGGCACTTTGACTGGGGTAGGTCTGGAAATGCTTATGAAGGAGACCTTTGCACAACTGTTTTCACTTTTCCCTAAAACTGCCTTTGTGTATTCTAACATATGCCAAAGCAAAAATGGAACTGGTCCAATCATTTTTGTCCGCAGATTGACAAAGCAAGAAAGCACGTCAACAAATCTGTTTCTGCTTTCCTCCGAGACTATGGTATGGGTTCCATTTACCACAACAACTTGCGTTACAACATGCAAGACATTTATAGAGGAGATGGTGTACACTTCAATGATGAAGGGAACAGAGTCTTCCTCTTGAACCTTAGACTCTCTGCGTCGGTACTTACTTGTAGGTACCACCAAAAAAATCACTTCAAAAACACAACGGCTCTTTTTAGAGCCCCCTAATATCTAAACACTTAAATCTGAATTTTATTTCTTTTTTTTTTTTTTCTACCGTACGTGTACAGTAAGCTTACCGTAAGCTTACGGTACGCGTACCGCGCGATTTTAAAAAAAAATTAATTAATGTTTTTTTTGTACTTTTGTGTCCTTCTTTGACCCCCTTTCAAATGTTAGGGGTCTGTAACTCTCTTCCTTGCCCCCTTTTCACGTTATCTCCCTTTTTTTTTCTGTGTGAAACACACGAAATGGCGGCCGACACTTCCTGATTTCGTCCGATTCGAATGTTTACAGTCATGTGACAACCAATCAGATTTGAGCTCGCGCACGGCACCGTACGCGTATGGTAAGTTTACCGTAAGCGCACGGAGCGCGCTTACAGATATATATATTGATTTAAATGCTATTTTCTCAGGAACTACTGAACAGATTTACACCAGACCTACAAAAGGCACTTCCTTGACCTAAGGACTACCTCTCTGCCAAATTACAAGTAATTCTGTTCAGCCGTTCGGGCTGTAGCTGTGTCTAAAGGTCCTATGGAAAAATGCATGGGGAAAACGCGTTAAGGGGCCCCCCTTTTTTCTCAGCCCCCGCTTGACGAATCCCCCCGAGACTTTCAGGGTAGGAGCGGAGTGTAGCGCCCCATTAGTTTTGAAAATTTCGCGAGCATTCGTCGACCGGCGCCAAAGTTATTCCAAATAGAATGTTGCGGATTTCCTATGGAAACAGGGTCCTAACTATAACTACCTACTGGCGATCGCCAGTAGGTAATATATATATATAAATGCTGGAGGCTATGATGCTTTTTTGTCTTCAGAACAACATCTTTCTCTTCGAGAAATCAGTGTACCGCCAGCGGTCTGGTACCGCTATGGGGACTTGTTTTGCCCCCAGCCTAGCGAATCTTTTCCTAGGCTGGTGGGAGGAACAAATAGTGTGGACACATCAACTGCAAAAATATACCGACCACATATTGGTGTGGATTAGGTATATAGACGACCTGTTCCTTATCTGGAACGGACCTCAAAATTTAGCTAAGGAATTCATTGAGAAACTGGGAACCAATGACTTGAATTTACAATTCACACATAAGATCAGCTCAGACTACTGTGAATTCTTAGACATAGCGGTAGAAATAAGAGAAGGGAATATCACAACACGCCTTTTCCGCAAACAAACTGCAGGCAACACTGTTTTGCACGCGGCCAGTCATCATCCAGTCCCCCTGAAACAAAGCATACCCTATGGGGAACTGCTTAGAGCGCGCCGTGCCTGCAGCATGGACCAGGATTTTAAAAATGAGCAACAGACTATGCTCACACGTTTTAAAACACGTGGATACAAAGATGAAATCTTAGAAATAGCTGTAAACAAAGTCAAGGACTTGCAACAACACGACACACTTGTTAAACCATCTAGAAGTACCGTCAGGAACAGGAATGAAAATGATGACTTGCCCAAGGCACCTAGAATGATAACTCAGTTCAGTAGGGGAGCATGGACATTAAATAAAATCATGAACAAACACTGGAATTTACTGACAGCAGATCCCATCATAGGTGAATGCATAGGAATTAGACCACAAATAACATATAGGAAGGCCAGATCTTTAAAAGATAAACTGGTCCACAGTCATCGCGAAGATGACATTCAACCGCAGTGGCTGCAAATGCCTAATGGCTTCACCACTTGTGGGATGTGCAAGGCAGATCGGAATGGCAAGAACTGCAAAGACTACATCACTGGTACGAATCAAAAACGTCCTATCAAACACATAATCAATTGCAACAGCGATTTTACTGTCTACATACTGGAGTGCCCTTGTGGCCTCCGGTATGTGGGCAGTACCAAATTACCCCTCAAACAGAGAATTTTACAACATTTGCGTGCCATCACGAACTGTGACCAGAATTACCCGGTAGCACGTCACTATTCTGAAATCCATCACAGTGACAACAGTAGCTTACGATTTTTTGGTGTTGAAAGAATTCCCAGACACATACGAGGAGGGGATAGGGAAAAACTCCTAAGAATACTTGAATCCAGATTTATTTTAGATCTGGACTGTAAGACGCCCAAAGGGCTTAACAGTGGGGAAGAACTCGCAACTCACATAGGCATATAGTCCTCTGGAACATTGTCTCAGTAGAAACATGATCACTTCTAACTATGTTTGGGATTTTAACGATGTACGATTTTCATTTCTAAAATTCACTTTTAGCAAGATAGGGACACAGGATTGTACTGGATAATATGGTATTCCCAATTGGGATGTCATGGTAGGATTTACCGCTATGATGGATGCACTTTTTGGGTTCAAAAGGGCATCCATTTATAATTCTAGTCATTCCTCAATACCCTTCCTCTTTCACTGATTTATTCATTATTTTCTCACATACAGCACTTTCCCATCCATCATTCCTATGATATCTAGCACGAAGTAAAGGGTACTACCTGTTTTGCCAGCTGGGTTGCATATCGAGCGGGGGACAGTTGCAGCACATACTTGGTGAGGGACAGTTTGTGATTCTAATCTACTTAGATTTCTAAGTTGGACAATTGCAGTGTAGAATTAATTTGACCGTAGGTTATTCTATGAATGTAAACCTAACAGCGATCATTGGTATATTTAGTTTACGATCAATGAATTTGGCTATTTTAGCCTAAATTAATTTATGTACCTTTCGAAATTGTAATTGTACATAACTTATTGTAACAATGATACATATCAGTGTCTTGTTATTGTTGTTATTTCTGGTTTATCTCACTCGAATAGCATTGCTTGCCTATTTAGGGCAATAGCTAGGTTAAAGTATTCATATATATGGGTACGGCTACTCAATCCTTATTTAACAAGTGAAAAATAATCCCGATACATACTGCACTTACAATCATACTGTTCGCTGTGACCTTTGTGTTTTTTGTTGCTTTAAACTTTACTGTTCCCCCACCGAAATTGTCAACAAGGTTCAAATAATGAGCGAAATAATATACGCCTTTATCTCCTCATCTGCAATTGCAGTATGTTTATATATTTAATTTTGTATTCTCCTTTGGGAAACATTATTTATGAATTGAAGTTGATTTAGGTTGCGATCACTGGAAACCCGGTGTAGAAGTATTTTGTTTATGTCTATGAACCTTGTGCATGTATTTCTAAAGCCCGTGGGCACACAGGAAGTGACTTGACAAAGGCAAACGCCGAAACGCGTCGTCCTTTATACGCTAGTGCACAATAAAGTTCTTGTGCCGTTTCCTGGTGTGCTGTCCCATTACTTGTGAAATTCTTCACAGAATCTCGGATTTTCCATATACAAGGTGGCTGCTGCTGCTACCGACGGCACCAACGTCGCAGGCAAGGGGACTGCTCTGGCAGCAAGCTGACGATAAAGAATATATATATATATATATATATATATATATATATCCAAAAAAGTCAAAGTTGCCCTCGGTGGGAAAGCCCTCACGATCACGTATCCCCATACAGCCAGGCCACGCAGCAGTCACCAGCCCTTCAAACAAACACTGTAGCAAGCTCGACGCGTTTCGGAGGTTAATCCTTCTTTTAGAGCCATTCACAAAGAAAGCAGCAACAGCATGATTTGGAACACCTGCTATTTATTGAAACAAAGTCCCGCCTTTCATTGCAGATTCTCCCACCTAATCTGGCATGTGCCGCAAGGCACAATTGTTATTGCAGTCTAAACCAATACATAAAACCCAAGTGGGTGCTGCCGATGACAAACTGTGAAAGTATTAGATCCCAAGTGGGTCAATGTCTATGGGAGCGCCGTGCATGCTGCTTACAAACAATGAGCCTACTGTTGAGCGTTCTCGTCCCTTGTGCGAGCCGGGTCCTCCCAACATCGCAGGTCCGCACTGACGCGGCGGGGCAATCCCGCAACTTAGGCCAAGCCGCAAATATCCAAAACAGTCAAAGTTGCCCTCGGTGGGAAAGCCCTCACCAGTAGGTAGTTATAGTTAGGACCAAGTTTCCGTAGGAAGAACATTTTTTGTTTTGCTTATAACTTTGGCGTCGTTTGATGAATGTTCATGAACTTTTCCAAACTAGTTCTTTGTTCATATCAGCTCCTATGTTGAAAGTTTGGCGGTGATTCATAGAGGGGCACTGAGAAAAAAGGGGGGGTCCAAAACATGTATTCTCCACGCAATTTCCATAGGAAACTTTAGACAAGGCTACAGGTCGAACGGGTGAACGGAATTACCCCAAATTTGGCAGGGAGAAGGGTCTTGGTCTAGAAAGCACACTTTTGTTTATTTGGTGTAAATCCGTTCAGTAGTTTTGGAGAAATGTCAAAAGTTACAGATATCGATATTTGGGAATTCTGCCATCTGATTGGCTGAGGCATTACGAGCACGAGCTTGCTGCTTATTGGCTGGGAGCTGTTGCAACTAGGAAGTGTTGGCAGCCATTTTGTGATTCAGTTAAAATGAGTAAGGGGAAAAAAGGGGCGAAAAGAGTAGGAAACAGTAGGATAGGAGCACTGTTACCTCTGTGGGGGAGTGCGAAGCGAAGTACTCACTCCTACCGGTCTGAAAGTGCAGTGTTGCTCAGAGTAACATGGTGCTGAGATGAGATGCTGCTACACTCGGGTATGAAACCAAGAGCCTAATCTGTGAGCTCATTGCTGTAAAGTGATGTGCTCTGGTCTTTGCAGCATACCTGTGCAAGTAGTGTTAGTAGGCGTTTATACCATACAGGGAGTGGGAAGCAAACTACTAACCCCTACCGTGCGTTTATACTATACCGGAAGTGGGAAGCGAAGTACTCACGCCTACCGGTGTGAAGACTCGGGGATCAAACCGAGCTGATTGCTGTAAAGTGATGGGCTGTGGGCTTTGTAGCATACTGGCCACTGTAGTATAACTGTGTAAGTAGTGTTAGTATGCGTTTATACTATACAGGGAGTGGGAAGCGAACTACTCACCCCTACTGGTCTGAAGACTCGGGGATTAAACCGTGAGCTCATTGCTGTAAAGTGACTTGCTCTGGGAGCTGTAGCATACCTGTGGAAGTAGTGTTAGTTTGTGTTTATACAATAGAGGTAGAGGGAAGTGAACAACTCACCCCTACCGGTCTCAATACTCGTGGATGAAACCATGAGCTCATTGCTGTAAAGTCATGTGCTCTGTGTAGTATTCCAATGTAAGTCATAGTAGAATGTTAGTATGTATTGCTACTAGAATGTAAGTATGTAATGTTAGAATGTAGGGCTGTCATGAGGGGAATCTTGGGGAGTTTGTACACGGTGCTGGAGAAGACGGTTGCATTGCTGTCTGCTCCTGTTGGTGGCTGTTTAAGCTGTCTTCTTTTACTGTAATAAATCTACTTAATGGATCCACTGCTGTCTGCCTCTTCACTACATAAATTTGGCGACGAGCGGGAGAAGGTAAACAGAAGGCATCACTCACCAATATTTCGAGCTTCCTTGCGTTCTGCTGAAGGCCCGTTTTCTTTGTGAAGATGTTTCTACTCATTCCAGGGTCTTCGGCTCATCAAACTTTGTCATCCGACCTCTGGTAGGATTTATATTTTTTTATTTTGGGCTTCCTCTGCCTCTTGACTACACTCTGGTCGCTGTACTACACGTGTGCAAGTAGTGTTAGTATGTGTTTATACTAATTCTGTAGTTATGCAGTAACCAGTGCTCTATGGAGCGCCACCTCCCAGGCGCAGCTCATACAATGTCCCGGGGTGTGCATCCGTAGGACATTTATGTTTGCTATTTCAGGGCGGGAGCATTGCTTCCACCCTGTGATAGCAAATCGTAGAAGCGAGAGGAGGAAAAGCTTGTATCGCTTCAATAAAGCGGATCCGGATGGTAAAAAATGGAGAGAAAAAAAATGGTGGGTAGTGTTTTGGGACCAATCCTATTATTATATTGCGGGGTCTCTGCAGCACAGGGGACCTTAATCTCACATGTAATTTAGGCGTGGAGGGCACAGAGATGTTTTGCAGCCTAGGGGATCGCCACCTCCCCGGGTATTGTTTACTAATTGTTCGGGGGGCTTTGAGGCCAACTCAAGTCCGGGGATCGCCACCCTCCGGGGTTTTACTTAAATATGCAGGGTGGGCCTCGCCAGTCCCTGAAGCCTCGGTGGCCCTAGGCAGTGCCTTATTGGTTCTGTAATCACACGGGCAGTACTCATGGTGTTATAAAGTGATACACACATAGAACCCTTGCAGGCTTGATTTATGTATTAGTCTGTTGGTTTATATTTTGTAGGTGCACCGCAAAATTACAAATGTTTTCCCTCATAACCTCCTATCAACCGCCGATTTTCACAATAAACTACAGACAAGTGTTGTCATAAAAAGAAGACCCATACACTCACTTATTTATTGGTAAAAAAATAACCTTTATTAAAACAACACAAATAAATGGAAACAAAACTTTATTCGAGGAAACAACAGTATAACATGAAATAAGTGGGTGGGAGTCCTCCGGAAGTAGCGTACAAAACCTGCAAGACAAAAAAGAAACATAAGTATGTGTGCCATGTCCAAGAGAAAAAGAAAGGTAGTCAGAATGAAAGGAAGAAAGTGAGAATGGGACAGAGAGCGAGTGGGTGGAAGGGAGAAGGGGAGGGAGAGTCAAAAGAACAGAGGGAGGAGGCGACAGAGCGTTGGCCTACTGCACCCAGCCTTCACTGTTCTCCTCCCATCACTCGTGTGTGTGGGACGCTGGGGTCCACGAGAAAGAGTGGGGTCCAGCAAGTCCTTAAAATGAAACAGAGATATGAATGAGGCCAGAGATTACATTATTATCTACGGCAACATCGCTTGCCTGCACCTGTGCACCCAGACTGCTGCACCCCAGACCCTTCCCCCGCACTGTGCTCAAATACAGCTCCTGCACACCGAAGCTTCACTGCTCACCTGCCACCACCGGTATGTCCAATGACGTGCCGGTGCGAGCTCTGACTTCGGGGTGCCTCTCTCAGGGTGGCACAGCAGGTCTCCGGTCGGGGACGGTGTCTTGATACCATGATGGAAGGCGTCAGAATGCTCAGAGCATCATCATGGGCTGAGTACCTGCTCCGACGATTTTGGTGCAACTAACTCTCATATACACTTTACACTTATTTACATATAGTTTTGAGACATAATGCTGGAAACGTCTTGAGGTAAATGAAGGTTTACTTCAAGCTTAATAGAGAACACCAGTTGAGTGCATCCTTCCTTCTTGAAGTACGATCTACCAACTGTTAGTGGTAATCATGGTTCAAAGAGGAGTTGGAGTGTATGAGAATACACAAGGTTAAATAATAATATGTTATGCCAACGTTCACATACAAAGGAACGCATGCTATAAGCATAATGTGCGCATGTAACGCAGTGGCGCAAGCCTGTGTGCATGTACACTTAGTAATCAGCTCACTACAGTGCCCCAAAAGCCAACGCCACTTGTCTGTAGGGCAGCACTGCCCGCCTGCTCAGGCCTACAGTACAGTCCAGCAGGTCCATGAAATGAGACAGAGAAGTGACTGAATGAGGTCAGAGATCACATCACTAAGCACGGCAACATCACTTGTTCGCACCTGCACACCCAGGATGATGCACCCCACCCCTCCTGCAGCACCGTGCTCAATTGCAGCCCCTGTGCACCCATGCCCCACTGCTCACCTGCTGTCATTGTTGTGTGTCCAAACATGATGGCCAGCAGGGTTCACAATTTAAATTTAGTTTTGATTGCGAGGAGGGTGTGCACCTCATGAATCCCTTTTTTTTATTGCGCATTGTGATATGCGATGTTGATGCGGCCATATCATCTGAGGCAGTGTGGAAGAACTGGGACATGTGGCGTCGTCGTTATCCTATTTATACGTATGCAAAGTGGGCTGGGCTTGCGTACGCCAGGCCAGCATAGGGGTGTGAATAATTATTCCGGGGACCTGGTCGTTGTTCAGTTCCTGCCTGGCCAGGAAGTGTACTTATGTGTGTGTCCCTGTTGCAGTTTTGACGTCGCACAATACGCAATTTACATTAATGTAGCATGTACCGGGAGGGCCCCAACTATCGCTAATGAGATGCTGTCTGAAAACAATGAATGGCCAACATCACATGTCGTTGTCAAGCTTGTGGATGCCCAGACACGCATGTCAATGGTGTGCGGTATTATTGAAAGTGTTGCTATCACGAAGCGCACACACGTGAATGTGCTCGGATGGAGGGAGGATCAGTAGTGAGACTACATCATACACAGTGATAACGCTCATTACAGTCAAGCAATGCATGTCAAACGTGAATCTGAAAGTCTCACATATGACACACTACTATAGTGGTAATGCCTGACAACAGGACATGCTGCAACACAAATCTACACATTACTCTTTACTGTTTGTCACATGTGATCTAGGATGTGCACTCTGCCCGTGGCTGATGATACACCATCGAGCCACCAATACCCAAGCTGAAAGGCAGCACAATAATGCGCACACGCACACACCAGGGGCATCTTGTAACACACATTTGTTTTTTGATGTAATGTTTCAGATGCATGGCCATCACACGTGGAAGGCTACTGTACAGACCATGAATATTGATCAAGTTGATCGTTGCATGTTGTGTGTAGTATAAGATATGTGTACACAGCAAAAAACTTTTCAAAAAAGCTCTCTAAGTAGAAGAGGTGTCTCTCATCAAACACTGGAGAGAGAATGACTAAAATGGGTGGGGTCCACCAACTGTTACAATGGGAATTGTTATGTACCAATCAAATGCTTTATTTAAAGGTCACATGGCAATCGCGCACCGAGTGCGCAAGGAGGCCGCACCCGACGCGATTTTGAGAAAATACATTTACCAGTTTATTACAGTTAGAAATATATAAATGTTTAAAATATTTTAGATTATCGCTTGCTCTCATATACACTTTAAACTTATTTACATATAGTTTTGAGATATAAAGAAAAATGAGGGAATGGCGTACCTGGCGTGACACCATATGTCAATGACGTAACACAGGGCCTGGCAGCGTGCACTCCTCTCATACGCAATGCGCAGCAGGCACAACCCCATACGTACATGATGTAATGCATGGCTTGGTACTGCGTACCCATCGCATACCAAAGCCGCAGCTGGCGCGACCTAATACGTATATGATGTTACGCGGGACGCGGTGCCACGAACCCGTCGGATATGCAATGCGCATCATTTACGAGTTTAGCAATATGGCGAATATGATTCACGTGCTGATGGTGTTTGGTACACTACCAGTACGGTACTCCAGTTTTCTCCCCCCCCCAAAAAAGGATAATAGAGTTCCAAAATATTACAAAAAAATAGAAAAAATATAGGTTTGATAAATATTAAAATATGAAATTAACATTTAAAAAACCTTTGAAATTCACTGAAAAAACCATAGGCTTTTCAGACATTATAGTTAGGAATTAGCATTTAAAAAACCTTTGAAATTCACTAAAAAACCATAGGTTTCAGGGACGTTATAGTTAGTTGGACATTTGACTCATATAATACCATAGAAATTCCCCTGTTATAGTTAGTTGAGCTAACTATAACTCACGCACCCACAATACACTGCTGATGATGTCACATATTACATCACTCATGACATGGTCAGTGACATCACTGATGACATCACTGATGACATCTCAAATGACATCACTCATGACATCATCCAGTGAATGTGTGTTTCTGTAAAGTTTAAATATTTTTCATATATATCTATGCCAAGGTGTATTGAAGAATAAGTGGATTTACAAGTGCCTGAAGGGATTATTTAGTAGGTGTGTGACTGACTGTATAAGTGAGTGGTTGAATGTGTGTTACTGAATGCATGGGTTAGTGACAAAACTGTGTGAAAGTCTGTATTAGTCTCTCAGTTGGTGTGTAAGCAACTGCATGGTTTGGTTAGTAGCTACATGAGTGTCTATATGGGTTATTGATTTGTTGTCTGAGTATCTGTATGGGCGCCTGAGTGTCTGTGTGGGTGGGTGGGGAGGTGTGTGACTCTGTACATAGATATCTGAGTGGGTGATTCACTGGTTGTATGGATTCAAAAGTACATCTGGGAAGGGCTGTATGGGTGAGTTAGTGTGTGTATGGGTGTGTTGGTGAGTGAATGAATGTCTCAGTGGTATATGTGTGACTAACTACATATGTTTTAAGGCAGTATATGTGAGTGTTGGAGAATATAAATGACAATATGTGAGAGTAAGTCACTTGAAGAGTGGTTGTATAAATGAGTGTCTGCTTGTATCAGTGATTATATAAGACAGTAAGTATGTGTTAGTATCTACAAAAATAAGTGATATGGTGTGTGTATAAATAACTGAGTTGGTGTGTATAACTGTATACATGAGTAAATGGGTATGTGATTGATTCTTTGCATGACTGACTAGGTGTGTGAGTAACTCTATGGATGAGTGGCTGAGTGTGACTGTATGTATAGGTGTATGAGTGCATATTATAGTACTGTATTGATGAGTAACTGCATGTATAAGTGACTGGATGTGTGTGTGTAGACCAAGGAAATAGTCAGTGGTATATAGTATCTGGCATTGTTGTGTGTATGGTTTCAAAAATAGTAGTCTGTATTTTAGAGTGGGTGTATCAAAGTTTATATTAGGGCATCAGTATGTGCATCAGATTATCTCGTGGATGATGTCATCAGTGATGTAATTTGAGATGTCATCGGTGATGTCACTGACCATGTCATGAGTGATGTAATATGTGACATCATCAGCAGTGCATTGCGGGTGTGCGAGTTATAGTTAGCTCAACTAACTATAACAGGGGAATATCTATGGTTTTATATGAGTTAAATGTCCAAATAACTATAACGTCCCTGAAACCTATGTTTTTTTTAGTGAATTTCAAAGGTTTTGTAAATGCTAATTCCTAACTATAACGTCTGTAAAACCTATGTTTTTTTCAGTGAATATATATATATATATTATCTACTGGCGGTCGCCAGTAGATAGTTATAGTTAGGACCGAGTTTCCATAGGAAATCTGAAAATTCTATTTTGAATAACTTTGGCGCCGGTTGACGAATCCTCGCAAAATTTTCAAAACTAATGGGGTGCTCCGCTCAGCTCCTACCCTGAAAGTCTCGGGGTGATTCGTCAAGTGGGGGCCGAGAAAAAGGGGGGGTCCCAAAACACGTTTTCCCCATGCATTTTTCCATAGGACCTTTAGTCGCAGCTACAGCCCGAACGGCTGAACAGAATTACGTGAAATTTGGCAGAGAGGTAGGCATAAGGTCAGGGAAGTGCCTTTTGCATATATGGAGTCAATCTGTTCAGTAGTTCCTGAGAAAATTGCATTTAAAAGCACATACATATCTATAGCCACACACCGTGCGCGCACGGTGCGCGCACCCTAACGTGCGCGAGCGTAATTCTGATTGGTGGTTACATGTCAGTCAACGTTCGAATCGGTCGAAATCAGGAAGTGTCGGCCGCCATTTTGTTTGTTGTGGGTGCGAGAGTGAAAAAGAGAGGTGGCGAACGTGAAAAGGGGGCAGGGTAGAGAGTTCCTGACCCCCTAGCCTTTGTCAGGGGGTCCCTAAAGGACCCCGAAGGGTGAAAAAACATTTTATTTTTTTAAATCGCGGGGTGCGCGCACGGTGTACGCAGCGCGCCGTTCGCGTACCATGCGCGCACGGTGAAAAACCATTAAAAAAAAAATAGCATTTAAAAAAACGTACAAATTCACTTAAAAAACCATAGGTTTCACGCACGTTATAGTTAGGTGGACATTTCACTCGTAAAAAACCAATGAAATTCTCCCGTTATAGTTAGGTCAGATAACTATAACTCGCGCGACCGCCACTCTATCACAAGGATGATGTCATCAGTGATGTGTTGAGTGATGCCACTGACCATGTCATGAGTGATGAAATATGTGACGTCATGAGCACTGGATTGCGGGCGCGTGAGTTATAGTTATCTGACCTAACTATAACGGGGGAATTTCATTGTTTTTTTACGAGTGAAATGTCCTCCTAACTATAACATGTGTGAAACCTATGTTTTTTTTAGTGAATATATATATATATATATATATATATATATATATATATATATACACTGAAAAGACTATAGGTTTCAGGGGCGTTATAGTGAGCTGGACATTTCACTCGTACAAAACCATTGAAATTCTCCCTTTCTAGTTAGTTCAGCTAACTATAACTTGCGTGCCCGCAATGCACTGCTGATGACGTCACATATTACATCACTCATGACATGGTCAGTGACATCACTCATGACATCTCAAATGACATCACTGATTAAATCACTGATGACATCATCCAGTGAATGTGTGTTTTTCTGAAAATTATATATGTTTTATATATGTATATCTCAAGGTCGATGGAAGAATAAATGGGTATATAAGTGTCTAAATGGATGATTTTTTTAATGAAAAATTAATTGTATAACTGACTGATTAAGTGTATCTTAGTGAATTCATGGGTTAGTGAGTAATGTTTAAATATGTAAATATTTGTATCAGTCTCTCACTTTGTGTATAAGTAGCTGCATGGGTTGGTGAGTAGCTACATGAGTGTCTGTATAGGTTATTAGTTGTTTTTTGAGTATCAGTATGAATGTCTGAGTGTCTGTATGGTTCAGTGGGGTGTATTACGTAGTGTATAGATGCATGAATGAGTGACTCACTGTTTGTATCTGTTTAAGCAGCATGTGTGCAGGACTGTATGGGTGGATGAGTGTGTGTATGGGTGTGTTAGTGAGTGAATGACTGTCTCAATAGTGTATTTATGAGTAACTACATATGTTTTAAACTAGTATATGTGACTATTGTTGTATATAAGTGAGTATATGTGAGAGTGAGAGATTGGAAGAGTTCCTGTATAAATAAGTATGTGTTATGTTATGTTATGTTATGTTAGTGCTATTTGTATTGCGCACGGCTGCTCCAGCGAAGGAGCGTCCCGGCGCACCGACAAGGTGGCGAACACAACACAACTGGGGAACAGAAATAATTATTAAGAAATTGGGGAGTGCAGGATTTAACAAAGCTCAGAAAATAAATGAGTTTTAGCGGCCTTGCGGAAGGAGAGCAGGTCACCAAAGGTCCGGAGTTTCAAAGGGAGAGCGTTCCAGAGTGCGGCTGCCCGCACCTTAAAAGAGCGACCCCCCACCCGACTGAGTTTGAACCGAGGGGCTACCGCTAATTCTTGGTCTAGCGAGCGCAGAGTGCGGCCCGGGATGTAAGGGCGCAAGAGTTGGTGCAGTAAGGGAAGTGATAGGCCCTTCAGAATTTTGAAGGAAAGGCACAAAACTTTAAAGTGGATCCGCTGCCTAACGGGTAACCAATGCAAGGCTCGCAAAGATTGACCGGCCGAGCAAAACCTAGGAAGACCTATGATCGCTCTGGCCGCAGCGTTCTGCACTCTTTGAAGTCGGGTTAACTCAGCCTGGTTTAATCCTATAAAAAGGGAGCTGGCATAGTCCAGCCGTGCCAAAACCGTTGCTTGCACCACCAATTGACGAGTTGCGGCATCGAAGTATTTAAGGGCAGGGCGCAGATTGCGCAGGATGCCGAAGCAGCAAGCCGCCGTCCTTTTGGTGTGGCCAACGAAGTTGAGGGAAGGGTCCAGCCAAACACCAAGGTTTTTGATCTCCGCAACCGGAGTGGGGGTCGGCCCCAACTCAGAGGGCCACCAAGTATCTCCCCATAGGTCCGTCCGCTTCCCAAAGATCATCACCTCCGTTTTTTTGGCGTTTAGTTGGAGACAGTTGGACGTCATCCAACCAGCCACCGCCCTGAGTCCTTCTCTGAATCTTGGGGCATCCACCCCCGAGTCCCCGCTGATCGTGACCGCTAGCTGGGTGTCATCTGCGTACGACACCATGGTCATACCACAGAGCTTCACAACCTCAGCCAGCGGCCTCACGTAGATGTTAAACAACGTGGGGCTCAGTGAGGAACCCTGTGGGACCCCAAGAGACAGACGATGACATTTGGACTGGTAGGGCGGGGACGCCACACAGAAGGAACGATCCCTGAGAAACGAACGGAACCACTGGTGTGCAGTGCCGATCACCCCTATCTCCTCAAGACGTTGCAGGAGAATGTCATGGGAGACCGTGTCAAAGGCGGCGCTTAGGTCTAACAAAACAAGCGCCGCCGTTTGACCTGCATCCAGAACTACCCGAAGGTGCTCGACCATAGATAACAGTGCTGTCTCCGTACTGTGGCCAGCCCGAAAACCATTCTGGGTGTCGTCCAGAATGTTGGCACGCAACAGATGACCAGAGAGGGCGGTGTTGACATGCGCCTCCGCGAGTTTGGCTGGCCACGGGAGAAGTGAAATCGGGCGGTAGTTCTCCGATTTTGTAGGGTCGAGAGATGGTTTTTTCAAAATGGGCATTACTACCGCATGCTTCCATTTCAAAGGCACTTGGCCTGATGATAGCGACGTGTTGATTAAGTCGCAAACCGGGCGAGCAAAAACCTGGTCTCTGAACATAGGTGGCTTGAGCGGGTCGTCCGGCGACCCCGACTTAACTCGGAGAGCCAAGGCCGTGTAAGACTCCAAAGAGAGAGAGGGGAGAGAGTCTAGCACCACCTGATCCAACCGGATGGGAGGCCCCATACTGGTTTGTGCAGTGGAGGAGGGGAAGGCCCTATATATGGTCTGGACCTTCTCCAGGAAGAAAGCCGCCAGCGCTTCACAATGAGTATTGGAGCTGATGGAGTTACCGGCCGGCTTCCTTGCCACAAGGTCTTTAAGGGCCTTAAAGATGGTTTTAACAGGATTCCCACTATTGCGAAACTCCAGAGCGTAGTATTCAGCCCGGGTTCTACAAACCGCGCGGTGATAAGACTTGACCGCAGCCATATACAGGGTTTTTTTGCTGCTGTCATACCTCTTCCTCCAGTCTCTCTCTGTACGTCTGCAGACACTTTTCAGAGCCCTCAGATTGCCATCATACCAGGGACTGGGGGCGCGGGAGCCACACTTACTGGAAACCATCGGGATAAGGGAGTCGAGGGCCCTGGTTACCCATCCTTAGAAATGGTCATAACCAGACTCCACGTTCTCCACTGCACCCAGCGGGTCGTCAGTGAGAAGGCGGTGGAGATCTTCCGCCTTTAATTTGCTCCAGCGCCGTCTGGGCATGGCTCGCAGTGGCACCTTAAGTGGGGCTTCATCAAGACTACAGTGAATGGTCACGAGTGAGTGGTCTGACCAGGTCAGGGGGAGGGGGGGGGCCACTGTAACCCCTTCTAAGTTAGAAAAAAAGGGGTCCAGAGTGTGGCCACCACTATGAGTGGGGTCCGAGACCAGCTGGAACAATTGAAGGGCCTCAAGGTCCGCCACCATCCCTCCCACAGAAGAAAGACACAAAGTGTCAAAATGGAGATTCAAATCACCAATGATAGAAAAATTGGCAGACCCTACTGCTAGTGAACTAACCGCCTCAGGGAGAGCCTCTCGAAATGCCACTGAGCTACCAGGTGGACGGTAAATCAGCAATCCTGACAAGGTAAAATGCGGAGTAACCGCAACCTTGAACAGGGCGCTTTCGCAGCCCGTGATGTTCTGCACACTCCAGGCGCAAGAATAGCACGATTTAACAGCAAGAGCGACGCCACCCCCTCTCGAAGAGCGGTTGAGCGTGTAGATGGAATACTCAACGGGGAACGCCAGATTCAATACCGTAGAATCGGTGTCTTGCAGCCATGTCTCTGTCAGACAAAAGATGTCAGGGGGGTCATTGTCCACAAGATCAGCAATATCCTGATAATGCTTGACCGCCGATCTGACGTTTAAATTCCAGATGGTGAGATGTCGCGAAGAGACCTTACTGCTTATGGCAGGCTGCACTATGCAAGACCCCAAACAGGAAGGGGCTTCGAGTAGCCAGCCGCCACAAGCACAGCGATGGGGGCCACACAAAGGGTCACCGCGGACTTCGGCGCAGGGAGGCAGACAGGTATTAAATGCCAGGAGACTCTCCCTGGTATACATAAGCATGGTTAGAGATGCACCTGATGTAAATATCGCCGCGAAGCCAGCGCAACCGGGCGCGGACGGACGCAGACGGGCAGGACTCTGGCACGACTCCGGCCACGCGAGGACGCGCCCGCTGCGCGATCCCGCTGCGCTAGGGGAGGAGCCTTAAATAGATGTTCCCAGGCGTCACATGTGCATTCAAGCGCTGTCAGCTGGAAAAGCCTCAATCCACTCACCCCACTCCAAGATGTCCGCCAAAAACGAACCAGGCACCCACCCCAAGACCAGACCCGCCAAAACGGCGGTGAAGGGGCACGATTTATGGTGCAGGTAAGGGGCAATTTAAAAAAGGGTCAAAATGACCAAAACAAACAAGAAGAATATATAACGTTTTTAAAACAGCAGTTTTACTGCAAAAACGCGCAAGCGCTCTCGCAGCAGCAGCCGCCTTGTCAGGGGCTGAAAGCAGGAGGGACTCGCCCTAAATAGGTGTTCCCAGGCGTCACATGTGCATTCAAGCGCTGTCAGCTGGAAAAGCCTCAATCCACTCACCCCACTCCAAGATGTCCGCCAAAAACGAACCAGGCACCCACCCCAAGACCAGACCCGCCAAAACGGCGGTGAAGGGGCACGATTTATGGTGCAGGTAAGGGGCAATTTAAAAAAGGGTCAAAATGACCAAAACAAACAAGAAGAATATATAACGTTTTTAAAACAGCAGTTTTACTGCAAAAACGCGCAAGCGCTCTCGCAGCAGCAGCCGCCTTGTCAGGGGCTGAAAGCAGGAGGGACTCGCCCTAAATAGGTGTTCCCAGGCGTCACATGTGCATTCAAGCGCTGTCAGCTGGAAAAGCCTCAATCCACTCACCCCACTCCAAGATGTCCGCCAAAAACGAACCAGGCACCCACCCCAAGACCAGACCCGCCAAAACGGCGGTGAAGGGGCACGATTTATGGTGCAGGTAAGGGGCAATTTAAAAAAGGGTCAAAATGACCAAAACAAACAAGAAGAATATATAACGTTTTTAAAACAGCAGTTTTACTGCAAAAACGCGCAAGCGCTCTCGCAGCAGCAGCCGCCTTGTGTCTCTATAAGTGATTGTTTAAAAGACTGAGGTGCCAATTACGATCCGGCAAAAACCGGGTACGAACCGTCGGACGGAGGCTTTTTTCCGTCCGACTCATACCCGGTCGTAAAACTTTACAAACATGCAAGTACGATTCGCACGGAAACACCATTTCCGTACGAGTCGTACAAAACACCGACCGACGAAAAGATACATACAAATGGGATCCGGGAAATGCGCCGACGTGACGTCGGGACGCTCTCAGGCCGCGTTTCACGAACCAGGAAGTACGATTCGAACCGACAGCGCTCCGGAAGGCAATATATTTACGGCACCCGAAAAGTGCCGCAAAAGCGAAGTACGCCGCGATGCGAGTGGAATCGGGGGCCCGGTACGCGCCGTACCCCCCCCAGCCCCCGTGAGTACGCGCTGACCCCCCCCAGCCCCCATGAGTATGGTGCGTACCCCCCCGTATGTACGGTGCGTACCCCCCATGTATGTACGGTGCGTACCCCCCCGTGTATGTACGGTGCGTATCACCCCGTGTATGTACGGTGCGTACCCCCCCGTGTGGGTACGGTGCGTACCCCCGTGTATGTACGGTGCGTACCCCCGTGTATGTACGGTGTGTACCCCCCCGTGTGGGTACGGTGCGTACCCCCCCGTATGTACGGTGCGTACCCCCCGTGTGGGTACGGTGCGTACCCCCCGTGTATGTACGGTGCGTACCCCCCCGTTTGTACGGTGCGTACCCCCGTGTATGTACGGTGCGAACCCCCAGCGCTACGCGCTGGGGGTTCACACCGTACATACACGGGGGGTACGCACCGTACATACGGGGGGGTTCGGCGCGTACAGGGGTGTACATACACGGGGGTTCGGCGCGTACTCACGGGGGCTGGGGGGGGTACGGCACGTACTCACGGGGGCTGGGGGGGTGGTTCGGCGCATATGCGGGCACATGTCTCCATGGTTGCAATGGGAGTTCGGTGCGGCTGGTGTTTTTTCCATACGGTTGTGACATCGGACGCACGGGATGGATCGTAATTCCGCGGTCGGACTTCACTTTTCACGTTTGTACAGTAAATCGTCCGGGGAGGTGTCGGACACATTTTCCGACCCGAGGACGTGTGGGGAATTATTCCCAATGCGACTCGTATGGGCTTTTTACCATGCGAATCGTGATTGCCAGTTTGTACGGCACTTGTACGATTCGTACGGTAAAAAGACCGGATACGAGTCGGACGGGCAATTTTTTTACCGGATCGTGATCGGCACCTAAGTATGAGTAGGTTTCTGTAGAAGTAAGTGTGGTGGGGTGTGTATAACTATATGCAAATAAATGGATGTTTGATTCTTTATTAGCATAAGGGACTATGTGTGTGAGTAACTCTATGGATGAGTGGTGGTGTGTAACAGGATGTATAGGTGTATGATTACATATGATGAGTGAGTACATGTATGAGTGACTGTATAGGACTGTTGGTGAATGAGTGGATGTGTATGTGGATCTTAGAATTACTGAATATGTTGTTGTAACTAGGCCTGGGCTAAAATTCCGTTCCGCTCGCGGAAATTGCGATAATTTGACATTTTTGCTTTCCGCGGAGAGCGCGAAAATGTCAAAATTTCCGCAATCCGCATTTTTGCGCAATTTTTTTGCTTGCTCGCGCTGTAAAATAATACATTCTCGCGTGCGCGCGATCGCCTTACCTGAATCCCCGCGTTCGCCGCCAAGTTTCCCTGATCCGGTCGTGTTCTCCACGAGATGTTGGATTGTTGGTAGCCATTTGCGCTGTCTCGCTACAGTTCGCGCCCGCAGTAACATCATTCGTCGTGTGATCACGTCTTTCTTCTCGTGATTATGCACCGTGAGACAAGTGAAAACAAGATGGTCGCGCCCGCGAGCAACCGCATGGGTAAGTTGGTGAGCCGCGACCACGCAGAAAATACCGCGAACGGGCGGGAAAAAAACTTCCGCATCTTCGCGATATTTCTGCGTGTCTGCAGAGACTTTTAACATTTTCGCGATAATTTGCGAAAGTGAATTTCGCAAATTCTGCCCACCCCTAGTTTTTAGTTTCTATTTTTGAATCTGTGTATCAAAGGATATATTAGGGTGAGAGGAGGTCTGCCACTCTATCACAAGGATGATGTCATCAGTGTTGTCATGAGTGATGTTATTTGAGATGCCATCAGTGATGTCACGAGTGATGTCACTGACCATGTCATGAGTGATGTAATATGTGACGTAATCAGCAGTGCATTGTGGGCACGCGAGTTATAGTTAGCTGAACTAACTATAACGGGGGAATTTCAATGGTTTTGTACGAGTGAAATGCCCAGCTAACTATAACGCCCCTGAAACCTATGGTTTTTTCAGTGAATTTCTAAGGTTTTTTAAATGCTAATTTCTAACTATGTCTACAGAGATAGGACATGTGAAGAAAGAAGAAAAAATGCACAGAAAGAAAAAAAAGAAATGCAGAAAGAAACAACAGAAGTCCTCAAAGATGAAGAAAAGTGCAGGAAGAAGGAAAACGTGAACAAAGAACAAACAGAAGAGCAGAAAGAATCCTTGTTGCAAAATCATCCTGTACCCTCAACTTTTTCAGACGGATACTGGTGTTAACTGAGTCTGACTAACCAGTCCTAGAGCCAGTGCTATGTTAAAAGACACTTAGAACACAGTGAAAACACCTACATGCACTAGGGAACACTATGCGTTGGGGTCCCCCTGTGATTAGCATGACCTCCTCTGTGAGCCCCTAGTATATAATAGGGCAGGAGGTTAAAACTACCTCTTAAAACATGCCACAGGGTGTTTGCACTTGTCACCTCAGGCCCCGTCCCCTCCCTTCACCAATGTGAAAACACGCTCTGTGACCGTTTTAAGTTGGGAGATTAAGTCCCCTTGAATCCTAAGGGTCCCTAGGGTCCAACTAGCCCACTAGGTACCGCCAGTAAGTGCCACAGAGCTGCGTTGCAGAGAGAAGTAAAAAGGGGCACGGCCTAGACCACCTCTCTGCAACGCAGCGCAGTGGCACTTAATGGAAGCACCTGGTGGGCTAGTTGGCCCCCAGGGTCCCTCAGGATTGAAGGTGAATTATTTCCCCAACTTAAAGCGCGCCACAGGGCGTGTTTGCTCACGTCACCTCAGGCCCCGTCCCCTCCCTTCCCCACTGTGTAAACACGCCCTATGGCTGTTTTTAGTTGGGAGATTAAGTTCATTTGAATCCTGAGGGTCCCTAGGGTTCAACTAGCCCACTAGGTACCTCCAGTAAGCGCCACAGAGCTGCGTTGCAGAGAGGTGTAAAAAGTGGCACGGCCTGGACCACCTCTCTGCAATGCAGCACAGTGGCACTTACTGGAAGCACCTGGTGGGCTAGTTAACCCCCAGGGGCCTCAGGATTGAAGGGGAATTATTTCCCCAAATTAAAACGTGCCATAGGGCGTGGTTGCACACGTCACCTCAAGCCCCGTTCCCTCCCTTCCACACTGTGTAAACAAACCCTGTGGCCATTTTAAGTTGGGAGATTAAGTCCCCTTGAATCCTGAGGGTCTCTAGGGGCAAATTAGTCCACTAGGTACGTCCAGTAAGCACCATTGCAGAGAGGTGTAAAAAGGGGCATGGCCTGCACCACCTCTCTGCAACGCAGCGCAGTGGTGCTTACTGGAAGCACCTGGTGGGCTGGTTGGCCCCCAGGGTCCCTCAGAATTGAAGGGGAATTATTTCCCCAACTTAAAATGCACCACATAGCGAGTTTGAACACGTCACCTCAGGCCCTGTCCCCTCCCTTCACCACTGTGTAAATGCGCCCTGTGGCCGTTCTAAGTTGAGAGATTAAGTCCCCTTGAATACTAAGGGTCCCTAGGGTCAAACTAGCCCATGAGGTACCTCCAGTAAGCGCCACAGAGCTGCAATGCAGAGAAGTGTAAAAAGGGGCATGGCCTCAGAACATCTGTCTGCAACGCAGCTCCCTGGCGCATACTGGAGATACCTGTTGGGCTAGTTGGCCCTCAGGGACCCTCAGTATTGAAGGGGAATTAATTCTCCAATTTACAACATGCCAGGGGACGCGTTTGCACAATGGTGAAGGAAGGGGGCATGGCCTGAGGTGACATGTCTGCAAACATGCCCTGTGGCGCGTTTTAAGTTGGAGAATTAATTCCGCCTCACTCCTGATACAGATATTGCCCCAGGATTTGGCCCACCCAGGGGCTAAATAGTAACAAAGCGCGGGAGTCCGCGCTTTGTTTTTGTTTTTTTATTTCAGCCGAAATTCACGCTGGGTGCGAGAATCTTGCCGATTTAAAAAAATATATATGTTTTTTGGTCCCCTTGGGTCCTTGTGGGACCCCCTAAGCAGGCCTGGGGGTCAGGGTGTTTCTACCCTGCCCCCTTTGTGCGTTATGTGCATTACTTTTTCTGTTTTCTTGTGCTCATATATATAGTGGTCGAGTGGTCGCCATTGGGTAGGGATGGTTAGGTCAGCATTCCATAGGAAATGCCTTTTTTGGCTTGCTAGTAACTTTGGTGCCATTTGAGTAATCTCAGGAAAATTTCCAAATAATGTATCCTTTTTTCTAGCTTGTTTATGGAAGGTTTTGGGGTGACCCTCAAGCAGGAGCTGAGAAAAAAGCAGGGGTAGGCAAAACATTGCATTGCGTGGCCAAACTTCTTCTCACATGTGGTTCGAAAGTGGTAAGTAGCGAGTGGGAGTAAGATTTGGCATTCCCTAGCATGATTTTCAGTCACTCGGAGGAAAGCCAGTGAGGTTTTTCAAACGCGGGTGGTCACGACTGTTTATGATCAGAAGGCTGCCGCTCAAGTAGAAAATCTACTTAGGCAACAGCATTTTAAAGTCGAGTGACTCTGGTGACTCTGGTGCTCTGCGTGGCTTTACTCTGATTTTTTATAGTGGAATGCACTCTCGGTACTAAATCACAGCACGAGCAATGCAACATGCCTATTTCTACCCTTTGATGGAACTTCACAGAATCTCGCTGAGCTATTATGTAACCCCGAGGAATTCTCTGATGTCCAATTCCATGAGTTCTACCCACCCCTAGAAAAAAGGGGATCCCAAAATGCAAATTCCTATGCATTTTCAATTAACTTTTATAAGAAGCACTACCACAAAATCTGCTGTCAGAACTAAACCAAATTTGGCAGGAAGCTAGATCTTGATCCATAGATTTTGCCCTTTGTGATTTTGGTCAAATCTGTTCTGTAGTTTTGGAGATCTTAAGCTTCAGAAATATTTGTACATTTAGATGGTTGGGTTCAAGTCCGTGTTTAAACAATAGAGACTTTTGATTGGCCCATATTGCTTTTTTCCCTTGGGACCATTCACTTCTGTGGTAGTCAGACTCCCCCATGCCCCCCCGGAGTGAGCACTCTGACAAGCTGCCTGCATCATGAGAAAAATATTGCTAGCAGCATTACAGGACTATTGGACTTAGTCCCCTGTCCTGCACTGCTTCTTGAAAAATAAAATAGGGGCAGGGTAGGGGTACCCTGCCCCCCAGGCCCTTTGTTGGTGGCCCAGAGTAACTCCCCCGGGCCAAAGTTAAAAAAATATGTCAGTTTTTGCCACAATCCTATAGGGAATGAGTGGAGAAGGTGTTATTGTTTACTACCTTTGACAGCAATCACGCCCCTTCCTGAGCACCTTCAGCAATCATGTGCCCACTGGCAACCGCCATGCTCTGTTTGGAGTATTCAGGCCAGCGAGTACCCTGTCGATACCCGAACATGCAGTGTTACCCAGAGGTTGCAACTCGAGGAGGAGAGTCAGAGGACGCTTCTCGAATCAGCAAGCTCCCTGGGGTGAGTGATTCAAGATATTCATGGTGGCGGTCGGAGCGGGACTGTACGGAGCAAGTGAAAGTGTTGAAGTCAGTGGAGTACTGTGGGTATACAAGAGCAGAGAAATATAAAATGATGTCAGAGAACTTTCAAGCCTGGCACGAAGCGGCAGATAAACATTTTGTTGATGTATGCAGCAGAGGCAGTTCAGATAATGACACAAGACAAGTGATATCATAGTCAAGTCATGATCTGCAACCCTAACTATTGAGATTAGAACAGTTACACAAAAATTAGCCTAACAAATGGTAGGAAAGCACATAATTGAAAGAAACATAGAGTTGGGCCAAGTATCGAGTGGTTTATGGATTACGATTGCTCTTAGTTACAAATACCCCAATCCGGCTATGCTGAAAGAATGGGCTGAACACAACACTACCAGTTCAATTTGAATACTTTGCATTCTAATCAAGTATGCAGAGATTGATAGAAAGGATCTCTTGAAACAAATCAGAGAATTGAATAGGTATCGGACAGGAAAGTTAATAAAGAAAGAATATGTGAGCTTAATAAACAAATAGTGGAAAGATAAATTGCTCTAGAACTAACCATAAAATTGAAAAGGGCACAAAAGTGTCTAAGAGAACAGGGGGTATGAAAAAGGGCAAATCTGTACTTGGCACAAAAGCTTTATACACTGTAGGAACAGAAAGGTTTGGAATGCAATAGAACCAAACAGGATGCTACAGTCAGTGAGATAGGCATGGACTAGAATTCGAACACAGCCCAAGATGAAATACAAGGTCCATCCTCAGAGAGATATTGAATCACACCTCAATACTGGGTGAATTTCATTTTTTACATGTGTATCGATACACAAATCACAGGCCAAAGATAGGATTGAGAAAATAAAAAGGAAACAAAGGAGAGGTGGTGAAGGCAGACGGATCAAGAAATGTAAAGAGTGGAAAAACGTTAAGGAACGAAAATCAATGAGAGATGAGAATACAGTAATCAATCAATATTGATGTTACAGAGACTGAAATACAAGCAATCACATTGGGATTACCTTACTGTGAAACCATATTTGGGGGGGCTGAATCTCCTTAGGATCGCTCCCAGGTACCTTCTCAGACACTGTGGTACTCACACAGAGGTCTGCCTCATTTGCAAGCGCCATGGGATCAATAAGATTGCAGTCAACCAGGTGTTGGCGTATCTCTATAAAACAATGATTGAACATGTGCTCACAAGGGGCAAGTACACGAATAAGACAGGGATTTTACACAAAGTAACCATTCGAAAATTGAGTAATAACAAAGATGTGGTTATCAGGAGTTCAGTCAAAGGGAAAAATGTGAATTTGTGGCCATTGGAAATGTATTTGACATAAACCAATTGCCAATTATCTGATGTTGAGTGTTATAAAGAGGTAGAAATGAACTATTATTTGAAAGTGAAAACTGAATACTTTTCCAAACTGGTTGAATTGAGAGATCTGGGATTAATTCATTTTGATGAATACATTTTTCTGATAACAGACCATCTCAAAATATCAGTGTTGTGTCTGATTCCTAAACTACACAAAAACTAAAACATAACCCCACAGATGACTGATTATAATGGCACAAGGAAGCCTATTTGAAAATACATTGAAATAGGTTGATAGTTTCCTTCGAACATTTGTGGAAAGTTTACCCTCATACACAAAGGATTCTTCAGATTTTTTAAAAAGAATCTTTAGAAAAGGTTGGGAGAAAAACATGTTCATGGTGAAACTGGGTGAGTCATCATTGTACACAAGTATTTCTCACAAATATGGTATAAGAGTGGTTAGGTACTTTTTGAAAACAAGATCAATAAAGGTTTTCTAACTTACTTGTATGTTGTTGAGTGGTGTCCGACTAAAAACATCTTTATATTCGATGATATTTCTTATGAACAACAATGAGGAACTGCGATGGGTACTTTCTTCACCCCCAGCTGTGCAAATCTGCATATCGGCTGGTGGGAGGAGCAGGCACTCAATGGTCCAGACATGGAGGGTCTTACAGGACACATTTTATTGTGGGTGAGGTTTATAGATGACGTGTTTGTTATTTCAAAATGCAAGTTAGCACCAGATGAATAATTTGTAAAGAAAATTAACAACAATGATTCAAACATCACTTTCATGAGTAACATCACTAACCAAAAGCTGACATTTTTGGATATTTCATTGGAGGTATCAGGTGGAAAATGCATTTAGAAAACCCAGTGCAGAGAACAGCACATTCCATGCGATTAGTTTTCATCCAGCTCCATTGAAAGCAAGTATCCCCTATAGGGAACTCCTCAGGGCTAAGAGGATATGTAGCACAGAAGAAAAATATGAGACTACTAAAAAATATATGTACAGATAAAGGGTACAAGAAAAACATCTGGGAACATGCCAAGAGGATGGTATCTAAATAAAAAAAGGGAGAATATTTAATTTAGGAAACAGGTGAAGAAGAACAATGACAATAAGTACAGATTCATCACTACATACAATAAATCACATCACAAGGTGAGAGCCATTTTCAAAAAACATTGGCATTTATTGAAGAGTGATCCCATCATGGGACAAGAAATAACACATAGATCTGTCATCACATAAAAAAAACAAGTCCATGAGAGACATGCGGTTTAATAGTGAAATGAAATCAGCAAAGGGTACGGAAGGATGGTTGAAATCTGAATTAGGTTTATTCTAATGTTTGAGCTGCAAATATGATGAAAACTTCACCAAGTTGACAATGAAAAGGGGGTGGGTGTGGCCAGCTGCCGCAAGATGGCAGGCGGGCTTTAGGACTGCTTCATTGGGATACTCATAATCCCTCAACACCTTCCCCCATCTGCACTTCCAGAGCCCCACTTTGGCCATCTCCAAGATGGGGAGCTGTTGCGGCATCATTTGAGCCATAGGGTGGAGCTCTCTGGGAACTGGGCTCACACTACACCTCAGGAAACCCCTTGGGCCTGCGCATTCTGCATCAGGGCCTGCCACTTAAGCAGGAGGCCCCAGAGCTGCAGCACACTCCAAATGCAGGGGCTGGCAGGAGAAAAAGAGGCACCCCTGTCGGCAGAAGCAAATAGGAGGATGTGAGAAGTTGGCCTGGTATATGCTGTCCACTAATTAGAGTGGGCACCCTATACCAGTCCAAACAGCCCTTATGCTGATTTAAAAGGTCAAAGAGAACCCTAGAAAGCTATCCAAGTAGTAGCTGTGGAGAGCAGCCTTCAAGCTTAATCTTGAAGAAATGTTAAGCAGCTTGGTTTACCAGAATGCAATCTTATAGTATTGGTTAAACAAAAGGAGAACCACACAGTAGTTGTAAAAATATGTATTTATTGATATAACACTCTTTAAGTATAACAGAGTATGTTCTGTATGAAGATACTCACAAAACACACAATACTGTACCACAGAAACAATCATAAGTAGCACTAATACACAGTGGGCTCCAGGGGGAGACCAAACCATATACTAAAATAGTGGTATAAGAACCACGACTCGGGTCAAGACAGTGTCTAGAGGATGTAGAATCGCTGGTACCCCAAGGAACCACCCAAGGTGAGTAAGTAGGGACCCCACGGAGGATGGGTGCAGTGTGGGAACACAACTGAATGTGCCGTACAATTCTATGGGAGAGTCGTGGTTGAAGTTTAAAAGTTCACGACCCTTCCAAGTGGACTTCGAAGAAACACTGTGGAACTTAGGAGGTTGGAGAGTCACCCTACCCATGGATACTGTAGTACTAGAGTTACCTATCCCAGGGAAGCCGGGTAACATAGGGCTGAAGTGGCGTTAGAAACCGCTGTCGAACGCAATGGAGGAAAAGTAGTCAGTGAAATCCAAAGGTGGATTTTTGTTGAAGAGTACCTGAAAGAAGCAGAGGGGATAGAGTCTGGGTCACTCAGGAGTGACCAGGGACTCGGTAGACCAATGCCCACCAATGTCGAGTGCTTAAAGTGTGTTCGGGGGGTTCTTGATTCTGCAGCCACAGGGACATGGAGACGTTGAGGATGACCAGGAGCTGGATGCGAGCTGTTCCATGAAGGATGTCGAGTGATGAGGGGTCGGTGTCTGGCAGGAGCACCAGCAAGCCTTGGCAGTGGGAACCCACGCAGGAGGTCAAAGAAGGTTACGGTTCGGACCAGCAAGGTCCAGGAGACTTACAGGGGAATCAGGCAAGCCTGGAGCAACCAGGGGAGCCCAAGGCGACCCTTGACCCTGGTTAAGGCCAGTCGCTCCCCACGCCGCACAGCTCCACCTGAGTGCGCCCGTCCCTGCTGCTGCTGAGAGTCCAGTTTTCGAGGCTACTTGTCATCCCCGATATTGCTTAGTGTGCCGGGGTTGCGCTGTAATTTCTGTTGTATTTCTCCGCAATTTCTGATGTTTTTCACTGTATAATCTGTTGTGTTTTTGCCCTTCTCTGTAGTATCCTTCGTCATTTTCCCTGCTCCCGCCACCTTCGCTGCCCCTCTCCTGCCGCCGCCCCCTGTGGCCCCACCCCCTTGCCTTCCTGGCTTCCCGCCGCTGCGTCCCTGCCCCCCCAACCCCATTGGCTGCCTCACACCCACCTCCCAGCTGCTCCTCCCTCCCTCCTCCCTACTTATGGCGGCCGCTGCGCGGCAGTGAGTGCGACCCCACCACCACCTCATCAGAACAGCCAAGAGATCGTCCTTCAAAGCCCGACTGGACAACAACGCACACGACAGCAAAGAACTTTTCAACATAGTGAAGGAACTCTCCAACCCCAGCGCCAACACCAATGACATCCCGCCCTCGCAAGATCTGTACGACTCACTGGCCACCTTCTTCCATCACAAGATCGTCGACATCCACGAGAGCTTCAACTCCTCATCCGCCCCGACCACAACAAACCACACCCCGAACGCCAGCTGCACCAACCAGCTGGCCTTCTGGTCCCACGTCAACGACGAAGAGACACGCAAGGTCATGAACTCCATCCACTCAGGATCTCCGTCAGACCCCTGCCCACACCACGTGTTCAACAAAGCAGACGCAACCATCGCTCCCCAACTGTGGAAGATCATCAACATCTCCTTCGACACAGCAACATTTCCAGAATGCTGGAAGCACGCCAAAATCAATGCCCTCCTCAAGAAGCCCAAAGCGGACACCAAAGACCTCAAGAACTTCCGGCCCATCTCTCTGCTCCCCTTTCCGGCGAAAGTCATCGAGAAAATCGCCAACATGCAGCTGACCCGCCACCTAGAAGGACAACAAAATCCTAGACCCATCCCAATTCGGATTCAGATGCAACCACAGCACCGAGACTGCCCTCATCGCCACCACAGACGACATCAGGCACCAACTAGACAACGGCGAAACTTCAGCCCTCATCCTCCTGGACCTGTCAGCTGCCTTTGACACGGTCTGCCAACGCACACTAAGAACACGCCTCCAAGAAGCCGGTATCCAGAAGAAGGCCATGGACTGGACCACGTCCTTCCTCTCCGGCAGAACCCAGAGAGTCCGCCTCCTGCCCTTCCGCTCCGAAGCCACCGACATCATCTGCGGCGTACCCCAGAGCTCATCCCTCGGCCCGAAGCTGTTCAACATCTACATGGCCCCCCTCGCACAAGTGGCCTGCCAGCACGACCTGAACATCATCTCCTACGCCGACAACACCCAGCTCATTCTCTCCCTAACCAAGGACCCGCACACCGCCAAAACCTACCTCCACAAGGGAATGAAGGCCGTCGCCGAGTGGATGAGGAGCAGCCACCTGAAACTGAACTCGGACAAGACGGTGGTCCTCATCCTAGGTCCCACCCCCTCTGTGTGGGACAACTCATGGTGGCCGACCACACTAGGAGCAGCTCCAACTCCCACAGACCACGCACGCAACCTAGGGTTCGTCGTCGACTCCTCCCTCTCCATGTCGAAACAGGTCATTGCCATCTCCTCCTTCTGCTACAACACCCTCCGCATGCTTCGCAGGATATACAAGTTGATCCTAATCGAAACAAGAAAAACAGTGACCCAAGCCCTCGTCAGCAGCAGGCTGGACTACGGCAACGCACTCTATGCAGGAATCCCGGCCAAACACCGGCGATGACTACAACGCATCCAGAACGCCTCAGCCCGACTGATCCTCAACGTTCCCCGCCGCAGCCACATCACCTCCCACCTCAGAGACCTGCACTGGCTCCCCGTCAACAAGAGGATCACATTCAAACGCCTCACCCACGCACACAAAGCTCTCCACAACACCGGACCAGCCTACCTGAACAACAGACTCAACTTCTACACCCCCGCCCGCCAGCTCTGCTCCGCCAACCTCGCCCTTGCCACTGTACCGCGCATCCAATGAACAACCTCTGGCGGCAGATCTTTTTCTTTCCTCGCTGCCAAGACCTGGAACACCCTCCCCACCCATCTACGACAGACCCAAGACCTGCTCACCTTCAGAAGGCTCCTCAAGACTTGGCTCTTCGAGCAGTAGCAGCACCCCCTCCCCTCACCGCCTTGAGACCCTCACGGGTAAGTAGCGCGCTTTACAAGTTCACTGATTGATTGATTGAAGAAAAGCAAAGTTGGCCCTCAGGCCTGAGGCACAGGAGTAGCGAGGGGACCTCGAGAAGTTTGACAAAGCACCAGCCCATGGAGCACTCGGTGCGAGGAGGCTAGAATTATTTGTAGGAAAATGTGCCAGAGGTTGGGGCTAATTGGAGCCCAGTGCACATGTCTGGAACAGGATATTGAATGGTTTATCCTGGAAAAAATTACCATTGATAGAAGAGGAGGTAATATTAATCAGAAACGAAAAGAGAACAATGGTACATTTCCAAACCAAACACAGTTCATAAGGGGCTTAATTCTAGGCAAGAATGGGACCGTTTACTTACTGACAATTAACCATTGGTCCCCAATCTCTAAGAGTGGGATCAATTTCAAATTCTGTATTTCTTGTATTTCTAAATGATTAAAAAGGATATACTTTAGGGGGATACGATAAGTTTGTTCCATTTTTTTTTAAACGCATCCATGACAATATTGTGACTCTTTAGAAAGATATCAGTGTAATATTAGTTGGTGGGTTACTATAAGAACCATATAGAATGAACTCAGTATGGCTATCCTATGTTAGATGCACTTGGGAGTGCCTCCCCTATTTCCATGCCCTGGAGAGACCTATTTTTTTAATGTAGAAGAGCCAACAGATTGGTTCGTGGATTAGAACAACTATTCTCGATAAGGGATGTCAATGTCCTTTTGGTTAAACCCATTCGGGTAATTCAGCTTAGGTTACCTTTAATGTTTATCTTTTATGGGTTTATTTTTAGAAAATTCCGGATTTAGTCCTTATGAAACAATCTAGCTCTACTATGGATTGGTAAGGAGATGGGCTCCATTTCAAGATGGCGCCCACGATATAGGCTGACATTACTTGCGTTTGTAATCACATGATCGGCGTCTTTTGAAATAAAAAAGCACCAGTGTTGCATGGTAGGGTTGATAGAACGCGAATGTTTTGGCCCCGGACAATACTAGATTTTTAAGGTAAGGAGATTTTGTTGTGGATAGGTACTTCTTTAAATAATAAGAATGCTCTGGGAAAGGTCCTAAATAATGATGAGGATCGAGAGAGATGTGTGTTTATGGTATATTCGAGCCCTATTTTAATCCATGATTTTTAACTTTACGTACGACATAGCATGCCCAGGTTTATGCAAGATAGCCACTGGGTAGAGACTTCTGTACAAGCTGGGTAACGCGCAGATGATTTTGATACTTTCTGAGCCCTAGAAAGTGACGTGATATTTTCGCTTATGCAATCTCCACGATTGTATATAGAGTAAGAGGATTTTCTGTAGTGAGTAACTCCGAGATTTATTGGCATTGCGCTATATGGACAAGATTATATGTCTAGGCCTTTTTAATGTATTTAGTCGGATTTTGAGTGACCTAGTAAAAGTAGTGCAATATAGGCACTAAAACTGACATGAATTTTTTATATATATTTTTGTCCTACAGACAACAAGTCAGTTGAGGGTGAGGCAAGAGCGACCCACTCTATAAGAGAAATCCTCTTTTCTGTACTTGTACAGATTCCCGGGCTGTATATTTGTCAGAGGGAATCATCATTTACCTGATCTTAAGGTACAGAATACATTTATGAATAAGAATTAGTTTTAATTATTTTAAGAAATGTTACTGAAATATATCTTTTCTTACTAGATACAGATATCGGAGTCTTTTACCAAGTTTATATTCTACTCATCACCGCTATTCCTTTCAAGGGGACGTTTAAAATAGGTAATTTCTAAAAACCGGTTGAATAGCTGATGTGGGTGTGTATCTGCCACTTATATGGTATTAACTTTGGGCAGCTCTGACTCATTTGCAGGTCCATGTGCGATTAAAAGTAATACATTCTACTTTGATTACCCCATTAGGGTTGCTCTATCATTCACAGTAATACCTGTCTGATGCGGTTTTCAACTTTTATTGAGGTACTACTTCATCAACTAGCTGGGAGACTCCCTACACTTACGCCTGTATTTATGTGTGGGTTTTTGTCGATTTGTGGTGCATTACATGCTCTGATAATTAATCATGTGTTTCTATCTGTCAGAGGTTACCAATGCACTCTTACCTGCAAGGTTCTGTAATCTTACCTGTAAGGTGATTGGAAGAGTTTCGCAGAGGCGCTATGGACCAACCTCCCAGTATTCCTATTCAACAACCCAAGTTTTTATTTTCACTATGGCTTTTCGAACAGAAGTTTAGGAAGGAGGGCCGGTTTTCGGACGCTAGTAAGGTTTCTTGTTGTCGACCTGCGAGGCAGCAAGAAATATGTTCAAAGCTAGATTCTACTACTATACTCTTAGTTTATTAGATCTGGCTAGTGTGTTTTAAGCGTCAAAAACGAAGGAATAAATCCTACCTGCGATCAACACTCTTATTACGTCGCGTCCTGTTGTCGTCTTGAAGGTGTAGTCAAGTAGGTATTTCCGATGAGGCAGGTTGTGGGGGATGTAGTCAAGTGTTACTCTGGTATGGAAGATGCGAAGTTTCTCTGTAACCAGAATTCATAAATAAATACTTCCATTCCTTAGATACAAATTTACACTTTCATTTTGTAATCAGCCTTTTTGTTGTTTTGACAATAATGACTTACTCCTAATGTGCCCCTTGTCTAGAGTTCCTTCACGCTGCTGTAAATGAAAAGATTCACCAGAAACAATAATATAAACTTTTACAATCTGGTACAATTTTTTTTTTAATGGCCTTTAAATGTCTTTCTTATCTTCAGAAAGTTATTCCAAAAATTATTCCAAAAGTCTCAGGAATAGGTGTTTTATTCTATTGCTGCTTTCTTGCACTGGGCGCCTTGTCAGGAAAGAAGAAATGTGCACGTATCTTTCTTTTCTTTCTTTTCAGGTTTCCAGTGCCACCACTGAAGATCGTTTGACTGCAAACAGATGAGTCATCGTTCTTTAGGGAAGCTGCGTCCTTGGAACGAAACCGGAAGGCAAAGAGTCTTCCAGAACTTGGGTGTGGGTTTTATAGCTGCCACGCCCGAAGGCGGCCGTTACGTAGAGCGCATCTCCACGTGTTTATGCTCTCGGAACGTTTCTCGGCAATTGCGAGTGAGCACACTGTAATTGCGAGCGAGCGTCTTTTACATTGTTAATTCAAGCGGTAATACAGTAACAAGTCTAAGGCCACGGTTCAAAAGATAATAAAGCGCATTTAAGGAACATTCCTCTTCAGTAAATGACCACTGCGAGCGCTACGATGATTGAAGTCTCAGAATTCACAATGAAAACATAAACACCAACAAATAAGCATTTCTACAACACACAGAATACAGTTAGTCATCGTTATTATTCTTGGTAAACACAATTCTATTTTTGCTATAATACACCTCGGAGTGCTGGATGCATGGGACAGGGGTGGGTTTTAATCGGGGAAAATGGATTAATCAAGGGGGAAACGATAGATGTGTGACGTGGAACCATGACACTATCATTAGAAAGGGAAGTTGGGAGTATATATGCCCCACACCTTTGATAAATTTATCATGTGGGTATAGGCCAAGGAAGGCTCTAGCCTGTGTATTATAGAGTAGGTTATCACTAAGGGAGGTCAGGAGCTGGCTAATTTGGACACCTTCTGGTCACTCTTTTTGTGTTCTAACAACCCATTGTGGGTGATTAAAATAATATTGTGGGTTTTGCTAGGTAAAGAGTGGCTGTGATTATGAATTGATCTGTATCACCAGGATATAAATGTTTTAGTTTGGGTGGAGTTAATATCTTATGCTTAATTTTGATGTCTGTTTTTTTATATATTATATTGTATAGCGAATAAACTGTTGCTGGGAGATATCTCTTTCCTGAAGAAGGTGGCAGTGATATTGTAAGGCCCACCGAAACGCGGCGATGCTCTACTATTTCTTAGAATGCTAGATCTCTGGGACGTTTGTGAGGCAAGAGACATTGAAGTTTTGTCAGGAAACAAATGATCCGACACAGACTAGTGCTGATTCAATTACATGATATTCTGTCTTATTTGTTCTTCACCGGTGTCACACCCATGTGTTGTTGTTTTTTAAATGAAATTTCACTACTTTTATATGAAATTGAATAGTTGTATTCATGCGTTATTAACTGTGATGTCATATGTTTATTGTCTATCTGAAAGGATTCAAGAGTTGGGTGGTTTTAACTTCTAAATGTACATACTAGAATAACTTTTTATGCTGAATGTGATGTCCAAGAATATTTATATGCAGTACATATTGGCTTAATAAATGTGTTCCTTTTTGCAATAGTGGAAATATTCCTGTTTATTTGTCGTATATGCTTTTTATTTTGACCTTTATATTTTGGTGATATGGGCTGTATGGCAATTAAGTGATCGAGTGAACCAAAGAGGATTTTATTTGACCTTGGTCAACTGGTGCCACACCTCTTTGGTGTTTAAAGGGCCCCTCTCTTGCTTTTTGAGATTGCCCCATGTTAACCACTGTATGCAGCGATTCTTAAGTGGGGAACGGAGGAGGCGATATCATTGAGACGAGAGGAGGTCCGCGGATTGAGCAGGATCCCCATTGTAGCAGACTGGGAAGTGTTAATACAGGACCTACAAACTTACAAAGAGGAACTAAATAACTGAGCCCTGGTCTAGATCCGCACATAGTGTTGGCCTCTGGGTACTCAGAGATATGACCTTTCTCTTGCCCCTCCTACCTCTTCTTCTCTATTCCTTCCCCCTCATTCCCTCTCCCCCTTCCTCACACTATTCCCTTCCCCCCACTGATCCAGAATCCTTCCAATTCCTTCCCTGCAGCGATTTCGAACCTCCCTCACATGACTACACGCATGCCGATTCCTGTTATGTATATCCTAATACTGAATTGTATGTCTCATTTGCATAATATGTAGCAAAATTGTAGAAGGTGACAAAAATGTCAGTAATAGATGGAAGCAGGTTAACCATTCAGAGTAACAAAAAATGTGATGATACCACTGGACGACTTGTTTTTACCTACTGTTTACAGTGTTCTGTTGAAAAAACCTGTAACAGTGATTCCTGTTATTAAGATTCTGCTGGAATGCAAATATAAGTTATGTAAGTGCATCCCCTCATGTAAGTGATATAATTATACTGTTGCAAAATGTATCTACATGCCATAATGATGAAACTCAATAAAATTGGTTTAAAAGAAAGTTAACGTTAAAAGGCAGGTTGGTTGTAAAAGTCAAACATCACTTAACCTGCATGAAACAATGTGGCATATTTACAAGGATTTAACTCCTCTGTCGCAATTTGTTTTACACTGCAACTGGTTTATTATTGCCTTATTTACAAAGTGATGCTAGACCCCTCTAGTGTCACTTTTCGACAACTAGTGCCTATTTTCAACAATGCCAGTTCAGCAAGTGGCACTTACTGAAAAAGATATGCAAGGTATGCACCTGCAAAACACACTCTGCCATATATACAAGGATTTTCAGGAACGAGCTAAAAAGAAAACACTGCTGCCAGGTTCCATTACTGGCATTTCTTTTGTTGCTGGGAAATTGTTGGTTTTAAAAATTACGCTAACACACTTGTATAAAAGTAGAATAGACCCAAATCACCTTGGCAAGCTCAATTATGCCATGGATCTACTGCTATTGCAGCTAGGAGCATAAAGGAGACCTTCTGCACAGAGGCCAACCCAGGAGAAGGGAGCAGACATACCATCAAAGGATTTCCCTCATTGACCTCAGGGAAGAGGAGGTCAAAACCTATTAAAGACCCAAGTGGGGGTCTATTGTCTGTCTCCAGCACCAGATTGCGCCAAGGCTGCAGCCCACATCCCAGTGCTGCACCAACATCCCCCTGCCCCGCAGGCGAAGCTAGACACTGTCCAGCACATTCTGGCATCAGGAACTTTTCAACCCACCACAGCCTCACGCTACAGTACCTCTACTTCCCCAACACTGTGCAGCAACAACAGGACAAAAAGGATGACTCTTATGCCATTGCTGGATTCCAGCATGTTTTGGGGCAATGGAATGCACACATGTACAACTTATGCCTCCTGTGGAAACATCACACATATTCTGCAACAGGAAGCACATCTATTCAATGAAGGTACAGGCAATCGTGTACAATCTGGGCTTCTTCATTTATGTACTTGCGAAGTACCCTGGCAGTGTGCATGACTCCCACATCTCCTGGCAATCCCCCATTAATGAGAGTTTCCAGAATGGGACATATGGGAATGGCCTTCTTTTTGGTAAGTACATCTCAAATGCACAACAGACCACAAGGCACTAAATCATGTAGGAAAACATTGACAAACTGGTCTTGTGTTGAATTACACTGTGCATACATTGTTGCTGTGGCCCCATATACTTTTCTATATAAAATGGCAAATGTGCAACAATTAGTTAACAATTCACACATGTTGACCCTTACTAAGCCAGTTTGGCACACATGAACAAGTATAATGGGGTGAGGGACTATCATCTATCATGATGCCATGTTGGAGTACATGCCCATATAATGTCAATTTGGCAATGGGAAATATGTCTGCATAACACTGCAAGGTCTAATAGGTATGAAGTAAACCATGCCACTACAACGTACATAATTCATTCTTCTAATATCAAATGTGTATCCCATGGACAATGTGGTGCCCCTTCCCATACAATAACAATGTATACCACAAAATACATACACACATCCTACTTACAGGGACCATGTGACAGTGTGCAAGTGGTGTGCCACCCTAGGGGACCAGAAAAGAGGTTACATAAGCACTGGGCTCATTTCCATTTCCAATATGATTTTGTACCTCAATCTGTATCACACAGTGTAAGAGGGAATAGCACAGATACTATGACAATGGGTTTGGAAACTGTCACTCAAAACATAATGTCATGTCTGGACAATAAGCTGGCACATATGCACCATGGTGGAAGTGTGGATGGTTATTTTGCCATTACACACTATTATGTCATGATTTGAACGTAGAACACTATTGATGTGCCAAATGTTAAAGAAATGCACATTCTACCACTTCGCTTTGGATGCAGGTTGGCTCAGCCTTTTCCGCACGCATCGATGTACAGTGGCAGAAAGACAAAATGAGGTCCTATGTGCCCATCCAATTATTGCTAAGACATTCACATAACACTAAATTATTATGATTATGCACAAATAGACATTACTGAAGCAAGGCATTCCCTGTGTGAAATCTGATTACTACAAGTTAATCCCACGGGCAAGAGGAGAGAAGATATATCACACATGTGAGAATGAGAAACATGGCCTCACATGATAAATATTGCAATGTTTACCCTCAAACATCACATCACAAATCACAGACACACATCACTTCCAATGTGCACAACACGCAAAAAAAGTGTGTTGCAAAAATCACTACAGCTGTCATCCAAGGTTCCAGGCCATGCAGCAAGGTGCCCCCTCATGCACAAACTATATCCCCCCATGACAGCTAACAACTATGTTTCCAGGGATATATCATGACTGTCATAGAGAAAAGCTGCACTGCTCCAGCCAGCGCAGACATAAAATGAATAGATACTGATTAATGTCAAAGCTATGCCCCCCAGAAGTGTTGCTTTGTAGTGTACACAGACTACTTGTTCAACTGTTCTGTTTACCATCACAACCTATCCACTAATTTCTGCAGACTGTCCCCACAGGGAGCTCTGGGCACTACCATGTGTAGACTAACATGTCACATATGCACATGCATCCACTTTAATTTCCATGCCTGACACATAGAAACAGGTCTATGTAATAAAAAAGTATAAAAGTTGCGTACCAGAAGGAAGATACTTCAAGAGCTACTGTCATTTGTCATGCAATCAGGAAGATAATGGTTTAGGATTTGGCATGGTACGCATACATCAACACAATAAAAGCTTGTCAGATAATTGCCTAATCAATGTCAAAGAAACTATTGTCATTGGTGAGTACCTACAAGGCATTAACACTCAGATGAATGTAAATAATTGGAGGCATCACAGAGGATGATGTAAATTGGTGTAGAGGTAAATGAAGAAAAATGGCCACAGGCCACAATGGAGACAAATGTTGTACTCACCCTCATCATGAGTGCTGACTAATGTAACACTTTTTTTTCCAGCTCACCAAGGGTGTGCACTGATGCCATGGGTAATGACACCGGTGAAGTTTCGTCAAAACCAAGGACAGATGACCTACAACTAAGCTCTAGGCTGCACCATGTCTATTGTTGAGCAGACCTTTGGTGTCCTCAAGTCACGGCTCCTCTGCCTTCATGCATCTAGGGGTAGATTACTATACTCCCCACCCATGGTCTGTGAGATCATATTGGTATGCTGTATCCTGCACAACACATGAGTCAGGACCAATGTGCAATTGCCAGAGTACAATGTGAAACAGGAAATGCCGGATGATGAAAAGGAAAGAGATGAGGAGCATAAGAAACCTGCAACATCAGTTACAGCAACAAGGTGGAGAGATAACATCATTGTTAGAAATGGGGGTCTCTAGTTGGTAGAGGGAGGTACCTTTGTCCAAATAGGGACCCTTGCTTCTACTCAGGGTCAGGGGGATGCACTCCCAAAATAACCCCTGCTCACCCCCTTTGTAGCTTGGCATGAGCAGACAGGCTTATCTCAGAGGAAGTGTGTGAAGCATTTGTGAACACATACAGTAATACAGTGAAAACACTACAAATGGACACCACACCAGTTTAGAAAAATAAGTAATCTTTATCTAAACCAAAACAAGACCAGACAACAAAAATCCACAATACAGTATTAAAAATAAGTCTTTCAAATGGTAGAATTAGTTCAGATCAATGCAAGTTGTAAATGCAACACTTTTCTCACAAAGTACCTGGGATGCGTCACGCAAAACAAACAAAATGGCCACAGGGAAGGTGATGCGTCTGTTCCTTACACGCGGGGAAGGTGATGCGTCGGTTCCTTGCTTCGGGGGAGGTGATGGGTTGGTTACATACCAGGGAGGAGGTGATGCGTCATTTTCCTACTGCGTGGGGGAGTTTATGCGTCTGTTTCTTATTGCGTCCCCCAACGATGCAACAGTCTTGGAACCTCGATGCGATGCGTCAATCCAGTACGATGCGTGGCTTCATGCAGCCACACAGCAGACTTGCGTCGGGATCGGTGCGGTGATCTTGGACTTCGGGGATCGTTGCACCCGATGCGTCATGCGGTGAATTCTCGAGCCGCGGCACGAGCTGCGACGGTTTCTTCGGTGATGCATCAGAACCAGGTGCGGATGCGATGCGCTTCCTCGATGTTGCATTGATTTCCCAGCTCCCAGTGACAACAGTCTCTAGAGGTCCTAAACAGCAGCAGGCACCACTTTTCAGGTTGTAATTCCCAGCAAGGAAATTCAGGGGAGCTGGTGATGAAGTTTTTGTGTCCCTGAAACTTCAGAACAGGAGGCAAGCTCAGTATCAAGCCCTTGGAGATATGTTCTTCAAGCAGGTGACAAAGCAAACAACAAAGTCCTTTTTCTCCTTTTCTTTGCAGCAAGAAGCCACTGCAGGCCAACCCCAGATGGCAAACAGCACAGGGGCTGTATTCCTTCTCAGCTTATCTGGCTCTTCTCCCTGGCAAAGGTTCCTCTTTATTTCCCAGAAGTGATCTAAAAGTCTGGGGTCTGGGCCCTTCTTTTTATACACAAAAATCATTTGTTCTCTGAAGGCAGAGAGTGTCTGTACCCAGCCAAAACCAGTTCTCTGGGGCACTTTGCACGTGCATAACAAACTCCATTGTAAGTGTGAGCCCTGGCTCCAGACACACCACAGGGGGGCGGATCCGTCATTGTTGAAGGCAGGTACAGCCCTATTCAGGTAAAGGTGCTACTCCTCCTACCACTCCAAATGAAGACCAGGCCTAGCCAGCCCTGACTCATCAGACATCTGGAGCCACTGCCCCTCTCCAGCCACTGTCATCCAAAAGCCAGACAAGCAATACACAAACCTAGCAGAGGCACAGTGGATGGTTAGGCAAGAAAATACCTACTTTGTAAAAGTGGTATTTTCAAACACAGAATGTAAAAATCAGCCTCACTAAAAGATGCACTTTAACTTTCTGAGTTCTCTATGGGGACAGATAGCCTTGCAATAGTGAAAAAGGAAATTGGCAGTATTTCACTATCAGGGCATGCCACAAACATCAGGGCATGCCCTATCTTTCACGTACACTGCACCCTGTCCACAGGGCTGCATTGGGCCTACCTTTGGGGGACTAATATGGTGAAAAGGGAAGGGTTAGGGACTGGCAAGTGTGTGCACTTACCAAGTCGACATGGCTGTCCCAGACTGCACACAGGCTCTGCAATGGCAGGCCTGAGTCACATTTTACAAGCTACTCCTGTGGGTGGCACAATCAGTGCTGCAAGCCCACCAGCAGCGTTTTACAAGCCCTGGGCACACATAATGCACTGTACTAGGGTCTGACAAGTAAATTAAATAGCCAATCATGGAAACACTAATCCATAACACAATTTTCAAAAGAGAGCATATGCACTTTAGCACTGATAAGCAGTGGTAAAGTGCCCTGAGTCATAAAACCACAAACAACAGGTAAGAAAAAATACAGGAGGATGGCAAAAGGTTCTGGGATGACACTGCAAAAAGGGCCAAGTCCAATAACCATCAACCATTTTTTCACCGATTAATATATAACAACACCATCTGGTACAAAAAAAATACTGTGCATGCCAACTACCAGTCGGTGCCCACCATCTATGCTATGACTCCAAGATCATAGTGGCTATCACTGGTGACCACAATAGAGGCATCACTGCAGCAAAATGGATGTGCTGGTTTAGCAACACAGCAACAATGTCGTGGTGATAGACAGCCATGGCAGCCATGCGAGTGTCCTGCTTCCGCTACATGCTCTTCAAAATATTTAGAGGAGCCCCCAGTTCTTTGGCTACATAGCTAATGCCACTTTGGCAGGGCAGTTGTTGATTCCTCTGCCTCATGACACCAGAGATGTCAGGCAGAGACTGCTGGAAGCCATGGAGCGGAGAGTAGGTGCCCCTGATTGCAGCACAGTTGTCCCTAATGGAACTAAGGCACCGACGGACAACCTCTAGTGTGGCTGATAGGGTCTCCATACCCGCCCGCCCCTGATCGGCTGGACTCCTACCACAGCCCATTTGAAGGAGATATGTGGGTCCTCAGTGTCCATGGGTGTGGGTGTGTTGGTAGGTGGTACCTGGTGGTTGTTTGGTGGGTGTGTGGAGATGCCATGATGCCGCTGACCATCCCCAGGACCAGAGATGGTGTTCCAATGGAGTCCAGGAGCTCTTTAAGGGTGTTGTGGTTGATGGTTGGTAGGTTGTCATCATCATCGCAATCATTGGTGATGTCTGTGACAGGGTTCTGACCAGGAGGTAAGAATCCATCCTCTGCAGTGGAAAGGGGAAATACTATTGCTGCTGTCTGCTACATATTGACATGTTTCAAGCACTTGACAAACAAAGTGCATGACATGACACATTTCATTCTCTTGTGATACATTGGACACCTGTCACATTAGGCTGTGTGTGTCAGATAGCACTGTCTATTATTATTACATGCTGCAATGTAAAAAATGATGGATGGAATGCTGAATGAATAAAACATGTACCCTCAGTCAAGAGATCTGGGTTAAATAATTATTTTGCTCACTTTGCAACCCCAGTTTGGACCCAGCCATATGCAAATCAGTCTTGTCCCTGCTACTCATGTGAACATTCCATCCAGAACTGCCAAGCTGAGTCCTCCCTGGACCAGAAGGAAGCATCCGGGGAATAGTTTTGAAATAACACTCCTCATCACCCAGGCTAGCTTAAATCCAGTGCCACAGCGAGCAAGGGACCCACTTCTCAGCATACCTAGCCCACTTTGGGCAAAAGGTGCTGTGGCAGCATATGATGGATGGAATGCTGAATGAATCAAGCATTCACTCTCAGTCAAGAGATCTAGGTTAAAGCCATTGCTCTTTTGCTCACTACAGAACCCCAATTTGTACCCAGTCATTTGCAAATCAGTATTTACCCTGCTATGCATGGGAACAGTCTAGCCCAAACTGCCAAGACGAGTCCTCACTGGAACGGAAACACGCACCCTGGGACAGGTTTTGGGGTAACCCAGCTCTCGGTACTGGGGTAAATGTTTGACTTTGTTCCACATTCTGTCCATCAATTGTTCTTTTTGCATTTGTCACCCTGAGTGGGAAAGGTATGCCCAAAAGTGAGTCCCATGCGCTCCATGCCACTGGAGTCAAGCTAGCGTGCCTGATGAGGGGTGATACCTCAAACTCGGTCCCAGGATGCTTGTTTCTGGTCCAGGAAGACCCTGGCCTGGCAGCTCAGGCTGGAGTGTTCCCATGGGGAAGAGGGTCAATACTGATTTGCATATATAAAAAAAATGAAAGGATTTTGCTGGCCCAAACTGTGTGACTAGGGAAGTGCAGGGTTGCACTGTATGTAGGTCAGTAGAACGTATCCCTTTTCTTTCCTTTCTGCTGGTGCACAATCAGCTGTGTAGGGCTTACGCAGGTGCCTATTGAACTATGGTGCAGGGAGTCCTGCATTGGTGTACATCTGCTATATGTATGTACCCCAGCACATGCAGTTACTACAGGAAAGCACTGTATCTTGTCAAGAATGCACATGGCTGCTCTTACAATGTGTGTTAGTATAGCCCAGCTGTGACACTTGCAACGCCGCCCTATGCAAACATTTGAGGAAAACACACATGAATATTCAATTGATATCATTTCTATGCATAGAGTACCAAGGTGGCTACCGTTTGACCTGCACACAGTGTAGGAGAGCTCTGAGACATAGATACCGGAACTGGACAACATTATGTATTCCCCCCTATGTTTTTTGTTGGTACTTACCTTGTTGCTGATGCAGATAGTCATAGTCAGCACTGTACTGTCCGCTACTCCAACCACCGACTCCTCACAGATGACTGCAGACACCTGCTGCTCCAAGGGATTGAGCTACTCCTGGTGCACTGGGACTAACACCCTCGGTCTGCAATGCTGCTTGTCAATGGGTTGCCAGTTTCTGCTCAGTTTTGTGATTGACATCATGCCTGTGCTTCTTGCAGTCCATCATTGTCCTCTTGACTTCAGCGATGTAGTTCACCTTGTTGACTATGGACCGCCATATAGCCCATTTGTTCCCCAATGACACTTTGAGCTGACAAAGAGCTGGTGTTGATGCTCCCTCTGTGATCTCATTCTCCCCCTGTCTCAACCTGTATTTCCTCTTCCCCTTGGGCTTTGGCTGGTCATCCAGGCTGTTGGTGGAGTTGGGGATTGTGGTCCTGTGCTATACTGGTTACTAGCTACTCCATTAGGCATTCAGGTGCTTTTTCATCCTTAGCACAGTTTTTGTGCGTTTCTTTTCACGCTAGACTCATATGTGTGATGCTTACCTGCCGAGAGTGATTTTTTCTTGTCGCTAATTGGCCGTCACTTTTTTCATGTTAGCGTGTATTTTTGTTATGACTTGACGCTTGCGTTAGCGTCATTTTATTCACATGCTAGCTGTTCCTAACACCACATAGAGCTGTATTTAACTAGCATGGCATTAGGAATTAGCGTACATCAGCGGTAAATTAAAATATGTTCCGCTGCATGAAAACAGCGGAGCGCCATTTCTTGTAAATATGCCCCAATATGTGAATTATTTACTCAGTTGGCAGCATATAAAATTATATATAGGTAGTATTACATTACTAGCGCACAAAAGAGTACTTCAACACTTGAGACCAATTAAAAACAAAGATGCAAGTTACCCAGTCACCTGATATGCTCATCAATATCATGAAAGTGACACAAGCAAATTAAAATATAGTATCATTGACCAAGTCCCTAGGAAACTGAGGGCTTGTGAAATGGAAAGAGAACTAAGTAGATTAGAGTCTAGATATATTCTTACACTGGGCACACGAGCCGGAGGGACTGAGCATTGATGAAGCATTGCATTATCATTTGTAAAATATCAAATTTTACTGAGTTTTTATTGCTTTGAATTATTGCATATGCCTGTCTATAAAATTGGATCTCAGAATGTAATATTCAATGATGCATTGTATTTAACTAGTTCCTTTTTCCCGGTTTTAGATGAGTCGATGTGAGCAATTTGTATGGAGTGGTTCTGGCAAGATTGTCAACAAGGGCATGAATACATAAGTTGCAGAGTCCATGCTTAGAGAGGAAGATGGCAACAATTGAGGTTGACTTGCATATATAATGTTATTCAATGCAAAATGTAATTGATTCTCTCGTGATTGATTGTACAAGATGCTTATCAAATAATTTAGACTTTGCCCACAGGGGCTATATGTTAAGAACATAAAACAACAATGTACTAAAATTATTTCTACATTATTTTACTATATTTAATAATCTTGCATGTTAAATCAATTAACATGTATTAATTTGGAATATTGAGGAACCAATGTATTGTACGTTTCCTTTCTCATTAAATCTTGAAACAGAAAGTCTGTTATTGATGATTTCTATGATGTCAGAGTACGCACAGCATCTGTTTGTGAATACATAATCAAATATGGCATCTTCAAACATCAAAAAAGCTGGTTACAGACGAAACCCATCATTTCTTTGCACCTTTGCTCAGCATTTTTAAAGATGGGGCTGACATCTCCTTGGGAAACCAGTGGAGAAAATGTTGATCTTTATATTTATAAATTACCCAGTGGAGGTCATCACTGGGTAGTTATAGTTAGGTCAGCTGTTCCATTGGAAAAGTGTTTGTGTTGCTAGTAACATGAGCACTGTTTAATGAATCTCCACAAAGCTTTGCAAAAAGGTGCTACTTTGTGACTAGTTTGTGCATGGAAAGGTTCGGGGTAATCCGTCAAGTGGGGTCCGAGAAAAAATACAAAATCCACATTCATGTTCTATAGACTTATTTAAGAAGGGCTAAAGCAAAAACTGCTTAAAGAAATTACATAAAATTTGTCAGGAAGCTAGATCTTGGGAGACAGATTGTGTTTTGTGTGATTTGGTGTAAATCCATTCAGTAGCCTTTGAAGGATTAAGATTAAAAAAATTATAGACATCTGAATGGTTGGGTCTGCGAGGGTCTGTGAGAGGCTCCAGAGTTTTTCACGGGAGTGCCATTTTAAAAATAGAGCGTTCTGATTGGCCCAGGGACCTTCATGTCCCTTGAGTCATATCACTCCTGTGTGAGTCAGAAATATTTTGCTAGCAAACATTACAGCATGAAAATAGGAATCTGAAAGTTAGATATATAGTGGATTTGGGATCGACAAGCCGTAATTTTTATTATTTGAAGGTAAGAGAAGATGTATTTGAAAGTAATAGGGAGCAAAAATTCGAAGGCGTAGTGGCTTAATGGTACTAATAGATTATTATTGGTTTATTTAGATTTGAAGCTTATTTTTTCTGGAAACTTTCGACTCTGAAAAGAACAAAATGGTTGGATCTAACATGGATGTATATTTCTAGAGGTAGGAACCATTTTGATAAATATAGAGGTTAATACTTGCGTTTTTAAGCTGACAGACCCTTGCCTCGCGTACTCTACAATGACAGGAGATTTCTTCTTTTTTACTTTGGATTAACAGAAACGCCTTTGAAAAACTTAAGGTATTGGCGTCATTTTTTCTTCCCCTTCTCACATGGGTTATATAAAAGTAAAAACACTTGGGTTCAGGCAAAAGACCTAAAGATCATGATCACAATATCACAACAACTGGATGTAAGCAATAAATCACAATAATCATTCAAACGAGATGAATTTGAATAATGCATTTTGATGTGATTCAATAATTTGTGTTTGAGTAGTGATGTAATATGGATTCATGCATAGATTGTGTCGCACCAAACATAGGCTTGAATAGTCCTTTGCACAAGGTGGTTCAAAGTTGGACTCTATGGCACTACTGTTAAGTGCCACATAATGTGATTATAAGTGTGTATTTTGTATTATTTCCAGCCCTGAGGAAGCCGTAGGTTATCCCGACCACGGCGAAATGCGTTGGCGTAAGGGATTGGAAGTTGAATCTGACATTATTAAAGAAGACGAACACTAAGAGCCTAATTGAACTATGTTAGATTTTGCTTTATTCTAATGCTTAATTTGATCTTAAAGGTTGTGTGCTCCGGAAAATTGTTAAAATATTTATAAATTACCCAGTGGAGGTCATCACTGGGTAGTTATAGTTAGGTCAGCTGTTCCATTGGAAAAGTGTTTGTGTTGCTAGTAACATGAGCACTGTTTAATGAATCTCCACAAAGCTTTGCAAAAAGGTGCTACTTTGTGACTAGTTTGTGCATGGAAAGGTTCGGGGTAATCCGTCAAGTGGGGTCCGAGAAAAAATACAAAATCCACATTCATGTTCTATAGACTTATTTAAGAAGGGCTAAAGCAAAAACTGCTGAAAGAAATTACATAAAATTTGTCAGGAAGCTAGATCTTGGGAGGCAGATTGTGTTTTGTGTGATGTGGTGTAAATCCATTCAGTAGCCTTTGAAGGATTAAGATTAAAAAAATTATAGACATCTGAATGGTTGGGTCTGCGAAGGTCTGTGAGAGGCTCTAGAGTTTTTCACGGGAGTGCCATTTTAAAAATAGAGCATTCTGATTGGCCCAGGGACCTTCATGTCCCTTGAGTCATCTCACTCCTGTGTGAGTCAGAAATATGTTGCTAGCAAACATTACAGAACTCGAGGACTTAGTCCCCTGTCCTGAATATGTAAAAAACAAATAATACAGGGCCAGGTTAGGGAGTCCCTGATCCCATAGGACTGAAACCATTGGGGGGAAGACTTTGTTTCAGTTTTATTGTTTCGGTGTGGATGGGGCTATCTCAGTCCCGAGCACCAAAAGACTTGAGAGAGGTATCGTTGAAAAGGAGAGAGTCTCCCCTTTCCAATGGTACCCTTTCCTAGTTGATCCCTGCTTTGGGATTGCCTCAGTAAGACAATCCCCAAGCAGGGATCCACCCACTAGCCACCAGGGAGGGGGGAGTGGCAAGGGCCTTCGCTCCCCCATTTCATTTTGCCACATACAGTCTTTCTCCTCCCCTGGGAGGCATATGGGGCCAGGAATTATTTTTTTATAGGCCAGGGGTGTGGGCTGCCAAGAATAGGCATGCCAATGCCCACACCCTACCCCCCCAAAGAAGGCAAAATACTTTCTGCCTCACCAGGAGGCAGATGAGGGAATAGCTCCTGATCTACCCCCCGGGTGAGGCAGAAAGCCCACTAGGCACCCGTGATTTTGTTTTATATACGTAAGGGTGGGCACAGCCCAGAATGGGCATGCCAATGCCCCCACCCCAAACAGAAATGCTACAGTCTTTCTACCCCCCCAGGAGGCATATGGGGCAATAGTCCATTGCCTGCCCCCCGGGGGGACAGAAAGCCCAATAGGCAGCAGGGATTTTTTTCCCTCCAAAGTTCAGGTGGGGCTGCCCAGAATGGGCGTGCCAAGGCCCCCCCAAAAATGCCACAGTCTCAATGCCTCCCTAAGAGGCAGATGAGGGCAGGAGCCCCTGATCTGCCCCCTGGGGGGCAGAAATCCCTCTAGGCACCAGTGACTTTTTTGATACTTAGGGCTGTTCAGACTCGGCATGCCAATGCCCCCCTGAAAGAAAATTGCAACAGTCTTTCTGCCCCCCCTTGGGAGGCAGATGGGGTCAATAGCCCGTAATCTGCCCTCTGGGAGGACCAATATCCCACTAGGCACAAGGGATACATTTTGTTTAAGATTCAGGGGTGGGGGCTGCCCAGAATGGGTATGCCAATGCCAATGCCCCCTCCCAAAAAAGATACACAGTGTTTATGCCTCCCTGGAGGCAGGTGGGGGCAGTAGCCCCTGATCTGACCCCCAGGCGGGCAGAGATCCCATGAGGCGCCAGCGATTATGCTGGCTTTTACATACGTAGGGGTGTGGTCTGCCCAGAATGGGCATCCCAATGCCCCCACACCCCCCAAAAAAATTCCACAGTCTTTCGACCCCCTCTTGGGGGCATATCAGGCAATAGCCTGGATTACCCCCTCCCTAGGGTGGCGGAAAGCCCACTAGGCACAGGCTTTTTTCTGGAATGCACCTAACTGGGTATTTTGGGTCCTAGAGCAGCCGGCACCTGGTTGAACATAGCAAACCAGTATATTTTTTAAAACTAGACACAAAGGGGATTTCAGGATGGAGTGACTTGTGTGCCCGGAACCAAAAAAACAGGTACCCCCACCCTGCAAAACCAGGTCGTTTTATGATTTGGGCCATTTCCTGTTGCAGCCTCTGTGCCTACCCACACAAGTGAGGTACCATTTTTATTGGGAGACCTGGAGGAACGCTGGGTGGTAGGTCAGCCCAGTGATCCCACAACTTTCCTGCACAGAAAAGTGAGGAAAATTAGATTTTTTATCTAAATTTGAGGTTTGCAAGGGATTCTGGGTAGGGAAACATTGGGGGATCAATGCAAGTCATGCCTCATTTTACTCCCCAGGATGTCTAATTTTCAGAAATGTGTGGGTTTGGTATATTTCCCAAGATGGCCACTGAGCATTGGGCCAAAAACCCAGGTGCCCCCTCCCTTGCAAAACCAGGTTGTTTTATGATAGGTAATTTGTCTCCACAATACGTTTTGGGCCCTTGCCTGTCACGGGTAGTTGACCCACCCACATGAGTGAGGCACCATTTTTATCAGGAGACTTTGAAGAATGCTGGGTGGGTGGAAGTTTGTGCACCCACGCAGTTTCCAGAACTTTCCATCACAGAAATGTGTGGAATTTATTATTTTTTTACAAAGTTTGAGGTTTGCAAGGGATTCTGGGTAACAGAACCTGGTGAGAGCCACAAAAGTCACCACATCCTGGATTCCCCTAGGTGCTTAGTTTTTTTTAAATGTGTAGGTTTGCTAGGTTTCCCTAGGTGCCGGCAGAGCTAGGGTTCAAAATCTACATATGGAACTTTGCAAAAATGGGGTCAGTTTTCACTGTAAAAATTAGGTGTGTCCACGTTGCGTTTTGGGCCATTTCCTGTCGCAGGCACTAGGCCTACTCACACAAGAGAGGTACCATTTTTATCGTAACACTTTGAGTAATAGGGTTAGTAAGAATGTAATCGATCCACGCAGATTCCAAAACTTTCCATCACAGAAATATGAGAAAAATGTTGTTGTTTTTTTTACAATTTTGAGGTTTGCAAGGGATTCTGGGTAACAATACCTGGTGAGAGCCACACATGTCACCCCATCCTGGATTTAACTGGGTGTCTAGTTTTAATAAATGTATAGGTTTGCTAGTTTTTCCTAGGTGACAGCAGATCTAGGGTTCAAATTATACAGCTAGGCACTTTGCAAAAAATGGTCAGTATTCACTGTAAAAATGTGGTGTGTCCACGTTGCGTTTTGGACCACTTCCTGTCGCAGGTACTAGGCCTTCCCACACAAGTGAGGTACCATTGTTCTCAAAAGACCTTAGGGAATGCGGGTTGGGAGGAAGTTTGTGGATTCTGGGTTACAGAACATGGTGAGAGCCACTCAAGTCACCCCATACTTGATTCCCCTGGGTGTCCAATTTTCAAAAACATATAGGTTTGCTCGGTTTCCCTAGGTGCCGTCTGAGCTAGGGTTCAAAATCCACAGCAAGAGTCTGTTTTCACTGTAAATGTGGAGTGTCCACGTTGAATTTTGGGCCATTTCCTGTTGAGGGCATGAGGCCTACCTACACAAGTGAGGTACCATTTTTCTCTGAAGTCTTTGGGGAATGCGGGGTGGGAGGAATTTTGTGGATCTATGCAGATTCCAGAACGTTTCATCACAGAAATGTTAGGAACATGTGTTTTTGTTGACAAAGTTTGAGGTTTGCAAGGGAATCTGGGTAACAGAACCTGGTGAGACCACACAAATCACCCCTTCCTAGATTTTTCTCAGTGTCTAGTTTTAAAAAATGTGTAGGCTTGCTCGGTTTCCCTAGGTATTGGCTGGGCTAGGGTTCGAAATCCACAGCTAGGCACTTTCCCAAAAAAAGGGTCTGTTTTCACTATGAAAATTTGGAGTGTCCATGTTGTGTTTTGGGCCGTTTCCTGTCACGGGCACTAGGCCTACCCACACAAGTGAGGTACTATTTTTCTCAGAAGACTTTGGGGAATGTAGAGTGGGAGGAATTTTGTGGATCCATGCAGATTCCAGTACTTCACATCAAAGAAATGTTAGGAACATGTGTTTTGTTGAGAAAGTTTGATTTTTGCAAAGGATTCTGAGTAACAGAACCTGGTGAGAGCCACTCAAGGCACCCCTTCCTAGATTCCTCTCGGTGTCTCATTTAAAAAAATGAATAGGTATGCCCAGTTTCCCTAGGTGCCTGCTGAGCTAGGGTTCAAAATCAACAGTTAGGCACTTTCCAAAAAAGGGTCTGTTTCACTGTAAAAATTTGGAGGTCCATGTTGCATTTTGGGACGTTTTCTGCCGCGGGCACTAGGCCTACCCACACAAGTGAGTCACCTTTTTTCTCGGATGACTTTGGGGAATGCGGGGTGGGAAGAATTTTGTGCATCCACTCAGATTCCAGAACTTTCCATCACAGAAATGTGAGGAAAATGTTTTTTTTTTCTCAAAGTATGCGATTTGCAGGGGATTCTGGGTAACAGAACCTGGTGAAAGCTGACTGGTCACCCCATCCTGGATGCCACTGGGTGTCTATGTTTAAAAAATGTATAGGTTTGCTCAGTTTCCCTAGGTGCCATCAGAACTAGGGTTCACAATCTTCATCTAGGCACTTTGCAAAAATTGGGTCAGTTTTCACTGTAAAAATGTGGTGTGACCATTTTGCGTTTTGGGCTGTTTCCTGTCGTGGGCACTAGGCCTACCCACACAAGTGAGGTACCATTTTCCTCAGAAGACTATTTGGAATGCAGGGAGGGTAGAATTGTGAGGATCCACGTAGATTCCAGAACTTTCCATCACAGACATAGGAGGAAAATTATTTCTTTTTAGAAAGTTTGAGGTTTGCAAGGTATTCTGGGTAACCGAACCTGGTGAGAGCCAGACTAGTCACCCCATCCTGGATGCCCCTGGATGTCTAGGTTTAAAAAATATATGGGTTTGCTCAGTTTCCCTAGGTGCCATCAACTCAGAACTAGGGTTCAAATTCTACACCTAGACACTTTGCAAAAATTGGCTCAGTTTTCACTGTAAAAATGTGGTGTGTCCACATTGCGTTTTGGGCCATTTCCTGTTGCGGGCAATAGGCCTATCCACACAGGTGAGGTACCATTTTTGTCAGAACACTTTGTGGAATGTGGGGTGGGTGGAATTTTGAGGAGCCACGTAGATTCCAGAACTTTTCATCACAGAAATGTGAGGAAAATTTGTTTATTTTACAAAGTTTGAGGTTTGCAAGGTATTCTGGGTAACAGAACCTGGTGAGAGCCAGACTAGTCACCCCATCCTGGATGCCCCTGGGTGTCTAGTTTCTAAAAATGTATAGGTTTTCTAGTTTTCCCGACATGCAGACAGAGCTAGGGTTTAAATTCCACAGCTAAGCACTTTGCAAAAAAGGGTCAGTTTTCACTGTAAAACTGGTGTGTCCACGTAGCATTTTGGGCCGTTTCCTGTCGCGGGTACTAGGCCTACCAAACAAAAGTGAGATACCATTTTTATCAGAAGACTTTGAGTAATGCGGTGTGGTTAGAATTTTATGGATCCATGCAGATTCCAGAACTTTCCATCATAGAAATGTGAGAAAAATGTTTGTTTGTTTTTTTACAAATTTTGAGGTTTGCAAGGGATTCTGGGCAACAGAACCTGGTGAGAGCCTGACAAGCCACCCCATCCTGGATTGAACTGGGTGTCTAGTTTTCAGAAACTTATAGGTTTGCTAGTTTTACCTAGGTGCCGGCAAAGCTAGGGTTCAAATTCCACAGCTAGGCACTTTGCAAAAAAGGGTTGGTATTCACTGTAAAAATGTGGTGTGTCCACGTTACGTTTTGGACCATTCCTGTCGCAGGCACTAGGCCTTCCCACACAAGTGAGGTACCATTTTTCTCAAAAGACATTGGGGAATGCGGGGTGGGAGGAATTTTGTGGATCCTCGCAGATTACAGAATTTTCCATCACAGAAATGTGAGGAACATGTGTTTTTGTTGAGAAAGTTTGGGGTTTGCAAGGGATTCTGGGTAAGAGAACCCGATGAGAGCCACTCAAGTCACCTCTTCCTAGATTCCTGTCGGTGTCTAGATTTCAAACATTTATAGGTTTGCTCGGTGTTCATAGGTGCCGAATGAGCTATGGTTCAAAATCCACCAGTAGGCACTTTGCAACTAAAGGGTCTGTTTTCACTGTAAAAATTTGGAGTGTCCATGTTGCATTTTGGGCCATTTCCTGTTGTGGGCACTAGGCCTACCCACAAAAGTAAGGTACCATTTTTCTTGGAAGACTTTGGGGAATGCGGGGTGGGAGGAATGTTGTGGATACACGCAGATTACAGAACTTTCCATCACAGAAATGTGAGGAAAATGTTTTTTTGTTTTACAAACTTTGAGGTTTGCAAGGGAGTCTGGGTAACATTACCTTGTGAGAGCCAGACAAGTTACACAATCCTGGATTCACCTTGGTGTCTAGTTTTCAAAACTGTATAGGTATGCTATGTTTCCCTAGTTGCTGGCAGAGCTAGGTATCAAAATCTACAGCTAGGCACTTTGCAAAAAAAGGGTCGGTTTTCACTGCAAAAATGTGATGTGTCCACGTTGTGTTTTGGGCCTTTTCCTGTAGCGGCCACTAGGCCTACCCACACATGTAAGGTACCATTTTGTATTGGAAGACTGTGGGGAATGTGGGGTGGGAGAAATCTTGTGGATCCATGTAGATTCCAGAACTTTCCATCACACAAATGTTAGGAACATGAGTTTTTGACAAAGTTTGAGGTTTGCAAGGGATTCTGGGGAACAGAACCTGGTGAGAGCCATTCAACTCACGCCTTCCTAGATTGCTCTTGGTGTCTAGTTTAAAAAAATGTATAGGTTTGCTCGGTTTCCCTAGGTGCTGGCTGAGCTAGGATTCAAAATCCACAGCTAGGCACTTTGCAAAAAAAAGGTCTGTTTTCACTGTAAAAATGTGGAATGTCCATGTAGCGTTTTTGGCCGTTTCCTGCTGCGGGCACTAGGCCTACCCACACAAGTGAGGTACCATTTTTATCGAGAGACTTAGGGGAACAAGGAATTGTAGAGCAACTGTTATTATGTATTGCCTTTCAATACATTTCTGCCTTCCAAATGTAAGTCACTTTGAAAAATGTCCTATAATTCACATGCTAGTAAGGGTACCCACAATTTCGGAGATGTGCAAATAGCTACTGTTTCTAAACTCTATATTTTGTTCCCATTTCAGAAATACATAGGTGTCTCTCATACCTATTTTTTACTGTTTATATTTTCCCAAATGAATTGCTATGTACTCAGTACACAATAAAAAACCATTGCAAGATGCTGCTCAGTTATTGGCCCTGGGTTCGTCGGGTTCTTGGTGAACCTGCAAGTCCAATATATCTCCACCACTATAACGGTCCAGCTGATGTAACGGTATATTGGTTTTAAAAAGCTGTCATACTTAGCAGAAGTTCCAGGTGGAAACATTGCCACAAATGGCTGTTCTTTTCAACTCATTTTCAATTTTCCTCTTTTCAACTGTTAGTTTCTATTAAAAAAAAAACCTGAAGGATATACCCAAATGGCCCCTTGATGAATGCAGAATTTTGTCTAATTTTCTGAAATGTATAGCTTTCCAGGATCCATTATTTCTTTCATACCCATTTCTACCATTAACTGGAAGGAGGTTAGAAGCACACAAAAAATAGCAAACTTAAGCTATGTCCCAGTAAAAAGCCAAAACTGTGCAAATAATTTTTGGCTTTCTGACAAAAGTCTGTCAGTCCCTGACAGCTGGGAAGATGGGGATTGCAGCACTAGAAATGTTTTGTTGATACCATTTGCCGGTAAAAAAAACAGGCACTTTCATCTGCAGCCCTTTTTCCCCATTTTAAAAAGAAACTATATTTAGTTGTATTTTGGCTAATTTCTGAGTCCCCTCCAGGGATATCAACAAACCCTGGATCCCTTTGAAATCTCCATGATGTTGGAAGAAAAGGACGCAAATTTGGAGTGGATACCATATGTGATCAGAAAGTTACAGGGGCCTAAGCGCGAACTACCCCTTAGCATGGGGGGGGGTGGGAGGGCAAGCAGCAAAGGGGTTAAAAAAAAAGAAAAGGTTCAAAATTCACTGAAAAAAACAAAGGTTAAAAATGTTAATGTTATAGTGAGGTGCATATGTTAGTGGCAACATTAACTTTTTGAACAAAAAAAACAACATACATTCTCCATTTTTAGTTAGCAGAGCTAACTATAAGTTGTGCTCCTGCCATGCACTGCATATGACCTCACATATTATATCACTCATGACATGTTCTATAACATCATTTATGACATCACTCATGCCATCTCAAATTACATCATTGATGACATCCCCAATGACATCATCCAAGCTTAATTTGTGCTCGTATTGGTCTATAAATTAGTATGGCATAAGAGACCTGAAAGTAAATACAAAATAGCTCAGAAGAATATGAGGCATCATTAATGCCATCACAGATGCAAGTTCCATAGGCGTTGAAAGCATGGGTTATGTGCAGCACTGACCCTATGCCATACACTTCACGGGCAGTGTAGTTCATATTAAGAATCAAACACAAATATGTGGGAAACCCTCATTGCATATGGTGTTCAATCTGTATACAACTGTTCAGAGAAAGCCCACTTCTTAGAGATACTGAACATCCATTCCAAAACAAATGCCCTACTAACAACAGCTTTAAGCCCAAAATTAAACCGTACCTGGGAGGTTTGAAAAACCAGTGAAACTCTGCCCCACAGCAGCGGCTCATCATCTTGTCTGCCTGAGAATCCTGTCCGACAGCTCCTCCATTGCTGTAGTCCCCCCGCCGCTCCTGCCATCAGCGGCCGCAGAGCGGGGGACTACATTTCCCTTGGTGTTTTGTGGCAGGAGCCGCCACCGGCATCTCCCGCCCCCCAGGAGGCTGTATAAAGGCCTGTGCTGCCCACGTCATGGGACACGAGCGGGACGCCGGGCTAAGCCCGGGCAAAGGACGGGCCCTCTGTGGCCCTCAGAGGCCTGAGGAGTCTGGGCTGGGCCAGAGACTTTGGTTCTGCAGGGAATGTTCATATGTTGCGATCTGTGAGTGTATATTTTAATACTTGTGTGGGTAAAAAGTGCTGACTGTTTTAGGGCTGTATCATTGTAGCAATTTTTTTTTTTTTAGACAGTGGGTAGAAATAAGTTAACTTGATGTCTAAAGGAAAAAGTGATAACATTTCGTCTGGGGTGGGTACAATGGATAATTATCTGATCAGGAAGGTAAATCAGATCAATAACGATAGAAGGGCATCCCTGGGACAGGAGACCCCTATAACGATACAGGAAGAGGCGCCTCTCTTAGTGGCGGATACACTCGTGCCCAGTAACCCCACTATTGGCGTAAGGAAAGTTGTAACGGCTATAGTCTGAGAGGTATGACGATCGGCCAGACATCTCTAGGGCTGAAATAGAGCATGCTTTGTCACCCCTAAGATCGGTTAGAAAATATAAAAAAGTACAACGGAGATGTAGGGGGAAGTATAATCAAAAAAGAGTAGTCATATCCAATCATAAAAGGGGCTTTTCCCTGGAGTCAATGACGGGAAAAAGTTCTTCTCTGGGGCAAAAAGGGACTGTGCCATCGCCATCGACAAATCCAACAAAACATCTTAGTAGAACATACTGGGTTATTAAATACTGGTGATACAGAGGATAAAGGAGGAGTACCGGTTAGTTTCTGCACTGATGATTCTCTGCTAAGTATGCTTGCCAATACCTGTGAGTCTTTGCCGAGTTTCTATAATAGCAATGATGATGAAGGGTTACCAAATCTCTCTAGACTCTCCATTGCATCTCCCACAAACTCAAACGATATGTCATCACCTAAGGTTAAAAGCAAAAAAAGAGGGGGTGGTCTATTAAAAAAGCGGCAAGCCAAAATACAAAAGAGGAGTTCAACCTCAATTTTGGGGGATGTGGTTGATTCATTGGCTCCTCTCATGGTCCCCTTAATGGCAACCCACTGTTCTATTAGTGAGGGTGGTTTGTTGGAAGAAATTGAAAACTTGGTAAAATTATTATTGCATCCCCTTTTAGAAAAGACGACTTTGATTAGCACGCACTTGGACTTGATCGAGAAAAAGGTAGAGGTTAATACACTCTTACTATCTGACTTGGCGAAAGGGTTAATTAATATAAACCCCAGTAAAATACCTGTCAAAATGACAACAGCAATAACACAAGCCCCACTATGTCCCACTCCATCTTCAAAATTTAACCAGCTCGGGAAAAAGCCAACTTGTCCTTCCCCGAATAAAGTACAAACACCTCCCTTGCTGAAGAAGAAGCCTGCCTCTAAGGTGCAACTCCAAAGTAAAGTAGGTGACCAAATGGGGGATAACTTGATCTTAGAAGAAAAAGCAGTACCACCGCAAAACAAGGCCAATAAGGATAATGGGCCCGGGAATTTTCATAACAAAAACTAGCAATCACACAGAATCGTAGATTTACCGCCAGAAGCAGCCCCTTATGTGATTGTCATGGCGGGTGTCCCCGAGCTCCCTTTTGGGAATAGGGAAGATCATCAAGCCTTAAGGAACAAAGTCACTCATTGGCTTCGTAATAATAGACCCTTGCCTGCCTACATAAATGGGGAAATTTTAAATGTTAGGCGTTCAAATTGGGTGGGGTCAAGACCTAAAGAAAAGAAAGGGGATGTAATCATCGTAAACTTTAAAGATCATAGAGCTGTTAGGCATATTGGGGATTGGTATGACTCAAGTAGTAGTGACTCCATCTCTACACATTATCTTAGTTACTTCTATCCATACTCTCCAGTTCAACATCCTATAAATCAGGAGGTAAGAAGGCAGCCTGTAAATAGGCTTGGCTTTAACCATCATGGATATAGCCGGATTCCTTTTTTGCAACCACAGAGCTCTTCTAATTTCCATCCTAGGCAGTTTTATCCTTCCACCCCAGGCCCTAATTATGGAAATAATTATTTTTGGGACAACAGAGGTATGGCTCTACCTGTTTATAACATACCAACTCACAATCGGTTTGATGCTTTTTCAGGCCTTGAATATGTGGATTGACACAAGAAGGATACTCGTTATAGTAAAACATTAGGATTAGGTGGGCACACTGACGAAATCAAGGGGAACGCAAAAGAACAGAGGCTTTGGGATGGTAATGAGGATATTATACAAGCACAAATTGCCCAAAGAGTGATTTATGCTGATATTGAGGAGGACTGTTGCAAGATCTTGTGCAACCTTGACTTAAAAGAGGGGGGAAATAATAGAGGAGTTAGTTACCCGCGACATGAAAAGGTGTTGGGCAATGCCTCCTTGGTTGATTTTGGAGCAAATGAAACAAGGAAATCCTGTACACTCCTATTTTGGAATGTGGCAGGATTAAGGGAGAGAATTAAAAACCCATCTTGGGAAACTGTTACAAATGGACATTACATTTTGGCCCTCCAAGAAACCTGGTCTATTGAACCAGTGTATATAAGTGGCTATAGAAGCTTTTTTACTCCGGCCGTGGGGGGCCAATATGGGAGAACAAAGTGAGGTTTAATTACGTTCCTCTCAAACCAGCTCAAATGTGAGCAGGTTTGTTTTACGCCAAAATCTAGTTATTATCAATTAATAACCTTAAGCAACAAGAAGGGAGTTAATGTTGTTGTTATAAATTTTTATAATAATATTCAGAGAAAAGAAATTCCTAGCATTTTGAAAATGCTGAGGGAGGACATACAACACGAAATGGATAAAACCGACAGGGAATTAATAATTTTATGGGGAGGGGATTTTAATTGCCCACTCTGTATAAAGGGCAAACAGGGTATCTGTGGCTTAATGTTAGAGCAGGAGATAAACCTAACCCATTTTGATCACTCTCTGACCGGGGACCTATTAAATGATATATTGTTTATGTACGATCTGGGTTATGCAAATGAAATAGCCCAAAAACCTACTACCTTTGTGCCCACATTTATGGTAGAGGAGCATTGTCCACTATTGACTTTATCATTGCCTCAAACAGTTGCAGCTATAAGATCAATAGGATAAAAATTATGGAGTTGCCATTAAGTGACCATATGCCTCAAATAATGGAGGTCGAAAACCCATTTTTTGATCGGCATGAGGATGTGCCCTCTATATGTACAGCTCCTGATGTGGCCCTTGGGAGACAGAATGGGTACACTCTAAAATGGGGTAAGGTTGTCCCAGAAATGTTTTTAGGTAAATTGTTGAATGTTTGCTCAAATAGTTTTGTGATCTGCCTGGAAGAAAAGTCTAAAATGAGGTGATAATAGAGCATTTTAATATAATAGCTTCCACAATTAAGAATAGTCTGCGGGTGGAGGTAAAGAATAGGGCAAAGGGTAATAAAAGTTGGTTTGACAATGCCTGCACAAGGGCATTGACTGACTTGAAACATGCTAATCATAGGATACCCCGAGATCTTTTAGAAATAAGAGGTTTTAGGAAAAAATATAATGAGGTTTTAAAAAATAGAAAAAATGCTATAAAAAAGGAGGCCCTAGAAGCTCTATGTGAAGCATCACAGCTTAAGGATGCATTTGCATTCTGGAGGGCCGTAAATACCCCTTTCCTCTATGACAAGTTTAAAGCGCGCATGGAGATTGCAATTGCTGAGGAGGACTGGGTGGAGCATTTCTCGAACCTTTATAGGTCCCAAGATGAAAGCCATATTATAGATCCTGTTACAATGGGTAATATAGGTGCAGGGGCTGAAAATTGGTAATAACCCTGGAGGAAGTTATGATGGATCTGAAAGCAACGAAGGGTGGCAAGGCCGCAGGGCCTGATGGGATCCCAGCAGACCTGTACAAAGCAAACATGGAGATCTGGGGACCCATGCTGGTACAACTCTTTAATGCAGCACTGACAAGGGGTTTAAACCCGTCCTGGTTTACCTCGGTCATTGTACCTATATACAAGAAGGGAGATAGACAAAGCTGCGTATGTTACAGACCAATCTCCCTTCTAGACTCATCTGTAAAAATCCTTGGGAGAATCATTCTGGCAAGACTACAAAGCTGGGCTGAGGAGAACGAGATAATGAGTGACCTACAGTATGGATTTCAAAAGGGTATTGGTACTGTCGAACAATGTTTAAACTTAATGATTTTGCAATCTAAGTACACGAGGATAAAAGGTGAACATCTGTACCTCACGTTTGTTGATCTCACGTCGGCGTTCGATTGTGTGTCACATGTTAAATTATGGGCAATCCTGAGAGGGCTGGGTGTGGAAGATTCCATCATTTGCTTTCTGAGAGAATTATACTCAGGAGCCACAGCATCGGTCTGTTATGGTAGGGGGGGCCAATGTACCAGAAAATTTGGGGTGGGTCGTGGTGTACGCCAAGGGTGCGTCCTGGCCCCATTCTTATTTCTGGTGTACATAAATGGACTTGAGCATCGCCTGCTGCAGGAGTGCAGGGATATGCCTAGGGTTGGGAAGAGATCTATCCCTGCACTCTTGTATGCGGACGATGCAGTCCTAATGGCTCGCACTCCCTTGGCCCTACAAAACTTGATAATATCTTTTGAGAAGTTCATGTCGAGTTTAGATTTAAAAGTTAATTGTAGCAAAACCTTCTCCATGAACTGTGGCACAAGATCTGGAAAGCAGACAAAAAGAATGTTTATAAATAATGTTCCGTTGGAAAATACTTCTACTTTCCCTTATCTTGGTATTTTGTTCCATGAATCTGGGGTGTGGACAAGTGCTGTAAAGGCCAGAACCCTTTTGTTCTTAAAAACAATAATGGCCTTAAAGAATTTTACTAAAAAGCTGGGCAAGAAACCGATAAAAGAAATTTTAACAATATATAACGCCAAGTGTACATCAGTAGCCCTGTATGGCTCGGGTCTTTGGGGGTATTCCAACATAGATTCAATTCAAATAGCCGAGAATAAGTTTATGAGGGAAGTCCTGACAGTACCACAAAGTGTTGCCACCTACATCTGTCATAATGAATTTGGACAACCTCATATATCAGACTTAATTAGAATACAACCCATCCTCTTGTGGCATAGGGTATGGATAACAAATGAGTGTGTCATGAACCGGGCTATATTGCAGGATGTATTAAAATTGGAAAATGTGGGTAGATCTGATTGGCTAAATTATGTTAAATATTTCCTTATTGAAATTGGCTGCCAACTATATTTTGATGACCCACTTTCAATGGGTAATAATGAAGTACTGGGTTTTTCAGAACCAACCCAGCGGTGGCAGGGGACACACCCGAAGACTTCGAGTTCTTCCTGTTTCGGACCACAGAAACACAGAGTCTTCTAGGTGAAGTCAAAGATCGTATTTATTGGCTGCAGACCAATCACAGGTATCCGAGAAGTACAACACGGTGTATGTTCTCACGAGACTGCTCCCAACCAACAACCAGTCTTTTCTTATATACAGAATATTACGCTCTGGGCAACACCGCCCCTATTTTACAAATGGTCGTTCACATATTTTCACTTCAAAGGAAGAGCACAGTCATGATGATAATCCCACATTTCAGCTCGGTCAGCACATAATTATTTACCCAGCGAGGCTCAGAACCCTCATCAGATATCAGCAGACCCCAATAAAACGGACACCTCCTACTCGTAAAACAAGCCATAAAGTAGGAAACAGAGTAGAGTGTGAAAGGGATTAGTCAGGAGTCGCGTGGGATACACAACTTTATGATGTGTTGGGCCCTGATGCTAATCCCATAAGGCCGCAGTAAAAGGAACCGGCCGGGCAGGACTGACCTCGGGCAGCGGAGTCAGTTTGCATAGGTCACACAGAAACAAAAGAAAGATTGCGTGTCCTTTAGGCCTGGGCATGGCCTCAATGCGCAGCCTATGTGAGGGCAACCACAAAATGGTTACCCTTTTAAAATGGAACCCGAGGGTTCGACATGTAGTATCGTATACACGGTGAATTCATCGGTGAAACATGACGAAAACACTCATACATACCGCATTAGTCATTTGCGGTTCGCTGATACCAAAATCGGCAGGGTAGGACCATGTTACCAACATGGTTCCGAAATTTACAGTACCACAGACCCTCCTTTTGCCCTTACATAGGCAATAACTATACTCATACTAATCTGAGTCCAGGTCTATATTCATAAAGTCATGAAGATGTTGCTGTAGCATCATCCTATTGCTTAGTTCGTCCCTTGATACAGGTCTCCTTACACATGATGTAACACAAAGGCTACACACTACAGGAGCACACTGTACACATAGACAGAACAGGAAAAGGATGGCTAAGATCGTCCCAATGACTATTAGAATCTTCCATCCCCAAGCTGATATCAGTCCCCAGAACCACCCCATCATCGACCAGTCTCCTTTATCCACATGAATGGATTCGGAAATCTTATGCAGTTTGGAGATGGCTTGATAGACGGTCGGAGCGCTATCTGTTATGAAAACACAACAGCTTGATTGGATAACCTTGCATACCCCACCACGGTCTGCAAGTATGACATCTAGAACCATACGGTTCTGCAACATCATGAGGCGATCCGCTTGGAGCTCAGCTGTCAAGTTACCAAGGCCACCAGCCGTTACATTAACAGTGGTTTCAACTACACGAGTCAGTTGTCTCAGGTTCCTACTATTGACCATTGGTCCCCAAAACGGCAGGAAACCCAGGAAAAAGTCTCCCGCTTCCTGACCGGCAGTATCCTCCTTACTAACAACGCCTCTCACAACTCTGGTCTTGTGATAATCAGAGGCGGCAGTAAATGTCGGCGGTAGCAAATTTGCAACATAACACGTGCCCGAGAAATCAGGGGGCAACCATGTATATGCTCGATCATTACAAACAAAATATGTACCCTTGGCAGCCAAAAATGCAGGGGAAAACTGTGATGGGAAAATGTACAGCACAGTCACTCTTCCCTAACTGAGCTCTTGGATTCTGACCATTACCTTGTAAACAGAACCGACCTATGTGGGGTACGACCCAAATCGGGGATGAACTTTTACGCTGTTTCTCGCCCAGACTAATGCTATACCCCGTCGCGTTCCAACCCACATAAGCTCGCAACTCATCCTTGGGAATAGATGAATATGCATCGATATCTCTGCTCATATCAGCAACTCCTCTCATCAAGGCTTTATTGTTCGTGCTAGGTCTAATGGATGGTCGTGGGGAATAGGTCTCAAGTGCAAAAAGAAACATAGTCTGGAATGCCCATGATGACCCATTATAGCTAAACGGCAGCACTAGATATGGGATACCCTTATTAATTGTTTGCGGCATCAAACCACACACCCAGCAATTTGTCGTATTCATAACTAGTTGGTGCTGGTGCAGAAGTTGAATAAACGAATTGTTTACGAACTCAGAACGTCTAGCTTGTTCGTGTTCAGGCAGAGGGTGGAAAGAGTGTGACGAAACAGTAGGAAGAGGTATGGGCTGTATAGTGGGTGCAAACGGCACTTGAAAAGACAATAATACATAACCTACAGAAAACATCATCATGCTAAATAGGACAAACAGACATAATATTACAAAATGTTTGCTATTCATTACTTTACATATTCTGCTCTTAAAATGTATTTCCTCAGCGGGTCTCTTCATCTCGAAAACTCCATCCTCTAATCGTGCTGTTCGTGGCGGATGAGTGTCTTCTGCTAAGGAGTACACCTGTCAGTCCGGGGAACGCCCTAGACCAACCAGACCGTTGACCTAACGTCTCCGGCTTGTACCCCGAAGTCTTGGCACCGCGACCCTGCAGCTGAACCCGGATGGCGGTTCGAAAAAGCAAAAATAAGAAAGTTTTTCAGATGGAAGAGAGAGCTGCACTTCTCACAAACAAAAAAACAAAAAAAAATATATCAAAGAAAAATAATTTTTATTCGTCCATAGTTCTCGGCCTCAGATTGTAGCGACTTCTTGTAGGTACTGTTTGGTCTTGAAACAAGAGTTCAGGCTCTGTAGTGTCCAATTGAATTGACGGTGGCACAGTTTCTTGCAAGATGTCATCGCTTTCCTTCTCAGAAAGCGTTCCTTTTACTCGTGCATCGCTAAACGGCAGGAAACGAGGCACAGTCTCAGTCTCTGAGTCAGCGATTCCTTTCTGGACCCACTGGTCATAAGGCAAAGGCAAAGGGACCCTTTTGCAGTGAACGCCGTGTATCCAGTTCTTTTTCCCTTTTACTCGAACAGCCGATCTCGTGGAAAGAAGGACGAGATGGGGGCCGGTCCAATGGGGCCCATCATTCTTTGTCCTTTTGAAATTTTTTACCAGCACCCATGATCCAGGATCGATAGGATGTCCTGGAGCTTCAGAGACCTGGGGCAGAGTATCATGCACCTGTTGGTGTAAAACACGCAATTTAGCCGTCAATTCATACAAATAATCAAGCAGTATTGGGTGTTCGATCTCGCTGAATTTTGTAGGCCTTGGCACTCCCCATATATTGGCCGGGCGGCCAAACACGATTTCGTAGGGACTAAGTCTCACCCGTGAATGCACAGTCATTCTTGTTGATAGGAGTGCTAAGGGCAGAGCGTCAGGCCATTTAAGACCAGAACTCGCTTGGATCTTGGCTAATTTGAGCTTCAATGTGCCATTGTAACACTCTACTAGTCCAGCTGATTGGGGGTGATTTGCAGCGTGGAATTTCTGCTTTATACCTAGTCCCTCACATACATTCTTCATCACTCGTCCCACAAATTCACTCCCATTATCACTCCATACCATCCTTGGCATTCCAAACCTAGGGAAGAATTCTTTGACAAGGGCTTTAGCTGTGGCTAAGGCAGTATTGTCTTTTAGGGGATAGGCTTCTATCCACCTTGAAAAAGTGCAGACAACAACAAGTACATATTTCAAATTGTTGCACCTTTCCATGTGGATGAAATCTAGCTGCAAAACCTCAAACGGATACGTTGGAGGCGCAAAATGGCCAGCTGGAGTTGGGGTTCCCCTACCAGGATTGTATTTCAAACATACCATGCAATTTTTGACCACATTCTCTGCACACTTGGGAATTCCAGCGTTCTGCCATACTGGAGCCAACAACTTACAAATCCCTTTCACACTGATATGCGCCATTCCATGTGCCATCGTGACCACTGGAAGCACATATGCATCAGGTAACAACCATCGCCGGTGTTCTGACAGATCAATCCAACAACCATTTTCATCCAATTTACCCTTACTTTCTTTCCACATGCTCAATTCTTTCTCTGTGGCTTCAGCTTGAAGGGACTTCACACTCTCTATCGTGTCTTCACACATTCCAACATCACCCACCCATCTTGCAGGGCCTGCAACATACATTCGATTCGTCACATCTTTTGCTGTTTCTTTCGCGATTTCGTCAGTAAATGCATTACCACGAACAACATCATCAATAACCTTCTTGTGTGCACTGCATTTCACAATCGCAACTTGTAATGGCAAGGTCAACGACTCAAGGAGATCATTCACCAACTGACCGTTCTGAATCTTAGTTCCATGCGAAGTCAGGAACCCACATTCTTTCCACAAGCGCCCAAAACTATGGGCCACGCCAAAGGCATACTGACTGTCAGTATATATGTTCACTTTCATTCCTTTCGACAACACGCATGCTCTTGTAAGTGCAATTAATTCCGCTGCTTGAGCCGAATTATGTGGTATACGTGCAGTTTCAACAATCGTGCGCAAAGTCGTGATAGCATATGCAGCAGTCGTATCACCATTCGGAAGCTTGAAGCACGAACCATCCACCCATAAGGTACCATCACACTCAACCAGCGGAGTATCTTTAAGATCCACTCTCCCTTTTGTTTCGTCTTCTGTTCTGAACAGACAATCATTCTGTTCAATCTCATCTGTGTCTCCCGAAATCGGCAGTAAGGTAGCTGGATTCAACGTGTTGCACCTCTTTATGTGCACATGACTCGCTAGCAGTGTCAACTCATAACCTGACAATCAAGCACTAGTTAAGTGCTGTGTCTTGGTCCTGTTTAATAACTTGTCCACTGCGTGTGGCACCATCACAATCAACGTGTTATTCATCACTAACCCAGCAGACTGTCGAATAGAAACAGCTGCTGCCGCTGTGGCTCTCAAACAACTTGGCAATGCCTTGGCTACCGGATCCAAAGTCGACGAAAAATACACGCATGGACGCTGTCTGTCTCCAAAAGACTGTGTCAGCACTGACAACGCACAACTTTCTTTCTCGTGAACATACAATGTAAAAGGTTTACTGTAGTCGTAATTCCGAAAAACTTTTCAGACCATGGGACGGGATTCAGTGTATCTTTGCATGTTAATGCTATCAAAGGTTTTGCCAGCAAAGAAAAACTCGGGATCCACTGCCTACAGTATGAAGTAATACCCAAGAAAGCACGCACTTCTCTCTGTGTTCTTGGCACGCTCAATTGTGCAATGGCCTGAATTCTTTCTGGGGTCAGTTTCCTTCCCTCATTCGACAAGTGATGACCTAAGTAGGTCACTTCTTGTCGACAATATTGCAGTTTTGAGAGAGACACTTTGTGATGAAAGGCAGACAAATGACGCAACAATGACAATGTAGCTTCTTTACAAATCTCCTCAGTATCCGCGGCGATTAGTAAATCGTCAACATACTGAATAAGGGTAGCACCACTGGGTAAGACAATTGTATAAAGCTGCGCTTTTAAAGCCTGACTGTATATTGATGGACTTTCACAGTAGCCCTGCGGGGCGCGTTTAAAGCGGAAGCTGCGACCTCCTAAACTAAAACCAAAAATGTCCCTGCTTTCCTCTGTAATCGGAATGCTAAAGAAAGCGTTCTTTAAATCAATCACTGAGAACCAAGCAGCGGAAGCTGGGATCATAGTTAACAAGGCAGTTATATCAGGGACAACTGGAAACTGTGGCACAACTATCTTATTTACCTCTCTAAGATCGATCACAAATCTGTAAACAGGTGGCTGAGAAGGGTCAGTACATTTTAAAACAGGCAAAACAGGACTATTGCAAACGTTGCCTCTTGTCTCTTCGATTACATCCTTTTCAATCAGGTCATAGATGATCGCTAACAACGCTTTCTCACCTTCATTAGAGATCTTGTACTGAGGAATGCATGGCAATTTAACACTGGCTTTCAAAGTGACCACATATGGCGGTATTTCCAAGCGACCCACATCGTTAGGACCAGCAGCCCAAAGGACATCCGGAAGAGACGACAATTCAGCTGGCAGTTTATTCTTCGACAAATACATTGGAGAAATCACCTCCCTACCCAGTGTAAGTTGTACTCCCGAGGGGGAACAATATAATGTCGCATGTAATCTCTTTAACAAATCCAATCCTAACAGATTTTCACCACTACCTGTCGTTAGGATAAGGGGTGCTTTCAGCTCACAAGGTCCAACAGAAAGGGGCATAGGACTAGAGATCGGGTTCCTAACCGGGGCGCCAGAAAAACCTACTGAAACATTCATTTCGCCAGACAAAGGCGCGCCAGGGAGTTTTGAGTGCATAATTGAACTCTTTGCAGCACCAGTATCCAATAGAAAAGGCTCTGATACAACCGCTGTAGTCACCTTGACATACGGTCCACTCTGGTCCACTGGTACTGAAACAACTCCCTCTCTCTGTCTATGGCTGTCCTAGTAATCATCACCTTCCGCATTTCAATCTTCTGCATAATAGTCGTTATTATAGTACTGAGCTGTCCCACCAGTTACATTGGCCTGCTGATCAAAACTGTTCATCGTATTTTGAGGCGGAAGAGGACGCACGTTCTGGGGAACATTCCCATGCCCTCTACCTCTAGGAGCTTGCTGACCACCTCTACCTCTCGCGCCATAAGCATTATTCGTGCGCTGCAACAATATAGGACAACTATACTTAAAATGACCTTCTTGTTTGCAATACGAACACTGATTGAGACCCACAGGAACACGCGGTTGGGAATACCCGAACCTTTGCGAGTTACTCTGAAACTGTTGGGGTTGTTGAAAGTTACTCTGACCTTGCTTATAGTTATTCTGATCTCCACGTGGCGGGTAAGCCTGCTGTAAAAGAACCTTTGTCTTTAATTCTTTTGTTTTCTTGTCTGCTCTATCCTTCTCATCTTTATCCCTATTTTCGTAATACTGTGCAGTAGCCAGTATTTGCGCTGATGAGGAAACAGCCCAAGAACTCTCTGAATCTTTTAATTTCTTACACAACTCGGGAAGCAAATTATGCACAAATTTATCAACAAATAACCGTTGACCACCTTCCGTACTCATGTCTTGACCACCGTGGTCGATAAATGTTTCTTCAAACCTGGTGAAGAAATCAGACACTGTTTCGTCTTTCTTTTGTTTGCATGCGGATAATTTATCCCAATTCACACGCATCGCTGGCATTAAAGTCTTCATGTAGGTAATAATTCTACCAGGGAGTTCTGCTACTAAGGGCTCAGGTTTCGCACCACCAACTTGTCTAGTGTCTGTAGCAATGATATTAGCCCATGTGCCACCTAGTTCTGCAGCATGATCTGTATTACGAATCAACCCCCATAAAGGCTCCGGAACGACATTCCCGAACAACATATCTATGTCAGCTAGGTTCATGACACACGATTCTGCAGTCTGTGATAACTCCTTATAATATCCTGCGGAGTTTTTACGGGGGTCAGGCAATGTCTGCTTAAGGGCTAAAACTTCTGATCGCTTCCAAGGAACATGTACCCAAACACGTTGGAAATGAGCTGGCATAGCAGCAATACCTCGAGCGGCATCAGCCGCAACCGCGTCCTTCCATAACGGAGGGACTTCTCTCATAGGGTATTGTCTAACCTTCCTATCAGAAGAGTCACGTTCAAACAGTGACTGAGAAGGACCCTCGATCCTAAAAGACAATAATGTCACAACTGCCTTCTCAACATCGGGACCCACAATCGTTCCTTTTCCAAATTCAAACCGTACATGACACAATTCCTGCGGGCTTAAGTCCAAACCATGATCTTCCAATTCCTCACAGAGGAATACACACATTTTCTCGAAAATGTATCTCTGTTTTGGTGCTTCCCATTGATAAAAAACATTTACAACAGACTCTACATCATATCTTGAAGGAAAAACAATCCATTTATATGCCATGCGGTCTAATACTTCTTTCTCTTCAGAACCTGGCAGCTGACTACGCAACTGCGTACGTTGTGAACCAGGGGTCGTACTAGATGACCCAAAGAGAGGCGATATAAAACTAGTGACCGCACTAGCTATTCGTTGTCGTGTAGAAGGAGAAGTTGAGGCAAGAACAGGGGGGAAAGACAGAGGGAAGAAAAATGGGTGGAGATACAGGTACAGGGGTCATATCAGGAAGAGCGCCGAGGGAGGCAGCTGATGTACTAAGTAAAGTCGCAGGAAGCGCAGAAGAGATAGGCAGCGCAGAAGAGATAGGCAGCGAAACCGGCAGCCCTTGAGAGGGCTGCGCCGTAGGCATAGGAGCCGGGTGAGGAGGAGCTGGCGGCTGTGGGAAAGCTTACGGCAAATTAACTGGAGGCCGTACATTTAAAGGCTGCAGAGGCGCTGTAGCACTCTGCGCATACGGGGGTGGCGAACTCAGCAAATGTGACATTAGGGGATCTTTCTCCTTTTCTTCTGACGCATCTTGCTGAAGGGGCGGCAAAACTGGGTAGCATTTATCAATCACTAATTTACGTTGCCTGTGCAGCTGCTCATTCATTTGCTCTTCTTCATTATCTTTAAACTGCAAGGCTGCTTGCATTATCGACATACCTTTCTCTCTTTTATTTTGCTTGGCTAATTTGATTTCTTTCTGCTTGGCTTCCTTTCGCCATAGGCGGAAAGAATCAAACATCGCTGGCCGGGCTTTCTTTTTAAATAATTTAACTTCTAAGTTATCTAGGATTTCTGTGTCGAAACTACTATTTTGGGGCCATTTTAAAACACCATCCTTCCTGGTGTATCAGATCCATACTTCATTATATGCAATGGGGTCCACGCCATGTTTTACATAAAGCTCATACGTTGGAGTTCCAATTGGAGGAACCGGACACGAATCCTCTAATCGGGAGTCCCTATTACAACCCAAACAAAACAAATTTCCAAATATACAAGAACCAGGCATCGTCGCTCACTAGTCCAGTTTCAAACTTCAAAGGATTATCGAATACGATAGTCTCGTGAATACACGAGTCCTTCGGCTTTGGCACTTGCAAGTTCCAAATCAAAGCGATCCCAAAGGGATACCAAACCAAACTAAGGACTGGGAGACGCTCCACTTATACTTAACTGAGGTATCGATGACGTCACCAGAAGACTCGTTAAATCGTTTCGCTCTACCAAATCATCAAGGGTCCAAAACAGGGCGATAGTCAGGGCAGCAGTCCTTTGTAGCCGTCGGGACGCGGAGAACCTCGCAGCAAAGACTTTCGGACCACGTCGACATGCAGGGGTCGATGAAGTGGCGGCCTTCCTCCAGAATTTTCACACGAAGCTCCTCACGAACCTCTGGCTTGGACCGGTACCGCTGAAATCGCCCCAGGTTGGGCGCCAAATGAAGTACTGGGTTTTTCAGAACCAACCCAGCGGTGCCAGGGGACACACCCGAAGACTTCGAGTTCTTCCTGTTTTGGACCACAGAAACACAGAGTCTTCTAGGTGAAGTCAAAGATCGTATTTATTGGCTGCAGACCAATCACAGGTATCCGAGAAGTACAACACAGTGTATGTTCTCACGAGACTGCTCCCAACCAACAACCAGTCTTTTCTTATATACAGAATATTACGCTCTGGGCAACACCGCCCCTATTTTACAAGTGGTCGTTCACATATTTTCACTTCAAAGGAAGAGCACAGTCATGATGATAATCCCACATTTCAGCTCGGTCAGCACATAATTATTTACCCAGCGAGGCTCAGAACCCTCATCAGATATCAGCAGACCCCAATAAAACGGACACCTCCTACTCGTAAAAGAAGCCATAAAGTAGGAAACAGAGTAGAGTGTGAAAGGGATTAGTCAGGAGTCGCGTGGGATACACGACTTTATGATGTGTTGGGCCCTGATGCTAATCCCATAAGGCCGCAGTAAAAGGAACCGGCCGGGCAGGACTGACCTCGGGCAGCGGAGTCAGTTTGCATAGGTCACACAGAAACAAAAGAAAGATTGCGTGTCCTTTAGGCCTGGGCATGGCCTCAATGCGCAGCCTATGTGAGGGCAACCACAAAATGGTTACCCTTTTAAAATGGAACCCGAGGGTTCGACATGTAGTATCGTATACATGGTGAATTCATCGGTGAAACATGACGAAAACACTCATACATACCGCATTAGTCATTTGCGGTTCGCTGATACCAAAATCGGCAGGGTAGGACCATGTTACCAACATGGTTCCGAAATTTACAGTACCACAATATATCCAGAAAAATGTTGAAAAAGCTATGTATGGAATACCTCGAGGAAAAGAGAAGGCGAGAGGAAATGAAGAAAAAGACAGTAACCTTGCATCTCTTGTTGTTAACTGGCAATAAAGTACAGCCATACTTAACCCTGCCGATATCAAATTATGATCGATTTCTTTTGACCCGTTTTAGATTAAATATTGTTTTTAGACTCTTGTCCTTCCCAGAAATGAATTCATGGTTGCGAAATTTGCCTATGTGCCCGTGTGATGACTCCTCGTCCCAATCTGACATCCATATTTTATTTTTCTGTAAATTTTATATTTCACCACGTAGAAAATTCATTATCCCACTCCTCAAAGAAATTAACTTAAATAAATGCCGCCCAGCTTTCTTAGAATTTCAGAGAATGGACACTGTTTTGACTGTCGCTGTAGTTTCAAGCTTTTTTAAAAATGTTTTTAAATTACGGAAAACAATGGGTAATGATGAAATATAATAGATTTGTTCTTTTTATATTTTCCCTGTGTAAATTGTAAATTGATGTTGCTTTCATGGTTATTGTCTTTTAACCGAATAAAGTACTTTTTGAATTTGAATTTTGAACAGCTTTAATTTGTAGCAAACCCCTGACAGTCACCAAATCTACAATGAGAAATGAAGTTGATATGAGTATTGAAGTGGGTACTATAAACAGTATTCTCTCTATGGAACGAGTTTACTCTGTGCCACACAGTTTGCACTCTATCCAACACTGGGCATAAAAGACATTATTTGCTTAAAATAAGCAACGTCTGAAGGTGTTGAAGATTATACTACTGGGAGCCTTTACACTGTGATGAAAACTTTACAGATAAACCATCTTATGAAACAAAACAAGCATATGTACATTTCTTAATACCTGGTGTACACAGTCTCTTATGTTACATAGTAATTGTCATGCTGAGATGATTCTAATAGCTCAGGTTTGCTTACAATACTATCATGTTGTACGTAGAATCTTTGCCCCAAAGCAAACTTTTTCTACAGAGCCTAAAAACATGTGTGGAACATGCTGAAAACAAGTTGTCAATTGTCACCTACACACAGGATTACTCTTCAATGTAAACATTGATAATGAGTTCAATGCCTGGTACAGAGTTATGATGTATTAGGAGCACATGCCTATTTTCTAAACACTTACATCCATTAGCGGGACACAGGCTGCACAAAATGAGATAAAGAAGTACTATGGTGGTTATGCGCCACTGTGTACACTATAAATCAAAATAATACACTCATTGGATGATGTCATCAGTGATGTCATCAATTGTGTCATAGAACATATCATGAGTGTTGTAATATGTGAGGTAATTTGCATGGCGGGGGTGTAAATTATAGTTAGCTCTGCCAACCATAACTGGTGAATTTCTTTGATTTATTTAGTTCAAAACATTAATGTTGCTAATGTTAATGTTAATAGGATTTATAAAGCACATGGCTGCCCCAGCAATGTGGCTTCCCAGTGCTGATCGCCTGACCCAAACAACCAAACCTGGGGAATAGTAGAAAAAAACTGATCTTATAATGTTGTCACTGACATATTTATCTAACTATGACAATGCATTCCCATTTACCTTTTTCAGTGATACATATATATATATATATATATATATATATATATATATATATATATATATATATATATATATATAATATATATATATATATATATATATATATATATATATATATTCACTGAAAAAACCATAGGTTTCACACATGTTATAGTTAGCGGAAATTTTACTGATAAAAAACCAATGAAATTGCCCCGTTATAGTTAGTGCTGGCAACTATAACTCACGCGACCGCAATCCTCTGCTGATGCTAATACTGTATTTAGACACTTATTTGCCCATGTCTTCTTCCATACATTTTTAGCTATACATATATTACAAATATTTTTTTTTCATAAAGACACATATGTCATCAGCAGAAGATTGCGGTCGCGTGAGTTATAGTTGCCAGCACTAACTATAACGGGGCAATTTCATTGGTTTTTTATCAGTAAAATTTCCGCTAACTATAACGTGTGTGAAACCTATGGTTTTTTCAGTGAATTTGTACGGTTTTTTAAATGCTAAGTGACTTTACGCCATTCGTGGCGTGCGCGCCCACTTAACGCAGTTCGTTCCGTGCGCGCACGGTGCGCTTCGCGCACCGTGCGCGCACAGTGAGCATGCGGTGCGCTTCGCGCACCGCGCACCCACTTTACGCAGTTAGTGCCGTGCCCACGTTACGCTAGATGGGCCATGTACGCACGATGCGCTTCGCGCACCGTGCGCACATGGAGGACATATTATGCGCTTCCTTGTGATAGGTAATCTGTTGAAATTTTTTGGGAAAATTTTCTGTGCTCTGATAAGCCATGCACAAATGGTGGCCTTCGCCCACCATTTGCACAAGGGGTGGAGAAAGTGTGGATAGTTTTTTTTTTATTTTTATTTTTTTACCGTACGCTTACGGTAAGCGTACGGTAAGCGTACCCCGCGAAATTGCCGAAAAAAAAATAATGCCGTTTTTGCTCTTGGGGGATGTTTGGGGACTCCCTCAACATGACTATGTGAGAGGGAGTTGTCAAAACATCCCCGTAACATGTTTTTGGCCATCATGTTTGATACATAACACTCAGTGCGGTAAACAAAATGGCGGACGCCGCTTCCTGGTTTCTGCCGATTCGAATGTTTACTAAGATCTAAGAGCCAATCAGAATCGCGCTCGCGCACGCCACCGTACGCTTACCGTAAGCGTACGGTAAGCGTACCTTAAGCGGGCTCAGATATATATATTGATTTAAAGGCTATTTTCTCAGAATCTACTGAACAGATTTACACCAAACCTACAAAAGGCACTTCCTTGACCTAGGGACTACCTCTCTGCCAAATTTCTAGTAATTCTGTTCAGCCGTTCGGGCTGTAGCTCGTTCTAAAGGTCCTATGGAAAAATGCATGGGAAAAACGCGTTTTGGGACCCCCCTTTTATCTCAGCCCCCGCTTGACGAATCCCCCCGAGACTTTCAGGGTAGGAGCGGAGCGTAGCGCCCCACCTATTTTGAGAAATTCGCGAGGATTCGTCGACCGGCGCCAAAGTTATTCAAAATAGAATGTTGAGGTTTTCCTATGGAAACGTGGTCCTAACTATAACTACCTACTGGCGACCGCCAGTAGGTAATATATATATATATCCGTTTGACAGTGTGCCCAAACATCCTAGAGGTGGCCACAGAATACAGTCCCTCAGGAGACTTGAATCCCGCTTCATACTACAGACAGGCAGCCTTTTTCCGATAGGGCTTAACAATGATGAAGAAATGTATTCACATTTATTGAATTCTTGTATGTTTTTAGCTAGTCTCGGCCCCCTCTTTTGAAACCAGTTGTTTCCCTTACAATTGATTTTAACTTCACCTTGCACATTGTGGTCAATCGTGTTATGTTTCCCTTTTTCCTTGTTTGGTGTGTCGCATTTTATGGACTATATGTAAATCTTAGATACGTATGTTATATTTTGATTACAGCTGTAACATGATTGCTTTAATGTTTAAATACCTGTCCAAGCACTAATATAATACTATCTTCTCTTTTTGTTGTTTCTGCAGCTTGGGGGCTCACGGATAGACCAGCTCACTACAATAGTCACAGATATGACATATCGATATAGTTCCTGGTATGCGCACATCCTTCACTTGATTAAGATGCACTAATGCAAATACAAGGGTACTATACCTCCATTTTACACCTTTAGTTCACATATATGGATACATAGTGCTAATCTAGGACGAATTATCATGGTACTATACCCTCTATGCACTAGCACATTAATAACGACGTAACATACTTACTATGTTATGCGTAGGTCTACCCCACAAGAATACTCCCCACCTGCAGAATTTTAATCATTGTGCACTGACAACAATTATTAATTTATCATGAGATCTACTACAAATGAAAATTACCAAACAATGACTCAGTTACCCACTGTTTTCGTTTGAATATTGTACAGTTGTCATAGCAATGAATAGTTTGATACTTTGGATTATAAAAAATATCTCTCTCTTGGACTACTACAGCTTATATAATGTGTGACATTTAAATTTTGATGAATTTTGTAAAAAATCACGATTGACCAAGTCTGTCTTCACTATCACTTAGTGCACGCTGTGACGTGCTCAACACATATTATATACTTCCTGGTTTACAGAGGAGGTAATGTGACCAAGGCTGCTTGACAGCCGAAGCGCGTCTTTTGCCCTTTGTGTGAATAAATCCTTATTTTCCAGCAAGACCGGTGTGGCTCGCCTTCTTTCCCTACGGAACTGTGGGGAGAACTTCTGTGCAATATATATATATATATATATATATATATATATATATATATATATATTGCAATACTTCTTCTCGTGTTTCCTTCCAACAAAGAACGGAACGGACTCCGGCTATTTGGTGCTTTCAGAATTTTATTTTGCTTGTACCGCCATTACGCGTTTCGTGCCACCCAGAGCCCTTGATCACATGACATGCTTGTTTTTTCCCTGATTTTTAAAGTGACACCGTGCTTGATAGTGCTCATGAATATAAAAAACAGACTAATCATCTTGTTCTCTGTTCGTTGTACTATTGCATTTGTGATTTGTCTTAATACATATTATAAAAAACATTTTAAAAACGTCATCACAATGTTTGTATGAATAAATAAATATTTTTACAAAACCATTTATAAATATGCAACTATATTAATGAATATTAGTGACTGTCGCTATGGATTTATGTGTTTGACTAAAGCGCACACCCACTCGTTAAAAGACCACATTTCTGTCAGTGTCCATATTTTCCAATATATCTGCATAAATGCATAATTGTTATCCATATTTCAATATTGTTCACATCTGCTATTTTCCTAAAACAAATATAATTTGTAAAATACTTATTTCATTTATAAAAAAATAACGTAAACATGACACATAAAAATTCCAATTAGGTCATCATTTTAACATTTGGTATCATTATTATGTTGTTACTGGCTAATCCAAATCTACCCATTTCAATCACTGTTAATCAGTGTGTACCTATATTAGGACCAACTTGTATAGTTGTGTTGAAGTTCTTGATACAGTACATGACATGTGCAAAGTACGCTACAAAAAGTGCTAAAGTGCTTATTTGACAATATTAAAGTGACACTGGTTTATAGTGCAAAAGGTTTTTGTCTGGAATTTTACTGTATACCATGAGCCCATGGTACCACTAGTAAAAACATCGGGTATTGTGACAGGTAGGAGGGGCAGATTAAAATGTCATAATATATTTACAGCATTGTATTATTATTTATATTCTTATTCTTAAGTTTCTGAGTCTTGAATTTAAAGCCAGGTGTACAAATCTTTAGTAGTATTTAAACCGTGCGGATACTTAGTGTCTAAATCTTTGTTGTGTAATTCGTAGAAGTGACGGGCTACCGGAAATGAACTATCGTTGTTGGTGATGGCCCGTAAATGTTGAAATATCCTCTTGTGGACCTGGAGACGTGTACTACCAATATATCTCAGTCAACAAGAGCACTCCAATATGTAGACCTCAAACTCTGACTTGCACGTTAAAAATGTACTGATAAGAATAGGTTTATCATTAAAAGGTGAGAGGTACGTAGTTTGGCTTTCCCCATATTTACATGCCTTGCATGTTGCACACCTTACAAAACCTTTACATTTAGTCAACCAGTTGGAATTGGTAGGAACTTCAGGACTGCTATTCACTAAATGATCACTGGTACTTCATGCCTTTCTAAAGGTGATAGTAGGAGAGGCAGGCATTTTATCACCAATAACAGGATCACTCAGGACCAGATGCCAATTATTTTTAATTATATTCCTGATACAGTTTCTTTGGTTATTATATGTTAGAGTTCATCTGGGGTTGTTTATGGCGTTCTCAATGCCGTTTAATTGTTTCTTCTTATTACGTGAGGGTTTGAACAGTAAGTCACTACTGGTAACTGTTTTAGTAGTACGAGCAATTGCCTGATCCAACACCTTTTGTCCATAGCCTCTAGCCAAAAATCTAGATTTACATTCCTGCTGTGCTATGTTTAGGTCGTTGTCATTGCTACATATCCTGTGTATGCGCAGCATCTCCCCATATGGAATACTTTCAATTGTATGTCTTGGGTGGAAGCTGCTACTGTGCAAGATAGTGTTCCCTGATGTAGGTTTACGATGTAATCGTGTTTGTATGCTGTTGTTTTGTATATATACCTCTACATCTAGGAAACATATACTGCTTGTACTAATCTCTGACATAAATTGTAAATTCATATCATTTACATTCAAATCCATGATGAACTGATCTGCACTTGTTCTATTGCCTCGCCAAATTATAAACAGGTCACCTATAAACCGAATCCACTTTACCACATTATTATTCCAACAATCAATATGTTTGGTCTTCAATATTTTCTCCTCCCACCACCCCATATGGAGACAGGCGTAGCTGGGCAAAAAACTTGCGCCCATGGCTACGCCTCTCTCTTGGTGGTATATCTGCTGTTGAAAAATAAAATAGTTATTGTTTAGACAAAAAGCTGTAAGATCCATCAATAATCTGTTATGTGCATGGAATTCTATGGGTATCGTGTCCGGGAAGTACTCTATTGCTCTCAATCCATCCCTATGGTGGATTGAGGTATACAAATTAGATACATCCATTGATATAAGCACATATTCATCTTCCCATTTGAATTCATGCAATTGTCTTAAAAAATCCGTAGTGTCCTGGATATATGACGGCAATGCCCTCACGTGTTCTTGCAAGAATGCATCAATATAGATTGACACATTTTCCAATAGACTATCTTTTGCGGATATAATAGGTCTACCGGGAGGTCTTAATTTGTCCATATGAATTTTTGGAATAAAATTAATTGCTGGAATTCTTGCATGTTCATTTTTTAAAAATGTAAGTTCTTCCTGGTTGTTTAAACCTTTATTTTTCCATGCCAATAATTTTCCAAATAATTCATCTTGTTTTGCATTAATGACAAATTTCGAACTCAATTTGTAGCAGTTGCGATCGCCTAGTTGTTTTAAAGCTTCTTCCATATATTGCTCCTTGGGCCAGATGACTATATTACCCCCCTTGTCGGAGTTGCGTATAATTATGGAATCGTTCTCCCACAATTTTTTCATTAATTGATGATATTTATGCAACTGGTTGTTATATTTTCTTTTCTGTTTTTGAGTTTTTAAATGCATTTTCCGGACTTCAGATGTTATTATTTCACTAAAGGTATCAATGGAATCCCTGGTCATTATTGGCACAAACTTTGATTTTGCTCTAAAATTAGTTGTTGGTGCTATATTGATGTTAAAGTCCATTTCTTCCATGGTTGTCTGAGTGGGTTCCTTGTTAATCAAAACATTTCTTTCCATCATAGTCAAGTCACGGATTAGATTGACATCAGCGGCTGTGAGGTTGGTGTCTCCTTTGTGTTGTTGTTGGACACCCATAGGGTCTATATTCATTGTTTTGTTATCTTTCAGCTGATGAAATTTCTGAAGTTTTATCTTTCTGATAAATTGATATATGTCCACCCGTGTCTGTGGGTATTCAAAATTACTCTCTGCACAGAAAGAAAGCCCCAATTTTAGGAGTTGTTCTTCCGCTTGATCCAAATCTACATTTGCCAAATTTATGATGGAGTTTATTTGTTTGATTAGTATTTATTTCTGGCGCCACCCTTTGTTGTTCAAATTCTTGGTGTTTTGTTTTTGCCCTTCTCCATTTCCTTCTTTCCCTGCACCTCGAATTTCTCCTTTGTTTGAGTAATTGCTTGGTTTCCTCAGACGGAGTGTTTGGCGCCTTTGATCTCGTAAAAAACTCAACTCATCAACTAAAGTATGGCCCCTTCTATTGTGTTTCGCCTGTTTTGACGTACAGGGATTCATCACTGTTTCTGATTCTGTTTCTCCCGTAGAGCTAAGGTCCAATATTGATGATATCGATTGAATTTCACTTGCTATTCCCTCTCTGGGGCCTTTTCCTGTTTGTTGATTTGTTTGGCCCTTCGCTGCTTTAACAGCATCGCACTTGCATGAGAAAGTAAAAATTTGACCCTGTAGTCATTTTTATCGTGCTGAAATTTGAAGGTTTTTCTTTTTTTGATTACTTCCTCTTCTTTCTTCAAGCGCGATATCATTTCTTCTCTTAATTTATGTTGTACATTGCCATTTTCAAGTGCTTCAATCTTTAAGTTGATGTCATCTATTTGTACTTGTAGCTCTTTCCTATCAATATCCGCATATTTAATTAATATCTCCATTAAGCTTTTGGACGAGTCTAAATTGCATTCTCCCCACTCTTTCAACATGTTGGGGTTAGGGGTATCATAGCTGGGGGACAGCATAATGCATAGTCCCTTAGGAATTCTACCCACTTCCAAGTATTGAGACAAATATCTGTGTTCCCACCATTTCACTTGTTCACTTTTGGATAATGTCTCTAATCTTTTATACAGTTCCTTAAGACTTGTGCCATTAATGTTGCCTTCCCCACTCGCTTCTTCTCGGGTTGGCATACTGGCAGACTCCGCGAACATTTCCTCTGCCGCCTCCTCCTGTTCTCGGAGCACGTTGGTGGCCATTGTTTTGCAATAAAGTTATAAGAGCGGTCACTGCTAACCTCCACAGCTTCTCCGCTACTGCACACCTCTCACCAGGCTATATTTGGTGCTTCTTACCTTTCCGGTGCTCGCTACGTGTTTCTCGTCCTCCAACGCTGAATCCGTTGCTCCTCCGTACCCGGTAAGTAGCTTCCCACCGTCTGGGGGCTTGCGGCGTTCTCCTTCCAGAGACCTTTTTTTTGTTCCGGTTTTCACCAGATTTGGCTTTGTGCCGTATCGCCCAATTCAAGAGGGGGTCCGTTATTCCAAGCAAGCCATCTTGGATAGTATTGCAATACTTCTTCTTGTGTTTCCTTCCAACAAAGAACGGAACGGACTCCAATTATTTGGTGCTTTCAGAATTTTATTTTGCTTGTACCGCCATTACACGTTTCGGGCCACCCAGAGCCCTTGATCACATGATATGCTTGTTTTTACCCCGATTTTTTAAGTGACACAGTGATTGATAGTGCTCATGAATATAAAAAACAGACTAATCATCTTGTTCTCTGTTCGTTGTACTATTGCATTTGTCATTTGTCTTAATACATATTATAAAAAACTTTTAAAAAACGTCATCACAATGTTTGTATAAATAAATAAATACATATTTTTTAAAAAACCATTTATAAATATTCAAATATATTAATAAATATTAGTGACTGGATTTTTGTCTTTGAATAAAGCGCACACTCACTCGTTAAAAGACCACATTTCTGTCAGTGTCCATAAATGCATGATTGTTATCCATATTTCAATATATATATATATATATGAATCACACAATCTTTCTCAGAAAAAAGATGGATAGCCAGCCACGCCATTGGTGCCTATTTCAGTTTCATTATTCCTCGGACAAACGACGCGTTTTGACCTACATCGGTCTTTCTCACATAACTGCTGTCTCCTGGCAACAAACATAAATACACGTCACACAGGACGCAACAACAGAAATGAAAAAACTACTTCACTTTCTTGTATTCCTTTCCTCAATTCTTAGTAGTTCATATATTTTTTTTTATTCAAATTCAACAATATTAAAACGTTTCAAAGACTTTGTAATTCTTGACAAATAACTCACTGTATTTAGAAACAAATGTTATGTTTTTATCGTCGTGCCATCATCGTCTTAATCTCTTTGCTCTATCGTTTCATAGAAAAATGTTGGTATAGTACCCATGTTACCACTTCAAAACAGAGATGGGACAGATAGAGAGTAGAGGGGAAAAGAAGAAAAAGAGTATGGGGTGTGTGGGAGATCTGGAAAATCAATTGGTACTCAACTGCAATTTACCACATGGTACTTTAACAGGTGTCAATAAATTCTAAAGTAGGGATACAAGCTATAGTAGCTTAAACCTTTTCCACCTAGTTGTCGAGTAGTCCGTCTACTGAGTTTTCAGGTAAAAAGAAGAGGTTTTCAAAGTGGAGAATCTTACTCCCTACGTGCCAATTTCCCTTGATGCAGTGAAGTGTGCTTCTCGCTGTCTGCAAAAGTAAAATACAATAAATGAACATTTTGAAAACACAGCGCATCTATACACTTGGGAAATTACTTAGCAAGGTTCCTTACAGGGGCACTCAGATACCCTTTGGAAATACATAGCCCCCAGCAAATTTAAATGGGCGCTTTCATGATTTACAATTTCTTGAATTTAGACTTTCAAAGATATTAAGCCCTGATGAAGCTCCAAGTGTTTTGGAACAAAACGCTTTGGCTGGACTGCGTGTTGTAAATATAAAGAAAGAACATTTGAAAAATGAAGTATCTATGAAAAGATATTTGATTGGACTTCTTTACCTGGTGCGCCTCCAAATGACTCGAATATCCAGGATCTGTTGAACAGTGGCACCGAACAACGGCAGGTGCCAGAGAATTTGTGCACAGGACAATCTACTTTTTCAAGTACTAAAGCATGAGGTGTAGATTGGACAGTCCTCTGTTGGTTCGCTTCTCTTATTAAAACAATAAATAATGTAATTAATATTGTACCGTGGAGCGAATTATACATAGTCAGATAGCCCATATAGTCTGTCCTATTGATTTTCAAAAGTACCAATGAGGAAAGGAAGACTAATAATTTATAACAAATGACCAAAGAGTTGCTAAAAAGGAAAATGTACATATTACATGAATTGTGATCTGCTCTCAACAAATGTGTATGCAGTTCCTCATCATTATACCATGTGGGATCAGGCAACCGGCTTGTATGATGAAACTCATATCTATCATGAATCATAAGGGAATGGATCACTTGTAACTGGAAATAGGGGTCTTTCGGGTCGTTTCCTGGACCACTAATACCTGAATAGGTATTATGAGAACCCTCAATCACGTATTTTTGATGATGGTAATGGCGGTGTATCTTGGTTCTCCGCCTTTTAAATGCGTTTAAGCATTATCATCGGGTCTCTTGTGTGTTATGCTTTCCTCCACCCGGAGGGAACCGCTAATTCGCAGTAGTGATCAGAAATATTGGTGCAAAAAAGGGTGCAAAATAACGTGAAAAGTTTATGTTAACAATGTCTTACCAGTACTGCCTTCAAAAAGCAAAATTTATTCTGTCAGGTGTATTGGTAGACTTTTAAAAAAGGTGGTGCAGTAGGTCAGATTATGTGACCCCAGCATTTTAAAGTGTCCAAAACAAAAATGGTCGACATGTTTCTGCCCCTCTAGCGCCCCTGGAGGGGGTCGTTGGGCATTCCTCAGGACCTAGTGAATGTGTGAACCGGTATTCTCCAGTTCAAAGAATGAGGTTTATGATGATTTTCATAAACATTATTTTATGGTTATTCTGTTCCTACAAAAAGGAAGAACGGGTAAAATAAAATAGAATAAAATTAAATAAAAGAGACAATCCAATGAAATACACACCACTCTGGGCGATTATACAGCAGATTTCTTATTGGAAAATGGCAATTCTTTAAAATACTGTAATGTAAAGCAATGTAAAAAATGGCAAATCTTCACTGTATTCCAAGCAAACGATCTCAGGATGTTCGTATCTGTATATTGTTTTAGCACACAGGACCTGAATGGAGGGCTGGGTATGAGGAGAGATAGTATGTGGTTCTTACTATCACAACGAGAAATTAAGGAAGTTGAGTAATCTGGTAATGTACAGTTTCGATACTTTTGATTGTTTGACATTCAGATGAAAAGTCACAATGTCAGGGTTATAAAACTCACAAGCGGCACGTTTTTTTATCAAAACAGAAAAGAGAACGAAACCTCGTCAATTACCTTTAGGGCGCATCCGTGTTGCGGCTGCTGCCTGCCACCGTAAGCGCGTAGCCTGTAAATAGAAACGGGATAGGGCTGGGATGGGTGGGGGTAGGTTGGTTTTAAATACCGTGTGGTTGTAGAGGGTTGTAGAGCTGTTCGCCGTTCACCGGATTCCCCGGATTCCTCCTTCGTACCTCCTTTGCGGGCTTTGCACAACTTGTGCTGACGCTGGCTTGCAGGGCTCGTACTGAGCGAGATCCCGTGTTCTTGCCGTTTTGTGCTTTCTTCATAGATATCGAGGAAGGACTATATCTGCCATCGTTTGTATGCATCGAAGAAAGACTCATAATGTGTATGACATGATATGTCCTATGAAGTATGGTTTGGATTAGGAAAGAAGTGATATTTACAAAAGGCTTATTTTTAATGTTATAGATAATTTATGAGGCTATACAAGTAAAAGAAATTACTTTTAAAATTAAATACATATGATATGTGTCGGTGATTGGTTAGCACATCTACTGTAGATTTGGTTTTCACGGCAGGAGCCTTGTGATGTTTTGTGAATGTCTTTCTCTTTACGGCTGAACAAAGGGAGGTTTTGGTTGGGAGCAGGTTAAGGTCTGAAATTTATGATAATCTCGTGTTAAAACATGATATTGTCCATCGCATCAGAGGTACAACTTGAGATTTCACCTGGCATAGTTGGGTATTCAGCGTCAAGACCTTGCACGAAATTATTTGAAACTTAACCAGGGTATGTTATCGTTCAATCCATTGGTGTCTGTGCAAAGGCGGTGTACCCATCTTTGTTCTCTTTCAAATAGGATTTTTTCGGCATTGGTCTTTGATCCTACTAATGTTTCGATTACGGTCCATTTCAGATCGTCAACTGAGTGTTTTTGTTCGATGTAATGTCGGCTCATCTTTGTAGTTTCTCGTTTGCATTTTACGTTGCTCTTATGTTCGCAAATTCTTACTTTGATTTTCCTGCATGTCATGCCGATGTATCTAAGGTTGCAGGGACATGTGATCATGTAGACAACAAAGGATGTGTTACAGTTTGTGTGTTGTCTTATGGTCCACTTCATGTTTGGAGTTAGTTGGATAGTCTTTGTCGGTGTGGTCAGGTGACAAACTGAACACTGTCCGCAAGGGTAATGTCCTGTGACTGGTTGTAGGTCCCACAAGGTGTTGATCATATTAGGGGAGGGAAGGGGTGGTCGGGTGTGTACCAGAATGTCTTTTATGTTCCTTGTTCTTTTATTGGCAAACCTCGGTTTTTGCCATTTTAAGGTACCTGAGGTCAGGATCCGCCAATTCTTTTGGATTATTTTCTTTACAGCATTGCTCGCTGTACTGTAGGTTGTCACGCATGTAGGTGTGCCATCTGCAGGGTCTCTCTTTGTTGTTTCCAGAAGACAATCCCTGGGCTGGTTTCTCGCCCTTTTCTTACATTTAGATATTATTCTGGTTGGATAGTCCCGTTTGAGAAGCTTTTGGCTAAGGTCATTAGCTTGTTTCTTATATTCTGCTAGATCACTGCAGTTACGTTTCAGCCTGAGAAACTGGCTGTATGGTAGATTTTCTTTTAACGGCCGAGGGTGGAAGCTGTTAAATGATAAGAGGCTGTTTCTGGCAGTCGGTTTGAAGAAAGTACGTGTCTTGATGGTGTCTTCTTCAGTGTAGATCGTCAGATCCAAGAAATCCAGCTGTCTTTCATTGGCTGTGTAAGTGAATCTCAGACATTCGTCTTGTTCATTCATCCATTGATGGAAATTCCTCAGGCTTTCTTGGTCACCTTCCCAGATTACTATGATGTCATCAATGTACCGTTTCCAAAAACGGATGTGGGTTTGATAAGGATTTCTTGCATTTTGTATAAAGGTTTTCTCAAAAGTGCTCACATATAGTCCCGCTACGCTCGGCGCAAATGTGCTCCCCATCGATGTTCCGTGTCGTTGATGGTATAGTTTCCCTTCGTACTCGAAGTAGTTCTCTGTAAGAGCCAGGGTGCAACATTGTAATACAAAATGTCGTGGAGTCTGGTATGTCCAGTCTTGGTCAAAAAGTATTGTTTCGAGGGTTTCGAGAGTTTTCTGCTGAGGCAGGCTGGTGTACAAACTCTCTACATCAAAACCTGCCAAGAGCATGGATTTTGAGGTGAAATTTTCATTGTTTAGAAGGTTCAATAGATCGCGTGTGTCTTTCAGATAAGTTGGAGTTTGTTGAACCAAAGGCTTTAGGAAATGGTCTGCAAATTGTGAAAGAGGCTCTAAAATAGATCCAATGCCTGACACAATTGGGCGGCCTGGGGGTGGTCTCTTCTCTTTATGTATCTTGGGGAGAGAATAGAAGTATGGTATTTTTGGTGATGTAGTCTTCAGGAAGTCTGCTTCTTTTTGTGATATCCATCTGTTGATTTCGGCTTCTTCTACCATGATCTTGATTGTTTGTTGTAGTCTTGCAGTCGGGTCTGTTGTAGTGATGGTATAGAATTTATCGTCGGATAGTAGGTCTAGGCACTGTTGATTGTAGCCTTCCTTACTTATTAAGACGATTCCTCCTCCCTTGTCTGCTGGTTTTATTATCATGTCTTTGGCATTCTTTAAAGATTCCAGGGCTTGTTTTTCAACTCTTGTTAGATTCATGAATGGTTTTTTTGTAGATTCTGTCAATTCACCAATTCCCTTCATAATTGCTTGTTCAAATGTCTGGAGTTCAATGGGAACTTGGTGATTCAGTGGACAGAAGGTGGATTTGAGGCGTAGTGGTGTATCACCTACTTTCTCCTCGATATCTTCAGTGCCTTTATTCGAGAAGTAGGCTTTGAGTTTTAGTTTCCTACAAAATTCGGCGGCTTCACATTTTATCTTGAAGACGTCTAGGTTTGGTGTTGGTACATATCCGAGTCCTTTGTTTAATACCTTTTCTTGTGCCTCTGTCAGAACTATATCTGTGAGGTTGATTACGAGCGAGTCGTGCTCGTTCCTGGTTTCTCCTTGGGCATGTTGGACATGCTCCTGGTTTGGACTTGTCTTTCTTGATCTGTCCACGTCACTCCTTTTCTTCGTCCTCTCTGGTTCGTCTGGCCACGTCCTAAAAAAGACGGTTGTTGCATGTATGGTCCTGGGTAGTGTCCCATTGGTGGAGGCCCTGGAGTGAATGGATTCATCCAACCTTGAAAGTTTGGTGTGTATGGTTGGAAGGGGAGTGGTTGTTGGTTTCCGTAATGGGGAGTCCGCCAGAAATTTGGTCTCCGTTGTTGTTGACGTCTGTAGCTACCTCGGTTCCGTCTTGGTGGTCTTGTCTCTCCATTGTTCCAGTCGGAACTGTCAATTGATGATCCACTATTATCGGTATCGGACTGGTAGTCTGGTATTTCATAGTCGTCTTTACTGTATGGGTGCATTTTCTCCATGGAGAAGCGTTTGAGATCTTTTCCTAGTTTCTGTATTTTGTTGTTGGTTATGTACTCCTTGGTTTCATTCATGTCTTTATTAATTTCCTCTAGTCTCTTTTTATAGACAGATAGTTGAACCATGTTCTTGATCTTGGTTTCATGTAATTGAATCTTGATAGTTAGGGCATCAGTGAGTCTTGTGGCTGTTTTTATTATTAACACAAGATAATCTCTTGTGCACTTCCACGAAATCGCAGACCAATCCTTTCGGAATGCTAGATCTTTTAGGAAAATCCGTGGTGCATTGTGTACCCAGAGGCCCCTCGGGGCCGCGTTGGCTCGCAAGTACTCGGTCATTATGACGCCGTGGATGGCAGTCCTTACTTGCTCCTTTTTCAGCTCAGAGAGTTCTTCCCAGTCTGTATTCTGTTCCAGTGCTTGTGTGAGATCGTTATTCTGAAGTAGTGATGGTAACGAAAGAATTGCATTTATTTCATCCGCTGAATAACTCAGACCTAGATTTTCGGCCATGGTTGCTGTAGTAGGTTAGAAGTTTCTATTCGGACTTTTGTGTTTTGTAAGTCAAGTCCTTAATTCCTCAATAGCGAAAGAAAAGGGGGGGGGGTTCACTTAGTCTTCCCAGATGTGGGGAGGTAGTCAGAGACGCTCCCACAGCTGTGCGCTGCTTAATAACTTGTAATCAAAAGAAGGGAGCTAGAAGGAGCAGTCATCCATTCTTCTTCCTAGTTATATATCATGAATCATAAGGGAATGGATCACTTGTAACTGGAAATAGGGGTCTTTCGGGTCGTTTCCTGGACCACTAATACCTGAATAGGTATTATGAGAACCCTCAAGCACGTATTTTTGATGATGGTAATGGCGGTGTATCTTGGTTCTCCGCCTTTTAAATACGTTTAAGCATTATCATCGGGTCTCTTGTGTGTTATGCTTTCCTCCACCCGGAGGGAACCGCTAATTCGCAGTAGTGATCAGAAATATTGGTGCAAAAAAGGGTGCAAAATAACGTGAAAAGTTTACGTTAAAAATGTCTTACCAGTACTGCCTTCAAAAAGCAAAATTTATTCTGTCAGGTGTATTGGTAGACTTTTAAAAAAGGTGGTGCAGTAGGTCAGATTATGTGACCCCAGCATTTTAAAGTGTCCAAAACAAAAATGGTCGACATGTTTCTGCCCCTCTAGCGCCCCTGGAGGGGGTCGTTGGGCATTCCTCAGGACCTAGTGAATGTGTGAACCGGTATTCTCCAGTTCAAAGAAAGAGGTTTATGATGATTTTCATAAACATTATTTTATGGTTATTCTGTTCCTACAAAAAGGAAGAACGGGTAAAATAAAATAGAATAAAATTAAATAAAAGAGACAATCCAATGAAATACACACCACTCTGGGCGATTATACAGCAGATTTCTTATTGGAAAATGGCAATTCTTTAAAATACTGTAATGTAAAGCAATGTCAAAAATGGCAAATCTTCACTGTATTCCAAGCAAACGATCTCAGGATGTTCGTATCTGTATATTGTTTTAGCACACAGGACCTGAATGGAGGGCTGGGTATGAGGAGAGATAGTATGTGGTTCTTACTATCACAACGAGAAATTAAGGAAGTTGAGTAATCTGGTAATGTACAGTTTCGATACTTTTGATTGTTTGACATTCAGATGAAAAGTCACAATGTCAGGGTTATAAAACTCACAAGCGGCACGTTTTTTTATCAAAACAGAAAAGAGAACGAAACCTCGTCAATTACCTTTGGGGCGCATCCGTGTTGCGGCTGCTGCCTGCCACCGTAAGCGCGTAGCCTGTAAATAGAAACGGGATAGAGCTGGGATGGGTGGGGGTAGGTTGGTTTTAAATACCGTGTGGTTGTAGAGGGTTGTAGAGCTGTTCGCCTTTCACCGGATTCCCCGGATTCCTCCTTCGTACCTCCTTTGCGGGCTTTGCACAACTTGTGCTGACGCTGGCTTGCAGGGCTCGTACTGAGCGAGATCCCGTGTTCTTGCCGTTTTGTGCTTTCTTCATAGATATCGAGGAAGGACTATATCTGCCATCGTTTGTATGCATCGAAGAAAGACTCATAATGTGTATGACATGATATGTCCTATGAAGTATGGTTTGGATTAGGAAAGAAGTGATATTTACAAAAGGCTTATTTTTAATGTTATAGATAATTTATGAGGCTATACAAGTAAAAGAAATTACTTTTAAAATTAAATACATATGATATGTGTCGGTGATTGGTTAGTACATCTACTGTAGATTTGGTTTTCACGGCAGGAGCCTTGTGATGTTTTGTGAATGTCTTTCTCTTTACGGCTGAACAAAGGGAGGTTTTGGTTGGGAGCAGGTTAAGGTCTGAAATGTATGATAATCTCGTGTTAAAACATGATATTGTCCATCGCATCAGAGGTACAACTTGAGATTTCACCTGGCATAGTTGGGTATTCAGGGTCAAGACCTTGCATGAAATTATTTGAAACTTAACCAGGGTATATTATCGTTCAATCCATTGGTGTCTGTGCAAAGGCGGTGTACCCATCTTTGTTCTCTTTCAAATAGGATTTTTTCGGCATTGGTCTTTGATCCTACTAATGTTTCGATTACGGTCCATTTCAGATCGTCAACTGAGTGTTTTTGTTCGATGTAATGTCGGCTCATCTTTGTAGTTTCTCGTTTGCATTTTACGTTGCTCTTATGTTCGCAAATTCTTACTTTGATTTTCCTGCATGTCATGCCGATGTATCTAAGGTTGCAGGGACATGTGATCATGTAGACAACAAAGGATGTGTTACAGTTTGTGTGTTGTCTTATGGTCCACTTCATGTTTGGAGTTAGTTGGATAGTCTTTGTCGGTGTGGTCAGGTGACAAACTGAACACTGTCCGCAAGGGTAATGTCCTGTGACTGGTTGTAGGTCCCACAAGGTGTTGATCATATTAGGGGAGGGAAGGGGTGGTCGGGTGTGTACCAGAATGTCTTTTATGTTCCTTGTTCTTTTATTGGCAAACCTCGGTTTTTGCCATTTTAAGGTACCTGAGGTCAGGATCCGCCAATTCTTTTGGATTATTTTCTTTACAGCATTGCTCGCTGTACTGTAGGTTGTCACGCATGTAGGTGTGCCATCTGCAGGGTCTCTCTTTGTTGTTTCCAGAAGACAATCCCTGGGCTGGTTTCTCGCCCTTTTCTTACATTTAGATATTATTCTGGTTGGATAGTCCCGTTTGAGAAGCTTTTGGCTAAGGTCATTAGCTTGTTTCTTATATTCTGCTAGATCACTGCAGTTACGTTTCAGCCTGAGAAACTGGCTGTATGGTAGATTTTCTTTTAACGGCCGAGGGTGGAAGCTGTTAAATGATAAGAGGCTGTTTCTGGCAGTCGGTTTGAAGAAAGTACGTGTCTTGATGGTGTCTTCTTCAATGTAGATCGTCAGATCCAAGAAATCCAGCTGTCTTTCATTGGCTGTGTAAGTGAATCTCAGACATTCGTCTTGTTCATTCATCCATTGATGGAAATTCCTCAGGCTTTCTTGGTCACCTTCCCAGATTACTATGATGTCATCAATGTACCGTTTCCAAAAACGGATGTGGGTTTGATAAGGATTTCTTGCATTTTGTATAAAGGTTTTCTCAAAAGTGCTCACATATAGTCCCGCTACGCTCGGCGCAAATGTGCTCCCCATCGATGTTCCGTGTCGTTGATGGTATAGTTTCCCTTCGTACTCGAAGTAGTTCTCTGTAAGAGCCAGGGTGCAACATTGTAATACAAAATGTCGTGGAGTCTGGTATGTCCAGTCTTGGTCAAAAAGTATTGTTTCGAGGGTTTCGAGAGTTTTCTGCTGAGGCAGGCTGGTGTACAAACTCTCTACATCAAAACCTGCCAAGAGCATGGATTTTGAGGTGAAATTTTCATTGTTTAGAAGGTTCAATAGATCGCGTGTGTCTTTCAGATAAGTTGGAGTTTGTTGAACCAAAGGCTTTAGGAAATGGTCTGCAAATTGTGAAAGAGGCTCTAAAATAGATCCAATGCCTGACACAATTGGGCGGCCTGGGGGTGGTCTCTTCTCTTTATGTATCTTGGGGAGAGAATAGAAGTATGGTATTTTTGGTGATGTAGTCTTCAGGAAGTCTGCTTCTTTTTGTGATATCCATCTGTTGATTTCGGCTTCTTCTACCATGATCTTGATTGTTTGTTGTAGTCTTGCAGTCGGGTCTGTTATAGTGATGGTATAGAATTTATCGTCGGATAGTAGGTCTAGGCACTGTTGATTGTAGCCTTCCTTACTTATTAAGACGATTCCTCCTCCCTTGTCTGCTGGTTTTATTATCATGTCTTTGGCATTCTTTAAAGATTCCAGGGCTTGTTTTTCAACTCTTGTTAGATTCATGAATGGTTTTTTGTAGATTCTGTCAATTCACCAATTCCCTTCATAATTGCTTGTTCAAATGTCTGGAGTTCAATGGGAACTTGGTGATTCAGTGGACAGAAGGTGGATTTGAGGCGTAGTGGTGTATCACCTACTTTCTCCTCAATATCTTCAGTGCCTTTATTCGAGAAGTAGGCTTTGAGTTTTAGTTTCCTACAAAATTCGGCGGCTTCACATTTTATCTTGAAGACGTCTAGGTTTGGTGTTGGTACATATCCGAGTCCTTTGTTTAATACCTTTTCTTGTGCCTCTGTCAGAACTATATCTGTGAGGTTGATTACGAGCGAGTCGTGCTCGTTCCTGGTTTCTCCTTGGGCATGTTGGACATGCTCCTGGTTTGGACTTGTCTTTCTTGATCTGTCCACGTCACTCCTTTTCTTCGTCCTCTCTGGTTCGTCTGGCCACGTCCTAAAAAAGACGGTTGTTGCATGTATGGTCCTGGGTAGTGTCCCATTGGTGGAGGCCCTGGAGTGAATGGATTCATCCAACCTTGAAAGTTTGGTGTGTATGGTTGGAAGGGGAGTGGTTGTTGGTTTCCGTAATGGGGAGTCCGCCAGAAATTTGGTCTCCGTTGTTGTTGACGTCTGTAGCTACCTCGGTTCCGTCTTGGTGGTCTTGTCTCTCCATTGTTCCAGTCGGAACTGTCAATTGATGATCCACTATTATCGGTATCGGACTGGTAGTCTGGTATTTCATAGTCGTCTTTACTGTATGGGTGCATTTTCTCCATGGAGAAGCGTTTGAGATCTTTTCCTAGTTTCTGTATTTTGTTGTTGGTTATGTACTCCTTGGTTTCATTCATGTCTTTATTAATTTCCTCGAGTCTCTTTTTATAGACAGATAGTTGAACCATGTTCTTGATCTTGGTTTCATGTAATTGAATCTTGATAGTTAGGGCATCAGTGAGTCTTGTGGCTGTTTTTATTATTAACACAAGATAATCTCTTGTGCACTTCCACGAAATCGCAGACCAATCCTTTCGGAATGCTAGATCTTTTAGGAAAATCCGTGGTGCATTGTGTACCCAGAGGCCCCTCGGGGCCGCGTTGGCTCGCAAGTACTCGGTCATTATGACGCCGTGGATGGCAGTCCTTACTTGCTCCTTTTTCAGCTCAGAGAGTTCTTCCCAGTCTGTATTCTGTTCCAGTGCTTGTGTGAAATCGTTATTCTGAAGTAGTGATGGTAACGAAAGAATTGCATTTATTTCATCCGCTGAATAACTCAGACCTAGATTTTCGGCCAGTGTTGCTGTAGTAGGTTAGAAGTTTCTATTCGGACTTTTGTGTTTTGTAAGTCAAGTCCTTAATTCCTCAATAGAGAAAGAAAAGGGGGGGGGTTCACTTAGTCTTCCCAGATGTGGGGAGGTAGTCAGAGACGCTCCCACAGCTGTGCGCTGCTTAATATCTTGTAATCAAAAGAAGGGAGCTAGAAGGAGCAGTCATCCATTCTTCTTCCTAGTTATATATCATGAATCATAAGGGAATGGATCACTTGTAACTGGAAATAGGGGTCTTTCGGGTCGTTTCCTGGACCACTAATACCTGAATAGGTATTATGAGAACCCTCAATCACGTATTTTTGATGATGGTAATGGCGGTGTATCTTGGTTCTCCGCCTTTTAAATACGTTTAAGCATTATCATCGGGTCTCTTGTGTGTTATGCTTTCCTCCACCCGGAGGGAACCGCTAATTCGCAGTAGTGATCAGAAATATTGGTGCAAAAAAGGGTGCAAAATAACGTGAAAAGTTTACGTTAAAAATGTCTTACCAGTACTGCCTTCAAAAAGCAAAATTTATTCTGTCAGGTGTATTGGTAGACTTTTAAAAAAGGTGGTGCAGTAGGTCAGATTATGTGACCCCAGCATTTTAAAGTGTCCAAAACAAAAATGGTCGACATGTTTCTGCCCCTCTAGCGCCCCTGGAGGGGGTCGTTGGGCATTCCTCAGGACCTAGTGAATGTGTGAACCGGTATTCTCCAGTTCAAAGAATGAGGTTTATGATGATTTTCATAAACATTATTTTATGGTTATTCTGTTCCGACAAAAAGGAAGAACGGGTAAAATAAAATAGAATAAAATTAAATAAAAGAGACAATCCAATGAAATACACACCACTCTGGGCGATTATACAGCAGATTTCTTATTGGAAAATGGCAATTCTTTAAAATACTGTAATGTAAAGCAATGTCAAAAATGGCAAATCTTCACTGTATTCCAAGCAAACGATCTCAGGATGTTCGTATCTGTATATTGTTTTAGCACACAGGACCTGAATGGAGGACTGGGTATGAGGAGAGATAGTATGTGGTTCTTACTATCACAACGAGAAATTAAGGAAGTTGAGTAATCTGGTAATGTACAGTTTCGATACTTTTGATTGTTTGACATTCAGATGAAAAGTCACAATGTCAGGGTTATAAAACTCACAAGCGGCACGTTTTTTTATCAAAACAGAAAAGAGAACGAAACCTCGTCAATTACCTTTAGGGCGCATCCGTGTTGCGGCTGCTGCCTGCCACCGTAAGCGCGTAGCCTGTAAATAGAAACGGGATAGGGCTGGGATGGGTGGGGGTAGGTTGGTTTTAAATACCGTGTGGTTGTAGAGGGTTGTAGAGCTGTTCGCCGTTCACCGGATTCCCCGGATTCCTCCTTCGTACCTCCTTTGCGGGCTTTGCACAACTTGTGCTGAAGCAAGACTGGACATACCAGACTCCACGACATTTTGTATTACAATGTTGCACCCTGGCTCTTACAGAGAACTACTTCGAGTACGAAGGGAAACTATACCATCAACGACACGGAACATCGATGGGGAGCACATTTGCGCCGAGCGTAGCGGGACTATATGTGAGCACTTTTGAGAAAACCTTTATACAAAATGCAAGAAATCCTTATCAAACCCACATCCGTTTTTGGAAACGGTACATTGATGACATCATAGTAATCTGGGAAGGTGACCAAGAAAGCCTGAGGAATTTCCATCAATGGATGAATGAACAAGACGAATGTCTGAGATTCACTTACACAGCCAATGAAAGACAGCTGGATTTCTTGGATCTGACGATCTACATTGAAGAAGACACCATCAAGACACGTACTTTCTTCAAACCGACTGCCAGAAACAGCCTCTTATCATTTAACAGCTTCCACCCTCGGCCGTTAAAAGAAAATCTACCATACAGCCAGTTTCTCAGGCTGAAACGTAACTGCAGTGATCTAGCAGAATATAAGAAACAAGCTAATGACCTTAGCCAAAAGCTTCTCAAACTGGACTATCCAACCAGAATAATATCTAAATGTAAGAAAAGGGCGAGAAACCAGCCCAGGGATTGTCTTCTGGAAACAACAAAGAGAGACCCTGCAGATGGCACACCTACATGCGTGACAACCTACAGTACAGCGAGCAATGCTGTAAAGAAAATAATCCAAAAGAATTGGCGGATCCTGACCTCAGGTACCTTAAAATGGCAAAAACCGAGGTTTGCCAATAAAAGAACAAGGAACATAAAAGACATTCTGGTACACACCCGACCACCCCTTCCCTCCCCTAATATGATCAACACCTTGTGGGACCTACAACCAGTCACAGGACATTACCCTTGCGGACAGTGTTCAGTTTGTCACCTGACCACACCGACAAAGACTATCCAACTAACTCCAAACATGAAGTGGACCATAAGACAACACACAAACTGTAACACATCCTTTGTTGTCTACATGATCACATGTCCCTGCAACCTTAGATACATCGGCATGACATGCAGGAAAATCAAAGTAAGAATTTGCGAACATAAGAGCAACGTAAAATGCAAACGAGAAACTACAAAGATGAGCCGACATTACATCGAACAAAAACACTCAGTTGACGATCTGAAATGGACCGTAATCGAAACATTAGTAGGATCAAAGACCAATGCCGAAAAAATCCTATTTGAAAGAGAACAAAGATGGGTACACCGCCTTTGCACAGACACCAATGGATTGAACGATAATATACCCTGGTTAAGTTTCAAATAATTTCATGCAAGGTCTTGACCCTGAATACCCAACTATGCCAGGTGAAATCTCAAGTTGTACCTCTGATGCGATGGACAATATCATGTTTTAACACGAGATTATCATACATTTCAGACCTTAACCTGCTCCCAACCAAAACCTCCCTTTGTTCAGCCGTAAAGAGAAAGACATTCACAAAACATCACAAGGCTCCTGCCGTGAAAACCAAATCTACAGTAGATGTACTAACCAATCACCGACACATATCATATGTATTTAATTTTAAAAGTAATTTCTTTTACTTGTATAGCCTCATAAATTATCTATAACATTAAAAATAAGCCTTTTGTAAATATCACTTCTTTCCTAATCCAAACCATACTTCATAGGACATATCATGTCATACACATTATGAGTCTTTCTTCGATGCATACAAACGATGGCAGATATAGTCCTTCCTCGATATCTATGAAGAAAGCACAAAACGGCAAGAACACGGGATCTCGCTCAGTACGAGCCCTGCAAGCCAGCGTCAGCACAAGTTGTGCAAAGCCCGCAAAGGAGGTACGAAGGAGGAATCCGGGGAATCCGGTGAAAGGCGAACAGCTCTACAACCCTCTACAACCACACGGTATTTAAAACCAACCTACCCCCACCCATCCCAGCCCTATCCCGTTTCTATTTACAGGCTACGCGCTTACGGTGGCAGGCAGCAGCCGCAACACGGATGCGCCCCAAAGGTAATTGACGAGGTTTCGTTCTCTTTTCTGTTTTGATAAAAAAACGTGCCACTTGTGAGTTTTATAACCCTGACATTGTGACTTTTCATCTGAATGTCAAACAATCAAAAGTATCGAAACTGTACATTACCAGATTACTCAACTTCCTTAATTTCTCGTTGTGATAGTAAGAACCACATACTATCTCTCCTCATAACCAGCCCTCCATTCAGGTCCTGTGTGCTAAAACAATATACAGATACGAACATCCTGAGATCGTTTGCTTGGAATACAGTGAAGATTTGCCATTTTTGACATTGCTTTACATTACAGTATTTTAAAGAATTGCCATTTTCCAATAAGAAATCTGCTGTATAATCGCCCAGAGTGGTGTGTATTTCATTGGATTGTCTCTTTTATTTAATTTTATTCTATTTTATTTTACCCGTTCTTCCTTTTTGTAGGAACAGAATAACCATAAAATAATGTTTATGAAAATCATCATAAACCTCATTCTTTGAACTGGAGAATACCGGTTCACACATTCACTAGGTCCTGAGGAATGCCCAACGACCCCCTCCAGGGGCGCTAGAGGGGCAGAAACATGTCGACCATTTTTGTATTGGACACTTTAAAATGCTGGGGTCACATAATCTGACCTACTGCACCACCTTTTTTAAAAGTCTACCAATACACCTGACAGAATAAATTTTGCTTTTTGAAGGCAGTACTGGTAAGACATTTTTAACGTAAACTTTTCACGTTATTTTGCACCCTTTTTTGCACCAATATTTCTGATCACTACTGCGAATTAGCGGTTCCCTCCGGGTGGAGGAAAGCATAACACACAAGAGACCCGATGATAATGCTTAAACGTATTTAAAAGGCGGAGAACCAAGATACACCGCCATTACCATCATCAAAAATACGTGCTTGAGGGTTCTCATAATACCTATTCAGGTATTAGTGGTCCAGGAAACGACCCGAAACACCCCTATTTCCAGTTACAAGTGATCCATTCCCTTATGATTCATGATATATAACTAGGAAGAAGAATGGATGACTGCTCCTTCTAGCTCCCTTCTTTTGATTACAAGATATTAAGCAGCGCACAGCTGTGGGAGCGTCTCTGACTACCTCCCCACATCTGGGAAGACTAAGTGAACCCCCCCCCTTTTCTTTCTCTATTGAGGAATTAAGGACTTGACTTACAAAACACAAAAGTCCGAATAGAAACTTCTAACCTACTACAGCAACCATGGCCGAAAATCTAGGTCTGAGTTATTCAGCGGATGAAATAAATGCAATTCTTTCGTTACCATCACTACTTCAGAATAACAATCTCACACAAGCACTGGAACAGAATACAGACTGGGAAGAACTCTCTGAGCTGAAAAAGGAGCAAGTAAGGACTGCCATCCACGGCGTCATAATGACCGAGTACTTGCGAGCCAACGCGGCCCCGAGGGGCCTCTGGGTACACAATGCACCACGGATTTTCCTAAAAGATCTAGCATTCCGAAAGGATTGGTCTGCGATTTCGTGGAAGTGCACAAGAGATTATCTTGTGTTAATAATAAAAACAGCCACAAGACTCACTGATGCCCTAACTATCAAGATTCAATTACATGAAACCAAGATCAAGAACATGGTTCAACTATCTGTCTATAAAAAGAGACTCGAGGAAATTAATAAAGACATGAATGAAACCAAGGAGTACATAACTAACAACAAAATACAGAAACTAGGAAAAGATCTCAAACGCTTCTCCATGGAGAAAATGCACCCATACAGTAAAGACGACTATGAAATACCAGACTACCAGTCCGATACCGATAATAGTGGATCATCAATTGACAGTTCCGACTGGAACAATGGAGAGACAAGACCACCAAGACGGAACCGAGGTAGCTACAGACGTCAACAACAACGGAGACCAAATTTCTGGCGGACTCCCCAATACGGAAACCAACAACCACTCCCCTTCCAACCATACACACCAAACTTTCAAGGTTGGATGAATCCATTCACTCCAGGGCCTCCACCAATGGGACACTACCCAGGACCATACATGCAACAACCGTCTTTTTTAGGACGTGGCCAGACGAACCAGAGAGGACGAAGAAAAGGAGTGACGTGGACAGATCAAGAAAGACAAGTCCAAACCAGGAGCATGTCCAACATGCCCAAGGAGAAACCAGGAACGAGCACGACTCGCTCGTAATCAACCTCACAGATATAGTTCTGACAGAGGCACAAGAAAAGGTATTAAACAAAGGACTCGGATATGTACCAACACCAAACCTAGACGTCTTCAAGATAAAATGTGAAGCCGCCGAATTTTGTAGGAAACTAAAACTCAAAGCCTTCTTCTCGAATAAAGGTACTGAAGATATTGAGGAGAAAGTAGGTGATACACCACTACGCCTCAAATCCACCTTCTGTCCACTGAATCACCAAGTTCCCATTGAACTCCAGACATTTGAACAAGCAATTATGAAGGGAATTGGTGAATTGACAGAATCTACAAAAAACCATTCATGAATCTAACAAGAGTTGAAAAACAAGCCCTGGAATCTTTAAAGAATGCCAAAGACATGATAATAAAACCAGCAGACAAGGGAGGAGGAATCGTCTTAATAAGTAAGGAAGGCTACAATCAACAGTGCCTAGACCTACTATCCGACGATAAATTCTATACCATCACTACAACAGACCCGACTGCAAGACTACAACAAACAATCAAGATCATGGTAGAAGAAGCCGAAATCAACAGATGGATATCACAAAAAGAAGCAGACTTCCTGAAGACTACATCACCAAAAATACCATACTTCTATTCTCTCCCCAAGATACATAAAGAGAAGAGACCACCCCCTGGCCGCCCAATTGTGTCAAGCATTGGATCTATTTTAGAGCCTCTTTCACAATTTGCAGACCATTTCCTAAAGCCTTTGGTTCAACAAACTCCAACTTATCTGATAGACACACGCGATCTATTGAACCTTCTAAAAAATGAAAATTTCACCTCAAAATCCATGCTCTTGGCAGGTTTTGATGTAGAGAGTTTGTACACCAGCCTGCCTCAGCAGAAAACTCTCGAAACCCTCGAAACAATACTTTTTGACCAAGACTGGACATACCAGACTCCACGACATTTTGTATTACAATGTTGCACCCTGGCTCTTACAGAGAACTACTTCGAGTACGAAGGGAAACTATACCATCAACGACACGGAACATCGATGGGGAGCACATTTGCGCCGAGCGTAGCGGGACTATATGTGAGCACTTTTGAGAAAACCTTTATACAAAATGCAAGAAATCCTTATCAAACCCACATCCGTTTTTGGAAACGGTACATTGATGACATCATAGTAATCTGGGAAGGTGACCAAGAAAGCCTGAGGAATTTCCATCAATGGATGAATGAACAAGACGAATGTCTGAGATTCACTTACACAGCCAATGAAAGACAGCTGGATTTCTTGGATCTGACGATCTACATTGAAGAAGACACCATCAAGACACGTACTTTCTTCAAACCGACTGCCAGAAACAGCCTCTTATCATTTAACAGCTTCCACCCTCGGCCGTTAAAAGAAAATCTACCATACAGCCAGTTTCTCAGGCTGAAACGTAACTGCAGTGATCTAGCAGAATATAAGAAACAAGCTAATGACCTTAGCCAAAAGCTTCTCAAACGGGACTATCCAACCAGAATAATATCTAAATGTAAGAAAAGGGCGAGAAACCAGCCCAGGGATTGTCTTCTGGAAACAACAAAGAGAGACCCTGCAGATGGCACACCTACATGCGTGACAACCTACAGTACAGCGAGCAATGATGTAAAGAAAATAATCCAAAAGAATTGGCGGATCCTGACCTCAGGTACCTTAAAATGGCAAAAACCGAGGTTTGCCAATAAAAGAACCAGGAACATAAAAGACATTCTGGTACACACCCGACCACCCCTTCCCTCCCCTAATATGATCAACACCTTGTGGGACCTACAACCAGTCACAGGACATTACCCTTGCGGACAGTGTTCAGTTTGTCACCTGACCACACCGACAAAGACTATCCAACTAACTCCAAACATGAAGTGGACCATAAGACAACACACAAACTGTAACACATCCTTTGTTGTCTACATGATCACATGTCCCTGCAACCTTAGATACATCGGCATGACATGCAGGAAAATCAAAGTAAGAATTTGCGAACATAAGAGCAACGTAAAATGCAAACGAGAAACTACAAAGATGAGCCGACATTACATCGAACAAAAACACTCAGTTGACGATCTGAAATGGACCGTAATCGAAACATTAGTAGGATCAAAGACCAATGCCGAAAAAATCCTATTTGAAAGAGAACAAAGATGGGTACACCGCCTTTGCACAGACACCAATGGATTGAACGATAATATACCCTGGTTAAGTTTCAAATAATTTCGTGCAAGGTCTTGACCCTGAATACCCAGCTATGCCAGGTGAAATCTCAAGTTGTACCTCTGATGCGATGGACAATATCATGTTTTAACACGAGATTATCATAAATTTCAGACCTTAACCTGCTCCCAACCAAAACCTCCCTTTGTTCAGCCGTAAAGAGAAAGACATTCACAAAACATCACAAGGCTCCTGCCGTGAAAACCAAATCTACAGTAGATGTGCTAACCAATCACCAACACATATCATATGTATTTAATTTTAAAAGTAATTTATTTTACTTGTATAGCCTCATAAATTATCTATAACATTAAAAATAAGCCTTTTGTAAATATCACTTCTTTCCTAATCCAAACCATACTTCATAGGACATATCATGTCATACACATTATGAGTCTTTCTTCGATGCATACAAACGATGGCAGATATAGTCCTTCCTCGATATCTATGAAGAAAGCACAAAACGGCAAGAACACGGGATCTCGCTCAGTACGAGCCCTGCAAGCCAGCGTCAGCACAAGTTGTGCAAAGCCCGCAAAGGCGGTACGAAGGAGGAATCTGGGGAATCCGGTGAACGGCGAACAGCTCTACAACCCTCTACAACCACACGGTATTTAAAACCAACCTACCCCCACCCATCCCAGCCCTATCCCGTTTCTATTTACAGGCTACGCGCTTACGGTGGCAGGCAGCAGCCGCAACACGGATGCGCCCTAAAGGTAATTGACGAGGTTTCGTTCTCTTTTCTGTTTTGATAAAAAAACGTGCCGCTTGTGAGTTTTATAACCCTGACATTGTGACTTTTCATCTGAATGTCAAACAATCAAAAGTATCGAAACTGTACATTACCAGATGACTCAACTTCCTTAATTTCTCGTTGTGATAGTAAGAACCACATACTATCTCTCCTCATACCCAGCCCTCCATTCAGGTCCTGTGTGCTAAAACAATATACAGATACGAACATCCTGAGATCGTTTGCTTGGAATACAGTGAAGATTTGCCATTTTTGACATTGCTTTACATTACAGTATTTTAAAGAATTGCCATTTTCCAATAAGAAATCTGCTGTATAATCGCCCAGAGTGGTGTGTATTTCATTGGATTGTCTCTTTTATTTAATTTTATTCTATTTTATTTTACCCGTTCTTCCTTTTTGTAGGAACAGAATAACCATAAAATAATGTTTATGAAAATCATCATAAACCTCATTCTTTGAACTGGAGAATACCGGTTCACACATTCACTAGGTCCTGAGTAATGCCCAACGACCCCCTCCAGGGGCGCTAGAGGGGCAGAAACATGTCGACCATTTTTGTTTTGGATACTTTAAAATGCTGGGGTCACATAATCTGACCTACTGCACCACCTTTTTTAAAAGTCTACCAATACACCTGACAGAATAAATTTTGCTTTTTGAAGGCAGTACTGGTAAGACATTTTTAACGTAAACTTTTCACGTTATTTTGCACCCTTTTTTGCACCAATATTTCTGTTCACTACTGCGAATTAGCGGTTCCCTCCGGGTGGAGGAAAGCATAACACACAAGAGACCCGATGATAATGCTTAAACGTATTTAAAAGGCGGAGAACCAAGATACACCGCCATTACCATCATCAAAAATACGTGATTGAGGGTTCTCATAATACCTATTCAGGTATTAGTGGTCCAGGAAACGACCCGAAAGACCCCTATTTCCAGTTACAAGTGATCCATTCCCTTATGATTCATGATATATAACTAGGAAGAAGAATGGATGACTGCTCCTTCTAGCTCCCTTCTTTTGATTACAAGAAACTCATATCTAGTCTGCGTAACGCAGCTATCCTGTTCCCCCCCCTAGGGTTCCTAGGTACAGAGTCAATGGCAAAAAACGTGGCCTTCGTCCAGTCTCCATCATGGTAATCTCAGAAGTGTCTCGCTGTATTGTAGCTCATGTCTGTGTTGGTGATTGCTCGCCAATGCTCTAACATTCTTTTTTGTACTGGGAAAGTAGATGAGCCTAATTACCATTTGACACATGGGCATATGAGTTTTGTGATGAACCACTTCCTTTGTACCCTCTCCGATGTGACCTCCTGAATGTTTGTGCTGTGTTTGCATGCTTTGCAGTGCCCACATCATTAGAACCCGTTGCTCAAGTGTAGCCAATTAGTATTGACTTGTGTCAGGTGGCTATGTACTAGCATGTCTTTTAGGGATAGATTACGTTGAAAGGTGATGTTTTCCCCATGCACTTTTCCATAAGAACCATTAATCGCAGCTACAGTCCGAACTGCTGAACGGAATTACGCCAAATTTGGCAAAGAGGTACCCCTTGGTTCACACTCGTGCCTTTTGGTTAAATGGTGTAAATCCATTCAGTAGTTGCTGAGAAAATCAAGAGTAAATTCACATATATATCTATGGCCTCGGAGGATCCGCGCACCCTATGCGTACCCAGCATGCACCCTCCAGAGCTGCAGGCTATTTGGCTGTCAACTGGCTGTCAACACTCCAAACCAGGAAGTGTTCTCACTCATTTTGTGCCTCGGTAGAAGCGAGGCTCAAGAAATCAGTGGATCAAGTGTGCAAAACGTATAAAGGGGGCAGGGTAGAAATACCCTGACCCTCTAGACCTGCTTAGGGGGTCCCACAAGGACCTCCAGGGCCCAAATAAAATGTTATTTTTTTAAACGGCAAAATGTGCGGGCCCTGCCGTAAAAAAAAAACGAAGCGCTGCCTCCCGCGCTTCTTTAATAATTAGCCCCCGGGGGGTCCAAATCTCGGGGGCAAAAATATTAAATTTGATGGGGGGCCCAGAGGGGCCTCCCAGCCCCAGGGACCACCACCCCACGGGCTAAGAAATAAATGGCTGGGGGGGCTCAAAGCCCCCCCAGCCCCGGGACCGCTACCCCTGGGACTTTAAAAAAAATGGGTGGGTGGCTCAAAGACCCCCCAAGCCTCGGGGACCACCACCCACCAGGGCTTTTTATATTGTTGGAGGGGGTCCGCGTGGCCCCCTCCTGGAGCCGCCGATGGCCATGGGGACTGCCACCCCCCAGGACCAGCTCCTGCAATGTCTTGGGGTGCCCACCCCCGGGACACTGCTGTCTGCTATGGCAGGGCGGGAGATAAGGCTCCCGTCTTGTCATAGCAAACTTGGTTTGGATTTTGAAAGAGAGAGCAGGGAAATCTGCTCTCTCTCTCAAAATGCAAACCATATTGCATTTCTATACGGGGAGCTGCATATTAGTAGCACACTGTGTGGAAAAGCAGTGCCAGCTCCCTAAGGTCGCGGGGAGCTGTCTGGGACCGTGGGGGCATTGGGGCTCCCCCCACTGTCCCCAACGTTGTATATAGGCCCCGGGGGATGGAGTCCCTGGGGAGAATAGAAATTAGTGGTAGGTGCTAATTTTATTTTACGGGCAAATTAGGAGTCCCGCACCCAGCGTGGTGCTCATCGTGGCCCCCTGGTGTACACGCACTGGGTGCGCGACTCCTAACACGTCGAACACGTATATGACGACACGTGCAAGCGCACGAGTGTCACGTAAAGTAATACGTATGTGTCGTGTATGCGCCTGTAGTCGCGTACCGGTCACATAGCAATTGCGCAGGAAAATACACACCCATCGCACATCCTACGCGGATCCTACACAACAATCCTAAAATGGCAGCTAGGTTCCGCGCAGCGATCGCGAAAGATACGCTTTGGGTGCGCGACTCCACAAAAAAATTGAAAAAAAACAATAAAGAAAATAATATAAATATATTTTTAAAAAAATATAAAACCAAAAAAAAACATTCAAGTTTCAATATTTAAAAAAAAAATTAAAAAATACATTTATCTTCAAAATATCTAATGTAATTTAAAAAATAAAATTTGTAAAAATAAATTGTTAAAAAAATTTAGAAAATCAGTACCCAAAAAATTAATATAACTATTATTATATTTAAAAATTTTAATTTAAGAAATCTTTGAAATTTACTGAAAAACTATAGGTTTCAGACATGTTATAGTTAGCAATTAGCATTTAAAAAACCTTTGAAATTCACTGAAAAAACCATATGTTTCAGACATGTTATAGTTAGGAATTAGCACTTAAAAAACCTTTGAAATTCTCTGAAAAAACCAAGGGGCATATTAACAAGCCAGGCGATAAAATTATCGCCGCTTTAGCGGCAGAAAACTGCAGCTAAAACGGCGATAATGGGCTTGATAATATGCTCTATGGAATTCCAATTGAAGCCCATGTTAGATGTCCTTCACATCCTCAGTTAACCCATGTGCAGAAAGATGTGACTTACTTTCTACCCCTTTTAAAGAAAGCATCTCACTCTCAGCACATCCTTGTACATCAGGAAACAACGACTTAGACAATAATCCTCACTGTCTCATCCAAGCTGGACACATGCTAAATGTGGCAACTCTCCCTCTCAATAGCTCAAAAGGACTTTTCCTACCCTCAGCACCCGGTGTGGTGCGATGAGCCCACAGCATACTCTGAACCGCTCCCTAATATCAATCTTACTGGAAATAGCCCATTGCACACAATCCACCAAAATACGGTTCATGCGCTCAATAAAACCATTTCCTTGTGGGTGGTAAAGAGCGACACGTCGGTGGTTAATACCAGACTGATTAAGAAAACCTGACATTTCTTTGGAGACAAACTGTACCCCATTGTCTGACACTAACTCCTTAGGAAATCCTTCCCTGGCAAAAAGACTCCCTAGAAACCTAATAACTTCATTCGTGTTGGGATCAGTCATGAAACAAACCTCCCACCATTTACTATAGTGATCTGCAACTACCAAAGCAAACCTATATTTGTTGGGCAAAGCATTAAACGGCCCAATAACATCCAATGCCAATTTCATCCATGGACCAGTAGGCAAGTCTACAGTAATTTTGGGAGGAGTACTAGTCTTGATAACTTTATCACTTGTACAACAAGTTAAACAACTCTCAACCATTTTTTCAATATGACGATCCATTGAAGGCCACCAGTAAATTGACCGAATCCTACGTTTGGTACAAGTCTGACCCAGATGCCCTTCATGTCCAGCCATAATTATACGATCTCTCAGACTTGAAGGCGGTACAAATCTATCACCCCGAAGAATCATCTCCCCACCCTCAAGAGATAACTCATCAGCCACTTTCGAAAACGGTTGTATTTCACAATCCAAATGCTTTTCCTTTGGCCAACCATTTATAATGTACTTTCGCACTTCTTTCAGAACCAAATCCGAATGCAAAGCGTCAAACCACTCTTCCTCCTTGAAGCATTCATCTTTGCATGCATCAATACATGCAATCAGACATTACTCATCCTCATCTCCAGTGATTTCCTTCCTTCCAACCGGTATAGGTAATCTAGAAAGGAGATCTGGTCTGATGTTTTTTCCCCCAGGAATGTGTTCAACAACAAAATTATATTGCAATAGTTTAGCACTTAATCTAGTAATCCTGGGAGTGTGGTCTTTCACCACAACTCCATTGAGAATGGGAATAAGGAATTTGTGATCAGTTAATAACTTGAACGATCTACCCCAAAGAAAACTTTTGAACCTTTCAATCACCCAACAACAAGCCAGAAGCTCTCTTTCAATGACCGAATAGTTCTTCTCACTGGGACGTAGTGAACGAGAAATAAAACCAATTGTATGTTCAACATTGCCCTCCATTTGAGTCAACACGCCACCGAGACCATCTAAACTTGCATCCACTGATACAATAGATTCAAGAGAAGAGTCAAATGGAGTCAAAATTTTGCAAGCACCAAGTTCACTCTTGATATTATCAAAATCAATTTGACATCTTTGATCCCATACAAACATTGATCCTTTCTTCAAGAGTTCTCGTAAATGAGTTGTTCTAGCCGCAAAATTAGAAATGAACTTTGAATAAAACTCACACATCCCCAAGAAAGAAGAAAGCTGCTCCTTGGTCTTGGGAGATGGAACCTTGACAATTGACTCAATCAGGCCTACTTTAGGAAGAATGCCCTTGCCCGATATGCAATGTCCTAGATAGTCAATAGAATCTACAATAAAAACACACTTACTCAGGTTACCTACAATACCCTTTTCTTGTAGTCTATTCAAAACCTCTTCCAAACTCTTGTCTGTGCAGCGGGCGGGCGCAGCGGGCGTGCCGGCGGCGCGCCGAAGGCGCGCCAAAGGCAAGCCCGTCTGCGCCCGTCAGCGGCCGACCGGGGCTCGGGGCACGGGGCCAGGACCCCTGCCCCTGTTATCTCCACTGCCAGCAACGAAAACAGACCCATCCATTATACCACCTATGATCTGCGGGCCCTCCGCCCCAAGGTTGTAGATAGCTGTTACCACACTATGTCAGTAGACTCAGATTCATTTTCGCCTCATTGCGCTACCTGCCATTTTACCACCCATGGTTGGAGTAATGATGAGTTGATGCTGATTAATATGAAACTTATATTATTAAACTGCAGATCAATGAAAAAGCACAAACAAGAGATATATGATCTGGTATTGGATAGGGATCTCGATGTGCTCTTTTTAACAGAGACATGGTTAGATGATGCCTCTACCCCAGAGACTTTGGAAGCTGTTCCTGTTAACTACCGCTTGCTCAGACTTGACAGAGAAAAGCAGAAAGGGGGGGGTTTGGCAATAATCTATAAAAACAATCTACAATGCAGCTTAGAGAAGGCCACACTATCCGACTGTGAAGGTGGTTTTTTCACCATTAAAGTTAATCCTAAAACTATTATTAATGGACTCCTCCTGTATCGGCCTCCAGGCAAGTCCTCCCAATTTAGCAACCAACTTGCAGAGCTAATAACTCAGCATGCACTGCGGTACAAGAAATTTCTTATTTTGGGTGATCTCAACTTTCACTTTGAGGATCCTAATTGTAAGGAGGCACAAGGAGTAGTAGATATATTTAAATCCTTGGCACTTAAACTTCAATCTACCTCTCCGTCACATCAACTAGGACATCTTCTAGATCCTGTTTTTGCTAACTGGGAGGGGATCACAGTTGCCACACCGATTAAAATAACATGGTCAGATCATTTCATTATTCCTATTGAGGTAGTAATTGCCCAACAGAAAGACAGACTGACCAAGCCCAAGCCCCAAAAACGCAGAGATTGGAGAAAGTATACGCCGGATGATTTTAAATCCGCCTTCTTAAAAGATCCTCCTCAGCTTAGTGATACTCTGCTTAAGGCATGGAATGACTATGAGACATGGATGTCTAGGGCTCTTGACTCTGTAGCACCATGGACACTCAAGCCATCTGCTAGAAAAATTAAAACTGCCCCTTGGTTTTCTAAAGAACTTATAGTAGCCAAGGCCAAATGTAAAAATCTAGAACGTGGCTGGAGGAAAAATTATACTCCAGAAGACATGCTGCACTATAAAAGAGAACTAAAAATATATCACAAACTCATAACAGCAGCTAAAGGCGCTTATTTTAAGGAACGTATTGAACTTGCAAAGAATCCCACTAAAGAACTTTTCTCTATCTACAAAGAAATTACCGTTCCCTTTAGATTGGAGGCCCAAGACACCTGCTCCAATGAGTTATGTGATGACATTGCGGACTTTTTTGTGAAGAAGGTTGACATAATACATGCCACATTTGCTGACAACATGCGAACTAAACATATGGCAGAGAGAAATTACCATGCCTCTAAACCCCTCCTGACATGTTTTAAAGTCCCTGAGAGACAGGATCTGATCACTATCATAAACAGCATCAAGTCTGGCTCCCCACTTGATGTGATCTCTCCTAAGCGTTGTACGGGTGTTTTAGAAGGTATGACGGATCAGATTGATCATCTTATCACCCTATCTTTTCAGGAGTGCTATGTGCCAGATGAATGGAAAACGGCTCAAGTAATTCCCTTGAAAAAAAAAGCCACCATGCATGTTTCTCAGCTACATAATCTTCGCCCTATTTCCCTTCTCCCTTTTTGTGCGAAAGTGGTAGAGAAGGTAGTAAATATACAAATCACGAAATTTGTTGAGGAGAATCTCCTTCTCCATTCAACACAGTCAGGATTTAGAGCGGGCCACTCCACGGAGTCAGCGGTTCTCTTCTCCTCTGAATGCCTGAGACAACTAGTTGATGAGGGGCAGACGGCAGCGTTGGTTTTATTAGATCTAAGTGCAGCCTTCGACACTGTGCTGCACTCAACGCTGCTGTCTCGCCTCTCAGACATGGGAGTGGAGGGATCTGCACTGGAATGGATAAAATCCTTTTTAGAAAACAGGAGCTTCCAGGTACATTGTCCCCCTTATAAGTCTTCCCTCAGAAAGCTCAGACATGGAGTTCCTCAGGGCTCCAGTCTGAGCCCTACATTGTTCAATCTTTATATGGAGCCTTTGGCTCATATTGTGGAAGCGTTTGGAGTGGATATCGTCACATATGCTGACGATACCCAACTAATTATTAAACTCACTCATAATCAGGCAGAGGCGGCCACTAATTTTTCAAATTGTATGCTTTCTGTGGCAGGGTGGATGAACAACAACTGTTTGCGCCTAAACGGCGACAAAACTGAACTTCTAGTGGTTGGTAAATCCCCCTCCGCCTGGTCGCAGGCCTGGTGGCCTACGGAACTAGGAATAACTCCCCATCCAGTGGAGTCAGTCAGAAATCTAGGGATCTTGTTGGACACGGAGCTTTCCTTTAAGCATCAGATTAGTAAAATCACGGGTAAATGCTTTGGAATACTCAAAACTAGGCCTGGGCGGTAAATTCCGTTCCGCTCGCGGAATTTGCGAAATTTAGGTAATTTCGCGTTCCGCGGAGAACGCGGAATTGCCCAAAATTCTGCTTTCCGCGGCTTCGCGGAATTTTTGCTTGTTCGCGATCTCAAAATGTGTGTTCGCGAGATATTTCCCCCCGAGCACGCAAACAGCAGTCACGAACAGGAAAAAAGCATCGCGAACAAGCAATTCCGCGTGTTCGCGGAATTTCTGCGTGTTCGCGGAGATTTTAAACCATTTTGCGGAGATTTGCGTAACGCGACTACGCAAATTCCGCCCACCCCTACTCAAAACACTCCGTAAAGTTCTCGATCTACTTCCCATCAGTGCTAGAAAAACACTTATTCATGCCTTAGTCACGCCTCATTTAGACTATGGCAATGCTCTTCTCCTGGGCCTTAGCAAAAAAGGTATTCACCAACTGCAGTGCGTTCAAAATGCTGCTGCGCGTATGGTGTTAAACCTTCCACGCAGAGCATCAGGTAATATGGCACTATTCGAACTTCACTGGCTCCCTATTGAGGAGCGAATCAGGTTCAAGGCTCTCTGTTTTGCCCATCGCATTGCCCAGGGAAAAGGCCCTGGCTATTTGCGTAACCTTCTTACTCTCCACCGTCCCATCCGTAATCTTAGATCTGCCGGAGTAATGTTGTTCCAACTTCCCCGCGTTCGTAAGATCAAGATGGGAGGCGGTTCCTTTAGGTTTCTAGCCAGCAAACACTGGAACAGGCTTCCTCTGGATCTACGCATGGAGCCCTCTGAAGCAAGATTCAGATTAAAATTGAAAACTCACTTATTCCCACGTAAATAATAGCCTTTTGTCCAGGGATCTAGGCGTGCCCCGGACTTTGGCCTTTCAGGGAGTAGCGGCACTCGTCAGCGCGGGGACACACTGTGCTAGTGTAACCAGGCGCTTTTAGAAATGGTTTTATTATTATTATTATTATTATTTACACAATCCTGCCACTAAAATGTCATCTTGAAAGACGACCGTGTTTTTAACACCCTTCAACACTTTTTCCATGATGCGTTGGAACACAGAAGCAGCCGAAGCTAGCCCAAACGGCATTCTTCTGAATTGGAAAGTCCCCGAGGGGCAAACAAAAGCTGTCAAATGTTTAGATGAAGGATCCAATTCAACCTGGTGGTAAGCTGAAGATAAGTCTATTTTCGAAAACCATTACTTGGCTACAATGTCGTCAATACGGGGTAGAGGGGGTGAATCTACCCATATATTTTTGTTGAGACAGCGTAAGTCAATGCAGACCCTGAGATTCCCATTTTTTTTCCTTGTGACCACTAATGGACTCAACCAAAGTGAGGACTCAATGGGCTCAATCACGCCTGTTTCACACATCCTCTCCAACTCTTTCGATAGATCCTCTCTGACACTCAAAGGTACATTACGCAATTTATGTTTCATCGGAATAGATCCCTCTTTTACTTTAATAAGGTATTTAAAACCCTTGATTAAACCAAGTGTGTCATTGAAAACTTTTTGAAAAGTAATTCCCCAGTTTGAAGGTTCTTCATGACCTGTAAATTCATTAACAATAGAAACAGGTTCCTTTGTGCCAGGTCTAAGGGTCATTCCAAATAAACCTTGGTGGTACCACCCTAATATGTTTAGCCCCTTTATGGCAACATACATTTTCCCAGTGATAATCCTCTCTTTGAAGGCCAATGTTTAAAGAAGCCCTTAAGTTGGATCTTCCTTCCTTCATATGACACAGGACTTCTGTCCGGAGATTCCAGGTGCCTATCACCCCACACCGACTCAAACAACTCTTCAGTTATCATTGTCATACGTGCCCCTGAATCAGCCAGTAATTTCAAACTTTTCCCCTCAACTACGATGTCAACAATGGGATCTACACATTCCTCACATTCATCTTTGACCACTAACATTAGATCACTCATAGAGCTTACTACTTCTGCATCACATTGCGCATTGTCATTTTCTTCCCACACAACGTTTATATTCCTCTTAGCAGTACACATTTTTTCAAAATGACCCAATTTCCCACAATTTCTGCATGGAGCATTTCTGGCAGGGCATATTCGTGAATTGGGAAAATGAACAGGAAAACCACATTTGGGACACACATTTTTCTTTTGAACAAAAGACTGTTTCTTATCTTGTCTACCTGTAGACGGTTTCCCTTTCATGTCATTACTGTTTTTCCCAGTGCCAACATTTCTCTCTAACCCATTTTTCTCTTCATTTACAACACCAATTGTTGACTTATCCGACCTAAGCTTATTTGATGATGTCTGAGATAGTTCAATGCTTTTGACAACAGAGACTGTTTCCTCTAAAGATGGATTTTTTAACGTTAATAATTTCTGTTGAACTTTCTTGTCTCTGCAACGTACAACAATTTGATCCCTGATAAGTTGAGAAGTAAAATTCTCGAACTCACATTCAGAAGCTAATATACGCAATGAAGCTACATATGACACTATGCTTTCTGACGTTTGTTGTTCTCTTGTAAAGAATTTGTGTCTAGCAACAACCAGACTCTTCTCAACATCAAATTGTTTTTCTAACATAGAAATAGCTTGGTCGAAATCATTCAAAGGTTCATCACCCTCAGCTACTGCCGGTAAAGGTAGATGCTCCAACACCGCCTGACCCTCAAAACCTAAATTATGTTCAAGGATGAACCTCTTGCGTTCAGCACTAAATCTAAGACCACCAATGGCCCCTAGATATTTAGTGAATGCCCTGTACCACACTTTCCACTCCACTGGCGGATCCCCTTGAAGCTGAAGAAAAGGAACAGGTGCTTGTACACTCTGCATGGTAAGTAGAGACAATAACTAATACTTAGAGTAAATAAATATCCTTAACTCTTCCCCACCTAATGCTATACAGCAAACTTTCCCTTCTTTGATTAACCCGCAGTTTGTATAAGTTTTTTTGTATATTCTAAATATGAGAAAACATATGGACACTTCTTACACAATACCCAAAGAAAAGAAAAAAACAAATATATTGTACCACTAGATGGCGCTCTAACATCAATAATATGTCTCGTTAATTTTAACATGACAAACAAGACGAAAATAAGCACAGTCAAAATACTTGGACTAATTATCCATGTCAAATGAGCAACGGTGGGACATAAGCCAGGAAGGACAGTCCTCAGCCTCAGCGATTGGATGCAATTACCAACACGGGATCAGAGACAGCGTGACTGACTTTACACTCTAGACATCGCTGAAACTGACGCTTGACACGATGATCACCGATGCAACTCCAACATAGGCAAGCGCGCACACGACTTGACAAGCTGCCCGACGTAGATACGAACACCGCAGGAGTGACGCCGACGCTCACGCTTCTGGAGTCACCAATCCCCCTTGGACGTTCCACTGCGTCATCAAAGCTGAGAGAGCCTCACTGGGACTTGACCAGCTGCCTGACGTAGATACGAACACTGCAGGAGTGACGCTGACGCTCACGCTTCTGGAGTCACCAATCCCCCTTGGACGTTCCACTGCGTCATCAAAGCTGAGAGAGCCTCACCGGGAAAGGAGCTCCGTCTGCCAACGGTCACCACATGGCTTCTCTATCAGAATCCTGATGCGGAGAAACACCCGATCGTTGGCTGAAACCCAGAATGCTGAATCGCCGCCTACTGCACAGCAGGCAACCTCAGACCAGCAAGATCCTCTGATTCCGGCGCCTCGGCATCCAGAGTACAGCAAGTAGAACGTAGTTCCTTCGTTTTCTCCCTCCTTTTAACACCGATGTTCTTTGGCCAGTGGGTGTTGGTGGCAATTCTTCTTCCTCTTTTTTTCAAAGCATACACCAGAGTATTGGATTGTAGTTGCACACCGCCCAAGAATGTCCCTCGTAGCAATAAAAAATGTTCCTCTTCTTTTAAAAATAACTTAACTCCATTCAGTCTTAACTCCTACACGCATGGGTTTTTAGATGAGCGATGAATCCCATCCCGTCGCCAATTGAAGTGACCACAAATACAAGTTGAGGGTAGAGGAGTGGAGTTTATTACCGCTTATCTAAACAGCTTCCAGGGAATGACAGCAATAAACATTCCACAGTTTGAACATATACATTCCATCCCCAAGCCAATGTCAGAACCCTCAGTCTATGATGACATAGCTTCCCAGGATACTACACAATTACAACTCCTCCCAGTCAGGAACTGTGTGAAAAAATTGGCCAAATTCTTCTACGGGAAAGTGGTGGCCATCTTCTCCACTTTCTCTAACGTAACATCTAAGACTACCTTGGGCCAAATGGATGATTTAAGTACAGAAAAGAAAGCACACCTGGACAATTTTGCCCAGCTCACAGTTACGGATACTTTTAATCTTCTTATGTTGGTTAAGTCTGGCTTCCCTTCTGACCCGTGCCCGATACCCATATTAAAGCTAGTGGCAGAACCAGTTTCCCGAGTCTTGACCCCCATTTTTAATACAATGTACTCAGAAGGGTATTTCCCGTAAGAGTGGAAAAAAACTCTATTCTGCCTCTACTAAAAAAACGAATCTTGACTTAAAAGCCCCCAACAATTTCAGGCTTATATCCAGACTCCCGTTACCTACAAAAATTGTTAAGAGGAACCTAAGCGTGCAACTTCGTCAATTTCTGGAGTCCTCACAAGCACTGGACCCAACCCAGCATGCCTTCAGAGGGGGGCATAGCACCGAATCTGCACTCCTGAAATCTACTGAAGAGATCAGGACCATTTTAGATCAAGGAGGCAAGGCTGCATTGATCATGTTTGTCATTACCATGTGGGGTCCCGCTGTGGTCCTCATTGAGTCCGACACTTTTTAACATTTATGTGTCCTCATTGGTGCCCCTTATTCAGTCATTTGGGTTTAGCCTGACCTCCTACGTTGATGACACCCAAATCGTGGTCTCATTACAACCAGATGAGTGGCGGAGCACTGCGGTCCGATTTAAGGACTGCATGAATGCCGTAGGGATTTGGATGGCCCAAAACTGCCTTAAATTGAACTCCGGCAAAACGGAGGTGGTGTGTTTTGGCAATGATCCAAATTTTTGGACTCCGGACCGCCAGACCCCTTGGGTCCTCTCCCCTCACCTAGCAGGAAGGTAAAAAACCTGGTAGTGTGGGTGGACCAGAAGCTTAGTTTTAGAGACCAAGGGAATTCAGTGGCCTCTGCTACGTCCTTTGCTCTCAGGTCCTGCAAGAAAATCTTGCCTCTTTTACCTAAAGAGTGTCATCAAACAGTCATCACAGCACTTACCATGTCTAAGCTTGATTATTGTAACTGTCTGTATTTTCATATCCAGGAAGGAATAATGCAAAAGTTGCAACTCCTGCAGAATGCGGCTGCTAGACTGGTGTCGGGCATTCCAAAATACGCACCAATCTCGAAGGAGATATGGAAGCTTCATTGGTTGCCAGTTAGGAAGCGTACCCAGTTTAAAGCATTGTGTTTGGTCCACAAAGCGCTTCATGGGAAGGGACCAGCTTATTTAAAGAGCGGCTGCATTGGAATATACCAATCAGATCACTGCACTCATCTGATGCTAAGCTGGTTTATGTGCCACTTGTGAAAAAGGCCACCTGGGGTGGAAGAAGTTTTGTAGTGAATGCAGACAAGGCTTGGAATAATCTCCCACTATACCTAAGAGGTACGACCAGCTTATTGGCTTTTCGAAAAGCCTTAAAAACTTGGCTGTTTACACGATTATCTGACCTCTGCTTTGAGCCTGGGCAAGATCTCACATAGCGCCAGGACACCTACGGGTATCAGTAGCGCTTAATAAATGTTATAATAATAATAATAATAATAATAATAATAATTTATCACCAATGAGGTTAGTCTCTTTGCCTTTGAGTAGGCACATGTCTCACTATCATCTATTGTGTCTATTTTTGGCTACTATCGTAAATCCTGAACTGATACCTGTCTGATTTGACAAGTACCAGTAGCTGGTGATGTGTCTCACTTCTGTCACACATATTTTGTATTCATGATTTTGACAAAAAAATTTCCATGTGTTCAGCTATGGGAAGAATAGTGGGTGTATGTAAATATTGGACAAGGGAGTATACACATGCCAATGCACAGAGTCCGCTATGGTGACAGTACACAAATGTTTTTAGATATGTGTCAATGCAACAGGTAGAATCTGTACATTAAAGTGCCACATGTACTGTGGACAGTGAAGGCTATATCTTCCACATGATTCAGTGTCCATGGCTGTCTGTCTGTGCAGGCAGGAGCAGTGCAGCATATCTCCATAACACTTACATGGATGTAGTTTGTGCATGATGGGGCACCTTGCTGCACAGTCTGGCACCTTGGATGACTCCTTTAGTGGTTTCAGCACCAGAAATAATACCTGTTGTGCAAATTAGATGTGATGTGTGCATATGATGTGTGGCGTAATGTAGAATAGTTGAGTGAATCCAGTGAGGTTCATTTATACCCATATTTCTCATTTTAACAGGTGTAGTATAGCTCTTTATGCCTCCTGCGCTTGGGATTGACATGTGATTTACAGACTTGAGACAGGGATTGCCTTGCTTCAAAAATGTGTTTGGAAGCCTCATTTTACTATTTTGTACATATTTGAGGGTCTTTGACACAATCCATTGCATGCACAGCGCCTCATTTTGCATATGTAGCCACTGGGAATCAATGGGCGTAAAAAGGCTGATCTAACTTGCAGCCTAAATGAAGTGATGGAATGTGCCTTTCAGTTGACAAACAGCACATCCACTGTTTGTCCACATTTGCTGCATCACATGATAGTGATTGGTGCCAACACCCTCAGCCCTTGCGCTTTGGTGCACCTGTGTCAGCTTAGTGTCCACACATGTCGTCATGCTTTAAGGCAACACTGAGTGGGGCAACATTTTGCCCCAAACCAATTGCACAGCGAAGTTGAGCCTCAATGGCAAAAATTAATAGTCCATATTAAGCTCCGAGTTTCCTCCATTTTAACCATATTCTCCATCCTTTTCATTCTTCTGTTATTCATCCGCATTGAGTTTCAATTCACACACGGGAAATTCTGCCATTTTCCACGTTTCTAATGCTGAAGCTGTGTCCAACCGGACCTCTCGACAAATGCAGGAGTTCGTTCAAAGCAGCGTTTATTTAAAAAAGACCCAATGCTTTTCGGGCTACAAGCGCCCTTCGTCAGGGGTCACTGAAAATGTATAATAAAATACATGACCATTACCATATTACCTGTATCTGCACATCCTACGTCATCTACATAAATCACTAATCATTTCCTCAACAATGCCTTGCGTGTTTCCTACAGACACCCTTCATAACCAATGTCAATATTGCCCCTCCACTCTCAAGGAAAAACCAATCTTACTGCAGATCAGTTAACTCTATTTAACCCCTTAATACCTCTATTCAACAAATCAACCAACTACCCCATCTTTTTGCGCTGTTTCTTTAACTTGATTCATTTTAAACCCTCTATTAATCCCCTTCCACACTCACAGTGCCATTTCCCGTAGCCTAAATGAAACACTCTCCTATACGCTCCTTTCCTCTCTCACCTTCTAACTTCACACTCGAGTTCAACACACAGCCTCAACAACCCATTTACTCACTCCCCATTCTCATACACACATCTCTCACTCCCACTCGGCATTACTTAAATCCTAACTTTATGTAAACTTGCACACTACCAACTCACGTGACTTTGACTACACAGACCTTCCCATGCATTCCTTTCATCTCTTACCTCCTAACTCCGCACACCCATTCAACGCGCAGCCTCAACGGCCCCTTACCTACCGCCCCATTTTCATACACACAAAATTTCCCACACCATTCCCTTCTACCAGAATTAAATCAACATTTACTTAAAACCTAACTGCCTACCCATGTATATTACATCAGTATTCATATGCTTATTCATTCCCATTCATTACTTGCTTTCACTCTACCATTTACCCTCACTTCAATCTCCACACACTATCCGCATTCCCCTCAAACCTGAACCAAACAAAGCGGCGTTTTCACCTACCTGCTTTAAACTTCCAAGCTAAACCTTCGTCATCTTCGTTAAAGAGATTGTTAATTAAACCCCTACTTCCGTCCAATATTTATCCTTCAATATTCCGCCCTTATTGGCCCAATAATTAACGTTTTCCCGCCATGAAGGTCAGTGACAAATTCGAATTTAAATTGAATAAACTACCCTACCCATAATGCAGTTCACTCATCTGCTCAAAACATGCAAGACATTTACAGATTGCCCCTTAACTTTTGAAAACGATTATTGTCATGATGCAAATTTTTTGTAAAAACTGTAAATAAAAGTCAATTGTTTACAATCCATGTTTCTCCAATGATTGTCCTAGAATGCGTGTGCATGTTTTAAGGGAAACAATCCAGAACCACTTTCATACAATGTCTGCCATTCCCTCCTTCAATGTGTCATGTTGAATGCTGGACACATAGTAAGTGGACATGAGAATGAGACATTTGATTATGCATCCTCTTTTTACCTCCCCTGGGGAGACACGCTACTTGCACACTGCCCCAGCATTCCTGTACATAGGATGTGTGTCACCATGTGTGATCTTCATTGGTGTTGGATAGGAAAGGCCACCACAAGGCCCATGGTAGTCCTCCTTAACGTAGGATAAATGAGAGATGCATTATGTTGTGTTTTCCAGTACTGCATACATATGAGGCCTTGCTATGTCATGCAGACATACTTAGCATTGCCACATTGACATGATTTGGGTAGCTGCTCCACCACAGCATCATAACTGATGATACTCTATCAGCCCAGTTGACTTGTACATGTGGGCCACAGTGGCTTAGGAGGTGTCGACATGTGTGACTTGTAGGAAATGTGTTGGGCATATTCCATGTAGTATGGGACAAACATATCAGGTCACAGCAACAATGTATGCACTATCTCATTCAATCCAAAACTGATAGGTCTACGTTTTCCTACTTTTTTTTTTTAGTTTTGTAGAGCGCAACCTTGACCCAAAGATATCAGGTATCAGAGCGCTATACATGAACACCAGTTTCGTTACAGACGGATACATTATGTTTTTGTGGGGCACCGGGAGATGAAGTGATTTGCCCAGAATCACAGGATGTTGAGCATCATTGCCAAGACTCAAACCGGTTTCCCAGATTTGATGTCGACCACTTTAGCTGTAAGGCTACATCCTCTCCCCTGATTGAGTGCCTTGCAGACTGTCATGTGCTTGAGAGGTAATTACCAACAAGCGGGCCATCTCCATGGGTCCCATTCTGGAAACACTTGTTGATGGTCGAATGCGGGAATTTGAATAAGTCATGTGCACTGCCCAGGTACTTGCAAGGCGGCTGATGAGAGGCCAAGATGTTCCACGATTGCCTGCAGGTTAAAGGAATATATGTGCTTATTGTTGCAGTAGATATGGGATGTGGCCACAGGAGGCACAAGTTGCACATGTGTGCAGTCCACTTTCCCCAACACATGTGGTAATCCTGCAATGACATAAAAGCCTTGATTGTATTTCTGTTGTTGCTGCCCTGCTTTGGGGAAGTAGATGTAATGGGGCGGGAGCCTTATGATGGCATCCAGGATGGTGGGGAGAAACCTGCAGGAAGATGCCTGGAATACTCCTGCAACTCTGACTGTGGTGGGTTGAAAAGTTCCAGACACCAGTATGTGTAGGACAGCCAGTAGTTTGGTCTGCAGGGGGATGTTGGCTGCAGCCTTGGCACAATCTGGTGCAGGAGGCGGACAATGGACTCCCTCCTGAGATGTAATGGGCAATGACCTCTTCCTCCCTGAGGTCAATGAGGGTTATCCTCTTGTGGTATGTCCACTCCCTTCTCTTGCACTGTTTCTATGTTGGTGGTGGTAGTGGTCTCCTTGGCGCTCGTAGCTGCAAAAGCATTAGGTCCATGGCGTATTTGAGCTTGCCAAATGGCTTTGGGGCACTTTTACCTTTACACCAGTGTGCCAGCATCATTCTTGGGACCAGCTTTAAGCGGTAAGAAACTACTGCTAATGGAACCTAGCAGCAGGTTTTTAAAAATATCGGCATTTCCAAAAATCCTTGTACATAAGCAGCGCCAGTTTTGTGATTGTTTCTCCGAGGGAACACGTATCATTTTTGGAAAATGCCACAAGCAGTGCAGGCATTGTGAAAAATAGGAGCTAGAAGTTGAAAATTGACACTAAACTGCTCTAGCATCACTTTGTAATATGGTGGTAAAAAAAATGCTGCAGTGTCACTTTATTGACTCCTTGTAAATATGCCCCTATCTGTTCTGCTTTACAGCACTTTGAATTCAAGGGGGGGGGGGTGCTTTAAATGAGTGATTCTAGTGTAAGCACCTTTTAGGCAAAGCTCTATCTCCTAAATTGTCAGCCTAGGCTTGTGCCACAAAATTATGCCCCTTTGAGGAAGGTGCAAAGTTGAAGAAGTATATTTCTCTGGAGTGTGAACTGTTCACCCACGTTATGTGTACTACACTGTACAGCACACATTCAATGTGTGAAATGTTTTAACATTTTTCTAGATATAGGAATCTGTACTGGAGGAATATACTTCTAAGAAAAAGTCTCTTTTTTAGATCACCCACATGTTTACACCATGGTGTAAAGGTGTGTTTATTGTGCTAAGCATCCTGGGGCAGATTTATGAGGCCCGTTGCGCCATCGGAACGTCACTTTTTGTGACGTTCCGTGGCGCAGAAGCCTGCGTGATATTTATCAGGCAGCACTGAGCCACTTTTTGTGGCTTAATGCTGCCTCATAAATATCAGTCCCTTTAACGCAGTGTTCTGCGATAAAGGGGCGTGCAATGGGTGTTGCTCGGTGCGTTCCTAGCAACATCCATGGCCTTTTGACACTGCCCCAGATTTACGAGAAATCGTAAATCTGAGGCAGCGCCAAAAGCTTACGCCTCCCCAGGGGAGGCGTAAGGGAGGCGCAACGGGGAGAAATATCTTTATTTCTCCTCGTTTTTCCTTTTTCTATGTGTGCTGCATTCTGCAGCACCCATACAAAGAGGAAAAACCTCTTGTGATTATTTTTGTACAGAAAGGTTTCCCTTCCTGTACAAAAATATTCATCTCTGCAACGCAGGCATCCTTGCACCATGGTGCAGAGCTGCCTGCGTTGGCGCAGGCAGCCCATTGTGCGCCAGCGCAGGGGAAAAGGACAGGAATGCGCCGCATTTTATAGATACGGCGCATCCCTACCTTTTCTTTTGCCGTAGGGAAGCGCAGCAGGAAGGCCTGCTGTGCTTCCCTACGGCAAAGCCTCATAAATCTGCCCCCCTGTTTTTCTGCTAGCCCAGGGAAAGAGAGCTGCAGCAGTCAATTTTTTGAAAAAATGGCTCTGCGCTGCTTTTCACATCTTTGCACAGCGCAGCATCAACTGAGGTTGCTGCTCTGCACTGGGTCATGGATAGAATGCTTGAATTAATTTCAGCCACTGATGATCCCCCAGGGCCATCTTTTTTTGTATACTTTGGTATGTCACTCTAAGTGGAATGGGTATGTCCAGGCGTGGGTCCCGTGCACACTGTGTCACTGGAACCAAGCTATAACCGGCTGAAGAGCACATAGCATGGTGAACCGGTCCTGGGTTGCTTGTGTTCTAGTTCAGGGAGGACGTGCCTTGACAGTTCTGACTGTACTGTTCCCATCAGGAGCAGGGTCAATACTGATTAGCATATATCTAGGTCCAAACTGAGGTGACCTGATGTGCAAAATAACGAAGGATGCGACCTAGAGAAATTACCTCAGATTAATTCAATCCATCCATAAATCCATTTTTGCATACTTTAAAATATAGTAAATCTGCAGTGAACGTCTTTCACTGTGTGTGTGGTAAGCCCGTACTGATTTTCGGATAAGAGCTACCGTTTTATTCTCCGTTTTTCCTCTCCTCTGTGCGCTGTCGTTTCAACTTCAAAATCGGCCTTATATTAATTAGTGTACAATTCTAAACTGAGTTTCCTCCTCAGAAAAAATTGTACATCGCTGATATTGAGATAACATTTCAGTGGCTGTTGTTAATCAATAATACCACTGGATGTCACCCTACACCCAGAAGAAGAAAACAAGAATTCTTTGCCTGAACGAAGACAACTCACTCTCAGCTGACATCCATTTTTTACAGTGCCAAAAGCTTGTTTTATACTTGAAGTAGGCACATCCTATAAAACAAATCACATATATTTGAAGAAAAAAGTACCTTGACAAAATAATTTCTTCTATTTTTTTTGTGTTTATCCAATGAGAACTGGATAAACTACATTACTTCATTTTCAATTCTGAATTTCCTTTTTGACGTCCACAGCAATGCCGGACTGGGAACAGAAATAAGCCCTCACAAATATTGTCAGACCCGCCCCAACCCTATGTATCCAGCGAGCGAGTGTGATCACTGCAAGGAGGCTTTGGGGGGGTTCTACCCCAAAATATTATTAAAAAATATGGGGGCATATTAACTAGGCCTGGGCTAAATTTCCGTTCCGCTCGCGGAAATTGCGATAATTTGACATTTTCGCGTTCCGCGGAGAGCGCGAAAATGTTAAAATTTCCGCATTCCGCAGTTTAGCGATAATTTGGTTCTTGCTCGCGCTGTAAAATAATACATTCTCGCGCGCGCGCTATCGCCTTACCTGAATCCCCGCGTTCGCCGACAAGTTTTCCCGATCCGGTCGCGTTCTCCACAAGATGTTGGATTGTTGGTAGCCATTTGCGCTGTCTCGCGACAGTTCGCGCCCGCAGTAACGTCACGCGTCGCACGATCACGTCTTTCTTCTCGCGATCATGCACCGCGAGAAGAGTGAAAACAAGATGGCCGCGCCCGCAAGCAACCGCATGGGTAAGTTGGCGAGCTGCGAACACGCAGAAAATACCGCGAACGGGCGGGAAAAAAACTTCCGCATCTTCGCGATATTTCCGCGTGTTTGCGGAGATTTTTAACATTTTCGCGATAATTTGCGAAAGTCGCTTTCACAAATTCCGCCCACCCCTAATATTAACATTCCAATAGAAGCCCAGTTTAGATGTCCTCCACATCTAACATGGGCTTCAATTGGAATTCCATAGAGCATATTATCAAGCCCATTATCGCCGTTTTAGCTGCAGTTTTCTGCCGCTGAAGTGGCTATAATTTTATCACCTGTCTTGATAATATGCCCCATGGTGCGCTTTACAACACATTTTAGTTATCAAACCTTTACAATTACTAAATGGACAAATGGAGAAAGAGCTGCATGTCTCAATGAATACAAATCTGGATGGTGAAGGGTGGGTAGATGAATTAATTCAAGAATGGATGACATTGGGTAAAGACTTTTTGCTACGTAGAACAAATGGTCGCAATATACTGACCAAAGGCGGGTGCTCTGGTTTTCATTTTAGCTCCTGCATTAATGCAAAACCTTCCACAAACATAACTACCATCAATCCCTATGAAGCATGCATAACCTGAGTGTATGTAACATACTCCACTGATTTAGCACTTCATACAATTAAACATAAAGGGGCATATATAAGAAAAAGAAACAGAGCAGCAAAAAACCTTACTGCGCTGCGCTGCACTGCATTACAGGAAAAGGGCAGGAATGTGCTGCATTTATTATAATACAGTGCATTCATGTCGTTTCCCCAGCACTGGTGCACAATGGCCAGACTACTGCCTGTGCAGGCACCCTTGAACCATGGTGCAAGGGTGCCTGTGTTGCATGCAGGAATGTTTTTGTGCAGGAAGAGGCACCTTCCTACACAAAAACAATCCAGAGAGGCATATTCCTCTTTCCATGTGTGATGCAGAAGGCAGGTCTTTTTCGCAAAGTTATGGCAATCCTGGGAATGTGTCAAAATCCATGGGAGTTGCATGGGAATACCCACTCCCTGCCCATGGAATGTCTTTCCAGGGAAGAGTAACGCAACGTAGCAATTTGCAGTGTGTTACTCCTGATTCATTAAGTAATTAAGCCATGCAAGGCCTCGCAAAGTAGTCATTGCAAACATGGTTACTGCAGCGGAGGGCAATGTATCGGTGCTCCAGAAGGAGTTGAATGTCTTGAAACGGATACTATTTTTTAAAGAAACCACAGTGTGGGCTTAAATGGCTGCACCAGTATATTAGTTCCCATAAAATGTTTAAATCATAATGCTCCACTTTTCGTAACCCCACTGCTATAGAAGTCACACTATACGAGAAGAAACTTCTCTTAGAAATAATGAAAAGGAGCATATATTAAAATATAATACATTTATAAATTATAAACAATATCAAATTCATGCAAATTGAAACAAAATTAAAGTGCGGGGAGTCTTGAAATTTCCTTTCTTCATATAATCTTTATTTTTATTTCCAATCAGAAGCATAAAGCCCAGCCAATGCATTTCGTCCAATAGATGGACTTCAATAGGGATGTGAATCAGATCACAAAGTTCAGCAAAACAATCTACGAATGTGAAATCTGGAAAGCCAAGAATCTCGTGACGTCTTGTTAATAATATATATCCAAGTTGGAAATAGCTCATGTAAATCACCAAACAAGTTTAGTGATCTATATATATATGCATCGATATTCCAATAGCACCAATGTCTTCTGGATTTTCAAAGGATTATTGCCTTCTATCCATGCCGGTATCATATGAAGTCGTGCCCAAAGTATCGCCCGTATGACCGTGGTCTTGAAACGGATGGTGGTGTCTCTCCAATCACAGTTCACTAGACTGGAAGATCGCATGGAAGATTCTGAAAGACAACAGGATAACTTGAGGCTGATGGGCTTCCCACGGTGTACAGAGGGGCAATTTGCAGAGCTATTCCTGGAGGATTAGATTTTCAACACCCTGAAACTGTGAAAACTCTCCAAATGTTTTACCATCGAGAGGGTGCATCCGGCTTTGGCGCCGACCCCGAGGTCGGGGGTGCACCTAAGGGCCCTCATTGCCCACCTCTTCAACTTCTGCAGCATGTTCAAGAACACAGGACACCACTATTTGAAGGCCACAACATCATGGTGTTCCCGAGTAACACACAGAGAGTATAGGGTCTTTGAAAAGACAGAGGGTCTCATTTACAAGAGGCCTGCACCACTGGAGTGTCACTTTTTATGAAGCTGTGGTGGCACAGGCCTCTCAATTATATCTATGGGGTGATGCAAAGCCACACTGCACAGCTTTGCATGACCTCATAGATATGGAGTAAGGCAAGGCAGCAGAAATTGCTGTGTCACCTTTCTCTACATCAAGAAGGCGTTCCATGGGCATCGCTTGTGAGTTTTCCCAGGCAACACCCATGAGCTTTGACACATTCTCATATTTACAAGGATCTGTAAACCTGGGAATGCATAAAATCTGTGCGCCTCCCCAGGGAAGGCGTAACATAGAGAAAAAGCTTTATTTCTCCTTGATTTTTCCTCTTGCTATGTGTGCTGCATTTTGCAGCACACATAGAAAGAGGAAATGCATTTATTTGTGCGGGAAGACGTCCCTTTTGGACAAAATGAATCCTACCAACAATGCAGGCACCCGTGCACCATGGTGAAATGGGTGCCTGCATTGGCGGTAGGCAACAATTTGTGCACAGGCAGAGAGGACAGGAATGCGCCATATTTAATTAATATGGTGCAATTCTGCCCTCCTTTTGATACCATTCAGGTCAGCAAGGAGACTTGCAGCACTGCCCTACACTACAAAGTAGTAACTGAGGCCCTGTGTGTCATAAGAAAGAGGTTGCAGGACCTAAACATCTGTTATAGCCTGATGTTCCCGGTGTGGCTGAGGGTACAATATAAAAGCAAGGCTTTCTTCTTCAACAAACCTGCGGAGGCAGGAGATTGGGCAGATACATTGGGTGTGCTGGTATGAGGGCAGTCTGTTGCAAACAACCACCTGGCTGTGGGCCCCAGCAGTAAATCTGCATGGCTGAGCAGGCACTCTGTCGGCTCTGGAGAACCAAGTGGAACACACAGGAGCAGGATTGTGGTATGCCCAGATGGGACTCTAATGGACTGGATTCCCGACACCAGGGACTCCTTTCTGTGTCTTAGGGGGGAACTGAGACTCTCCAAGTGACAGTACATACCAGGTGGACCTCCATGGGAAGTGAACAGAAGGATTGTCTATTAATACTGACAGAGGGTGTAGAGCACCCCACAAAGGTGCCAAGTGCCCAGTGAATTGGGGAGGCCTGAGTTGTGGGATGGGGTGCTGCTTCATTGGGCATTTCTGGACTGTGAGAAAATAGGGCTTTTTGCAGTGTCCCCCCACTTTTACTCCCATTTGGATTACTAGATGCTGGTTTTCTGACTCTGATTGTGCCTTGGGTTTTGGTAGCTAGGGCCAGTGCTCTGTTAAAAAGGTACACGGTAATTAGGTGCAATTACTATTGCTATTGACAACCTACCGGTAAGTCCCTAGTATGTGGTAGGGCATGAAGGCTTAGAGGCTCAGTGGATTTAATGCACTTAAATGTGCACTGCTGTGGTGCCTGCTGTAATTTTAAATCCAGACCTGCTTTGCAGGCTACTTTTAAAATATAAATATGTCCACATTTGACTTTGGAATTGAAAGTACTTCCAAAGTCTTAACTACCTCTTTTTTTACAGATAAAACACCCGTACGGTCTGCCCTAGGTGCTCCAAGGGTAGGGTGCATTTGTAGTAATAAGCAGAGACATGATAACATATGTTTTAATGTGCCCTAGTGAGGGAAAAGCTGCCAATTTAATTTTCCCCATTGTAGTACATTAGCCCCATAGGCTAATATGGGAAGGCATTATTAATCTTTAATAAACCTGACTTTGGTAGGAGTGAGCTAAAATAATAATTCAAGGTGTAGAACAATGAGCACACTGATTTAAATTGTGCTATAATTAGGTACTGCCCTAATTCAAGTTTATACCAGTGTATGCCGTGGTTTGTTCTCATTCAATATTTCTGCCATGACCTGGTTCATCCTGATTATTTTGAGAAGTCTGAAACACTAGATCTTATCAGTAGAAAAGCTATGACACATCTGGAAAATCATAGACTGATAATCGAAATTCCAAAGCCTATTGTTCTGAAAAATGAAATGATCTTAACTACTGTTGATACGCAACCCTATCTTAAAGCTGTTTTAAAGGCAAGACATAGGTTTGTTTTGACTCGCTTAAAGCTCGACATTTTTCACCGACTAATCAGCTTCCCAAACACAAACAATTGGTCTACAACCCTAATCAATTGTCCCTGTGATGGAGTGATGGCTCAGAATACTATGCATGTGGTCTTTTATTATAGGTTTTACTACCACCTAAGGATATTTTACCGATTATAAGATCATCACATTTTATACACTGACTCCCTGCATATTTATATTTACAATGTTTGCCTTCCTTGGAGAGTTATTGTACTATGGCATCCTTTTTATGGGCTGCCTTTTATGCCAGAAAGAATATTTCTCCAGCTTTCCACAGTAATGGGACATAGTGTGCAATTCGTGTATGGTTCTAATATATATGATTTATGTCTCTTAAAGGAACTGAGTATTGTACATATTCACTGTATCTCCACGTTTTTATAATTGAAATAGATTTATGCACGTTTGGATGGGGTAGGAGTGAGTGCACGGAGGTCTCATTATCAGGTTTTTTTTAATCTCTCTTTTTGCACTAGTTTCACTTAATCTTAATCCGTGCTATTAGAAAGTAATGCTCATGTTCCCTTCTAATTTAGATGTATGATGAATTCGATGAAATATTTTAACCAGATGTGAAAGCACTTTCTTTTATTTTTAACCTCTAATTGTTGCACACCGGTCATTTTAATCAGTGACATATTGTGGTATTGTTTTATATTTTACGCTTTTTTACCTTTTACTGTGCATTTTATAGTATCTTCATGCAAATACCTTCATTTTATGCTATGAATAGAATTCATATGTTTGTTTTGTATTGTGCAATGCTTTTATAGATGGCTAATTGCCTCCGAATAAAGTTGATTTATTGATTGAATGATTGAATTCAAGGTGTGAAAATAATAGTCCCAATAAATCCAGCAACTTGCTGATTACTAAAGCTATTGCAGGTATGAAAGATACCAGGTCTGATATAGTAGCTTTGGAGCCTGGGTTAAAGATTGATAACTCTTCAAAGAGGGCAACTACGACCCGGCAAAATACAAAAAAAGCACCATGTGTCTCGACCTAGCCACTGGAGATATCAATCTTATCAAATAGCACAGGTCTGATATCTCCCTCCGCCAAGAAGAGCAAACAACCGCCGAACACGACAGGAATTGGACTTACCACCCAGACAAAAAAGCTGAAACCTAAAAAATCATTATGGGGAAAAGTGGGCATCTTAACTCTCAACTATCCACAAAACATGGAAACCCTACTTAAAAAACTTCATGGGAAGATCGATACTATGGAAAGGAGACCACTGGCTGAGATAAATACGATTAAAAGCGACGTTGCCCAGATTGTGGAACTGATAACAGATTCATTACCATCTGATAAAATCCATAGTGCAACACATCCTAAGATCTCAACTAGTGGCTCTGCTGTTGAACATTGTCAACAAGTAGCCACACATGTCACCACATTAGATCCAGCAGCCACTTGCCAAGTGAAAGAGAACACAACCATGCATAAATGACCCCCTGTTTCCTCTATTAAAGATCAGGCTAAAACATTAACTAATAATAGTCATATGGACAAATGTACCACTACCTCCAGGCCAACAAGAAATCACCAGGAATCTTTACACTTACCACACCAGGCAACTCGATATACAATTGTCTTGAAAAATGTGCCACAGTTGACAAATAAGGCCACAGAGACATGGGGGGACCTGAAGAACAAGGTTGTCTATTGGTTCACCAAGAACAGTAATTGCAGCTCTAACCCCCTTTTTCAGAATATCATTTTGGGAAGAAGAGTAAGCTGGGTTGGGAACTCCAAAAAACGCTATCAAGGGGGCTGTGTTGTCATAACTTTTCATTCTCCGGAGATGGTAAGAGCATTAATCAGCAAACTTTATTACAGATGCATAATGCCCCTGAAACATCTAGATGATATCATCATTGTAGTCCCATTGGGGTATTTTTATAAACCTGGCATAGAGCAATTTACCTATTCTGATAATGGACCAATATCAGCTGATCGGCACACCACTCTTTCACTGTCAAATAGATCCTTGCCCCTCATATGTTGCAGCGACCTTGAATGACTACAAAAGGACACAGATCATGAAACTGTTGCTGTTTAAGGCGCAAAGAACAATAGAACGCCTAAACAAGCCCAAATTAATGAAGACCCCGACTTAAATAAATCGTTACCATATACAAACCTGATCATCACTACACGGAACATAGCTGGCATAAAAAAAAAAAGCTGAATGATGAAGGGTGGCTTGAATCCATTAAAAACTGTCAAATAATCTTTCTACAAGATACTTGGCACACTAACGCCTTTTATGTCATTGGATTCTCTAAGGTTGCTAGTTCAGTGACCGCAACCCGGAATGCAAGGGCTAAAGGAGGACTTGCCACTTTGGTTTCAGTTACATGGCCCTGTTCCTAAAAAAAGCCTATACTAACTTGCAATTTTTTATATATATGATACATTTTTATAACAATGTATTCAATAATTCAAGAAGCAAGGTAGTAATGCCCCTGGAGAATGAGTTGGATATACTTACAAAACATATTAGGAGCAATTGTTTCTTTATTTGGGCTAGTGATTTTAAATATGATTTTAAATATGATATTCTGGAAGGGAAGTATTGTGTTTACAGGGATGAATACGGTAAAACCTATTCCCACTTTCAACATATTTTTATGGAGAGACATTTAATGGTGTAAATCAAAAGTAGAACCTAGAATTACTGGAGCAGTCCACTGGTGAAGGACAAGCAATGATACCAACTTATGATGGTCATAGACAATCATCGACCATTGATCACATATTGATTTTCAGAAATTGGACGAGGGCAAATTGTAAAACTTGAAGTGATAGAAAGTTCTTTTAGTGATCACCATCCACTTTTCCTGACTTTTAGACCTAACACGATGTCCTGGGAGGGGGCTTGCTTAGTTGCCATTATCAAAACGCAAGGAGAGAATGGTATTAGCATCAAATGGTCAGGCATTAATCCAACCTCCTTTCAAGATAAAACAGTGCATGAAAGACAACATGATTTTGATATTTGTATGAAGGGAGATTCTACTGACCTACAAATTATTAGGGCATTTTGTATTATTACCTCTGCAATTTCATGTGGCCTAAAAATTAAGAACAAACAGATCGCACCCCATAGTGTTAGTTGGTTTGATCAACAATATACCAAAGCCAACCAGACTTTAAAAAAATGCCCTAAAGGCTAAACCAAGAGATGGTGAACTGATAAAAACCTTAAGGAAGTCACATAAACAAACTCTCAATAGAAGGAGACAAAAACTCCAAGAACAAGCGTGGGGAAAACTGGCACAAGCAGCTGATACTCGGGATGTTACACTATTTTGGAAAACAATTAATCATCCCGATTTTAAAGATCAGTACGCAGTGAAAATTGAGACCTTGGTACAGTCTTCAGACTGGCTAAAACATTTCGGATTTTTTTTTAACCCAAATAAAGAAAACGTATCACATTTAGAAAATAGAAATTTTATGGTAATAGACTCTCTTAATTTGATTCCTATCACTTTAGATGAGGTAAAAGCTGCCTTAGATAGATGCGCTAATGGGAAGGTGCCCGGCCCTAACAGAGTACCTGTAGACATTTTTAAGACAGATACTGGCTTTTGGGCCCCAATCCTATTAAGAGTCTGCAACACTTCAGTGGATGGCCTCTTGCCTGTAACCAGGACAGAAAGTGTCATCGTACCAATTTTCAAGAAGGAGACAGAGGTGATGCAAAATGCTAATGCCCTATATCCCTTCTTGATTCAACCTCAAAACGGATGGGTAGAATTCTCCTGTAGAGACTGGTAACTTGGGTAAATTTTAGCCTAATTCTTACAGAATCTCAGAATGGATTCAGAAGAGAGATAGGGACCATCGAGCAGTGTGTCAATCTTCACCTAATAATCAGCAAATACAAACTCTCTAAAATAGGCCACCTACACCTATGTTTTGAAGATTTAACAAGCACCTTCAATCTATGTAATCACGCAAAATTATGGCAGACCTTAGTTATGATGGGCCCCCTCAGTGAAATTATCATTTATTTATCACAACTATATAAGTTATTAACAGCAAGAGTTCGTTTTTGGCTCAGATTTGAGTGCACTCCTCAGTTCAGAGTCACCCCTGGGATCAGGCAAGGTTGTGTCCTTGCTCCGCTTTTATTTTCCCTTTATATCAACGGTGCTGATTAAGGCCTGCAAAAGCTGAATGCTGATGCTCCTAGGGTTGCCAACGGCGTCACCCCGACCTTATTATGCGCAGATGACATGCTACTGCTATCAACCACTAATGGGCTTCAATGTTTAATTGAAAAATTTGCAGAATACATGCAAGAAAAGGATTTAAAACTTAATTGAAAGAAAACATTTATGCTGATTTGTGAAAAAGGGAAACCAAAGACCAGGACACACCATAGCAATAGGGTGCCCATAGCAGAAACGCACTCATTCTTGTACTTGCGCCTGTTAGTTACATTCAAGAGCCGCTGGGGAGCGCACATCAATTCCTGCACATCAAAATGTTTACGGATAACAGAGGCCGTTTTTAGATTTTAAAAAAATATGGGGAATAAGCCAATTGGGGAAACTCTGACTCTCTATAGGAGCAAGTGCCTCACAGGAACTTGCTATGGCGCTGCGTTATGGGGAACGGCTGACCATGCTGCACTCAAGACCCAAGAAAACATCTTCCTAAAAAGATTATTAGCAGTCCCTAATTCAACTCCTCATACACCACACATAAAGAGCTAGCAGTTCCATATATTGCCGATTATATCAGTATCAGTGTAGCAGCTCTTACTGTCAGGTAAGGGATCTGGAGTAAAGATGGAACAAAATTTACTCAGGAAATTATAAGGCACTGCCTTCGCCCTTGGGCATTGAAAAAAAAATCCCATGGTTGACTTATATTAATAATCTTTTAAACGAGTGCATTGAGAACATTGATTTTAATGACCCTACATAAATCATTGGTATTAAAAAAAAGGATATGAAAATTGGGCTCATAGAATCAAGAAAACTGTTAAGAAAAGTTGATGCAAATTCAAAACAGATGACCAAGGCCTACTGTGAAGGTCCAATTGCATTAGGCACACAGCAATATTCACTCAAGGTAACAAATTTAAAACACATATTTCATCTCACAAGGCTGAGAATGGGTACTCTCAATTTCTTAATAGCTTTTCCAATCATGGGCAAATGGAATCGAAACCTCCCAAGGTGCCTTCCATGTTTTAATTATCACTGGCACTCAATCGATTAATTATTGTATTTTGCCAAACCATCTCCAGAATACTTTTAAAGCTTTTATTTGTTTTTGTACTGATGATCTGACTAATTACGAGGAGAATATCATCTTTTTTAGAATGCTTTTATGGTTTTACCTATTTTACCCCAATAAAACTAAAAATTGAATTGAATTGAACTATTTTAGGAAAATAGTTTTAGAGCTGCTTTCCTAAAGTTATCTCAACTCAGCCCTGTAGCAACCTATTCTGATTGGCCAGCCTTTGAGTGGTTGAGCCATGCTACCATAATGAGTTGTGAGGTGGCCTGGGCTGAGACTAAGGAGATACCTGGTGGGAGGAGATCTGGAGCTGCAGATGCCAGGACAAGAAGGTGGCTGAGTGGCCAAGCTGGTCTTCAAATGGAAAAAGACAGCGGGGATATGAACCAGGCCAATGCCGACTTCCTGCACCCCCATCCAGATAGAAGCCCCTGTAATTGAAGTAGGAGAGAGCCTGGAAGGGCAATGAAGGAAAAAGTGAGTTGGATTTGCCAGACCTGAACCGCCAGGAGAAATGTTCTCAATTTTGGATTTATGTTGAGAAGGGCTTTCAGAGACAAACTTATGCTACACTTCTAATGGAGTTGTCATCACAGAGGGTGCCATTCTGCACCACATTGGTCAAGAATGGCCCCTCTTGCCAGCCCAGAAACACAAATAAATATGGGAGAGCTGTCCAGCAACTCAGACCCCTGCAAGGAAACAAGGAAAAAATGACTGCCCTGCTAAACTCTTGGGGGCAGATTTATGTGGGACTTGCGCCCCTTTTACGCCGCCGTTGCGTCACTTTTGTGATGCAGCGGCGGCGTAAACCCTGCGCCACGTTGCGCCCAATTTACATCGTGATGCATCTATAGAGATGCGTCACGGTGTAAAGCCCTGCACCACGTGAAACCTGCGTCAGATTTCATGTGGGCATTTCGACACAGGGGGGGTGTTCCGTCGCAGGAACGCCCCTGAAAAGTGACTCCGTGAAATCTATAATATTTCACTGTGTCACTTTCCCAACGCTGATGCATCAAAACCCTGCGCCTGCTTGAAGCAGGCGTAAGGCTTGACGCACCATGTTAGGGATAGGGTAGGTTCGAACAGTGCTGGAGTTGTGTCGCGCTTGCGACACAACTTCAGCACTGCGCCAACCTTACGCCGGCAGATGCGTCACGCATCTGCTTGTCCTTGCGCCACGATGCACCGCATTGTAAATGCGGCGCATCTGCGGTGGCGCAAGGGCAAACTTGCGTGACGCATCTTCCCTGGCGCATCCATGCTGATTTGCAGGGATGCGCCAGGGAACATAAATCTGCACCGAGATCTGTACCAAGAAATACTGCATTCATAAGGCTGAACCTGCTGCACACTCTGGACTTCATAAAAAGAGGACTTGCTTTAAAGTTTAAGAAAAGGATTCCCTGAAAGCAACAGGTACAAAGGAACTTCAAGAAGTCACCTGCATCAACAAGGATTTGACCAGGTGCATTGTGGAAATTGTTGTTCCAACTCTCCAAGGAACATCTCAGAGCCTCTGATGTTGTGGATCCTTCAGAATCCCAAAGCAACCTTCTGGAAGAAGATCCAGAAATTAGGAATCATTTGGAGAATTTTTGGTGTCAAGCTCCATAAGTTGACCGACCCATCGTCGAGAGTCTAGCCGGTGACATTGAACCGCTACTCAGCCTGGTCTTTGTCATTGACGACAAGAACCAAGACTTCCAGGAACCACAGAGGCCTCACGCTGAAGAATGCCACCATCATCAAACCACAACTCGGCCTGCTGAGGAGACGCACTCGATGTTCAGAGAAAAAGATTCAAAAAGTGACTAGCAACTAGTGCTTCATCGCGGTCAGCCTGAAATTGTGAGTTGGTCCTTATCAGGCATGACCAGATGTCCTCTGTTGGCGCTTTATGCTTTTAAGCTCTAGAAAGAACATTTTTACATTTAACTATTAAAAATTCATATCTCCGTTTTCCTACATTGGACTTTTGTCACTTTGCAGTCATTTGAAAGATAGGAAATATTTCTATTTTTATAAATTGGAGTTGGATTTTTATCGCATGTTCTGTCTTACCTATTTACTGTAGTGGTGTTTTAAATGCTTTACACACCTGTCTTCAAAGTTAAGTCAGTCTACTCACAGCCAAGCTACCAAGGGCTGATTACCTTGCACCATGTTGCGTGGTACAGGAGCGATGCAAACTGGGTCATAAATCTAGCCCTTAGTGTATAATCCTGAAGCAGTGATATTGAGAGAGCCAGTGTTGTTTTGTGTAAAGATGCTGAGGATATATTTCAGTACCTGTTGAAAGCTGAATGTTTGAAACTTGTCCATGGCTAAATGTAGATGTTCATGGGGAATGAAACAATCAAAAGGCTAACAACAGGTTAGCAAATATCAATCCTGCTGCAATTCTATAGGATGATTCCTAAATTAGCCTTTGGCCTTAGGTTATAGCTTCGATGTCACTTCTTGGTTCCTGGACTTCATCTGACTCTCCGAGGCAGTCCCCGATGGACTATTTCAGAAAATAATTTTCTTCCACACTTCTGCAATTAAGACCGGTAAGTAGAAATTTAAGACAGAGGAAGCATAAAAAACTGTTCCGTCATCAGGCAGCATAAAATCATCTTGAAAACTGAAGGCGGTATTCTTAATTCTTCTGGATAAATGCTGGTTCTTAAATCTAATTTCACAAATTACCCTCTCATCCTACACTATGATGTAACTCCTATATTGATAAGGAATAGCATCTTCATGTAGTCTTTTGTGAGGTAAAATGTAGATTTTCTTGTCTTTAGCACAATGAAATCTAAGATGTAATTAAAGACAGTGAGGGTATTTTAATATCCCTGTCAGAAAGTGGGTTATTCATGTAGGAAAGGGAGACCTTATCTAACTTACTATACACATCCTGGTTAGATCTCAAAAACACGTTTCAGCAAAACTCTGCTCAACCCCTGGTACATTTAGTTAAAACAGCAGACAATGCCCCAGAGGAAGGTGTGCTAGTTTTAAGCAGTCCAACCATCTTAAAGTGAAGAAAACACCACAATAAAATTCCCAAATCAATACATGAAAAAGAGAAAACCCAATTATCAAGCACTAAGTCATCAAGTTCATTCAAATTGGATAAGGGTTCCCAGCTATAAGACTTTTTTACAGTTTTAAGGCAAACAGGTACTATAATAAAGAAAGTGGCATTGAAAAATATGAGTTTACAGTTTATTCTCCTTGGAGACCCAGGCAAGATTTCAGGCATTCACATCAGATACAAAAAGCATGTCCTCCGGGTCAGACATTTACCCTCTGACCTGGTCTGTAATATGAAAGGCAAAACATTTCAGTAGACCAATGTCTAAGTCTGAAACTGGCGATGATCTCTCAGAGTAGATTATGCCATTATAGATTTCCTGCTAAAGTTGTTTGTTTTGACGCAAAAAGCTATGAGCAAGAAAAAGATGGATTTCAAAGTCATCTAGGCTGCTTCACCACTGATAAAGATTTGCTGCCTCTCCTGAGCCAATGTTTTACTTTCAGACTTAGAACCCAATGTATAACTTGTCAGTAAGCATACTCCATCACAATGGCAAAGGAGTATACTTACCACCAAGATAGTGGTCTGCCTACCAGATATAGATGCAGATAGAGGTTTAGCTATCGCAGTACCATTGCGGGATTTTCTTTTTGAAAATTAAAAATGAAAACAATTTGAATTTGATGCAGGGCTCCGTCATGTAGCCAGAGTCCTGTATCAAACAGCGAAGAGCACTGATAGGAACCACCGTGATGGCAATTCCTGACAATGCTTTATAAGTGAGCGCCAGCTTGATGGTTATTTATAAATTCAGCAGGCGGCCCTTCCACTAGGAGGAGTGGTGTAATCTACTCTAGTCCCCTGGAGGCACAACCGAAGATCCACCAAAATATAAATTAGGCCCTAAGTCACTTACTGAATATCAAAATCTTCCAGAGGGGAGGATTGAAAGCTACAACTAGGCGGGGCTCTAAAAATGTGGATACCTTTACTGCGAGGTCCCACAGAACCTATTTTCTGTGTGGCACAAATAACTCCGAGGATGATAAACGTAATGCCTTGCCTTCCTTGTGGGATCTGTCCCTCAGCAATTTTCAACACCTTTTCCAGTTCCTCCAGAACTAGAAAGAAGGACTAACTCACACTTTTCTCCAACTACTGAAAAGGTTCTCCTTGGTCACTCCTGAACCCCTCAGTTCCTATAGACAGGCTTCTAGGTGCCAGATCTCTCTTCAGCCAGAGCTCCTTGAGTGCCCAGTCCTCTGTATTTTCTGGTCCACCTCGTAGCCAAGAATCCTTTTTCTTTTCAGCAGTTGAATAGGATATCAGTTCTAGTCCCTTCGGTGTCAGAATGAATTAGGAGTCCAAGAGTCTTCTTACTATTATCATTGACTTCTTATTCTGTATTGTCTTCCTAGGTCAAAGCATTTTCTGAGGAAATGATGATGAGATGCCAGTTGTATCCCATGCCCTCAGTAGTAATTGGATAATTTCCCCACCCAATTCTCTCTACTCTCTTGCCTACCTACGTTTTCAGCCCCTTGGTTTTGCTTTATTGTATAAAGCCTTAGAAGCCTTGTGTCTAAGGGGCATATTAACAAGGCGACGATAAGAAATTAACGCCGCTTTTGCAGCCATTTTCGGACGAAAAGCGGCTATTGCGTGAATCCTTGCCTTAGCGCCCTTTCTCGTAACGCCAACCTCTAATGAGATGCAATGTGGGCGATCCAGCTGAAAATAACTGGAGAAATGTAGCTAACCGACATTTCTCCAATTATCAATGGGCACGATGACAAACACAGCGATAAGAAAAGTAGCGCTAACCTTGGTTATCGCTACTTTCCTTATGCCTGCTTCCAGAAAGTTCACTGACAGAATATCGATGTAACAAAATATAGAAGAAAAAAATATCGATGCAAAAATATAGAATGCAAAAATATTGACTCTCTATACTTAAACAGGTAAGTACAAAAATATAGAAGAAAAAAATATCGATGTATTAAAAATATAGTTGTACAAAATATTGATTTTGATATATTTATATAAAGTAAAAGAATAAATATTAAGTATGCTAAATAATAAAATTAATTTAAAAAAGGAAGTAGATTTAATATAAATTAAAAAAATATAACAAATAAACTTTAAAAAAAATTCCAATCAGAGATTCACACCAGGTAAGACACCACACCACTTCTTTGGATTTGCGCTTGGATTTATTCCGCTGTAACGCGTTTCGGCATTACTGCCTTGATCACACATCAAGTGTTTGTTTCACAACATTTACTTAAAAACCATTGGATACTTCTGTTCACATGAGTCGCAGCAACCATTATCACTGAAGAAAGACTTCGCCTTACATCGGTATCTATACATAAATGTAACTGGTGATGCTGACATTCACTTTTAAGCCCCAGGAATTGTTTAAATATCATAAATGATTCACTTTTTTTGGACACGAAATTGCATTCATTAATATCAATCATAAATTCATTGTGTTAGTGATAAATCACTACAGCATACATATTAATTTGATTCAATACGAGTAAATATTGGAGTCATGGTTAAAAATAAAATGCAAATGCATTATGCATGTATTTTCCTTTTTAACTTCATAACGGTTAACTATCCAGTGTTATATAAAAAGTATGATATATATATATACATATATTATCTACTGGCGGTCGCCAGTAGATAGTTATAGTTACAACCTAGTTTCCATAGGAAATCTCAAAATTCTAATTTGAATAACTCTGGCGCCGGTTGACGAATCCTCGCGAAATTTTCAAAACTAATGGGGCGCTCCGTTCAGCTCCTACCCTGAAAGTCTCGGGGTGATTCATCAAGCGGGGGCCGAGAAAAAGGGGCGGTCCCAAAACGCGTTTTCCCCATGCATTTTTCCATAGGACCTTTAGTCACAGCTACAGCCCAAACGGCTGAACAGAATTACGTGAAATTTGGCAGAGAGGTAGCCATAAGGTCAAGGAAGTGCTTTTTGCAGGTCTGGTGTAAATCTGTTCAGTATTTCCTGAGAAAATAGCATTTAAAAGCATATCAATATCTATATGCGCGCAATTCTGATTGGTTGTTAGATGTCGGTAAACATTCGAATCGGTCGAAACCAGGAAGTGTCGGCCGCCATTTCGTCTCTCGCAGTCTGAGGGGGAGAAAAAAAAAGGTGGAGAACGTGAAAAGGGGGCAGAGTGGACAGTTCCTGACCCCCTACCCTTGGTCAGGGGATCACAGAAGGACCCCCAAGGGGGGTGCGCACACCGTGGGCGCACGGCACACCCTGCGACCTGTGGGTGCTCGGTGCGCGCATGTGTCTTTAATATACATATTATGGCAAGAGATTATCTAAGATATTCATAAAAATAATATATTTGCACTTATAATAAACTTATATTGTTTTTAAATATATTTTCGCTAAGTCGGGTGCGTGCATCTTGAGTGCAGAGAACCAGGTCAGAAGAGCTGCTGTAGAGCCAGAGAAACCAGGTCAGCAGAGCCGTTGTAGAGCCAGAGAATCAGGTCAGCAGAGCTGCTCTAGAGCCTAAGAAGCAGGTCAGCAGAGCTGCTCTAAAACCAGAGACCCAGGTCAGCAGAGCTGCTCTAGAGCTAGAGACCCAGGTCCGCAGAGCTGCTCTAGAGGCCGAGAACCAGGTCAGCAGAGCTGCTGTAGAGCCAGAGAAACCAGGTCAGCAGAGCGGCTTTAGAGGGAGACAACCAGGTCAGCAGAACTGCTTTAGAGCCAGAGAACCAGGTTAGCAGAGCTGCTCTAGAGCCAGATAACCAGGTCAGCAGAGCTGCTTTAGAGCCAGAGAACCAGGTCAGCAGAGCTGCTCTAGAGGCAGAGAACCAGGTCAGCAGAACTGCTTTAGAGCCAGAGAACCAGGTCAGCAGAACTCTTTAGAGGGAGAGAACCAGGTCAGCAGAAGTGCTCTAGAGCCAAAAAACCAGATCAGCAGAGCTGCTTAGAGCCAGAGAACCAGGTCAGCAGAGCTGCTTTAGAGCCAGAGAACCAGGTCAGCAGAGCTGCTCTAGAGGCAGAGAACCATGTCAGCAGAGCTGCTTTAGAGGGAGAGAACCAGGTCAGCAGAGCTGCTTTAGAGCCAGAGAACCAGGTCAGCAGAGCTGCTTTAGAGCCAGAGAAAACAGGTCAGCAGAGCTGCTTTAGAGGCAGAGAACCAGGTCAGCAGAGCTGCTTTAGAGCCAGAGAACCAGGTCAGCAGAGCTGCTTTAGAGCCATAGAACCAGGCCAGCAGAGCTGCTCTAGAGGCAGAGAACCAGGTCAGTAGAGCTGATTTAGAGGGAGAGAACCAGGTCAGCAGAGCTGCTCTAGAGGGAGAGAACCAGGTCAGCAGAGCTGCTTTAGAGCCAGAGAACCAGGTCAGCAGAGCTGCTCTAGAGCCAGAGAACCAAGTCAGCAGAGCTGCTTTAGAGCCATAGAACAAGGTCAGTAGAGCTGCTTTAGAGCCAGAGAACCAGGTCAGCAGAGCTGCTCTAGAGCCTAAGAACCAGGTCAGCAGAGCTGCTCTAGAGCCAGAGAACTAGCTCAGCAGAGCTGCTATAGGGCCAGAGAAACCAGGTCAGTAGAGCTGCTTTAGAGGGAGAGAACCAGGTCAGCAGAGCTGCTCTAGAGGGAGAGAACCAGGTCAGCAGAGCTGCTCTAGAGCCAGAGAACCATGTCAGCAGAACTGCTTTAGAGTCATAGAACCGGGTCAGCAGAGCTGCTTTAGAGCCAGAGAACCAGGTCAGCAGAGCTGTTGTAGAGCCAGAGAAACAGATCAGCAGTGCTGCTCTGTAGCCTAAGAACTAGGTCAGCAGAGCTGCTCTAGAGCCAGAGAAACCCGGTCAGGAGAGCTGCTTTAGAGGGAGAGAACCAAGTCAGCAGAGCTGCTTTAGAGCCAGAGAACCAGGTCAGCATGGCTGCTCTAGCTGACACTGACTGACTGACACTGACTGACTGACACTGACTGATTAACACTGACTGACACTGATTGACTGACACTGACACTGACTGACACTGACACTGACTGACACTGACAATGATTGACTGAAACTGTCTGACTGACAATGACTGACACTGATTGACTGACACTGACTGACTGACACTGACTGACTGACACTGACTGACGGACACTGATTGACTGACACTGACTGACTGAAGGACAATGATTGACTGACACTGACTTACACTGAATGACTTACACTGACTGACTGACTGACACTTACTGACTGACACTGACACTGACTGACTGACACTGACTGACTGACACTGACTGACACTGACTGACTACTCTCTACTACTCTACTACTCACTCTCTACTACTCTATACTACTCTCTCTCTACTACTCACTCTCTACTACTCACTCTCTACTACTCACTCTCTATTACTCTCTACTACTCACTCTCTACTACTCTCTCTCTACTACTCACTCTCTACTACTCTCTACTACTCACTCTACTACTCTCTACTACTCTCTACCACTCACTCTCTACTACTCTACTACTCACTCTCTACTACTCTCTCTCTACTACTCACTCTCTACTAGTCTACTACTCTCTACTACTCACTCTCTACTACTCACTCTCTACTATTCTCTACTACTCACTCTCTACTACTCACTCTCTTCTACTCACTCGCTACTACTCTCTACTATTCACTCTCTACTACTCACTCTCTACTACTGACTCTACTACTCTCCACTACTCTCTTGCTACTGCTCACTCTCTACTATTCACTCACTACTCACTCTCTATTTCTCACTCTCTACTACTTGCACTCTACTACTCTCTACTACTCACTCTCCACTACTCACTCTCTACTACTCTCTACTACTCACTCTCTACTACTCTCTACTACTCACTCTCTACTACTTACTCTCTACTAATCTACTACTCTCTACTACTCTCTCTACTACTCTCTCTCTACTACTCTACTACTCTCTACTACTCTACTACTCTCTACTACTCTCTCTCTACCACTCACTCTCTACTAATCTCTACTACTCACTCTACTACTCTCTACTGCTCCCTACCACTCACTCTCTACTACTCACTCTCTACTACTCTACTACTCACTCTCTACTACTCTCTCTCTACTACTCACTCTCTACTACTCACTCTACTACTCTGTACTACTCAATCTCTACTACTCACTCTCTACTATTCTCTACTACTCACTCTCTACTACTCACTCGCTACTACTCTCTACTATTCACTTTCTACTACTCACTCTCTACTACTCTCTACTACTGACTCTACTACTCTCCACTACTCTCTTGCTACTGCTCACTCTCTACTATTCACTCTACTACTCACTCTCTATTTCTCACTCTCTACTACTCGCACTCTACTACTCTCTACTACTCACTCTCCACTACTCACTCTCTACTACTGTCTACTACTCACTCTCTACTACTTACTCTCTACTAATCTCTACTACTCTCTCTACTACTCTCTCTCTCTACTACTCTACTACTCTCTACTACTCTACTACTCTCTACTACTCTCTCTACCACTCACTCTCTACTAATCTCTACTACTCACTCTACTACTCTCTACTGCTCCCTACCACTCACTCTCTACTACTCACTCTCTACTACTCTACTACTCACTCTCTACTACTCTCTCTCTACTACTCATTCTCTACTACTCACTCTACTACTCTGTACTACTCACTCTCTACTACTCTCTCTCTATTACTCTCTCTACTACTCACTCTATACTACTCTCTACTACTCACTCTCTACTACTCACTCTCTACTACTCACTCTCTACTACTCTTTACTGCACACTCTCCACTACTCACTCTCTACTACTCGCTCTCAACTACTCTCTACTGCTCACTCTACTACTCACTCTCTACTACTCTACTAATCTCTTACTCTCTCTACTTCTCACTCTCTACTACTCTCTCTACTACACACTCTCTACTACTTGCTCTCTACTACTCTCTAGTACTCACTCTGCTACTCACTCTCTACTACTCTCTTCTACTCACTCTACTACTCACTCTCTACTACTCTCTACTACTCACTCTCTTCTACTCACTCTCTACTACTCTCTACTACTCACTCTCTGCTACTCTCTCTACTACTCTCTACTACTCACTCTCTACTACTCTCTCTCTACTACTCTCTACTACTCACTCTCTACTACTCACTCTCTACTACTCTCTCTCTACTACTCTCTACTACCCACTCTATTACTCACTCTCTACTACTCTCTAACTCACTCTCTACTACTCACTCTCTACTACTGACTCTCTACTACTCTCTACTACTCACTCTACTACTCCCTCTCTACTACTCTCTACTACTCACTCTCTACTACTCACTCTCTAACACTCACTCTCTACTACTCACTCTACTACTCTCTACTACTCACTCTCTGCTACTCTCTATACTACTCTCTAGTACTCTCTACTACTCACTCTCTACTCGCTATTACTCACTCTCTACTCTCTATCTCTCTACCTCTCTCTACCTCTCTCTCTACTTCTCTTTACCTCTCTACCTCTACCTCTCTACCTCTCTACCTCTCTACCTCTCTATCTCTAAACCTCTACCTCTACACCTCTACCTCTCTACCTCTGTCTACCTCACTCTACACGGCACGCACACATATGCACATATATATGCATATGCATTTATATATATGTATGTATATATATATATATACACACATATATAAACATATATATAATCTGTATATCTATATAAATAACAATATAAATGCATGCATTCATATACATATATGCATACATATGCATGTTATGTACATGAAAGTTTGAAAAACAAAGCTGAAATGCCACCTAATTACAAACAGAATTGCTTTAACTTAAACAAGGGCGAGACCTATTGCATTTTCATTGCTTGTTTACTTTGGTTCCATCAAGAAGGCATTCAGATGTGTCACACATTAGCCATAAATTCTGAGTAGTTGCTCTTTAGATCACTGTAGTAAAGCTACTGCTCACGAGGGAAGTCTGCTGCTGGTATTCAAAGTGCATGTTTCAGTCTGCATGTCAGAATTTTTAATGAAATAGAAGAGGATTTGAGAAGTCAAAATGGGCCCTAATTTTCCTTTATGCAGCAGTAATCATAATTTCTATGGCAAAATGAACCCCCTCATTTTGTTCCTTTGCAAATTAAATGCTTTAAGTGTTACCACTTTATTCCAATCAAGATGGCTTCAGGTGTGCCATACTTTTGTCATAAGTAAGACTGTTAGTGCTCTAGTTGTTCTTTAGAACACTCTGGGACATTCTGTCATTGGGCTATACTTGGGCTACATCTGGGTAGGCCTGGGCGGTAAATTCCGTTCCACTCGCGGAATTTGCGGAATTTGGGTAATTTCGCGTTCCGCGGAGAACGTGAAAGTGCCCAAAAATCTGCGTTCCGCGACTTCGCGGAATTTTTTGCTTGTTCGCGTTCTCAATATGCGTGTTCGCGAGATCTTTCACCCCGAGCACGCAATCAGCGATCGCGAACAGGAAAAAAGTATCGCAAACAAGCAATTCCGCGTGTTCGCGGAATTTCTGCGTGTTCGCAGAGATTTTTTACCGTTTCGCGGAGATTTGCGTAACGCGATTCCGCAAATTCCGCCCACCCCTACATCTGTGTGATATTTGTGCTACATTTAGGCTCTTTAGTCTCTGGTAGCCATCTTGGGAGACTTATTTATTATGAAGTTTCCTAATTTCCTCATTTACTACAGCCTCCTCAGTAGAAAATAATTTCAGGTTTTTTACTTTGATTCCATCAAGAAGGCATTCAGATGTGTCAAACATTTGCCGTAAATTCAGAATGTTAGCACTCTAGTTGCTTATTAGATCACTGTAGTAAAACTACTGCTCACCAGGGAAGTCTGCTGCTGGTATTGAAAGTGCATGTTTCAGTCTGCATGTCAGAATTTTTGAATGAAGTAGAAGAGGATTTGAGAAGTCACTCAAAATGTGCCCTAATTTTTCTTTTTTCAGCACTAATGATAATTTCAATGGCAAAATGAACCCCCTCATTGTGTTCCTTTTAAATTAAACTACTCACTCTCTACTACTCACTCACTACTACTCACTCTCTACTACTCTCTACTACTCTCTACTACTACTCTCTACTACTCTCTACTACTCTCTACTACTACTCTCCACTACTCACTCTCTACTCACTCTCTACTACTCTCTACTACTCACTCTACTACTCTCTACTACTCTCCACCACTCACTCTCTGCTATTCTACTACTCACTCTCTACTGCTCTCCACTACTCTCTCTCTACTACTCCCTCTCTACTACTAACTCTACTACCCTCTGCTACTCACTCTCTACTACTCACTCTCTACTACTCACTCTCTACTACTCACTCTCTACTACTCGCTCTCTACTACTCTCTACTACTCACTCTCCACTACTCACTCTCTATTACTCACTCTCTACTACTCTCTACTACTCACTCTCTACTACTCCCTCTCTACTACTAACTCTACTACCCTCTGCTACTCACTCTCTACTACTCACTCTCCACTACTCACTCTCTACTACTCGCTCTCTACTACTCACTCTCTACTATTCTACTACTCTCTACTACTCACTCTCTACTACTCACTCTCTACTACTCTACTACTCTCTACTACTCTCTCTACTACTCACTCTCTACTACTCTCTACTACTCACTACCACTCACTCTCTACTACTCTACTACTCTCTCTACTACTCACTCTCTACTACTCTCTCTACTACTCACTCTCTACTACTCTCTGCTACTCACTCTCTACTACACACTCTCTACTACTTGCTATCTATCTGCTCTCTACTACTCTCTACTACTCTCTTTACTACTCACTCTCTACTACTCTCTCTACTACTCACTCTCTACTATTCTCTACTACTCACTCTCTACTACACACTCTCTACTACTTGCTCTCTACTACTCGCTCTCTACTACTCTCTACTACTCACTCCACTACTCGCTCTCTACTACTCACTCTCTACTACTCTACTACTCCCTACTATTCTCTCTCTACTACTCACTCTCTACTACTCACTCTTTACTACTCTCTACTACTCACTCTCTACTACTCTCTATCTACTACTCTCTCTCTACTACTCTCTACTACTCACTCTCTACTACTCTCTACTACTCTCTCTCTGCTACTCACGCTCTACTACTCACTCTACTACTCTCTACCACTCACTCTCTACTACTCTTTACTACTCACTCACTACTACTCTCTAATATTCACTCTACTACTCACTCTCTACTACTCTCTAATACTCTCTACTACTCACTCTTTACTACCCACTCTCTACTACTCTCTACTACTCACTCTCTACTACTCTCTACTACTCACTCTCTACTACTCACTCTACTACTCTCTACTACTCACTCTCTGCTACTGTCTCTACTACTCTCTACTACTCACTCTCTACTCTCTATTACTCATCCTCTACTCTCTACCTCTCTACCTCTACCTCTCTACCTCTACCTCGCTACCTCTACACCTCTACCTCTCTACCTCTCTCTACCTCTCTCTACACGCACACATATGCACATATATATGCATATATATATGCATATGCATTTATACATATGTGTGTATATATACATACATATATAAACATATATATAACCTGCATATCTATATAAATACAAATATAAATGCATGCATACATATATGCATGCATATGCATGTTATGTAAATGAAAGTTTGAAAAACACTAATAAAAGCAAAGCTAAAAAGCTACCTAATTACAAACAGATTTGATTTAACTTAAACGAGGGCGAGACCTATTGCATTTTCATTGCTTGTTTACTTTGGTTCCATCAAGAAGGCATTCAGATGTGTCACACATTTGCCATAAATTCTGAATAGTAGCACTCTAGTTGCTCATTAGATCACTGTAGTAAAGCTACTGCTCACCAGGGAAGTCTTATGCTGGTATTCAAAGTGCATGTTTCAGTCTGCATGTCAGAATTTTTTAATGAAATAGAAGAGGATTTGAGAAGTCAAAATGTGCCCTAATTTTTCTTTCTGCAGAACTAATTATAATTTCTATGGCAAAATGAACCCCCTCATTTTGTTCCTTTGCAAATTAAATGTTTTAAGTGTTACCACTTTACTCCAATTAAGATGTCGTCAGGTGTGCCATACTTTTGTCATAAGTAAGATTTTTAGCGCTCTAGTTGTTCTTTAGAACGCTCTGGGACATTCTGTCATTGGGCTATACTTGGGCTACATCTGGGTGATATTTGTGCTACATTTGGGCTCTTTTGTCTCTGGTGGCCATCTTGGGAGACTTATTTGTTATGAAGGTTCCTAATTTCCTCATTTACTACAGTCTCTTCAGTAGGAATACTTTCAGTTTTTTAATTTGATTCCATCAAGAAGGCATTCAGATGTGTCACACATTTGCCATAAATTCAGAATGTTAGCACTCTAGTTGCTCATTAGATCACTGTAGTCAAGGTAGCGCTTACCATGTTTCAGTCTGCATGTCAGAATTTTTTAATGAAATAGAAGAGGATTTGAGGAGTCACTCAAAATGTGCCCTAATTTTTCTTTCTGCAGCACTAATCATACTCTCTATGGCAAAATGAACCCCCTCATTTTCTTCCTTTTTAAATTAAATGTTTTAAGAGTTACCACTTTATTCCAATCAAGATGGCTTCAGGTGTGCCATACGTTTATCATAAGTAGGACTGTTAGCGCTCTAGTTGTTCTTTGGAACACTCTGGGAAGCTGCAATAGAACACAAAAGAATCAACTGACAGTCTCTGCCCTTGTTGGATGTACATGTTTTACTAAGAATGGCAGACTTCATTCTCACATGACTGAGAAAGATAATGTGAATTTACAGAAAATATGCTCTCAGTTTAGCTTATAGATCACCTTCCAAACCTCTGTGGGAAAAGCATAAGAAAATAGTTTTATCTCAAACATGATTCATGATATCCCAGCAGAAGGCATTTTCACATGGTAAAATCCCCTTAGAACATACCACAATTCCTAAAATGAGTATGGTACCATCAACAAATGATTTATAATGTAACTAAAGTCTTAAAACCGTCTATTAACTGCAATGCTTTTTTAATGATTTGCTATCATGTATATTGGTCCCAAGATGGCTGCCAACACTTCTTGGATGAAGTGCTGACAGCCAATCAGATCTCACAATGAGATGTGTGATTAGACTCCGCCCAGATATATATGTGATTTTACTTTTGATTTTCTCAGGAACTACTGAACGGATTTACACCATTTAAGCAAAAGGCACGAGTCTGAACTGAGGACTACCTTTCTGCCAAATTTGGTGTAATTCCGTTCAGCAGTTCGGGCTGTAGCTACGGCTAAAGGTCCAATGGGAAATTGCATGGGGAAAACACGTTTTGTGTCCCCCTTTTTTTGTTGGCCCCGCTACACGAATCATCCTGAGACTTTCAGGATAAGAGCGGAACAGAGCTGGCCAAAAGGTTTGAAAATTTCGCGAAGATTCGTCAATCGGCGCCAAAGTTATTGGTAATAGAATGTTGCGGATATCCTATGGAAAATAGGTCCAAACTATAACTACCTACAGGCGACCGCCAGTAGGTAATATATCTATATATATATATATTCCAAATGTAGGGTGCTCCGAAGATTGAAAGTGCCACACAAAGCATGTTATCGTCCTTTTTATTGCAAGACTTGCAGAGCAAACATCATCGTGGTCACAGCTGAAATATGCCAATTCCACCACACGCGTTCCGGGTGTTCCTCCGCCCTTGCTCACTGGCATGGCATTTAGGGAAAACAGGCAGCAAACTTAACATTGCACTTGCAATGATTATATAGTCCTGCCCAGTGGGCGTATACACACAGTGCATTTTGGTCTTTAGAGTTTATTTAATTCAAAGTGGATACCGCCATCATTCCTCCTCAATATATTGTTTAAACCACAGTGGGTTGCTGTCAACTTACGAGGTTGGCGCCCTGCTTGTTTCATTTCGATGCAATAGGGCACACGTTTTTCCAAATGCGCTCCATATTCGCTGGCGCTCGGACCCGCTCATTCAGCAGTGAGGTTCTTTCACGACCAGAGCCGGCCGACAAATATTCCAAATATAGGGTGCTCCGACCGCCATGCTGTCAGAAAAAATAAAATTATGATGCAACGTATGCAAAATGAGACCGCGGCAGACGGATGTCACAAAACACCGTCCACCACTGTCGTAAAAGCTGCAAATCCAACCATGCAGGACAGCGAAAGCTGTTCAACGGCTCGAAAAGGCTGCCCCTGCCACAGCATGACCGCACAGCCAATTACAATGAGAATGCATAGCTGGCAGACCGAGCACTGCCATCCGACAGCCTCGCACGCACACAGGCCAAATAAATGGCAGGCATAACCAACCCCACAATAACGCCGAAGTGTGCATGTACTCCCTGCCGCCCTCAAAAACAACATACACCCCACAATGACTCACCCCAACTTGCTCCTAGTAGAGGAAGCCATGCGCAGCATGGAAGAGACATCTGGAGGTCATCACCCATGTGAACGCACCAATATACCACAGATGACAACAAACCCCTACCTGGACCACCAGACTCTGCACACCACAAGCCGAGACAGAGAGACAGGACACCATTGACTCACACTGCACAACATCACATCGACCTATCTCCACACAACACCACTTACACCTACACACCTCACACACTACACATATCACCATCACTTTGCACCCTGCAACCTTCATCCATTTACACCATGCCCCCCCTGAAAATGCCCAACTTCACCGACTCAGAGTTGAAAGTGATGGTAGACAAGACAATCAGGGCTGAACCACATTTGTCCATGCACCTGGTCCAACACACCCCACCTGCGCGCAGGAATCATATGTGGTCCAGGATCCACAGCAAAGTCAAGTCCGTAGGGAGCCCCTTATGCACTGTGCGTGATATCAGGAAGCAGTGGGGCAACCCCAAGGGCCGGGACAAGCATCCAGCCCAGAGGAACCATGCGGCGGCCCAGGGAACTGGTGGCGGCCCTCCCATTCCACCACCAACCTTCCCTGAATGGGATGAAAAGGTGCCTGCCATAACGCACCCAGACAGTCTCACATGAAACGAGGGGGGTCCGGAGGCTGGCAAGTCCCAACAAAATGATCATATCACACTACACTACACCGTTGTGCACGTCAAGTGAGCGCCAATTGCCCGCCCACATCAAACTCCTGTGGAATGCACACTTACAATATGAATGAGTCACAAGGACAGCATTTCCTTAATCAGTTCAATCTCACAGGTAGGTGGCCAGCTCAAGCACCCTGGCCTCCCTCCCCAACAGCTTGGCTCACCCTCCCCACCCCACCCCATAGCCATGTGGCAGCTAACACCGTCGACTGTGCCTCCCAACAGGTAGATAGGCATCTCACTGGGGAGGAAGATGTTGAGCCCCAACAGCAACACCACAACTCCCACATGGCCCTCTGTCTCCCCTCACAAACAGCATGGAGCCAAATGAACCCCACATCCTGCACTTCGTAGCCAACTACGCAAACCCCCATCAGTTACTAGGCCATGCAGATACAGAGCAATCCATCCAGAGGCCACATGATTCACAGTGTTAGTGATGAAGGAACATGCAACGGAAAAGCAGAACACAAGAAAGCGACCAGGAAAAGCCTATGTATAAGTTCCATTGCCTCAAACACATGCATTGTAATTATGTCAAACATCACAAAAACACAGGAGGCAAGCACATGGCCGCACCCATTGATCTTTTGTGGGGATTTTAATATTAATATTTCTAGTCAGCTAGATATCAAAAACCATAGTGCGTATACCAGGCGGAAGCCCCAAGTCTATAAGGCGCTTCGTACCTTACTCTTTGAACATGGGCTCGTAGACTTATGGCATGTTAATCATCCAACACATGATGGGTTTACTTTTTATTCAATACCTCACCAAAAGCTAGTACGTATCGATTTTGTTTTTATGTCTTCTGAAGTTCTCGGTTCTGTTAATATCCAGATCAATCCCCGGACCATATCTGATCATAATTCTATTATTTATAGTTTCTCATGGGATCGCTCTGTTAATCGAATTAGACCATGGACTTTCGACAGGAAGCTTCTCTTGGACAAACTCTATCAAGAACGGATGTCGCTTTGGATCCCAGAGTTTTTTTAAATCAATAGTCCCACTTCATCAGCCAGTATAGTCTGGGATACCTTTAAAGCCGCTTTACGCGGCGAAACCAAGAGAATTGCATCCTATCGATGGGTAACCGAGCAACAATCCCTCAAAAAAAGAGTAGTAGCACTTCTACTGGCTGAGTTTGATTTAAGTACTAACATTTGTCGGGGTCAGGATCTAACAACTAGTCAGAAAGCTGTCGCCTTAGCCAAAGCTAACTTTTTGGATCCTCTTTATGAGGACATTGCAGCCAAATATTTTCAATTTCGATCTTCAATGTATGAGGTGGGGGAAGCTCCCGGAAGAGTCCTAGCTAAACGTCTCCAACAAAGGGCCATCACAAATCAAATTTTTAGGGTCAACGACCATTTTGGTATAACTCAGGATTCACCCAGAGCCGTTCTAAATATTTTTGTCGATTTTTATTCGAACTTATACACTGAGGAGTTAAACATAGCTGAGCAGCAACAAACCTCTTTATCGCAATTTTTTGAATCCCTCGATACCCAGAAGGTTACTACCGATCAGAATCTAATTCTTGCAGAACCCATTAGTTGGGAAGAAGCTGAGGCTGCTATAAAATCTCTTTCCAACGGCAAAGCAGCCGGCCCTGATCTTATCCACCTTGAATTTTATAAGATGTTCTCATATCTATTTAAGCGTCAGTTATTAGAAGTTTTTCAACTTGCCCAGATCGGGGTCATCCCCGACTCCTGGCGACAATCCACAATAGTATTATTTAAGAAAAAGGGTAAGGACGAACTTAATCCCGCATCATATCGGCCTATAGCACTCATAAATACAGATAGCAAAATTTACTCGAGGATTTTAGCTTCTCGACTAGCACAAATAATTTCCCCTTTAGTTTCCATCCGTCAGTACGGGTTTATTTCTGGCAGAGACACGACCGACCATATCAGGCGGTTTATTGCCCTTCTAGATTGGGCCAAAGTGTCAAACTCTCCCCTCCCTGTTGGACGCCGAGAAGGCGTTCGACAGGGTCTCCTGGGGGTATCTGTGGGCCGTACTACACTGGAAGGGTCTGTCGCCGGAATTCATTAAGGCTTTACAAACCTTATACATCTCCCCAATTGCTAAAATACATATTTCAGGTAATGAGTCAGGTTTTTTTTCCATCAGTAGGGGCACCAGACAAGGATGCCCCTGCTCCCCTCTACTTTTTGCCCTATTTATCGATCCCTTTCTTTCTCAGATAGAAAAATCACAAAATATCTCTCCAATTTCAGTTCACGGTATTGCATATAAGACATTGGCATACGCCGATGACATAGTAATATTAACAGATAATGTCGCTGGCTCCTTCCCGGCAGTTGAGACTTTAGCAGTTAATTCGGCTCAATTTCGTGCTATAAGCTAAATATTGCAAAAACACAAATTGTTCAAACATCGGCTATGCCAACTTCCCAGGTCCCTATTAGCTCACAGGCAACATATCTGGGCGTTCAGATCTCGGCCGAGGTTGAACTGATTCCGGATCTGAATTACTCTCCTGTTATTGATCTGCTTAATAATAAGTTAGAAAGGCTGAATCATCTCCACCTCTCTCTATATGGACGTTGTAATGTCCTTAAAATGTTTGTCCTTCCTGAATTTTTATATTTATTTAGATCTATCCTATTATTAATCTCTAATTCCACTTTAATAAAAGCTCAAAGGGTTTGTCAAAGGTTTTTATGGGCATATCGGAAACCAAGAAGGGCCACTAAATGGACTTCCCTCCCGCAAGATCGTGGCGGGTGGTCAGTCCCTAATTTAGTTTATTACTATTGGGCAGCCATGATTCAGCAATTCGCTTTTCCATTATCAGGGGAGACTTTTGTGATGCCGCCCCATCTAGCACCATCAATATACGCAATTGCATTAGGTGATGCTACAAAAGGAATACTAACACGTATTCTTGAGCCAAGCTACTTCAAAAAAAACAGATTTAAGGTGCTGTGGGCTTTATTTACGATTTGGCAAAAGGTCAGGCGCCATTTTTCGATCCCTAAGCTCAAATATTATACCCCATTAAATGCTTCTGGATTACTCCCAGCAATATTTCAAGAGGGTGTAGTTTTTACTTGGGCTTCTCTGGGTCTTAGGGACATTGGAGATCTTGCGGATTCTGGCTTGATGGCCTCCTTTCTGTTTTTGAAGCACAAGTTTAAGCTATAGTCCAACCATTTCTTCAAATACTTACAAATCAGAAGCTTTCTTGATAAAAAATCCCTCTCAGATCCAAATCTGTTTGATGAAATTTTAATAATTCAATTAGTTCAAAGAAAAGTCAAAATCAGGATTTTATATCAATCCTTTCTCTCTCAACTCCCAGACGACTTATCTGACCATAATAGCAATTGGGCGACTAAATTTGGAGTACCTTGTATTGATCTAAAAATCCCGTTGATGTTAGCTAGGACTGTCTTGGTTTCCGGTACTCTTTGTACTCAAAGTTATATGGCCATGTTTAATCTTTATTACACGCCTGCAAAATTGGTCAGATGGGGAACCGTTACAGGTGGTAAAAGCTCATCTTGTGCAAGATGTAAACTCCAGTCTGCGGATTCCCTTCATATGTTTTTTGACTGTCCCGAGCTGTCGCTCTTTATCAATCAAATCGAAATTTTTCTCACACGGATTACCCAGTCCCCAATCAAAATCTCGGCAGAATTGGTAATTATTGGTTATCAATATTCTATGGTTTCTGAGAGATCAAGATATTTGCAGGCCTTTCTGTTTACTTCAATGGCAATGATTAGACTTTGTATTACTTCTCTTTGGATAAACCCTGAGCCGCCTACTTTTTGTCATTGGCAGGCGAGGATGTTGGCTTGGTTTAAATTAGAAACTGCTGTACAAAAATTTAGAGGAAAGAAACGACGTTTAATCGCTTCTAAGAATTGGGCTCCTTTTCAAGAATGGTTGGCAAACTAACAATGTACTGTTGCCTATTTATCACGCATTATTTCTTTTTGCATATATTTTTGTGTGATCTTGCCTCTTGTTTTCTTTTAATTTATCTTTGCTGTATAACTTTTTTATGGACATTTGTTTGTATAACTAAGGTTTCATTTTCTTCCTCCCCACCACCATATGGGGTTCTCATGCAAAAACTAAAATAAAAAAAATAAAAAAAAAAAAGGAAAAGCCTATGTATAAGTTCCATTGCCTCAAACACATGCATTGTAATTATGTCAAACATCACAAAAACACAGGAGGCAAGCACAAAAAGCACAATACAAAGCATGAAGTGGCGGCAGAGTAGTCAGATACACATAGAAAAGACACAAATGTCCAAGCATTAACTGAATCGGATGAGCAACAAGTCAGTACCAGAGGACATGTCCTCGAAAATTCTACATTGGCACATATGAAATTGGCCCTTTAGCCATGTCACATCACAACAAGCAATGTAGGCACCCAGGGCTTTAATTGGGATTAAAAAACTGAGGGAGTCCCTCAAAGGGGCCTGAACAATATAATTAAGGGCATGGCCCAAACACCGCAGACAATAATCTGGTTTTAGCAGATTGGGCTACCCCACCAGCATTTCCCTGTCACTGTCATTTCACCCAGATACATGAGACAACAAGGAACATGATAGCTACCACAGCTCCAGACTACTGCCATTGGCAATGTCTGTCAGTTGCATAAGATAAGGTAGCTGTAACTATGGCTTGCATCTAACGTTGGAAAATATCACACTTAAAATCCCGATGACACCACAAGGATGATGCTGCTCATGAGTTTCCAAAGGAGTGATTTCCCGAGACAAAATGAATGCACACAGGATTTCACTTCCCCACAACGCTCACCTGTCATGATGTCATGCCCTAACTACTCCACCAGTGAGAAGTTAGGAGTGTGACCATGCGCCCATCGATGTGCCTGCTGGCCTTGCATTCCAGCAGAAAGGACGGACCGCCTGTAGCAGGGCACAAAACAGAGCAGGAAAGAGACCTGTACCGAGGCACACTCAGAAAAAGGGACGGTGCACGGCACCGGTGAGAACCGGCTCACTGAAAGCCCTGTATGTACATCAACTCCATGTGCGACTGATGACATTCTGAAATGACTGCCCAGTAAAGCCAAGGCAAAAGTCATGTCACCTCACTTCAAATGTGGCAAACATGAACACCTAAGTTGTGCTGTGTGCAGAACATGCTGACAAAAGTGACCTAACTCCAAAAGGTGACTCGATGGCAACAGAAGGTGACCATGCCATAGACGAGCCCAGACAGCCCATTCCCCGGGAAGGTGAAGCCTCGGATGCATAGTCCCTGGTCTGTCCAGGTGAGGAGGACCTACATGGCCTCTCTTGTGTGCACAGGCCAGGCATTATGCATATGGTAATAGTTGCACAACATGTTTTTTCTGTGCCAATGTTCGGCTGACTCCCCCATAAGTGATTGTGGATAGTCAATTGTGGCCTCATATTCCCACAGCTAAAACATACTACCATGAGGGTGCATGCACAATGGGCCTCTGATTGGACAAGTAGTCGCTCCCACACCAGCCCAAAGACCTTCGGATACCAGGTGTCTTCACCGTCCCGAGCGATTTAGCCAGTGCTGAACATGACTCACCCACTATTCTCAAGGTGAACTGAGACACAGAGTGTTAATAGCATCTGATACTGAAGGCCGTTGTGCACTTTTATCAGCCTTGTGGGCTCTGGCCTTGTCCCTTCCTTCCATGCTTTTCCGGGAGTACCTCGGGGTGTCAGTCCTCCAATTAGCACACTGCATTTCACGCTTCAGATCATAAGCTTGGTTGTACAGCTAAGCGCTGGTTCTGACTTTGCTCTTACGCCATGTCTGACCATCCAGTGGGCCAGGCCAAGCCCGGTCACTTGCAACTGTACTGTGACCGCATGCAGCTTCTCTTTGGATGTGTCCCACTGGCTGTGCTGTGCCTCAGTTATGGTCTAACGTTCCGCCATGCATATTTCACCTGCATGCAACCCGTCTTTTCCTGCCGAAGATGTCTGTTTCAGTGGGCCATGGATGTCTGCATTTCAAACACATCCCTTGCTGAACTGGATCATGAGCTGTGGGTGACTTCATTGATGGTCCACATGCAAGACTGCTTTGGTGAGACACGTTTATGGAATGTCTTACAATGTGTCAGGCAGGCTGACAGCTGCGCCTGTGTGCTTGCACAATGGCTCCTGTGAAATGCCTACATCGAACCTCTAACAGGTTGCGATGGGATGCACCTTGCAACCTCGTGGTGCGATGAGCACATCTGTTCCTTCATACTGCTGGATTGGATGGCGGTCCTCTTCGCTGAAGATGAAGTGGATCGTCTCTTTGAATTGATTGCCTTCGAAGCTTCCTATGCCTTCTTGGATTCGTAACTACTTAACAGCAAGAGGAACTGTTGGTGACCAGTGCAATCATCGTTTCCCTTTCTTCACACCTCCTGGCAGGAATTGTCAACCAGCTCTCTGACTCTGGCCCTGTCTGCATTGGCTTGGACTGCGCTGTGCTCTACGGTCTGTTTATCTTGGTACCACAGATCGGAGCCAGGGGAGGCTGTCAGTTGACCGTCGTGGACATTGTCATCTGGCATGAGCCCTGCTTCCATGAAGCAGCTGTAGTACACGAAGATTACATGGCGTTGTTGTTTTGCAAGTACACAGGGCTCGAATCGGGGGCACACGCAGCTACCCGGTGCACTCCCCCTCTTCACACAGGGTGGATACCGTCCCCCTGCTAGGACATTGATCCACACATGGAAATGCTTAACATGTCCCAGTGTACCCTCCAGATACCGGGGAGCGTTCTCCAGCACCTGCACATTGACTGATGTCCATTCCCAGCAGCAACGTGCAGGCAGCGAGTGAGCCTTTTCTCACCTCCAGCCGGGCCGAGGTAAAGGGGCCAGCCGGCCTTCTTTTGTTTGTACATGCTGACTGGGCCCCGCCTTGGACCTTACATATAGATTTAGGTGCCACAGAGGGAACATATGCACACAGCTTGCCGGCTCTTCACAGGAACTTAGGGAAGGCAAGCTTTTGCCGCTCTACAGTCCCTGTATATCAATGCGGACTCTGTTAGACTGTTAGGTTGGTTAGTCTGTCCCAGTATTTGCACATATCATGTTATTCACACTATTTAGCTTCTTGCATAGTGCTACGTCGTTACGTTGTGAGGGCATTTGCATTCTGTCTTACTTGGTCAGTCCCCCCACTTCATTGTTTGGGAGTTGTGCCCTGCAAGTCCCTTAGTACATGTCTGTCACATGAGAGGTGTCCGCACAGCTTGTTCTCTGTGTGGTCCTAGAGTACTGTTTGGACATTCTGTCCGTGGTCGTAGAACATTGTCCCTTGTCATTCAGTTCTGTTCAGGCCCTAGCACCCGACTCTACATAGTCTCACAGCTGCAGGAGGACACGAATCCCCTTTGAATGACATGGGTTTGCAGGCCAGATGCCCGACACTTGGGGGGTGATCCATCCAGTAATGAGTTTGACACAGCCAATGTGGTGTAATTTCACCATTCATAGGCTGAGTAATGGATTCTACTGACAAAGGCAATGGACCACGGACATCCCATAGAACTCCTTCCTATAAGGGGTGGGGGTTATGCACATGGTTCTACGTCCAGAGGGATTGTTGATGCAACATCTAGCTTCATGTTAAATGGATGTGTCACTGTGGTTACTGGTTGCGTACTCTTGCATTTTCAAACTGTTGTGGCACGTATGTTGAATGCTTTGACACTGTAGTAAAAACTTCACTTTTGAAAACGTCTCTTGTCTTCAACTTGCCTGCTTGTGTACAGGCACTTGTATGCCTCAGAGTGAGTAGGGGTGCACGTGGGGCAGTATGGCAATAGTGTCCTGTGCGTAGGGGCGGTGCAAGGCCAATGTGTGTACCATCAATGGCTGCCATCGACATTTGTGATGCCTCCCAGGCAGGGCCGGCTCAGGGTATCTTTATTTGTGTTGTCCAATGAGGCATTAGGGTGCCTGCTTCAGGGCCATCCTTTATCTCTCCTCAATTTTCCAATGGCCAGGGGGATGCATTCTTTCCTTCCTAATTCTCTTGTTAGATGTTGTCACTCTCAAGATGTGTGTTTTTTCCATTGAAGGTCCTCCTGATAGGAGGAGGAGGTTTCCTGAGGTGGGAGTATCAGGCAAGTGACACTTCTCATGCTCTCACTCCTAGGATTCCCTCTCTGCCACCCTCGCCCAGCGCCCCTCATCTACGGGCATAGAATGAGACAGTGCTTTACATCACGCACACATTGTACAGAGACAATCAGTCATGCAAGTATGTTAGTACATCAGTCTACAGCAAATGTCATGGAAGTCAGTGAGTATTGCAAGGTGTAGTAATCACATGTCATACATGCTGGTGGGCAGGATTTTTGAGTGCGTTTGGTCTGGAGTAGCACTGGCTCGGGACGTGTGTCTGATTTGCAGACAATGGACACCTCTGGTTGTCTGCCTATGGCACTGACCCTTCACAAGATGAACCCTGGCCCAGAGACGCCAGTCAGATGTCAATGGACATTCAGGCGGTGTTCACAGGTTGGATGGTTCATTACACAACATTGTTTCAGTGCAGGAGGTCTTTGTCCTTTTTGACTCCTTCCCTCATTTAAGTCCTTGCTGACCACGAGGCATGGCTATGTTTGTAATTTCACTCTCCTTTCCTTGCACATTCCATATATGTGAGGACTTGGCTTACGGGTCACACTCTCTCATCCTTTCACAGTGTAGTGACCAGCTGGTCACTGTTCTAGTTGTTCTGATGTGTCAGCCACTCCCAGAGGGCTGACTTACCCCCACCCCACAGCCACCCAGCACAGGCATCACTGGACATGTGGCCCTGCCAACAAACGGGTCCGGATGCACGTGCCCTGGGCCAGTTCTCCTATGCACGTATGGTGTCTGTGTGGTTACTCAATATGCATGTGGGCCTTGTGCCACACAACATTACACATGGGGTGCACCAGTCACTTTGGGCAAATGAGTTGTGATGTGTGATGTCAGGGGGCCGATGCAAATGCAGTATGTGTTCGCATGCACGGTAGCTGGCATTCGCAGAGATGACACGCATTGGCCACATTTGAAAGTTGCAGTGTTGAGGTCGGAGGTTCCGTGCCACCAGGGTGTGGAACACACAATGCGGATGAGCCATCAGCCGATGGGTGCCTTTGGCATTCATGTTTAGGTGTTGCGGGTTGTGCGCTCTGCAACTGCGATGCTTGTCATTGGCTCCAATTGCCTTCTGGGGCACCGAGGGTCACTCATGGGGATTTGGTGAGCCTCGCACTTTGCATTTGGCAGGTTGCCACATTCGTCGTGGTGCCGCAACGCTTGCTGGGAGTTGTAGTTGTTCAGGGGTTGCATGCGTGGAGATGTCTGGTACGTACCTCTGCTGTTGGGCGCGGCGGCATCTTGTCCACCGGAGGTGCAGCCGGTAGTGCATCGGGCATCGGGGAGTCCTGTGGAGCAGGATCCATGACGGGTCCAGAGGTTTAGATGGGTACTTTATCGGCTCTTCCTCTCCGATGTTGTATTTCCACCATCCGCAGCGTGGTGGTTTTTACGCAACGGTGGGAAGGGTTGTCTGCAACATCATAATTTGCTTGGCAGATGGAACGTGTCTCCGCACACCAGTCATGCCCTGTTGGCTCCATCCACCACCCTTGCATATGCAAAAAAAGTGCGGAGCCTGACAGGCGGCGGCGAACGGTAAATGGCCTCTGTGGATCCATTGTGATTTGTTGATCGCAATGACCGCACCGGCACGGATGGCCTTCCTTCTGTCATCGTAATAGGCCCCTAAATATTATATAAATTTACTTTTCTTATTTCCTACCCTATAACACCATAAAATTTACAACCCACATCAAATTTTATTTTAAAACTCATAAAATGTAATCGAATTCCCACACTTTACTCCTATAATCCTCAAAACCCACAGCTAAAATGAAACTGTAACAAAATTAATTACACAATTAAAATTTATTTTCCATTAAAAAACTAATAGTATTAACAACTTATTATAAAGTAAGTAAAATTAATTTACTAACCACACTGTACCCCTATAACTGTAAAACCCACACACACAAAAACAAACAAACAAATACCCTAATTAAATATTAAAGGTCAACTAATTAATAATTAAACATAAATTACTTCCCACCCTTTACCCATATGAGGCCCACAACCCACCCCTAAAATTAATTACACAATTTCCATATTTAATTTTCAATTAATTAATTAATATTAATTAACAACTAATTATTAACTAATTAAACATAAATTACTTCTCACCCTTTATCCCTATAAGTCCCACAACCTGCATCTAAAGCAAATTACACAATTATCATAATTAATTACCAATTAATTAATTAACATTAATTAACAACTTATTAATAATTAATTGCAAATAATCTACTTCCCACCCTTTACCCCTGATAAACCCCACAACACGCACCTAAAACAAATTACACAATTACCATAATTAATTACCAATCAATTAGTTAATTTTAATTAACAACCAATTAATAATTAATTACAAATAAATTACTTCCCACAATTAACACAATAAAATCTCAAATAAAGAAATATCAATAAATAAAAATAATCATAAATTTATTATAATTCAATTACTTCCCACCCTATTTCCCTATAAACCCACAACCCGCTACAGAACTAAAACATGCTAAATTTACTTAAAATAAAATTGATAACTACTAAAAATGTAACACATATATTAAAAAACATAAACAATACTTTACAAAAAACATACATCACATACGTTTAAACATAAACTAAAATACATAACAATAATTTAAAAATCGATACTTTAAACAACTATATTTTTGTAGACGATATTAATGACTTCTATGTTTTTTAAAACAATATTTCTTACTTTAAATTCAATATTCTTGACCACGATATTCTTGCTGTCAATATTTCTGTGGCACGATATTTCCAACTCAATATTTGTGTAGGTCGACATTTCCAACTCAATATTCTGTCTGAATACCCTTCCAGAAACATAAAAGCAGCACTATACTCTTCACATACTAAAGAACAATTGAGCTGCATTGAAGTATATTATTTCATTAGAGAAGAAAACCTGAAAAGCTTGAATATGGCTGGAGAACTGAATGTTCAACTGAGAGATTGATTTAGTATGATTATTTACTGTAGGTGTTGTGTTTTGTGATCTGAGACACTGATATCATCAAGTTTTTCTTGCATTTTTATATTAACAAATTCACAAGATCTATTCTGCGTAGAACAAGAACCATGACAATTAGGTGGATCATGAAATGAAACCACATCATCTTTGAGTAATAATTGCAGTAGTCTAAGATAAATGGTGATCAAATGTAGGCAATGAAGAACCTACATAAGGACTGATTAATTGAATGGATCATAGTGATAAAACACTTTCTATATAAATGTTATAACACCCAATTGGGTATCATGGGCAGAGCACAGGCAGATCAACACACATAGTCATATATTCTGGCTTGGCATGGACAGCCCTCCATGACATTTTAGTGTAACTTGTTTTCTTTACTTTATACGCCCTGAAGAATATCCACAATTAAATTAACTATAATTTATACAAACATCACACGACTCATTTAAAACACACCACTTATTGCCTTCTTTTTAAACTCTAGATAGCCATATCACAAGAGTTATTCCACTGATTAAAATGAGACATAAGGCCAATTAATCAGACTCACAGAGTTGTTCAAATCAAATCAAAAGTAACTTTATTCGGTTTCATGGACCATAAAAGTTTAACAAACATATGTGATACTTTAAAAAGGAATTTCATATCAAATGTATACAGTAACATGAATAGGAACCACTAAAAACCCACATTTCATACATTTTATGGCAATTTGCAATTTACAAAGGAAACTAATCCGACATGCTCATTACCCAGGACAACAAGCTCTGATATCCATCGTCAAATTTCATCAATGTCAATAATTATTATATATATATTTTTTAAATGAATTAAAACACCAGTTTATCTATTGTGACTCATATTGTTTTCTTATGGACATGGCAATTCTAATGTAGTTGGAAAAATCAGTGCAAATAGGACCAGTAGACAAAGAGTGTAAAAGATTAAAACCATCCATATAAGTACAGGGACGAATTTCTCTCAAAAGTTTGGTTAAGAATTGTGCCCTCAGCTCTTTGTAGAGGGGTCAAAACAGCATAAAGTTCAAAGTGCTCTGAGCTGCCAAAATGTCACATGGGCAAGCAGTACATTTGTCGACCCATCCTGACTGTGTGGGGAATGCACTGGAGTGAGGGGGCGTGGCAAGATGGCGTCTTGGTAGGACGCTTATTCAAAGCTCTCCGCTCCCACCGGGCTCTTTATTGCAGTCCCGGAGGTGTGAGGATGCCGACCCCGGCGGAATTCCTCTCTGGAGCAGTGCTACACTGTCGAAAAGACGAGGTGGCGGCACCGCCACCTCGGGGTCAGCCGTATCGCTGCAGCAGAAAGACCCTGCAGAGCGGGCAGACATCAGCACCACTGGGCGGCTCCTGTGTGCCATAGGGGGCTGCCACAACACATCACCCAAGCAGCGCCCCTCCCGGCGGAGCGGAAGAAGAACTTGCCGAGCGCCACACGAGTGGAACCTGGGCTGCGACAATCATGTGAGGCCCCGGTGCCTTTGATGACAGAAGCCTCACCCCTGAAGGCTGGGTGGAGAAGGAGCTTTGGCGCCTGCGGACCACGCATGCCCTAATATCACCGCACTATCTGCCATACCCCCTCACCTGAAGGGCCCGTTGGGGAGCTACTAGTCACTGGCCTGATGACCTTCCTGATTCAGGTCATTGCAGCTGCTGACAGAGGTGCTGGGAAGGGACGCATGCAGTGACGTGCCTGACACGGGAGACCCAGAGACTCGGCCCGGACACTCATGAGACCCAGAGGTGAGAGCGCACGGAGTGGGCATCTGGCTGAGCTCCTCAGCACATCGGCCCAGCTTGGGAGGCTTCCCGGAGTCACCAATCCCGAAACCAGTAACTTCTACCTCGGCGGAGCTCCCTAATCGGCTCGGCACACTACCCGGTGGCCTGGTTGGGTGGTAATTGGTGTTGCTCATGGGGTGCCCGAATGAAGAGGTCCAGTGGGCGCCCTAGCTTTGCAGCCAGACCAGGGCATATTGACTTTTGCAGGCATGGGCGTTTCCAGTCGGGGGACGCAGCAGGGCCCCTTCACTCATCGTCCTTACTCCAGGGATTCCCAGGGCATTAGTCACTGCCGTCAGCACTCCTTGTTTGCAGTGGGGCCCCCAGTGCAGCAGCGCGCAATCCCGGGTGCTCTGCTGGAAGGACAGTGCCACCACAACAGCGTTGAGATGACAAGGCCCCAGAAGTAGGCCTCTGACATCCCCTATGCTCTCACCCACATTGCAAAGAGTGAGGTGAGAGCATGTGGCTGAGGCACTGCCGCTTGGTACAGCCCTTTAGCGCTTCTTTACGGTCTCCCCTACCAGTGGACCTTTGTACACCTTGTCCTCACTCAGATGGTGGGCCCATCGTGCAGTAGCCATGGCTGCCTACAAGGGGATGAAGGACAGGTGCATAAAAGAGTTATTGCTCAAATCCACCCAACAGCCGGAAAGCCAGTCGGCCCGGGGCCCGTGGTCGAACCCGAGGGGAGTGAGGGTCCGGAGGCCATTCTTGGAGGCCCTCTTTTCCTCCCTCCGAGATGACCTAGCCACAATGAAGCGCAAACTCCTGGCAGACCTGCGGGACGTACGCCGCGATGTGGACTCCCTGGGAGAGCGAGTTCACATGCTGGAGGAGCACAAAACTGGAAGGGACGAGGAAATTGAGAACCTCCAACAAGAAGTCCTCTGGCTGCAAGAGCACAACCTGGATCTACAGGCCCATACGGAGGACTTGGAAAACAGGTCCTGGCGGAATAACATCCGCATCCGATGCACGGCGCACGACGACGGCGATATCAAGACCCTTGTGGCAGGCCTTTTCCGCTCCATCCTGGGAGAATCCTCAGAGTTCCCCGCCATGCTGGACCGCAACCACAAGGTGGGCCCACGAAGAGTAGCTCCTGCGCCCCCGACGGACATCCTGACCTGTGTCCATGACTATCAACTAAAGGAGAGGATTCTACGCGAGTCTCGACGAAATCCAGATTTCACATACCAGGGACAGAAACCCAGACGGGGGCTCTCTCTGATACAAACCATCAATGGCTGCACAACCTGGGACTGGTGGACTTATGTCGGCATTTTCATCCTCACACACTTGATTACACTTTCTATTCTCATGCCCGGGGGACCTATGCAAGGCTGGACTACTTCCTAATGACCTGTTCTCTCCTCCAGATAGCGCAGAACTCAGTAATCGAACCCAACCACTCTCGGATCATGCGACCCTGGCTACGACTCTTCTGTTCCCCCCACCTCTCGACCGTCATACTCCTGGAGACTTAGGGACACACTCCTCCACTGCCCTGAAGTTGTAACACGCCTCACAAAAACATTGGAAGACTTTTTAGCTATTAATGACACCCAAGACACCTCAATTGTCTCCCTTTTGGAAACCCTCAAATTAGTATCCCTTGGCGACTTCATAGCCACATCGCCTGCAGATAATAGGGTACGCAGGGAGAAGAGGGATGAACTTTCCAAGCAAGAACTCGAATTAGAAGGGATCCATAAGAGGACAGGGGCCCCTTGAATATGGAGGAAGCTAAAAGCAGCCAGGGCGCAGCTGGCCAGCCTTGATCTTGATAGGGCGGAATACGCTGCACTTCGTTTGAAGCACACATTTTATACTGAGGGGGACAAATACAGCCATTTACTGGCCCATAAATTGCACGCGCAGTGACAGTCCCGCTTATTCTGACTGAAGGGGGCATCGAGAGCACACAGGAGGAGGATATAGCTAATATGTTCTGAGATTTTTACACAAATCTGTATACCGCACAGTCTTTGTCTGACCAGAACCCCTTCAGGTATTGCCAAGGCATAAAACACTCCAAGTTGACAGCTGACCAGGAGGCAGCCTGAGATAGTCTCATTAGAACCGAAGATGTTTTCCCAGCCATAGCTCGACTTAAACTTCTTAAATCCCCTGGCCCAGACTTTGAGATAGCATTTTTTGAAGCAGAGTACAGACTGTATGAGAAGTACTCATCAGCTCCTCTGATGAACCATAGAGCTGGCAATACAAGGTTAGGACCTCCTTCACCAGGAACTCCAGCTCCTATGGAGCAAATGCAGGGACCCTGGTCCCTGTACAGCGTGACATTACAGCTCCCAGAAATGGGAGACAGCAGGTGATGATGAGGAGGTGGTGTCTACAGCAGTTTCTGAAGGCAAGTGATTAGATTTTTCAAATGGCAACAAACACGTATGCCACATAGGTGGTCTTTTGTGTAGACTGCCACAGCCATTGGTCCGCGGTGATCACAGAATCAAAGGTTAGCCTATGTCTGTGCCCGCCTTGGAGAGAGTCGCCTACTGTGCGGTTTAAATCAGCTGGCTGTCGGCGAATCAGCATGTTCTATTAGTAAGGTCAGGCTTCCACCGTGGCGGTCTCCTATGTTAGCAGACACAGCCCTTGGACCATGGCAGACACATTAGTCACCGTTAACCTGTGGAGGTAGCAGCCTACTGTATGGTTTAATTCAGTCAGCAAATCAGTATGTCCCCATTAGCTAGGTCAGGCATCCGCCATATCATTGTTGAAAACCACATAGAAAATGTTCTTCTAAGTGTGTCCCCAACAGTATAAAGATGTTTGAACATGTCATCTGTAGTATGACACCATTCCTCTGCCTATTCCAATACTCCAACATAAGTGTTGTACATTACTGTACATGAAAGCACAATCACTGCGCTGCACTGTACACCGTTAGTGACATTAGTCATGTGTACATGCAGAATCCACAACATTATGGTGTCCCTCATACAACTGAATTTGTATGATGTGCACAGTGCTGTTATGGACACATGTGGAGTCCAGAGTGGGGGTGATAGGTGGGACTTGCAGTGATTGCAATTAATCATTGTTAGAAATGGGGGTCTCTAGTTGGCAAGGGTTTGCACCTTTCTCCAAATAGGGACCCTTCTTCCTAGTCAGAGTAACGGGATACACTTCTAAAATATCCCCTGCTCACCCCCTTGGTAGCTTGGCACGAGCAGATAGGTTTACTTCAGCGGCAGTGTGTAAAGCATTTATGCATGCATACAGTAACACAGTGAAAACAATACAAATGGACACCACACCAGTTTTGAAAAATAAGCAAAACTTTATCTAAACCAACAAGACCCAAAAACGACAAAAATCAAACACACAATACTGTAAAAATAGTTACTGTGCAAAAAAACCTTTGAATTGTAGAAATAATGTGAAAACCACAGTTCCTCCAACTCTGTAGCTCCTTTGGGGGCTACCGTGATAGAGTCTAACAATTGCAGCCAACTGCGTTGGTATGGGTTAGCGAAAGCATTGACAGACTCGGAGACAGTAACTTTCTTGTTACAGCTGACAAAATGGAGATGGAAGTTTGCAGTGTGCACTGTCCTTACAACTCGGTGCAGGCAGAGGCTCATTGACGGAGTCGGTGAGACCAAGGCTTGCATTGCAGGTTGAGGCGGTGCTCAATGTGGTGCTGACAGGTCATGGTGCGGCGACCGAGCCAGTTGATGTTGGAGACGGGCAGCGATGGAGTCGGTGATGTTTGTGCAGCATGTAGGGAAGCGGTGCAGAGTGCACTGCCCACAGGACTCAGTGCAAGCAGCGTCCTTTTAAAAAAAAACTTTTGTTCACTATTATCCCCAATAATGACTCAACTTTTTAATGCCATCGACGACACCATGGAGCTGCCACCTACTATGCTTTTAGCCTCGGTGGCAGTCTTGCCCAAACCCAGGATAGACAATAGATATTGCGCCTCCTATATGCCGATATCTCTCTTGAACATAGACTTCAAGATCTTCACAGGAATCCTTGCAGCTAGACTGGGACCTATGATGCCCGGATTAATAGACCCGGACCGAGCTGGATTTGTTGCGACTAGGAAGTGTAGCGATAATACCAGAAGGCTACTACATCTCTTGGATAAATCCCACCGACAATCAGAGGAGCGCGTCTTCCTATCAATAGATGCTGAAAAGGTGTTTGATAGGGTTCATTGGCCCTTCTTGGAGACTGTCCTAGAGAAGTTTGGGATTGGGTGCCGTTTTCGCCAATGGGTGTTCAGTGGCTATAGCCGCCCAGCAGCAACTGTCCGGGTAAATGGCTACACCTCTGACCCCTTTAATATCACCAGGGGCACGTAACAGGGCTGCCTGCTCTCCCCCCTTTTGTTTGCTCTTTACATGGAGCCGTTGGCCCAGTGGGTCCGGCAGAATCAGTAGATTAAGGGGATCCTTTTTGGGGGAGAGCGACATACCATCAGCCTTTATGCGGACAATGTCGTTGCCACACTGGAGTCCCACCACACCTCAGTTCCGGCTTTTTTGGCCGAATTAGAGGAATTTGCAGCAGCTTCTGGAATCAAGGTCAATGTGGCCAAGACCCAAGCGTTGGACTTCTCATTGAAGCAGACCTCCATCACGGCTCTGGCTCAAGTGTGCCCCATCCATTGGGATCAAAAGGTTATGCCGCACTGGGACATCATGCAGTCCTAATCCACAGCTGAGACGACATCCTTGAACTTCTCTCGGCTGCTGCGTCAGACAAGGCAGGAGCTCAAAAATGGTGGCTGTTTATTCTCTCATGACTGGGTAGAGTGGCAGCCCTCAAAATGAGCATTCTCCCCAAAGTCTTATACCTCTTTCAAACCCTTCCGGTAGCACCTCCCCCGGGTGTTTTAAAGCAGCTACAATCCGAATGTATCGCCTTTGTCTGGGCTGACAAGAGGCCTCGAATAAAATGGTATCGGAGTTTTAGACCCCATGAGGAGGGGGGCTTGCGATTCCTGACCTTGACCACCATTATAAGACGACACAGCTGCAAACTCTATTAGAATGGGCTAAACCGGAATCCGAAAAGTACTGGTTTTTTATGGAGCTCGCACTAGAAAAAAAGAATCTCTGGAAGATCCCCTTTCTTTGCAAGGCCTCTAGGCCCCCAGGGCTGTATGGCTCTCCTGTGGCTCGTGCTACATTGAAGGCTTGGGACGCTACAGCTACTCGCAACGATCTGACAACCTTCCCTTCGGCCCTCTCTCCTATTATGGAAAATCCGGACTTCTCCCCGGGCCTTGATTGGGAGGCATATAATCATTGAGACAAAGCAGGGCACAGGTCTGTTGGGCATTTCTTTGATGGTGAAGGCCCTCGATCTTTCGAGAATTTTAAATCTGATTCCACCACACCCAAAATGGAATGCTACCACTATTTGCAAATACCACATTGGGTTATGCAACCCCAGGTTTGTCCTAAAGCGGAGAGGTCCCTCACGTGGTATGAGCGCTGGCTGCTCTCGAAACAATCTACAAAGTTGCTCTACCATATCTTATGTCCCCCAGAACAGGTGGTTAAGTCAGCGGGCCAAAGATGGTGGGAGGTTGAGCTTGGTCGGACCCTTATCCCTAAACAATGGACAGATATCTACTAGAGAGCCCGGCATTCAGCAAGTTATAAATCTAACATAGAGACGGCCACTAAGATCATGAGGTATTGGTATCTTACACCCTCCCGACTCCCCAAGAGTGACCCTGACCATTCCCCTACTTGCTGGAGGGGTTGAGATGCTGAAGGCACACTCTTACACCTGTTGTGGGAGTGCCCTACCCTCACTACTTACTGGAAGCAAGTGCTGGATGAGATTGACAGTCATTTCGATACCACGCTATTAGGCTTCCCCAAATATGTGGTCCTGGGAGTGTCTGATAGGCTTACTTTTCCCCTCAAATCTCGTAAAGGTGAGCAACTGGGTATAGCTCTAGGGACCGCACTACAAAATATATTATCACACTGGGGTACAGACAGAACACCAATTGTACAGGGATGGCTGCATCAGCTGTGGTTGGTTCTTGGCATGGAAAGCATCTCTTTCTTGCTTCAAGGAGACAGGACTTCCTTTGCTGATGTGTGGTGGCCCTTTGTCACCCTGCTATGCACTGAATTATGTGAGATGTCCTATCCTAGATATTTATGGCTACTATGCCTTCCCGAGCTGAGCCAAAGTGTGAACTAAACATCACTATATCACGCAATGGAGTGCTAGGCCTACTTTTTGCTTTTCTGTTCAGACATCTTGAATTGAGGTGGAGACTGGAGGGGGAGGAGAAGGTGGGGAGAGGGTGGGGAAAGGGAGGGGGCGCGAAGTTTCATTTTTGTTTTATTTTGATGCTCTGCGAAGCAATACAATGGTTGCCAGCCCATGACCAGGGCCTCATTTTTCACTGCATCTTCTTTGTTGATAAATAAATAAAAAAAAATCAAACTAAAAAATCGTGTCTGTGCACTAATAGTAAAGGGTAAGTAAAAGTGCTGTTGTGTGGGGGACAGGCATGGTTGACCTTGCACTCCCAGATTCCGGCGACGCATATTTGCCTCAAAGTAATGTGCTTCTTTTATGAAGATTTTCACATTTGTATGGATGCTAACAGGATTATCATAGTAGTGCACCAGGCCGATCACGTTGAATATTTCTCTCACAAATCGTAGCCATGGAATCGCCAATGCATTTTCAAGGTTGATGCAATCCTTGATAACTTCCCTTGAGAACATTAAGTGCTCAGACATCCACATTTTAGCCCAGAGAAGCAGTGGGGCGATATCAGTTTGGTCCTCTACGTAATCCAGCCACATCTCAGAGTGACAAAAAAGTGTGGGGGCACTGTTTGGGGTCATCAATAGTCTTTTTATGAACTTATTTCCCCGAAGTTGTAAATGTCTGCTTTTATGATGTCCCCACACTCCTGCCCCGTAAGATGCAACAGATAAGCATTTAGCTTAATTTAGGGTAATCAACTCTGTTACCAATTTAAGGCCTAATTTACAGGCAAAGCGAAATAAACCCTCCACTATCATGCTAGTATGTTGTACCCTTGCAGTGACAAGAGAGTCCCAATTCATTTTATTATTAAAAATGTTCCCCAAATATGTAAAATTGGACAGCTTATCAATGGTCTTAACCTTTACAGTAAATTTTCTTGTTTTGGTTAGTTTGGGGCCACACACCATGATAAATGATTGGATAAAATTAACTTTTGGGTCCAAAGCTGACATAAAATTTGTAAAAGCATTCAAAGATTTTTGAAGGCTATTGGCTGTCAAGGCCATTAATACAGTGTTGTCCCCATATGATAATAGCGTCTAAAGCCTCACCCTGGGGTGTGTGAATAAAATGCGACTGTGGTTGGCCCTCTGTATCCAGCAGCCCACAAACTCGTTTGGTGCTATACAAGCAGGTGGTACAATTAAAATCCCCCACCCAGAGGATCCACAGAGGCTGCCACTTATCTGCTAACTTATTGATTTCCGCCTGTACGGTTTCAATAATGTGACAGCTGTAATGGTCAAAAATATTGTAATTCCAGTTGACCAATATTAACGTAACCTGGATCAGATTGGAGATCACAATAAGTTGGTACCAGGGTGATTAAATTACAACCTTTGCTTGAATAGACCCATATTTAACTGAGATCAATGTCACCAGCCCTCCTTTTGCCCTCCTTGCCGGTGAAGGTGTTGCATGGACGGTAAAAGAACAATAACCATCCAGCACAACATCATCCTTATACCATGATTCCTGAATACAAATGATATTGAAGTCCTTAATGTACTCTAGCTATACCTCGTCCGATAATTTCGGACGGATACCTGTGATATTCCAGGGGATCATTTGAAATGGAAACATTATATAATCCTGGTTCACTGTATCCACCTGAATGCAGTTAGTGACAGGCCTAGTAGGCGTGGTAACTGGATCAAACTTCACCCCTCCTAGATTGTGAACGGGAGGTGAAGTAGGCGGACGGATACAGGTCTCAGATGCATCTGCATTGTCACCAATATTAATGGTATTTTTCAGAGAAGGACCCGGTAAATTAGCAACAGACCTATTTTCAGTAATGCTATCTCCTGCATTTGAGTCTCTCCCAGGGTCGACACCTTGGAACTAATTCTTTTCAAGTCGGCTGGTCTGCATGGTCGTACAGATAGTCAGTCTATTTCTGTTAAGCCAGAGAGTGCCTCAAATTGGTCAGGGTGATTGAATGACAGAGGCTGGGGGGGGGAATCTATTCTGAGCTGGCCGCCAGATCTGTTTACTCTTAAAAGTCCCCTGTTGGCGGGGATAGAAAAAGCCCAATAGACGAGCCTGTATCTGATCAGTGGGAGAGTCTCTAAGGTGTTTCAAAGCAAGATGCACACACATCATATTGTTAAAATTCAACACTACACAATCCCCTTCTATACATTTAATTGTTTTACCCAACCAGCTCACCCACCTTGCCATAATAATGTGTTCGGGCCAATTTATATGAGATTGGATTTATCTAGTACACCAATGGGCTGATTTATTAATAAGGCTCTGGCAACTTTCTTGTTGGCCGGGGGGAGATAAGGAACCCCTGTCAAGATCAGTGTATAGGGTGTGCACTCCCGGGGTAAGTTTAAGATGTTATTCTACCCCCGCCCACTTAAAAGACCAGGCGCACAGCCATTTTTGTTTGTGTTTTCTTGTAACTGACTCCCCCCCACTATGGAGGTCAAGTCTTGTCTAATATGTGGCCCCTTGCCCCAACCTACAATTGTCCCCATTGAAAATCCCATCTGATCCTGATACCCTTGCTTGTGGTGACGTTAAATGGTTATTAGGATTATCAGAAGTAAGAGGGAACTCATGAGATGTTATCTGATTATATGTGTTAGATGGCCCATCTATTGAGGCCTACCCGCCCACAGGGAACTAGAGAGACTATCGACTACCCTTTTGTCTTTGCAGCTAAATGGAGTGGTCAGGCCAGTTTGCTTTTTTAGTGCCATTGATTTCCCGGAGCGCTGCAATAGTCGGTCAAGCTGCTCCTCTATGCAGACTAGGCCAGATAAAATAGGTTCCAAAGCCTCCAACACCACTTTACTGATATTGTCAGTCAGTTTGTCCATTTCAGTCTGTGCAATAGTGTTTTCTCCTCCGTTATGGGATCTACCAGCGTTTCCTGGTGGGTGAGTTTGTTTGGTCCTCTTACCACTTTGAGAATGGCCCCTCACTCGGTGGTCGTTCCCTGCCAGTTTGGTACGCTTCCTTTTCCCTCCTATTGGGCTCTGGAGCCCAGATTTCCTCGTGGATGGTCGTGTGGCAATATCCTCTCCCTCGTGCGCAATACCTATGTCACCCTGACTCGAGATTATAACAGTGGGTGAAAGTGACGGTTGTGCCACTTGTTCGATAACAGTTTCAGCTGTAACTGGGTTAGAAGCCCGAGTGTCAGGGATGGGTCGGATGGGCAAATCCGAGAGTGAGGCTAGTGAAAGTCTACGTTCTGCAAGTTCTATTTCCTTATAATAGCCCCCACCACTTTTTGCAGGAAGCCATCTAAGGTAGCATCAGTTCTTTTAGCAGCAGCCGTAGGTTTTTGTTTTCCCATGGTAGAAGGTGCCTTGTATGTACACAGCTAGATACTGTTTAAGCTTTTACCTTAAAGCCGCTCCTCCCAGCTAGAGCTTGGATCTTTTAACCAGAAGCCAAGAAGGGGGGGAGGGGGCAGCCCAGCCTCCAGGCTCTGACGGGCTCTGACGGGCACAGACTGCAATTAGATTAAAGTTGTGATGAAATGCATTATAAATCGTAAAGTTATAATTTATGAATGATGAATAAACAAGAAGGTAGTAGAACTATATGGCCTGATTTTTTGTTGAAAGGGCAAGGCAGTATTTTATCTATGTTAATACATTATTAGAATAGTCTTTTATTGTAATGACAGTTCAGTAAACACATATTAGGGCCGAATAAAGTATGTTTAGACCGAAACAGAGTAGCAGTGCTAGAGTCCGCATGTTGGTTATTAATTATGAAAATGACTACTTTTTTAGATACTATTCTGTCCCAGGAGCAATGGTGTCAGAACGTTAGCTGTAGTTTGAAGAAAACTACTTTTCAAGCTACGTGCAGCTGGCAATGGATAATACTTTGAATTAGAAGGTTAAGGCGTGCTTAGCTTTTCTTGAATAAACTATACCTAAAATAACAGGCAATGGTGAGCATTAATGGATTTTTGGGATATTGTGCAATCAGCATTTACCACAAAATTAAGAATTTACCATATTTGCCACATACGTGGGTCCCGTGCTCACTACGCCACTGGAGTCAAGCTATCCTGGCTGAAGAGGGGTGAAACCCCGAAACCGGTCCTAGGATGCTTGATTCGGTCCAGGGAAGACATGGCTTGGCAGTTCGGGCTGGACTGTTCCCATGAGGCACAGGATCAAGACTGATTTGCATATGGCCATGTCTGAACGAACTGGGGTGGCGTGGTAAGCAAAATAACGATGGATTAAACCCAGATCTGTGACTGGGGGTGAATGTTTTGCCTATGTGCAACATTCCGTCCATCATCTTGTGTGTTTTGCTGTTCGCCCTATGTGGGAAGATTATGCCCAGACAAGGGTCCCGTGCTCACTACGCCACTGGAGTCAAGCTATCCTGGCTGAAGAGGGGTGAAACCCCGAAACCGGTCCTAGGATGCTTGATTCCGGTCCAGGGAAGACATGGCTTGGCAGTTCGTACTGGACTGTTCCCATGAGGAACAGGGTCAAGACTGATTTGCATATGGCCATGTCTGAACTGGGGTGGCGTGTTGAGCAAAATAATGATGGATTAAACCCAGATCTGTGACTGGGGGTGAATGTTTTGCCAATGTGCAACATTCCGTCCATCATCTTGTGTGTTTTGCTGTTCACCCTATGTGGGAAGGGTATGCCCAGACGTGGGTCCCGTCCTCAGTACGCCACTGACGTCAAGCTATCCTGGCTGAAGAGGGGTGAAACCCCGAATCCGGTCCTAGGATGCTTGATTCCGGTCCAGGGAAGACATGGCTTGGCAGTTCGGGCTGGACTTTTCCCATGAGGCACAGGATCAAGACTGATTTGCTTATGGCCATGTCTGAACTGGGGTGACGTGGTGAGCAAAATAACGATGGATTAAACCCAGATCTGTGACTGGGAGTTAATGTTTTGCCAATGTGCAACATTCCGTCCATCATCTTGTGTGTTTTGCTGTTTTCCCTATGTGGGAAGGGTATGCCCAGACGTGGGTCCCGTGCTCACTACGCCACTGGAGTCAAGCTATCCTGGCTGAAGAGGGGTGAAACACCGAATCTGGTCCTAGGATGCTTGATTCCGGTCCAGGGAAGACATGGCTTGGCATTTCGGGATGGACTGTTCCCATGAGGCACAGGGTCAAGACTGATTTGCATAGGGCCATGTCTGAACTGGGGTGGCGTGGTGAGCAAAAAAATGATGGATTAAACCCAGATCTGTGACTGGGGGTGAATATTTTGCCAATGTGCAACATTCCATCCACCATCTTGTGCTTTTTACTAGAAAATGTGTAGCGCAATTTGAATTTTTTGCTGTAAAATTATCGTTTACCCCATGGCATCAAAGCACCTACATTTTTGGAAGCACTTTGAAATAATCCTGGGCATTATATTGAGCCTACCCAGGAGCAACAGAGGAGGAGACTGCAATATTGAACAATCAGAGATTATTACATGGAGTTTACTGAAGTGTGTCCGAGAATCAACAAAGGAACAATCGAGTGTGGTTGCTGTTAAATCACTAAAGTCATATCATATGGAATCTGCATGGAACACTAGGGAAGCAACGGAATGGAGGCACTGTTAAACCATTAAGGAATGATGTATGTTTCTCACTAGGTCCTGACTAAATGTGTGTCATTTCAAGATTTCACGCTGTGCTTGTTATATGTTATACCCTAAATTATGCAACATCACGTAATTACTTGTAGCTTGAGTCAAAATTTTAATATGAGCACACATGAACAGCTAGAACCCAGGAGACTGTTGCACATGCCATTTACGTTTCTTGCACTATTTTTTACAACAAAATGGTAAAATTGAGGGGCATATTATCAAGAAACGGCGTTAAAATTACCGCCGCTTTAGCGGCAGTTTTCTGCCGCTAAAGCGGCGATAATGGGCTTGATAATATGCCCTTAAGAATTCCCATAGAAGCCCATGTTCTGCTGTCATCATGGACTTCTATTGGAATTCTCTGCGGCATATTATCAAGCACATTATCGCCTCTTTAGCTGCACTTTTCTACCGCTAAAGTTGCGATCATTTTAATGCCGTGCTTGATAATATGCCCCATAGTGTTTAGTGAAAGATTTGCATTTCATGTATTTGTTCGTAATTACACATCATTTTGAGTAAACGTCTGTATTTTTCCTGAAATGTCACATAATTACGCGGAAACTAATTACTCACATTTATCACACCTCTGGTGGACACCGAAGATTGAGTGGGAATAGCTTTTGAGTGACAGGGGAGAGATAGAGATATGGGCTATTACCCAAGGCCCCAATGGGCCCAACGCGCTCAAATGGTGAAGACGTAGAATGGATGAGGAAATGTCAGAAGGAAGAAAGTATGTTCTGGACTACACTGGAGGAAGGACAGCGAGTAGTTCAAACCAGGTGGGGAGAAGGAGGAAACGAAATGTAGAAAATAAACCATTAGGGGCCATATGTAGGTAAATTACATTTACCGATTCTTAAATACCAAATTTTACCGATTCGGTATTTATGAATCGGTAAATGTAATGTAGGTAAATTATTACCGATTCGGTAAATGTTGGTATTTTAGAATCGGTATTTACCGAATCGGTAATGGCAACTGGCATCCCATTCATTCCTATGGGCCTGGAGGCCCATAGGAATGAATGGGAAGCCAGTTGCCATTACCGATTTGTTAAATACCGAATCGGTAATGGGGGAGGCATCATCATGGGTGGCAGGGTGTCACATTGACACCCTGTTGCACCCCTGATTCGTCCATGTGTGCACATGTGGCGCACATACATGCCCTAAGGGCATGTATGTCTGCCACATTGCACACTTCAAATTGCACAAAAATGCTTTTTTACAGGTATTCGTCATTTACCATCAACTTTTAGTTGGTGGTAAATAACGAATCCCCACACCAACGAGACACTCCCCCTACATATCATTTCAGGATTCGGTATTTACCGAATCGGTAAAATTACCGATTCGGTAATTTTACCGATTCGGTAAATTACCGAATCCTGAAATATGCCCCCTACATAGCAAAAGCCTAAATACCGGTCGGTAACGGGTTATTTACCGAAAATCGGCCGTTACCGACCGGTATTTGGATTCCTACATATGGCCCTAGGAGATGTAGAAAACAAGAAAAAATCAGAAGAAATCAGAAGGGAAAGTTGGAAAGGGTGTGAAAAAGAATGAAAGGAAAACGGAGATAATGGAGAACAAGAAACTCAAAGTCAGACAGTGTACCAGATTGAAGCTGAGAAGTCCAACATGCGTGTGATGCAGCCATAGCGGTAGTTGTTAGGGACCCTACACGGTAAATGAGTCAAAAACAGTTGGCAATTCAGGACTTCATTACATAACTAGTACAGCTGACTGTAACATCTACACTGCAAGCACACCTATGTGTGCTCAAAGGAAAGGATGTATTAATTGCTTTCTGTTGGCCAACTCCTAGGTCAGGACCCTCATGTAATTAGCACCCTTTCCACCTTTATCCCTTCTAGAGTCTCCCATTCTGTCACCAATCAGGTCACAAAGGAGGTTTGCATACAATGAATAGCTGTCAACACTCAATTCAAATACTCTTTATTTCGGTAGTACACCATAAAAGAGGTACAAAAAATAATAATATAAAAGCAGTTATTAAAAACAACACCAGCAATTTAAAAGATAATAAGCATAGCACTACTTGTTAACAATTTCAGTATAATATATACATGACCATTTCATTAGTACATATGGGGAAATAAATACCCTTGAGAATGTGATTAAAACGTTAAGTTATAGGGTGAAAATTGCACCTTTTTACTTAAACATGATCTACTTTCTGTTTTTTGCTTCATATTAGCCAAGCATGAAGCAGATATCTAGACTGCAAAAACTAGATGAAAAGGTGAATCAGCTTGGAGGATCCTATATGCTTCCTTATGCCTTCTAACACCCAGTTTCCCACAAATTGGTGTCAACCATTTTGGACGCAGTTCTTTGTACAGTGGGCAAACATTTAAGTGCAGAATATTCTCCTTTTGTAGCCACAAAGGCAGAAGCATTTGGATGTTTAAGGATTTCCACCAGCCCAGTTTGATTGGGCAATAGCTCGGGGTGGCCCAAATGTGTTTCCAAAGAATTAAGGGACAGAGTTTGATCTTATCAATAATTAATCTAAGCCCTGGATCAAGCCACAACGGTATTAAAGGGGCACTGACTGGTAGACATAGGATTGGCCTAAACAATTCTGGTTTCTACCATTTCCAGGGGTTTGCTGTTCCTATGGCCCCAGATCTCTGCTCTGTATAGTGCTACCGCCGGTGCCTGGTGCAAGTATAATTGATCTACCTGTGCTACGAATTTACAAAAATACTTTTTATGTAGCTTCAGCAGGCCCCCACATTGCTGCTCTAATTTTAATCATCTTTTTGTGACATGTGATGACCAATCTAGATTCTCATCTAGAGTAATCCCCAAATACTCAAAGTGGTGGATCTGTTCTAGAGGGACATCATCTAGAGTTGGGTTGGCACTTGAGGATACACGGGGATTGAAAACCATGTATTTTCCTTTACTGATGTTTGTTTCCAATCCCCTCATCCCACAGAATCTTATAAAGCCATCAAGTATTTTCTGTAGCACCATAGGCGTTTTTGACAGAAGAGGGGTGTCTGCAAACATGAGGCCCGGGACCCTCTGGCCTGCTAGACGGGGGGCATCATTATCACAGCTATTCAAGAAAAGTGCCAGGTCATTTAAAAAAGAATGTAAAAAGGGTGAGGGTCAAAAGGTAACCCTGCCTTACACCCCGGTTCAATGGGATCCAGTTGATAACTTCACCCAATTGCCAGATCTAATTTGCTCATAGTTATTCTGGTGTAATCTCTCGATTATATTGCACAAATAAGTCAGGATACCCAGTTCAACGAGACGTTTCCACAGCAAGCATCTGGGAACAAGATCTAATGCAGCTCTAAGTCCACGAAGACTGCGTACAACCTCCCCTTTTCGAAATTAATGGTCTTCAAATAGATCAACTGCAGTCTGAAGACCTGATCCACTGTGGATGTATTCGGTGGGAAACCTGCTTGAAGAGGGCAAAGAATAGTGTTCTCTTCTAGCCAATGCTGCAATCTACCCAACATGACCTTGCTAAAAAGTTTTTGCGCTGTGTCAATTGAGCTAATTTTTCTGTAATTAGCTGGGTCCAAGGGACAACCCTTCTTATATATGGGGAGGATATCAGCACTGGCTCACGACTTTGGTATACTCGCACCCATTAAAATAGCATTAAAAACACTTATAAAATATGGTGCCCACACCTCTATTTCTGTCGAAATCACATCTCTGGGTATTTTATTAATACTGGGTGCTTTCCCAGGAGCTATCTTTCTAACTGCATCTTCTATCTCTTTCCAGTTTATTTGAGGGAAGCCTTTGTCATTGCTCACATTGCCGCTACCCAGTGGAGTATTAGGAAGTTCAAGGGTTGGGCCTGCCATAAGCTTTTGTTAATATAAGTTTGTAAAGTTGGCCATCCATGCCTCTGCTGCTACACTGTTGTCAATTGTGGAACTTCTTTCCCTAGTTCCAGAGGCAATTAAGCTCCAAAATAAAGTTTGATTGTTTCTCCTGGTGGCAGCTAACAGGAGATCCCAATTTTGGTGGTCTCAATCCCATTTGGCCAGTGCTAAAGCTAGCTTGTATTCGGTTATTTTTTCTTGGACAACATATGTCTTACAACGCTTAATGGCAGTAATAAGAGCACTTTTAGCCTGACTGCATTTTTATTGAACCAGGACGGTACTCTACTCCTTGGTCCATGGCTCATAGCTTCTCTATAAACATCCTCCTCTAGGCTAGAGAAGAGAGAGTTTTGAACTTCTTCTACCTTCTTTGTAGCTAGTTCATCATTGGTTCCAGGCCTGATAGAGATAAGTTCCTCTATGGCTTTACCCACCTTACCATATATAGAGCTCAAAGCCCTATCGGACCTAGCCACTGCCTGCCAGTGAATTCTAAGTTTGCTATTGGAAAGTGTACACTTCCTATCCAGGGGTTGGAGGCTGGGTTGCTTGCTTCGGATATTTGGAAGTTCTAAGGCCAATTCCAGAGCATTGTGGTCACTATCGTGCCTGTCTACCACAGCCATATCTTTTAGGAACAGCCACATTTTAATGTCTAGAAATATATAGTCTATAAGACTAGTGCTTCCTATCCTAATAATTTTATGACTACCCAATACATCAGAATTTGTTTGTTCATTACAGGCACGGACCATACAATTCACAGATAAGGCATTTAATTCTAGAGCCAGGGGCGACCACCTCTTAATAGGGAGAATGCTGAGAATAGGGATTGACCATATCCTGTCATCCTCAGCCAGGGAGTGGTCATTTGCTGGGTCCAGGGGTTCAAACTTACATTTGAAGTCACCCCCCAGTATGTTTAGCGTGTTAGGATGGAGACCTGCTATGTGCACAATTAACTTGTCAACCATGGGAGATTCCTGCTGCTTTGCGGAGGGTCTTAGGTATATGTTATATAAGTTCACGCTGCAACCATTTGGAAAGTTTACAGTCACACAAAGAATGTCATCCTCTCTTGTTTCAGACCCCAGTACCACACAACCCACATGTACCCCGATACAAATTATTAAGCTGCATGATGGCCTTTCTTTCTCATAGGTCCTGGCATTAACACAATAGGACAGTTTGAGTAGCTAATTTCATGAGTTTGCCACGTTTCCTGAAAGAGGAAAATAACACAGGCATTAATGTATTTGGCACAATCAGGATCCATCAGTTTAGGGCCAAGCCCAACAACTTTCTGGTACTCCCACCCATAGACCGGGTTGGCACCAGATCCCCAGAGATATTTCTAAAAGTTTTGCTTGGTGGTTTGAGTGGATTCATTGGCATAAACATTGTTTATTGTGCATGGGTCTATAGAAAATATGTTGGACAAAGAAGTTGCCTTTAGGGGAAGTTCAAGTGCAACGTGGTCCCCTCCCGGGGAGAGTAGATCTAATATCGCTCCTGGAACTGGGTCATTTTCTATGGGCTGGGAGGACAATAATGGACCCACACTGGAGTTACTTCCATTGGGGCATTGACATCTCATGCCCTTTTGAGTTGCCTTTTAAGCTTGATAAGCTTTGCAAGCCACACCCAGTTCCCTCAATTCAATCTACAAGTTGTAGGAGGTTAAACCTAGTGTGGACTGGAACATTGTATAAGGCTCCTGTGATGTTTGATCTATGGTTGTATACTTATGTTGAAATGCAGGTGGAATCCTACCTGCACGTGGCATTTGAAACAGGGGGGCTAGTGGGGGTTTATAAAAATAACCCAAGGGAAGTAGCGACACCACTGTGTAGTTCAAGTAGACAGATATATTATTACATAACAGGTCATGGAAACCTGCAGGGTCTCTGAAATGTATAATCACACAGTTTTCTGGTCAATCCTTGCCCCCCTTCCAAATCCACCCCACACGTCATGTAAACAGTATATTCTCAGCCATCGTGGGCCGAAAATTCTTGTGTTTGCCCAGACAGTTCAAGCACTTATTGCTCAATTCTCCATGTGATTCTCTCTGCCCATTTCTCAAACCTGGAACCGCGGACATAACAACCAAGTACGGACAAGCCTCTGGGGGCAGATCAATAATCACCAGATCATTGTTTCATGTGGTGTACGGTTAACCATTCTTCTTCCATGGCAATTCTAGCAGATGTATCGCCTGAATTCAGAATATGATTAACAGCCAGGCAAGGATTGTGCTTCCGCCCAATATCCCTTGAGTTTCCTTCTTTCCTCCTGCCTGGTTGTAAATTGGTAAGTGCAGTTACTTTGGAATTCTAGGGCAGATATTTTGTCCAAGAGCGGGGGCAATTCTAGATGTATCACCCCTTTAAGGTGGTCCATTAGTGAACAAACAAACTCATCTAACCAGGCGTGTTTTGATGTGGCTCGCTTTTCTTCTCTCCTTACTCGGGTCTTTTTCTGACTTTTAGCCTTGGGTTTGGTTGCCAGAGTGGCAGCAGTGGTAACACTGTTGTGCTGACACTGTTTAGACAATGCCATATCATATCTGGTAGCAATTGGGGATACATCCCTTAGTTTGTTCCCTTGTGGTAGTGAGACATCAGGTGTCGGTGTGGCAAGCATAGTAGGTAGTTTTGTTTACAGGACGACCGTCACTATCAGGAATAGTGAAGGCTAAAGCATTAGTTTGAGAGTTCAATTGGCTGGGAGTAGGAGGGGCAAATCAGGCAGGACTTTTGGGGGCTTCTCCAATTCCTTCAAAGGAAAGCCTCCTCTCTGTATGTTCAATTTCAGTGGCAATCACACCAATTGCTCGCTGGAGCATTTTATCAATAGATGTTACTTTTGTCAGGTGGTTGAGTTATAAGCCCGCCTCTGGAACACTTACATTTCCCCATTTTGCTCATGATCCTCCTAGTCCCTTTATAAAGCAAAAAGTCAAATCAGACTTACCCCCACAGGTTTTAGTAATCTAATTTGATGGATCAAGATGAATGGCCAAGCTCAGCCTCGACGGGACGCGCAGTGGGAACCACTGCAGTTAATGTAGGCCCCTCCAGCCACGTTCAGGAGTGCTGGCGGCTTCCTGCCACAGAGAATGCTGTGGCTTGTGGTCCTGGCCATGTGCCCACACAGAAGAGTGCCCCATGCAGAGGAAACACCCCACAATTAATGCTCGGTTAATTACCAGTAATATTCATTACTCTGAGTCGTAGCCCTCCCCGTCCCAGTCCAAACCAGATGAGCAGAATTAGCGACATCACTGTATAGTTCAAGTAGACAGATGTATTATTACATAACAGGTCATGGACAACTGCAGGGTCTCTGAAATGTATAATCACGCAGTTTTCTGGTCAATCCTTGGCCCCCTTCCAAATCCACCCCACACGTCATGTAAACAGTATATTCTCAGCCATCGTGGTCCGAAAATTCTTGTGTTTGCCCAGACAGTTCAAGCACTTATTGCTCAATTCTCCATGTGGTTCTCTCTGCCCATTTCTCAAACCAGGAACCGCGGACATAACAACCAAGTATGGACAAGCCTCTGGGGGCAGATCAATAATCACCAGATCATTGTTTCATGTGGTGTACGGTTAACCATTCTTCTTCCATGGCAATTCTAGCAGATGTATCGCCTGAATTCAGAATATGATTAACAGCCAGGCAAGGATTGTGCTTCCGCCCAATATCCCTTGAGTTTCCTTCTTTCCTCCTGCCTGGTTGTAATTTGGTAAGTGCAGTTTCTTTGGAATTCTAGGGCAGATATTTTGTCCAAGAGCGGGGGCAATTCTAGATGTATCACCCCTTTAAGGTGGTCCATTAGTGAACAAACAAACTCATCTAACCAGGCGTGTTTTGATGTGGCTCGCTTTTCTTCTCTCCTTACTCGGGTCTTTTTCTGACTTTTAGCCTTGGGTTTGGTTGCCAGAGTGGCAGTAGTGGTAACACTGTTGTGCTGACACTGTTTAGACAATGCCATATCATATCTGGTAGCAATTGGGGATACATCCCTTAGTTTGTTACCTTGTGGTAGTGAGACATCAGGTGTCGGTGTGGCAAGCATAGTAGGTAGTTTTGTTTACAGGACTACCGTCACTATCAGGAATAGTGAAGGCTAAAGCATTAGTTTGAGAGTTCAATTGGCTGGGAGTAGGAGGGGCAAATCAGGCAGGACTTTTGGGGGCTTCTCCAATTCCTTCAAAGGAAAGCCTCCGCTCTGTACGTTCAATTTCAGTGGCAATTACACCAATTGCTCGCTGGAGCATTTTATCAATAGATGTTACTTTTGTCAGGTGGTTGAGTTATAAGCCCGCCTCTGGAACACTTACATTTCCCCATTTTGCTCATGATCCTCCTAGTCCCTTTATAAAGCAAAAAGTCAAATCAGACTTACCCCCACAGGTTTTAGTAATCTAATTTGATGGATCAAGATGAATGGCCAAGCTCAGCCTCGACGGGACGCGCAGTGGGAACCACTGCAGTTAATGTAGGCCCCTCCGGCCACGTTCAGGAGTGCTGGCGGCTTCCTGCCACAGAGAATGCTGTGGCTTGTGGTCCTGGCCATGTGCCCACACAGAAGAGTGCCCCATGCAGAGGAAACACCCCGCAATTAATGTCCGGTTAATTACCAGTAATATTCATTACTCTGAGTCGTAGCCCTCCCCGTCCCAGTCCAAACCAGATGAGCATAGCTCCTCCCACCAGAAACTCCCAAGAAATCTCCATGCCCGTCCCCTCCCTCCAGGCCACTCCCATACCCTTAGGCATATAACACGTGACCCCCAGAACCACAACCTGCACCACCAAGCACAAGCAGCGGATCAGGGAACCCGGACTGGGATGGGGAGGGCTACAACTCGGAGTAATGAATATTACCGGTAAGTAACCGGACATTACCTCCTCGTCAGCCCTCCCCGTCCCAGTCCAAACCAGATGAGCAGATACCAAAGCAAGAATCGGCTTCATTGAATATCAAAAACAGACTTTATTTAGCACAGCAATAAGTCATACCACGGGAGCAGAACGCAACACTGAGTCCCCAAACCCAGCAGACTCAGTCCCACCCACCACCAAACGATAATTGGACATAAAAGTGTGAGGAGAACTCCAGGAAGCAGCCCTGCAGATATCGGCCATGGAAGCCCCCTGAAAGCAAGCCCAGGAAGCAGCTACCCCCCGAATCAAACTTCCCTGAACCGACCCAGGTGCCAACACACCACAAGCCTCATATGCAGCACCCACAGCCCAGCGTAGCCAACAACTGAGAGTAGTCCCAGAAAGCTTCAGACCCTGACCGACCAGGCCAAAGGTCACAAAAGGGAATCCACCTTACGAAAAGGCCCAGTACACAGCAAGTACACCTCCAGAGCCTGCCAGACATCCAAACAGTGCAGCCGCACGTCAACCTCCGAAAGAGGATCCGGACAGAAGACAGGCAACACCAGATCATCGGAGCAGGTAAACGAGGAAGGGACTTTGGGAACAAAGGAAGGATCAGGCCTCAGAACCACCCGATCAGGAAAAAAACACAAAAAGGGTGCCGAACAAAGCAAGGAGCCCAACTCACCAATCCTTCGAGCCGAGGTAATAGCGACAAGGAAAAGCACCATGACTGTCAAAAACCGCAAAGAAACCTCAAGCAGAGGTTCAAATGGTGCCCCCTGCAAAGCCCCCAAAACCAGAGGCAGACCCCAACTAGGCGCAAAGGACTTAGTGACAGGCTTCTGGAGGAAAGAACTCAGCAACAACCTGGACACCAGAGGGCCCACCGGCTCACAGTCCGAACCCTGAAAAGCCCGAACAGCCGCCCACTGATCCCACAGTGAGGACACAGCCAGACCCAGGTCAAACCCATCCTTCAAAAAATCCAAGACATGCACCGGATCTACCTCTAACGCAGACCACCCCCGAGACATACACTAAGTCTGAAAAGACACCTGATGTCTGGCATAGGACCGAAGAGTGAAGGGGCGCCCGGACCGCTGAATAAACTCAGCCACAGAAGGAGAACACCTCAAAGCCACTAGGTTCATCCTCTCAACAGCCAACCCGCCAGTCGCAGGTGGACTAGACACCCCCGAGACAGAGGGAGAAACCACAGGGGAAAAGGGACCACCTGCGACCTCCAGCAAGGCCCCACTGATAACCTCAACAACAGAGGGAACCAAGTCCTCCTGGACCACTCCAGAGCCACCAGGACCACCAAGACCCAATCCAGCATGATCTTTAGCAGGACCCATGGAAGAAGAGCAATCGGGGGAAAAGCATACATCAAGCCCCCCTCCCACCGGAAGGACAGGGCATCCACCCTCCAAACCGTGTACGACCGAACCAGAGAACAAAACCTCTCCCTCAAGGCGTTCCCAGGAGCGGCAAACAGATCCACCACCAGGCAACCAAACACCTCTCGCGTCAGGCACATTTCGGACAGGGAGGGAAACACCCTGCTCAGGCGATCTGCCTCCAAGTTCAAAACCCCCTGCAGATGCAAAGCCCTCAGAGACAACAAGTGCAACTCCACCCACATGCAGATCTGGTGAGCCAACAGGTTGAGGGATGCCACCTTCGCACTTCCCTCGCGGTTGACATAACACACTACCACCGTGTTGTCCGTCCGCACCATTACATCCCTCTGGAGGACCCAAGGAAAAAAATGAGCCAACACCAACTGAACCACCTTCAACTCCCTCCAATTCGAGGACATGCCAGCCTCCATCACAGACCATAGCCCCTGCACCGACTCCTGAGCCAACACCGCCCCCCAACTGAGTTCGCTGGCATCTGTCATCAGGACCAACCTCTCCTGGGACACAAAGGGCGAGCCCAGTAAGAGGTTCCATTCCACCAGCCACCAGGACAAATCCCAGGTGATGCCCACACACCCTGGAATCAACAGCTCGTAATCCAAAGAGGCCGGATCCCAATGCCCCAGAACATGATTCACCAGGGAGTACAAGTGCAAACGGGCCCAAGGAACAATCATCACAGTAGCCAACATCAGCCCTTGAACACGCAACCACTGGCGAGCCGTGGAAGACTGAGACCCAAACACCTTCCTCAGCTCATGCACCAGAGTCAGTCTGCTGGGTTCAGACAGGAAGACTTTTCCCAACCTGGTATTGAAAACCCCCCCAATGAACAGCAGTTCCTGAGTGGGGCAAAGATGGGACTTCTCCAAGTTCAGAATCCACCCGAACTGTAGAAGGAGCCCGCAAACCTCCTGGGAATGTGCCCGAACCTGAAGGAAAGAAGAGGAAGAAATCAACCAATCGCCCAAGTAAGGGAACGCCCGGATCCCCTGAGCATGCAACAAACCCACCAAGGGTGCCAACACCTTAGTAAACACTCTAGGAGAGGCAGACAGTCCAAACGGCAATACATTGAACTGGTAATGATCCACCCCCACACAGAAACGCAGGAACCGTTGCGAAGCCGCGTATACCGGCACATGAAAGTAGGCATCCCGGATATTCAGAGAAGCCAGGAAATCCCCCACCGACAGGAAGGGAAGAATCATCTGCAGAGTTACCATTTTGAAGGACCAGTGAGGGACACACAAATTCACGGCCTTCAGATCCAGGACAGGACGGTAGTCCCCATTCGGCTTCTGGATCAGAAACAGGATTGAGTAAACCCCCAACCCTGCTGACTCACAGGCACCCTCACCACAGCCACTTTGGCAACCAAGTCCCGGACTCCGTCCAACAGAGCACAACACTTCGAGTGAGATCTGGGAACAGGGGTGGCCCTGAACACCTCCATCAAAGCAACCCCAAATTCGATCCAGTAGCCCAGCTGGACCATCTTCAGGACCCACTGATCTCAAACAAACTCCTCCTAAACATGAAAAAAAGACTTGAGGCGACCCTCAACAGGCATCCCCACCGAACTCCCCAAATAGTCATGACTTGGAGGGACCTGCAGAAGAGGAAGCATCCTGTTGACCCCAGGATTTGTGGAAGGAAGGGACACCCCAGCCACGTCCCCTACTACGAAAGGGCTGGGCCGCCATCTTAGATTGAAATGCCTGTCCAAAAACCAGCTTATAACCCGCAAGACCTGAGAAGAGCGGACCGAAGCCAACAACTTCTTATCCTAAGCCGTTTTCTTAATCAGTGCCCCCAATGGTTCCCCAAACAGTTTAGTGCCCATGAAGGGAAGCTTCACCACGGCAGCCTTCTGAGCAGCTTTCGCCTTCGAAGGCTTAAGCCACAACTGCCTCCGAGCAGCCACAGAGGCCCCAGCCGGTGCCGCCGCTGCACTAAGGGAATCGAAGGACAAATCCACCATGAAACGCAACTGCTGCTCCAACAAGGACAAAGATTCTGAGGGATCCTCATCCTGCAAGAGCTGCACAGAAATACCCTGACAGTCTTTTAAAAGTGATTAAACCAGATAGCTGGTGTAAGTCGCAGACCAGACAGCAAGATTAGAGGCAGCAAAGGACCGCTTCAAGGCCCCCTCAACCTGCTTGTCCCCAGGATCCAAAGGAACTACATCTTCGGACACCACAATGCTCTGACACGCCATACCAGCCAGCTGGGAATCCACCTTTACCACAGCCGGGAATTCCTCAGCGGACCCCTGTAAAGGATACCTCTTCGCCAGAAACCGGGTAAAGGCATGTTTGTCAACATCCTTCCATTCCCCCTCCAGCACATTCCTCACAGACTTATGAATGGGGAGGCTCTCAGGCTCCTTCTTCAGCTAATCAGTGAAAAAGTATTCAGACTCTCCACCCTCCAAGGGACTAGAGAAGCCTAAATTGTCCCAAACATGTTGCAGACCACAGCGAAGGTCTGCTCCCTGTACAAAATGACCCTTCACCTCTTCATCAGAATCAATGTCCAGATCGACCTCCGTCGAGGCATCCAATTTTTGCTTTTTAGGCTCCTGGGGACCACAAGCCAGAAAAGCCACAGCCACTGCGGCCTCAATCATCTTCTGAGCCTCAGCCAGGGAAGGAGCAGAGGAAGGGCCAGCAACCACCGCCTCCTCCTCACATCCGAGCACACCCTCAACAGAACCTCTACCCTCCATGATGGACGCAGTAAAGCAGACAAACCACCCGTCCATAAATACCCAGACCAATCAACCAAGGCCGGAAGGGCCAATCAGTGAAACACCACGACCCATAGCCGATCCCCAACCGGACCGGAGGCCGGCTTCCAAAACAGCCAATAAGAGACTATGGCACAAAATATAAAACAACTGATCCACGCAGGCCCCTGCCATAAAGAACAAAAGCTGACCATGCCCCCAGAAGCCGCCCACGAGAGAGAACACTACAGGTAAGGCACCCCAGACACGCCCTCTATCCCAGCACACCTAGGACAGATCGAAATCCCCAGGTGCTGAACCCAGCGCATCACAGGCAAAGAGGCAGAGACCCGACATGCCAGGAAAACCCGGGAAATCCCTTGCGGACTTTAAACAGGCCGCAACGCATAGTACGCAGCAAGTACCCGAGCACATACGGACTCCAAAACAGAAGCCAGAACCAGGGAACAGCCGCGGCTCTTAAAACCACGCAGCGCCCCCCTCGGGACCTTCGTTATGAATAGGAAGGGAATCAAAACATTAGGGCAACTCGGACTCGGAAACGAGAACTGAGCCCCTCGCGCAGAAGACCTCCGGTGAGGAGCCATACCGCCACCCCTTCGGCGTGCAGATAAAGGCACAGCTGCACCCACCACCTCCCCTTCCTCCCCGGTTGTTCCCACTAGAGCAGGGAATCATCCGGAAGAGGAGAAGCCGCATCAGGACCGCAACTACGCCAGTAGGCCGCCCGGCCTCCAACACCCGAGTCTCGCTACAGCAGGGACTTAGACACGCACCCATGCAGGCACGCAGGGCATAACGACGGCAGCTCAAGCAGAACGCCACACACTTACCGACGGGAGGCGGTAGGCCCCCCCATGAGAGGTCAAGCCCGGAAACAGTCCAGCAGAAAAAACAAACAGGTTCTGGTTCTGGGGGTCACGTGTTATATGCCTAAGTGGGAGTGGCCTGGAGGAAAGGGATGGGCGTGGAGTTTGCTTGGGAATTTCTGGTGGGAGGAGCTATGCTCATCTGGTTTGGACTGGGATGGGGAAGGCAGACGAGGAGGTAATGTATGAGCCTCCTGTCGAGTACAGGAGTGCTGGTGGATTCCTGCTGCAGAGAATGCTGGGGCCTGTGTTTCTGGCCCTGTGCCCTAAACCAAGAATGTTAGGCCACAATCACTTTGTTCGCCATGTAAAACATACTAGGCCACACTCAGAAAAAAGCTTGCAGGTAAGTTCATTTTTACCCCAGCTACTTCCCCTACAACCCCTCAGGCTGCCCTTGCTTACAGGTAACGTTTTACCGGTTGCTGCAGAGCAGGCGAGGGGCACCACTGACACCGGTGAACGGTGTGGCAAGATGGATCAGCAAACAGGGCCCCCTGCCCCAGGGACCAACACCTCAGTGCTAGCTAGTCGCAAGCACACTTTCCTGATGCACTTGCTAGTGGACGTGATGGGGCCACCGGCCCATGCTGGAATCAGCCCTGCTGCGGGCTGGAAGCTTCTTGGTGAAGCCTCATATGTGGACACAGCTACCGTGGTGGGAGCCCTCCTCGATTCCCAGCTGAAATCACAAAATCCAATGAAGAAGGAACCACAATTGGTCTCCCTCTTCTCTTGAGTTTTATTTTCGTTGAGTTAGACTTTCTTGGGCTTAATGGACAATGAGCAGAGGTAGGATCATGCAGACAAGGGGCATGGATAATTTGGGTCAGAGTAGAGAGTCTGCTAGGGTAGCCAGGGTATTAGAAAGAGCAGTTTTAGGTTTGCATTCTGGAATTCTTCGGTGAATGACAAATTCTGAAATACATTTTTGGTTGTTGGTGTTTCCTATAGAAGTGTTTAGCTTTACCTATAGTTTAATTAAAAATAATTGTTTTGATATCATCCCTGATGCCATCATTATGGCTACCTAAATAAAGTAAGCTCTGTTCCACTGTTACTGTTCATCTTCATCACTGTAGTGCTCATTGGCGCCCACCAATCCTCAGGCATAAGGACACATAACTTAAGTGAATTGTTGCACAGCAGATACCAGAGGACAGTTATTAGACACAACTTTTCTGGCATATGTGCCAATGCACTCCAGGTGCAGGGTAGGCATAGGAGCCTTATGTACTAAACATGGATTTGGTAAAGTGGTCGCAATTTGCAGGCCAACATATGTAGAAATATGTCAGTTCACAAAATACCAAATCGTAGTGGATCACAATTCAGCATACCTCGTAAATATTAATGATATGGGTTGCACATTGTGACCCACTAGGATTACCTACAATCACAGGCACGGTGGCCAGATTACTTCTAAATAAAACAATCTTTTTTTTTTTAAATGCAGTCCGTTTTCCTATAAGGAAAACAGAATGCATTTAAAAAAGAAAATAAACACTTGTACAAACATTTTTTAGGACAAACAACAGTCCCTGCTCCTAAATTTTATTATTTTAATCATGCATAAAGGGGTACCCTTTCTGTTTGTGGATAGGTTACCACTTGCTTAAAGGTGGTGGTAAATTATTAATGTTTTGCAGCCAGTTTTGGTCACAAAACATTAATGCATAACATAAGGGATCAGTCTGTGTTAAGGATGGCCTTAACTCGCCCCTTCCAAATACCGATTCTTTGTGGTTTCCTAAGCCGATTTAACGATTTGGAAAACATTTTCTGTAACATTAAATGTGCTTTAGGGCATTATTAACTGGGTTTTAGGGTTCACAAATCCTGTGATTTACTACATCAGAGGGTTTGCGAATGCAAAAACAAATCATTACATGAGGCCCATGAATTGCTGCTTCTAAAGTCCAAAGCAATGCTATGTTTACTTATAACTGTTACAGATCCTACTGTGTGTCTCATTAGACACTGATTCTGATGACATTGCTGTGTCACTGAACCTTGTCCTCAATGTATATTAGTGCTGGTTCGACTGGCTAGTTGATACTGCATAGACAGTGGTTAAAGCAGCTTTCTGTACTTTGCCTAACTTAATCTGAGCACAACATGTGACAACAGTCCATCATAAAATGCCCTCGGAATATACTGTGATTTTGGGGAATGTCAGCTGGTAGTAAGTAATGTAACTTCTGTGTGATAAATACAGATCGTCATGAAGTACGGTGTGCCCAGCCTGTGCACACTTAAGCAATTCTTTTCACATTACCCTTTCAAAAAGTGACATATTGATGTTGTGAGATATTGGGTTGTTTGCTGAGGTTTATTCAAGCAACAGCCACAATCCCCATCAAGGTGAGCCACAAAAAGTCAGTAAATTACCTCGTGCTTAACCCTCTGGTAGCTTGGCACAAACGTGGTCAGGCTTAACTTAGAGGCAACGTGTCTAGTATTTATGCAGCACACAAACAGTAACAAAGTGAAAACACAACACAAGAAGACCCCCCACTCCAATTTAGAAAAATAGAGTACATGTGAGTAAAGTATTTGACACCATAACAACAAAAATCTAATCAGTAAAACCAGAGTTATGAATTTGTAAAGTTTACAGTGAAATCGAGCACCTAAAAGACCAAATCACCAACAGCAGATATCTAGTTGTGTGAGACAGGGGTAAAGTTGAACATTAAGGCCACCGCAGTGGAGAAAAGTTCAGATATATAAAGTGGATTGGCCCCGGTCACAACTTACATATGGACCTATAAGAAATTTCAAGTAAAAAGGTCTGAGATGGTACAGTTCAGCAGGTTAAGGCAGCTGGTGGTGTCCGAGGAGGAGGAGGAGGAAGCATCGTCCACGGTGAGGCATTGGATGAACTCATAGTAAAGATTCCTTTGATCTGAGTTATTCTCTTTTTATGGAAGTCAAAAATCTTCAGCAGGACAAAGCTGCAGAATGTAGTCAATGAGGGCTCCACGAGGCCGGATACCCCTTCTGCAAGGAGCTGCTGAACAGGATTTGCTGCTGCAGAGAAGAACGTTGTAGGCGCTGCTGAGAAGTCAGGCCAGCCTGCGATGCATTATGGGTGGATCGAGGAGTAGGAATGTCCTGGTATCCTCTCTGTTCTGAGAACACTTTTCAGCCAAAACATTTTTAAGTCCCAGTTTTTGGATTTGGGCTATCTGGGCACCTTTTGCACCACTTCTAAGGGTCTAGGACTAGAGAGGCACCACTTGGAGGCGCAGGACTCACTCAGGCAGGGTCCAGCTGTGGGTTCAAGATAGTTGGAGCCCTTTTTGTCCCTAGGGTTCTGAACAGGTCAGCCATCCTGCCCTTGCAGTCACTCTGGAAGTCCTCGGTTCATGGTGGTGTGCAGGGCTCAAGCAGCAGGGCAGGCCTCCGGGGTGCAAGGCAGACTTCAGGTAGCAAAGCAGTACTTCTTGGTGCAGCAACGCAGTTTTGAAGTACACAGCAGGCCAAAGCAGAAGGCAGTCTTCTGACAGCCCTTCCACATGTCCAGAAAGTGAACTAAATAGCGGGTCAGAGGGACCTATTTTTATGCCTAGTGCCTCCTTTGAAGTAGGAGAACATTCTGAAAGTTCCCCTTTTAAAAGTGCTCTTACTCTATTGACTTGCAAGTGGGGCTGAGATGGCCCATCCAGGTGTATCTAATGCTGCTATTGTGTGCCTGTCTGGGGGGAATATACAAAGGCCAACTGCCACTCACACCCAGTCGTGTGGCCCAGGAACAGACTGCAGTCACTAAATTGGGCATGAAAATGCAATTTCAGAATTGTGACTTTAAATCCAAATTTACCATTAAAGATGGTTTTAAATTACAATTTTCTAGACACCAAATAAGACTTTCCTACCTGCCCCTGGTTTAGCACTTATTAAATGCAAAACGGGAATCCAATAATATCCTACAGGAAAGGAAGGCCTCACAGTAGTGAGACCTGAATTTGTGAGTTTTTCACCACTAGTACAGGTAAAACTTAAAAGTACCACATTTTAGTTTGAAAGCACCCTCACCTAGAAGCAGGGCCTACCTTAAGGGTGACCTATATGTATTAAAAAGATTGTTTGTGGGGCATGGTCTGACAAAGCATGGCGTAGGATGTCTCCTGCCAGAGCTTCGGACCCCAGAGGCTTTTCCAAGCTATTGTCAGAAACAGGGCTGTCTTAGACCACCAAATCGGACAGCCTCGGCCCCTTGTGTCACCCGCTTCAAACCGGTTGGAGGTGGAATCATTGAGGCCTCAACTGGATGCTGTGGATGGCGCTCTCCTTGGATGGCTGAAGTGAGGGTGCGGCCATCTTGATTGCAGTCCCGGTGAGTGGCGGCCTTACATCGGTTAGCTGTTACCGCTGGGCTGCTGTCGCTCCCTGGGGATACTTGTCTTCCTGAGATTTGGGTGCTTTTCTCAGGGTTTGCCCCCTCCCCCACCTAGGTGTTGTCTGCCCATGAGGTCAGATTGCGGGGGTCTCCGGCAGCGATCTTGGGGCCTGGAGAGTGTAGGTGGCCGTCCGAATGCCTCCCCTGGTGCTCTGCCCTGGGGGGCCTCTGACTGTCCCAGCCTTGCCGCTTGACTCGGCGGGCAGTTGAGGGAGTATTGGTAGCAGTTACGGCTCTGCAGGGGACTCCCGAAACAACCTACCCACGGCGCTTGGAGCCTCGCGCGCCTGTAGCGGCCGGGGAGGGTCACCTCCAAGTGGCCATCCAGCCCTCCGCCTGGTCCCCTGCTATCGCTCGCTGCCTGGGTGGGGCTGCAGAGTTTATGACAGGGCCAGAGGCAGATTTTTTGTGAATGTTGCTCTAGTACCCAAGAAAGAGGTGAGGGGAGAGCTGGGGAGGTTAATTTTAGCCCTGGATGGAGAGTCCTTGCACCTTTTCCCCCTGGCTTTTGATCCTCTACAGCATGCCACGATGCCTGATCTGACCCCAGGATTTGCCTTAATTGCAATGGTCTACACTCCTGGAAGATGGCCCCCGCCCTCAGTGCCAAAGGTGCGTGCTGCTGTGCTGTGGTTCACAGGTCCTATTGGTCTGGCTTCTACCTGTTTGATGCTGTCACTCTGGGCCCTTGAGTGCAGTGTGTAGCCCCCTGCATGCCCCCTGCATGCCCCCATTGGGGACCCTTGCCCTCTGAGCTGAAGACACCAACTGTCCACTCTCTGGAAGGCTGGTTTCCTGGCACCTGGGGCCCTCTGCCATTAGACCTGCTGGCAGACCCCCTCATATACATACTGGAGAGACTCATCATAGTGCTCTGTCGTAAGCTTGGAGTGCTCTTTTTCCTACACTGTGCTTTGGCGTGTTCCTTTCACCCCTACCCGATATCACACCTGGATACTGCGGTGATATAATCACTTCGCTGTCACCCTGCCTCCATGCCGTGGCAGTTCCAACAGGGATGCTTTTGGGACTATAGCTTAAGACATCTCAGTATTCTCCCTCTAGAATAAATCAAATACATCATTAATGGAGTTAGCTACAACAAGGGCAAAGCCTTCGTCTGAGACTATGCTGTCTGTGCCTATCAGCAAGTTTGCAGGGATAGTTTCCTTCAGGAGCTTTGGATGGAGATTGGCTCCCTCAAGTCTGAATTAATGATGTGCCTTCATGAAATTCAGAGAGATGTGGAGGGGCTCAGCTAACAGGTCAAAGACATGGAACAAACTTTGGATTCTCGCACTGAAGACCTTGAGTCACTGTGGTGCCGGATGGCAAGCCTGGAAGACCAGCAAATTGTTCATCAGCTAAGGCAAGAAGGCACTAAAAAACGCAGTCGGACATACAATATCCTTGTCAGAGGCGTCCCGAATGGCATAGAGGTCTTGATATATCATGGCTTTCACAGCTGATATTTCCCACGCCATACGGGGGGATCCAGAGGCTTCCCTACTGGTTCTGGATAGGGTGCATTGAGTGGCGGTGACGCCGGGTCTGATGGACTTCCCTCTCGACATTCTCACACAAGTGCATTACTTTGTAGAGAAAGAAGCAGTACTACAGGCCTTTCGAAAAAGTCAGACCTAGTGTACAAGGGGCATACCATTCAGCTGTTCCAAGACCCGATGCCCACCACTGTGTAGAGGCGTTGGGAATTCTGGCCAGTCACAAGCAAGCTCTCAGAACTTGGCATTGGGTCACCCCTTTACTATTATCTTTAAGTGGGTGCGCCAATGCAAGACTATACAATCATTGAGGGAAGCAACCCATCTTCTGAACATGTCGCAGACCACGGAGGCAGCCATTCCCTGTTCCACTGGCTCCCCAACTCGCCCTGCACTACCCCCCGGCCTGGACTACTGTCCCTCTTAAAAACACCTCCAAGCACAACAGGGATCTTATGTCTTGTGATGCCTAAAGAGACATTATTCAGCACCTTCGCAACATGGTGGATCTTCTGTGCTTCCACCTTCGACATCGGAGTCAAATTGAAATACTGCACTCACCCGGACTGCTGGAGGTGGAGGTGACCTAGAGATGTCTATCCCCTCTTGGACAGATTTTTACTTTTGAGGCCTACCCTCAAAGGGTGGCCTCATTACAGGATCTCTTGTGCTTCGGGGGGGTTGAGGAGGGGTGGGGTGGTTGGGTACTACTTGTGTTGCATGGCCAGGACTGCTCTGTCTTACCACCCTTATGGTTTCCCTATAGGTACTACTCCACCATAGGAGATACAATGGCATTTTGCTGGCCCTGATGCTCATAGGTCCTGTGGTCTGATGGCCCTTGAAAGTGTAGTGGCCGTCGACCCATCCCGCAAACCCAGACAACCAGGACGTGACATCCCCTGTATGATCAGAGCTGTTAGGCATAGGCTCTACCCAGTTGTTTTGGCCTGGTTGGCCTTTCATACATGTTCACTTCCACGTGCGCATTTTCCTTCTTAGGTTATCGATCATCCCGGGGGACCACTCTTTAGACTTGCAATTGCATCAGTCGCAGCACACACATTATACGGTTTTCTGACTCACTGTAGAGGGCCTGGCCTTTCATTCTCTCTCCTTGGCTCTCTCCTTATCCCCCTCACCATTGTCTCCCTGGAGATGCTTATATCTGTTACAGGGAAATACTTACCAATCCATGCCTATGACTACTGGCCCGGGATTAAAATCCTCACTCTCAATGTGCGAGGACTCAACACGCCAAACAAAGGGAAACAAGTATGGCGTTATCTACTTCAGCAGAATGTCGATGTTATTTTCCTCCAGGAGACCAATCTCCTCAGACAAGATACTCTCTGCATGAGACACCCTGCATACCCCCTCCGTTATAAGGCCTATGCCTCCACCAAGACGGCTGGCTTTGCAATCTTTTGCTAGTCCACCCTCTGTTCCGGGGTCTCAAGGGTGGTTTGGGACGGGAAGGGCCGCTATCTGAAATTAACGGTACAACGTGGCTCGCGCACCCTCACTCAACTTAATGCCTTCACGCCAAATAAGATCCAGGACGCATGCCTCAGGGGCTTGCTCAAAGTCCAAAGTTTGCACATTCACCAATCTTATTTGCGCATTGACTATCTCTTATTCACCCCATCTTTATTGCGCCATCTAACAAGACCCTGATATCGGACGTTTCAATATCTGATGACACACATCTAGAGCTTCTTTGGACTCGACTAGAGGGTAGAACTAATTCTTAGCCATAGTGGATCCTCCCATTGCCGCTACTGCACGATCCAGTAGGTGGATACCTGACAATACATAAATAACTACTTCAAACGTCACTCACACCCTGATACCTCAGAGGATATCCTTTGGGATGGATGTAAGGCTACCATTCGGGGAGCCATTTCCACTATTTTCAATGGCCGGACATGAGAGGCCAGGCTGGTTAAGACGGGCCTTGCAGCTGATATTAAGGGGCTGGAACACCTTGACCACTCTGCCCCATCCAGGTTCACTAAAGAACGCTTATCATTTTTGAGGGGCCAGTTACGGGCGCACTGCACTAACAAGGCTGAATGCCATTTATTGGCACTGAAAAAAACATACTATGAGGAGGGATAAGGTGGGAACTCTTGTGGCACAGAAGCTTTGGCAGCATCGGAACCGGCACTCATATTCCTGGGCTTCAGTCTGCAGATAGCACCTGGGCAACCTCGGAGGTGGCCAAACAGTGGCTGTTGCATGACTTTTATGACGCCCTTTTTATTGACCCAGGCCAGGTTGGCTTCATTTGTACCAGACAGGGGATGGACAATGGCGCACCTGGTAGAAAAACCACACCACCACACTATTCCATCCTGCCTCCTCTACCTCGATGCAGAAAAGGCTTTTGATATGGTCAGTTGGCCATTCAAGAGGGCAGTACTCTTCAGGATAGGCTAGGGGCCCGTGATGATCTCAAGAATAATGGCCTCTAATGTCTCCCCCAGTGCCAGCATCCGTGTAAATGGAGGTTGGTCTCAGTCTATCCAGTTGTGGAGCGATACAAGACAGAGCTGTCCCCTCTCACCTCTCTTGTTTGCCTTTGTAGTGGAACCCCTAGCAATTGTTATTCAACATTGCATAACATCATGGGCATACCCTTTGGGGGGCGATCGCACCAAATCACCCTGTATGCCTATCACCTTATATTGACCCTCGCCCTGCCTGAGTTCTCCCTCCTGGTGTTGGTGCAGGCATTGACTGCCTTTAACAGGTCTTGGGTTTTAAAATTATTATGGCTAAATCTCAAGCCTTGAATCTAATGCTGCCCCCACAGCCTTTCACTCCTTTTCAGTAGGCCCCTCACTCTATTTGATACTTTGGCCTCAACTTGACGCCCTCCCTAGCTACTTGAATGATGGCCAATTGGCCAGAATATTGGAAAACCATTCTGGAAGACCTTCATCATTAAAATCCATCATTTCACGTTTGCAGGCTCGGTCGACTAAATGCAGTAAAGATGCCCCTCCTTCCCAAGCTCCTATACCTCTTCCAGACCCTTTCTACCACGATCCCTCAAGATGAGATTACGTGCCTTCAGCGTGACGCACGCTCTTTCATCTGGAGGAGCAAACGGCCTCATTTCTCTAACTTCATATTGATGCTACCCCAGGACAGTGGGGGATTGGGATGCCCCAACCTTCTTGAGTATTATTGGGCAGCTCACTTACGATTTATCTCTGAGTGGGTTGTGAGACAAGCAGTGGTTCCACATGGACCATGATATGGCTTGTCGACCCCTCTGGGATCTGGCATGGCTCCCATAACATGTGAGGCCACGGAGTGCCTATATCAATGTCCCTATGAAAACTGTCCTTGAAATATGGGATAGGGTGGTCTTAAAACAAAATCATACCACCTTCCTTTCAACCAAAACCTCTCTTGCGCAGAATCCGCAATTTGTCCCAGCCTTACAACCACACTCTTTTCCACATTGGAGAGAGGGGGACTGCGCACCCTTAGAGACCTGTTTGAGGGTCCTTAAAAATGTTCGACCAATGCCAGCAGGACTTTGGTCTCCCCATATCCACAAAGCTACAATATATTCAACTTTGCCATTGGGCTCTCTCTCTGCCCAATGCACAGCAAGTCACGCACCGCCTCACTGCTTTTGAGACCTCGGTCCAATCGTTTGACAGGACTCAGGAGCTGATCTCCCTTGCATACCAGGTCCTTCAGCATTCTTCCCCTCTCAGCCCACATCCTTAACAAACACAATGGCACGGGAGGTTGGTGAAGATATAATCAGGAAACAATGGGAACAACTTTGGCACGATATTCATAAAATACATAAATACATTTCAAACGTGAAGCTACATATAAGATAAAGACACACTGGTATCTCACTCCGAAGCGCCTACACTCTATCTTTCCTGCCACCTCACCACTCTGTTGGTGTTGTACAACAGTGTCAGGAGACTTCATACACATATAGCGCAGCTGCTCCATTATGGCAATGTTCTGGAAAGATATTCTTAGTCATATAAGAGAGACGTTAGGGTTCCCTCTCCCAGAGTCCTATTCGACTATTATTCTGGGCGTCTGACCTCAGCACTTGCAAGCTATGTTGCACTCGGACTGACATTTAATCGGACACATGTTAGGGCAGCCAAACAACTGACAGCATTACATTGGAAAAATCGCACACTTTCCCTCTGGCTCATTGGTTTGCATGCATGTGGCAGGTCCTCACCTTGGAAATTCGGACTCATAGGATCACCTACACTGAAAAGAGATTCACTCACATCTGGCAACCCCTAGTACTATATCTCTCGAGACTGGGCAACTCACATTTCATGCCCCCTAGGCTTACGGTCCTCCAGCTTTTCGATTTATTCTTACGCTTTGTTATACAGCGCATCCTTGCCTTCACTGCCCTGTACTCCCCCTGTATGGGTCCCCAAGGGATACTCTCTCGCAACAGATGACTGTCTTAACCTACACGCTAACTCCCCTTTTACAAGCGCATCTTTATATTCCTTCTATGTTGTGTTGTTGAATGTTTACTTTATCTATTATGTTGGCACATGCTAGCTACACTACTTACAAGGTTCTTTAGGTCCATGGTGATCCTTTCATAGTAATGGGGATGTAAAATGGCTATATTGTGATGCTCTCTCAAAGCACTGATTTACCCCCCAGGGTTAGCCTGGCAGACAGGACTGGGTTGCAAAGGATCATTGTGCACATCCGAGAGTTTATTTGAAGTCACCCCTACATCAAATGGACTTTTGGGTACAAGTACTGGGTCTCTGACCCCTTGAAATCAGACACTTCTGGATCTTGAACTGAACCTCTGTTAGAAGGACTGCTCTGCTATGTAAAGGATTCCACTGGACTACTTTCCTGAAAGGACTACTTTTCAGCTTGATGCCTTGCAACTTCCTCACTCTGCTGGAAGGAGACCTGGACTTTGCCTTCCCTCCAAGTGATCTCCAAGGGTTACCAGGTTTGCCTCCTGTTTTACGAAGTCTCAGGGACACAAAACACTTCCTGCATTTCTGCTGGTGCTGCTAGAGTCTTCCTTCTGTGAGTCCTACCCTTTCCTGAAGTGCCTCCTTCAAGCTCTGGGCCTAAGAAGTGGGTTCTGCAGCTGCCTTCATCACCTACAGCTCCTGGGCCCATGAAAGCTTTTGGGCTCTTTGTGACCACACTGGGACTGCGCTGCTTGCTCTAAGGGTCAGTGCAAGCCACCGCAGCATCACGCTCTTGCACAGCAAGCATCGCCGCCTGCGACTTCGAGGCACCGTCTGCCATCTGCGATGTCCGGCTGACCCTTAGCACCCACAGTATCATCACTAGTGGCACTCTCCTTGCTCCTGTCGACCATCTTCCCCATGCATGGGGTACTTTGCTTAGCTTGAGAAGGTAAAACTTCAGCAGGACCTGTTTAGAACTGTATCTGATCCGATTAATTACAAAGTTAGCGATCACTTCAGGCTTTTATATATATTGGGATGAGTTTTACTGCATTCTTCCAAAAGAGATGATAATTAAATGCTGTACTCAGTGTTTGGATCAGATCGCAAACATTGTCCAAAAATTAGGAATATTGACAGAGAAATCTGAGATCTTGAGTGGAAAACAAATCAACCTAAAGTCATTGTGAAGAAATACTCATCATTTATTGGTATGTATAACTAATTCAATGCAAATTTTAGAATGCATGTTTCTGTTTGCAATGTTCTGTCTTTCACTAAGACGCCTGCATTTTACCTGAATGAGGGCAACCCTAGCAATTACTGAACAGAATTAGGTGAAAACTAGCTCTTGAATCCTTTATTTGAACTGTAATAATGTGATGAAACCTCTTTTGCTTTAGCCGTATAAGCAAAGGTCACAGGAAATTCAAACTGGGAGCAAGTTCTAATGAGACGCCTGCTTCAGGTGCGCGGCATTAATCATACATTGGCTGATACTGAGACCTGAGGTTTATACTTCGTACAAGTCTATTATATTTCTCCCGTCAGTGCTTGGTGCAGCTGTGCGCTGTTATTTCCCTTTGTTACACAAAGAACAACAGTTTGCTCGATAATTACAAATTGTATTGTTTGCCTTGTATATGATAACGAAAGGCAGAATGTGACATTTTTTAGAATGTGAAAAGACGACATACTTTCACACTCAAATCATAATCTGCTGGAAATACATTTAAATGTGCATTTATTTCATTAATGCATTTTGCTTCATATGTTTTTAACTGATCTTTGCTTTCCATGTCTCTATACATTGTAGAACAGAATAATGTATAAATCTGTTTGGTGCAAGTTTAATTATACACGTCTATCTATCTATCTATCTATCTATCTATCTATCTATCTATCTATCTATCTATCTATCTATCTATCTATCTATCTATCTAACTTTCTGTCTGTCTGTCTGTCTGTCTATTCTTCATCCATAGAAGAGTGTATTTGCCATAATGAAATATGCCATATTTATTATAGCATTCCCGTGGCTTAAAACATTCTTAAATGGTTTTAGATCAAGAAACAGTATCGTGATTTCAGAAAGCTTTCGCTTGCAGAAGGCTATTTTCACATAAGGTAACCCTAAAGGATTCTTAAAAGCGTTCTCCCGGGGAAAAGAGTCTTAAAACGTTTTCGTATGGCTCAATCCTCTCTTAACGTTGCATTATTTCACGGATACCATTTGGTTCCCGGTTTAAAACATTCTAATACTTCATTACCTTGTATTTGCACATTTTGTACATCTCTTGGTAAAGAGTACCTCATCTTCAATGTTGGAAAATAGAAATGTGATTTTCAGAAAAGTAGTGGGTTCAGCAAAATGTTTCTGTAATGTTATCTGTTGCTCAAGTAGGTCTTGCATTCCCTCGGTGAGAAGATACTACCTCATGCTTATTAGTTTTGTTTCAGTAACAGTCTCTATCACATGGGCATGTTCCATTGACTTGTTTTGAGAGGAAAATGTAGAAGAAGCCTCTAAAATTGCATGTGATGGAGCGGGGATTCAAAAAAGAAACCCGCTGTTGTTAAGTACCCCTTAACATATACTAATGTTAAGTAGATAGAATACTAATGTGCACCTATACATTACATGATGGTAGATCGCTTCGCAAATTCCATGACATTAATCTTAACCAAACGTAAATAACCAAAGATGCAATAATGTGGTGAGAAGAATGTGTTGTGAATGGCTTACACTGCAAATTGTGCTCATAGTATATTAGAAGGCATGTCATGTGATGCTTAAGTAACACTAATTGTCGTTGCTTTTACTTATGCCTTGCTGAAATAACTGCTAACTTGGCTCTGAATAAAGGAGGGTGGTTAACAGTGAACGTTTCATTACCACATTATTAATAAATGTCTGTTTCAAGTTATTTTAGTAAAAGGACAAGTCGCCATGTTTTTAAAATTGACTAAACTGTGATGAGTGAGACTTGCAGCGTGCACAAACCACGTGATACTGTGGAAAAACTTGCTGAGCCTGCTGAAAGAATGTGATGCGGTGAAGGACACGACACTTGAAGAGTGGCCAACGTGTGTGTTTCCCTGTGAAAGTCTGCGAATTTATAAAATGTATAAACTTTGTCCTTAACATGCTACGTTTTCCTCATGAGAGAGTAGGGATGTATATTGAATAGATGGGAAACGAAAATGAACAATGGGGTAGTTAAAGAAAGCATGAGCTAATGTCGAATGACCATCCACCCCTCGTTTTAACCAATCCCGTAGCTAGAATGGGTGACATTAGCAACTTTAGTGGGATGGACATGTACAAAAAAGGGTATAAAGAATAGGTGATTTAGGAGTGGGCTTAGAACGGGTCGCTGCTGCGAGATCTTTGAGGGAGACGGAGAGAGTGAGGGTGTGTTGCTGATTGTCGGGTTGCAGGGAGGCCTAGTCGATCAGTCCTATCTTTATCCTGATCTTAAGACTTTGATCCCTGACACTCTGATCGGGGGTCCCTTGCTGCTGCCTAGGCCAGGGTGGTGGCGTTCCCCGTTCCTATTCTTTTTGGATGGTATCTTGATAACTCAAGAATTTATTTTCTACTTTTGTCTCTTCTTCTATCTTTCTGAAATGAGAATTTTGAATTGATAAATATTGCCTAATGTCTCTACATCTATCCCCTCCGTGTGACAAATGTATTTGCTGAGATAGGGTATTTGCTAGATGATTATTAGATTGTATTCTCTCTCATGAGGTATTTTTCCGAATTAATGCATTGAGTTAGATAAAATTTAATAACTTACAAACGTTTGTTGTTATTTGCATTTGTCGATGATTTGAAATGACTATTGACCTTCAATTAATCAACTAATTGATCCATCGATCAAGTAGATGAAGAATTGAATCCGAGGTGATTATATGAGAAGTTGTGAAAATGAATGACTATGTATTGTCTGTGCAGAAAACGCTAACTTGACCCCCAGCGCAACAGGGACAATTGGGTGTATGTGTATGGACCACAGTACATGGAATTGTTAAATGCTCGTCCCTGGCCAAAAATGATTAGGTCCGTGGTGGATCACATGTATTTTAGCGGTAGATGCTCCAACTAACTTTGAGCAAAACCTCTGGCCAGTTGAAATGAGAATTGTCACTTCTTGTTTTTCTAGGCTACCTGCTATTTTTTCATTCAACACTTTAGACTTCCAGACTTCCGATGTGATGTGTTTTATTTTAACAGACTGTCTCAAGTTCTTTAATAAGAAAATTGTATTAATATGTGCAGTTAATCTAAAGACAATCAGTTTATATTATATACTTTCTTTTAGTATTATTGAGATGCACATATAAAACATACCCTGCACAATGTACGCTTTTGTAAAATTATGTGCTCTACAGTTGTATTTTGGGAACGTGTGAAAGGGCATAAATTGACTTAAGTCTCTTAAAATATCTTTTTAATTGTGCATTTTGCCTCCTGACAAACAATCTGATGCTCACAATGAAATGTTTCATGCCTCTGAAGTCACTTGTCTTGTGTTAACACGTTAGAATAATGATCAACTGTAATGGGTAGAGATCCAATTAATAATGTCAAAAGTGACTTGGTGAGATCAAAGCGCATACTATTTGATCCTTGAAAAAATTTCAGGAATTGCAGTTTGAAAAAACCATGACAAAGCAGTCTTTCCCTTTACAATAAAAGCACATCCTACACGCGTGGTCAAACGATTGACCTTGAATTACTGTGTTTTACAGTGCTACAATCTCAAAACTGTTTAATTGAAACTTGCTGAAGTGTTTCAGGATGGCCTATTTGCTATTTAGAGCCTCCAATAATGCTCCTCTTCTGGAGAATGATGATTTATACTCAGAATTATTTGAAAAGGATTACATTGCAATTTACTCAAATGATTGTTTTTATATGATTATCAGTATATGGGGTCACAGCGCGGTGCTCACAAAACAAGCATCAAATCTTTGTCCTTTGATATGGCCTTGTTTAAGAAATTGAATTGTTAGTTGCAAAGGATGTGCATCCTGCATATGTAGTAAGTCTGAAAGTGTCTCTTTAATGGGAACCAAGTACCCAATCTAGCACTTGACTCCCTCGGGTAGCCAATCAGAGAAGTCAGAAGGCCTGCTCATTGGAGGTTGTGTGGGCTAGTAATAACCCCAGTTCGCTGCTACGTGCTCAATAAATTATTTTCCAGCCACTGTATTTTTTTGTAAAAAGGAAGGGTCCCTTATTATAAACAAAATACAGAATTATATGTGTACTGTTAATTACAAATTTATAAAATCAGGTAGATGGAAATACTTTTGGTGACATCCTCATAACATGTTACATCCTTAGTGGGTCCTGTAACCGATAACTACAGTACCCCACCTATACTAGATGCAATGTGGCAATATCAGAACGTGTCATTATCAATACGTCAGGCTTACTGGTTTTGTAAGAATGTCACCACATCAGTAAAAACAGAAAACATGTTATGTTTTACAATGGCAACACCACTTAAATCAATGGTGACAGTACCAACATTCAATATATTGTCAACCATCAACATTATTAATAAAGCATTGTGTTGAATGACATGAATTCTAGAGTCTTTTTTACATTTTTATTATGTTGGTTGGATAAATTAGGATTTTATATTGTGAATCCAGAGACACCAAACATGAATGGGGTCACCTATTTGGAAGTTAAATATAAAATGTAATAAGAAAATTCCAACGTAATTGTTAGAACTGGGGGTCTCTTGTTGGCAGAGGTAGGTAACTTTGACCAAGTAGGGACCCTTGCTTCTAAGTCAGGGAAAGGGGATTACACTACTGGATAACCCCTGCTCACCCCCTGGGTAGCTTGGCATGAGCAGAGTGGCTTATCTCAGAGGCAGTGTGTTAAGCATTTGTGAACACATACAGTAATACAGTGAAAACACTACAGATAGACACCACACAGGTTTTATAAAAATAAGTATTCTTTATATAGACTTAAAACAAGATCACAAACGACAAAAATCCACAATACTGTACTCAAAATTGACTTAAAGATGGTAGAGTTAACTTAGTTCAAGTTGATGATAAATGTGACACAGTTCTCACAAAAGTACCTGGATGCGTAACGCAGAATATACAAAAGGCCTGCAGCGTTGGAGATGCGTTGGTTCCTTTCTTCGGGGGAGATGATGCGTCGCACCTCAATGCTTGCTAAGAGTAGGGGATGCGTCTTGATCCTTACCGGAGAGGAGATGATGCGTAGATTCTCATGCTGTAGCCCTGTTGCACTGCGGCAAGATGGAGCCTCGATGCGATGCAACAATCCAATGCGATGCGATAAGATGGCGCCCTTGATGCGACGATGTGAAGATGATGCATCCACGCCCTGGCAGCCTTGCGGCGACTCTGTACTTTGGAGCCGCGACAGGCCCTGCGACACGCTTCTCCGGTGATGTGACGGCGACCTTCGCGGTGGCGACTCGCTTATGCAGTGATGTGACAGCAGACAGCTGCGACGAAGACACGCTTCTGGGAGATGCGGCGGCAGCACGCTTCTCCGGCAATGCGATGACTACAACTGTGGCGGGAACATGCTTCTTCTTGTTGCGTCGTCCCCCAGCGACACACATGCTTCTGCAGATAGAATTCCCAGCAAGGAAATTCAGAGGGGAGCTGGTGGTGAAGTCTTTTGTCCCTGAGACTTCAGCAGGAGGCAAGCACAAGTACAAGCCCTTGGTGAAATATTCTGCAAGATGATGAAGTACACACAAAAGTTCCTTCTCCTCTCCATGGCACTGAAGACACCAATGTAGGCCAACCCAGAAACACAGCACACTGGCAGGGGGGCAGTGCAACTCCTACAGCTTCCTTTGGTTCTTTTCCTTGGCAGAGGTTCGTCTTGTTGTTCCAGAAGTGATCTAAAGTCTTGGGGTCTGGGTCCACATATTTATACAACTTTTCTCTTTGTTCTCTGAAGGCAGAGAGGCCTTTGACAAGTCCAAACCAGTTCTGGTCAGTCCTGGTGCACTTTGCTGACAAGACTTATTCTTTCCTTTCACAGGGTAGGCCAGGGACATCAGACACACCACAGGAGGTGGAGCCAGCATTGTGGAGGGAAGGCACCGGCCTATTCAGATCTCAGGTGCAGCTACTCCCACCCATCTACATGCAGATCTCTCTATTCAGCCTTGTGCTGACTCACCTTCTCCCCTGGAATTCCCCAGCCCCTGTCACTCACAGAACCAGACACACAATACACAACCTAGCAGAGGCAGGCTTGGACAGTTAAGCAAGAAAATACATACTTTCTAAAAGTGGTATTTTCAAACACAGAATGTTAAAACCAACTTAACTAAAAGATGTATTTTATCATTCTGAGTTCAGGCATACTAAACTCAAATTTCTGCCTAGTTCCCTGAGTCAGTTAGGATTATAAGATGTACTAATCAAGCTGCCAATTGTGGCCTATGGGGAACAAGTCGCCTTGCAATAGTGAAAAACTAAAATGGCTGTAATTCACTATCAGGACATGTCACACACACCAGGGCATGTCCTACCTTATACTTACAATGCACCCTGCCCTTGAGCCTACCATTGGGGTGTCTGATATGAAGAAAGGGGAAGGTTTAGGGACTGGTAAGTGGATGCACTTGGCCAGTCAGCATGGCAGTACCAGACTGCACATAGGCTCTGCTACGGCAGGCCTGAGACACACTTTACAAGCTGTTTCTGTGGATGGCACAACCAGTGCTGCAAGCTCTCCAGCAGCATTTGAATTACAAGCCCTGGGCACCCCTGGCACACTGTACTAGGGTCTGACAAAGCAAATCAAAAAACCCAATCATGGAGTCACTAATCAATACATCAATTTAACCTAGGGAGCACTTGCACTGTGGCATCATCAAAAAAGACGCGCTAGCCCAGGCAGTGCATGCTGTGTGTTGCAAGCATTGTTCTTAACCGCTTTTTAACTTTTAAAGCATTTTAAAGCATTTTACTACATTTTAAACATTTGAGTGTCTATTTCCTCCGCATTTGCCACGCTACTCACTTTCTCCTCTCCTGACCGGTCCTGCTCTCCTCCCCCGCACGCTCTCACGTGGTCTAGCGACCGTGAGGGTGTCAGCTGCTGCACAGCAGGGCTGATTGGCGGGGAGGAGCCTGGGGTCACGGGGGCCCAAATGTTGCACGCTGGAGCGAACGCTCGCAGCGGGAGCGCCGATGGTGCGCTGCCTGTCTGCGCCCGTCCACGCCCAACCGCGTCCAGGGGCCAGGACCCCTGGCCAATTGCGGGCTTACACAAGTATCGAACTTAGATCCTTTAATCACAGACCTGGCCCCTTGAAAACCGAGACAATAATGGCACTCAAGAGAGAAGGACTCCTCAGCCCTCAGAAGGAAGAGACACCCAACCCCAACCCAGCTCACATCCCGGGCCACCATCCCAGCGGCGCTGATACCCTGAAACTATCGGTCCTAAATACACGTTCACTACAGAAACACGCCATTGAGATCCTCACACTCCTACAAGATGAGGCCCCAGATATACCAGCCCTGTCTGAAACGTGGCTGGATGAAAACTCCAGCCCCACCAATCTGGCCGCACTACCCGATGGATATGATGCCTTCTGGCATAACAGGCCAGTGGGGAAAAGAGGAGGTGGGGTGGCGTTCCTGTTCAAAAAGCACCTGACCATGGAAAAAGTGTCTGGTGAATCTCTAGAAGGGGCACACACTCTGACTATCAAGGTCTGTCACCACTCATTAAGTATAACTATCACTATTGTGTATCGCCCACCTAAATGCTCCCCATGCTTTGTAGATCTCCTGACCGAATGTGTGTCTAATCTCCGCTCACACTTCCAACAACTCCTGGTGGTGGGAGACTTCAACTTCCACTGGGATCAACAACCCAAAGAGGCACAGGCCCGACAACTGGAATAGACACTCACCAATCTTGGGCTTACCCAATTAGTAACAACTCCCACGCATGAGTGAGGACATACTCTAGACCTGGTCTGGTCCACCACCCCTCTTATGACACTAAAGGATATCAGCCCATGTGCATGGTCTGACCACTATTGTATCAACCTTATACTTCCTTTCACTAAGCACAATGCTCGACCCCCTTCGGACTGGAAATACGTTCATAATTAGTCAAAAATAGAGGGCCCGCCACTAATAAGCACCCTCCGAGATTGCCCACTCAAGAAGTCAGAGACAGCGGACATTGATGAGTGGTCCAAAGCCATTTCCAGCCGGCTTCGTTCTACCATCAACATAATTGACCCAGAAATAAAAATAAAAATTGGCAATAAAGGCAAAGGCACCCCGTGGTTCACAGAAGAACTCAGGGCCCTAAAATGTGTACTCCGTCAGCACAAACGACAGTGGCGCAAAAATTATGAACACCAGGCCCTTGCAGAGTATAGAGTAAAAATCGCCATCAACAAAAAAGCGCTCCTCTGTAGAAAGGCGGATTATAATGAAAACAGGATCCTAGTAGCAACCAATAAACAAAAAGAAACTTTTAAAATCCTAAAAGAATTAAGCCGAAAACAGACACTGTCGACACCTTCTAACCAAGAACAATGCAATCACTTTTTATCATATTTCTCCAATAAAATCCAGGACATCCTGACTGAGATTGACAATTCCCCATTTAAGCAACCACCCAATGTAGAGAAGGCCTCTCAGGGAAAGAGAGTAGAAATCCTTTCCTCCTTCCAAACCCTCGACCTTGAACCCTACGACGCATTGCTATGAAGATCAAATCTGGCTCACCTGCCGACCCCTGCCCTCCTAGAATCTTTAACCTAGCTCTACCAGAAATGGAGGAGGAAATCCTCGCCCTGGTGAACTTCTCCCTGGAGACTGGAGAGGTCCCAAGTGAATTTAAGGAAGCCAGAATTATCCCCCTGCTCAAAAAGGCTGGTGCGGATACATTCAATATGAAAAACTACAGACACATTTCCCAACTCCCCTTCCTTGCAAAAATCTTAGAGCAGCATGTCCTGCAAAATTTTTCCAGTGCATGGAGGATCACCACCTCCTGGGGGACAGGCAGGCGGGTTTCCGAGCTCACCATAGTACAGAATTGGAGATGCTATCGGTGCTTAATAATATAAGGTTGACTGCTGACAACAAAAAACCTTGTGTCCTAGTCCTCCTTGACCTGTCGGCAGCGTTAGACACGGTCAACCACGCTTTACTCCTGGAAAGATTATGAACAATTGGAATTGGGGGATCTGTCATACAATGGATCACCTCATTCCTGATGAACCGCACCCAAAGAATTCAGATGGGTGACTGGGTCTCAGAGAGGGGGCCTATTCCATGTGGAGTCCCACAAGGGTCGGCTCTATCACCCCTCCTATTTAACATTTAACATATATCTAGGCCTCTAATTAATGCCCTCGCGGCTATGGAGTGCCATGTTTTCAATTATGCAGACGACACACAAATTATTCCGCAAATTGAAAACACTCCTCAAGCACACTCCCAGGCGAAAGATGTTCTACAATTCACGGTCAACTAGATGACTGCCAACTCACTCAAGATTAACCCATACAAAACCGAGGTCTTAGCCATGACGGATGTTCACAATCCTTGGAACTCCCTCTACTGGCATCAGGAGCTGGGCGATGCTCCAGCCCCAGTCCCAGTGGTTAAAAGCTTGGGATGCCAAGCTTACATTGGCCAATCAAGTTTCCACTGTATTTGGTACCTGCGTGTGCCTACTCAGGCTACTAAGGAGACTCTCCCCTATCCTCTCATTCTCCTCCATGAGAACAGTTGTGTCCGCCGTGATCTTGGCCCGCCTTGACTATGCCAATTCGCTCTACATTGGATTGCCAGACTCCCTAGTGGGCAAACTCCAGATAGCTATGAATTATGCCGCCAGGCTCATTTTCAAACTACCCAGGCACACGCGAGCATCACCCCTCCTTCAACGCCTCCACTGGCTGCCCATAAAACAAAGGGCCAAATGTAAGGGCCTCTGTATCGCTCACAAGGCCATTCATGGCCAAGCACCCTTGTATATTAAACAACGACTTGAGAAATACGTACCAGGTCGCTCGCTAAGGTCCTCCACGGAGAGCCTCTTAAAAAATGGCCACACTTCAACTACGTCACCAAAAGAAGACGAGCCTTCTCTATCCTCCTACCCACTCTTTGAAACAGGCTACCGAGCCAACTCCGCGCGAAAAGCCGCCTTCTTCCTTTCATAAAACATCTAAAAACCATTCTCTTCACAGAAACTTGGACTTAACTATCTTCTAATTGCCTGGACCCGTTGCGGTTCTTCTTGCAGCGCTTAGAGACCTTCCGGTATTAAGCGCTCAAATATCCAAATTAACATAACATAAACCAGCAAAACATATCAAAAACAAAGGAGGCAAATCAGAAAAAATGGAAGGGAGACTCACGCCAATGGTACCAGGTCTAACACGTGTTCCCTCCAGCTGCAATGTGGGGAGAACTACCCTTCCCCTTGGGAGTTCTCTTCACTAAGGTGGAAAAATCTGAACAGACCATCAGCATTGGCGTGTTCTGGACCAGAACGGTGTTCCACCATAAAGTCCATCCCCTGCAGGGAAATGGACCACTTCAACAACTTTGGGTTCTCACCCCTCATCTGCATCAACCATCTCAGGGGCCTGTGGTCTGTCTGAACCTGGAAGTGAGTCCCAAACAGGTATGGTCTCAACTTCTTGAGCGCCCAGACCACAGTAAATGCCTCACGCTCAATTGCACTCCACCTCTGTTCCCGTGGAAGCAGCCTCCTACTGATGAAGGCTACAGGTTGGTCTAGGCCCTCCTCATTCATCTGTGCTCAGAAGCGTCTGTTTGAACAATGAATTCTTTAGAGAAGTTGGGCGCCTGAAGCACGGGTGCTGTGCACATGGCAGTCTTCAGGGCGTCAAGAGCCTTCTGACAGGTGTCAGTCCAATTCACATTCTTGGGCTGCTTCCTGGAAGTCAGCTCAGTCAAGGGTGCAACAATGTTGCCATACCCCTTGACAAACCTCCTGTAGTACCCTGTGAGTCCTAAAAAGGCTCTCACCTGTGTTTGAGTCTTTGGGAGTTCCCATGCCAGGATTGTATCAATCTTGGGTTGTAGGGGCGCCACCTGGCCGCTCCCTACCTGGTGCCCCAAGTACACCACAGAACCCTGCCTGATCTGGCACTTACTTGCCTTGATCGTGAGGCCAGCCTGGCGCAGTGCCATCAACACTTCCCAGAGGTGGCGCAGATGTTATTCACAACTGGCGCTGAACACTGCAATGTCATCCAGGTAGGCGGCACTGAAATCTTCCAGTCCGGCCAACACCTGGTTGATCAACCTCTGAAAGGTGGCAGGGGCATTCTTCATCCCAAAGGGCATAATCCGGAATTGGTAGTGCCCATCTGTTGTGGAGAATGCTGACCTCTCTTTGGCCCCATCAGTTAAGGCGATATGCCAGTACCCAGATGTCAAATCAAACGTGCTGAGGAACCGTGCAGCCCCTAACCGATCAATGAGCTCATCAGCTCTGGGGATGGGGTGCACGTCAGTCTTGGTGACTGAATTGAGTCCTCGGTGGTCCACACAGAACCTGAGTTCAGGTGTGGCACCAGGCGAGGTGGCCTTTGGGACCAAGACCACTGGGCTGGCCCAAGTACTGTTGGAGGACTCAATCACCCGTAAGGCAAACATCTTGGAGACTTCCTCCTTGATGTAAGTTCTGACCTTGTCAGTCACTCTGTAAGCCTTGTGCTTCACAGGAGGACTGTAACCAGTGTCCACATCATGGACGCACCACTCAGTGACACCAGAAACCAAGGAAAACAACTCAGAGAATTGTCCCAACAGTTGGCGACAATCTTACTGCTGATCAGGGGTCAGAGTGGCAGAGAGGCTGACACCATCCACTGACCCATCTTGCTCTGTTGCAGACAGGAGGTCAGGAAGAGGCTCTGTCTCCTCCTCCATTCCATCATCCGTTGCTAGGAGCATGCCCACTTCGGACCTTTCTAAGTGGGGATTCAGGCAGTTAACATGTAGGGCCCGCAAAGGGTTCCTTGGAGGCCGCAAGTTCAGTAGGTAGGTGACATCACTCTTGCACTCCACCACCTCAAATGGATCAGTCCACCTGTCCTGGAGCGCACAAGGCTCTACAGGGACCATTACCCAAACTTTCTGTCCAGGTTGAAGCTCAACCGGAGTGGCATTCTGATCATGCCACCGCTTCATCTCTTCCTGGCTGGCTTCAAGATTCGCCTGAACGAGCACTCTGAATCGCCGAGTCTGGTTCCTGAAGGCCAGCATGTAACTGTATACATTCTGGGGAGGTTTCCTGGGAGATTGCTATCCAGCCATCCTTGACCAGACTCAAAGGTCCTCTTACTGGGTGTCCATACAACAGTTCAAAGGGTCTGATTCCTAGGGACTTTTGTGGCACCCCACGGTAAGCAAAAAGGAGGCATGGCAAGATGATGTCCTACTTACGCCTCATTGGTTCCTCAAGACCCATGATCATGCCTTTAAGGGTCCGGTTGAATCTCTCAACCAGCCCATTACCTTGGGGGTGGTAAGGAGTGGTGAACTTGTATGTAACACCACACTCCTTCCACAGGGACTTCATATAACTGGATAAGAAGTTGGTATCACAGTCTGACACCACCTCTCTGTGGAACCCCACAGGAGAAAATCCCCATCAGTGCACGTCTCACCACGGGGGCCGTCACTGTCCTGAGCGGGAGGGCTTCCGGGTACCGGGTAGCATGGTCCACCAAGACCAGGATAATCCTGTTGCCCATGGCTGTCTTGGTGTCCAGTGGCCCCACAATGTCAATACCCACCCGTTCAAAGGGGGTACTGACTACCGGGAAAGGTTGGAGAGGAGCCTTTTGCTTCCTTCCACTTTTCCCACTTGCCTGGCAAGTTTGACAGGTCCTACAATAAGTGTCTGAACTCTTCCGCATCTGGGGCCAATAAAAGTGGGTGACAAGCCTTTCAAAGCTCTTGTCCTGCCCCAGATGTCCAGCTAAAGGTACATCATGAGCCAACCCCAGTAGGAAGGCTCTGAAGCGCTGAGGTACCACCAGCACACGGACTGACCCAGGCTCAGCAACCTTAGGCCCTGTGTATATGAGGTCGTTATCCCAGTAGATCCAATGTGATCCAGACTGATCACCTGCTGCCTGGTTTGTGGCCTGTTGCCGCAAACCCACAAGAGAAGGGCACTTCTTCAGTTCTGCACAAAATTCCTTCCTGGAGGGCCCTCCTTCTTGCTGCCAATGGGTCAGCTCAGGCAGGTCCCCCAGTTCAGCAACTTGTTCCCCTGTAGGTTCCAGGGCATCCCCCTCAAGGTCTGCCTCCTCCTGGACCGTGGGAACAATGGGGGCTGGTTTCCTGTGCCCACTACCTCTTCTCCTTAAGCAGGTCCCTGGGCCATACTTTCAGGCTCCAGGACCTCTTCAACACCCTTACTGGCTGCCATAGACCGAGTGGTCACACACGCCCACTCAGGCAGAACAAACATCTCTAAATGAGCCTTCTTCTCCACCTTAGCCCAAGGGGAGCTTTCCAAATCATTGCCCAACAGACAATCCACAGGCATGGCTGGCCTCACAGCTACCTGAAGAGTACCAGAGACCCCCCCACTCAAAGGGAACCTGAGCCACCTTGCTGTGGCTTTCTGTGTTGTCAGCAGCAACAACTGGGTAAAAGCCATTGGGGACAACCTGCTCTTGAGACACCAGGTGACACTTGACAGTTGTCACACTGGCTCCTGTGTCTCTAAGAGCCTCTACTCAATGGCCATTGATGGTCACCCACTGCCTGTATTTCTTAGTGTTATCAGGCAGCTGAGTTTGAGGGATCATCTCAAAGTCTCCCAATGAGACAAGGGACATGTCTGCGGGACCCCACCCACCTTGGGCACCCTTCTCCTCCCCTCCCAGGGCTACACTCACCATCTGACGGGGTGGTGCACATGGTGGTACTCTGGAATCCTTCATGGGACACTGTGCATCAAACCAACGGTGGCCCACTTGACCACACGTAAAGCACTTGTAGGGGCCCCTCTGAACAGGTTTACCTGTCAGGGCCTCTTGCTTCTTCTCAGGGGGAGGCTGGGAACCCTTCCCTTTGTTCCCTTGGCAATTATTTTGGGGCCCTTTCTGGAACTCCCTCTGTTTACCCTTGCCCCCCCACTCTTCTACTGGGGACCCTGCCCACCTTTGGCGGAATCTCCTACATGACCCTTGTGGACACTGGTACTGACCCAGCGGTCCGCCACCTCAGCAAGCTTCCTAAGGTTAGTTAACTTGCTATCAATAAGGTGCTGGCGTAGCTCTGGAAAACAGTTAGCAGACAAGTGCTCCCATGCAAATAAATCATAGCGCTCTTCCAAAGTATCCACTTTGCTACCCTTCACCCAACCATCCATAGCTCTGCAACAGAAAGACACATATTCCACCCAAGTGGTTCCCTCCAGCTTCTTGCAACTCCTAAACCTCTGTCTATAGAGTTCTGGGGTCAAACCATACCTTGTCATCAGGGCTTCCTTCTTGTGGGCATAAGACATCCTATTCTCACTGGGCAGGTCTAACAAATTATCCCTCCCCTCACTCACAAAGCGGCCCCACAACCCAGCTCCCCAATCGTTCTCAGGCACCCGGTTGGCCAACATTGCTATCTCATAGGCTGCAAACCACTGCCCAATATCCTCATGCTTATGGAAATCTTTGATGACATCTTTGGGAATATACAATCTGCTTTCTGAAGAAACAGATGGTGCGCTGCCACCAGAGGGAGCGATCTCTAAGCCCTTTGCCTTGATCTCTAACTCCCTTAACATCCTCTCATGCTCCATTCTCATTCTCTCTCTCTCCAAGGACAACTTGTTTTTCTCTATTTCCCTCTGACCCTCCATCTTAAGCTTAGCCATCTCCAGCTTGTGTGCCCTATTTCTATCCCTGTCTTCCAACTCTCTGGGGAACAGGTCTTTGGAAGAGACACTACTGCCAGGTGGGGACGGCACCCCTTCCCTGGCTGGAAACACTGGCCTATCCAGTTGCCCATCTGCATCCCCAGCTGGCTCCACCACTGACTCAGGGGCATTTCTTGCTTCTACCAAGGCCCTCAGCGCCTTTTGGTAGTCATCCTTTTTGGAAATGCCTGGTGTAGCAACTTTCAATTTCTTGCAGAGAAGCTTGAGCTGTTTCAAAGTGTAGGTTTCCAATCTCTCTTCCTCAGAATCTAGATCCATAAATGCAACAGATGCTGGCCTACTCATGGCAGTAAGAACTGGCAGTTCTGAGGAAAGAAAACCATTCCAAGGAAAAAAAGTCTACCCAAAAAAGTATGTGGTCGCGTTTGGTCTGCACTCACTAGTAGTGTACACCAATTACTGTATATGAGTCACAAATGCAGCTTCAAATCCTCACCGCTGACCACCAATATTAGAACTGGGGGTCTCTAGTTGGCAGAGGTAGGTACCTTTGAACAAGTAGGGACCCTTACTTCTAAGTCAGGGAAAGGGGATTACACTACTGGATAACCCCTGCTCACCGCCTTGGTAGCTTGGCACGAGCAGACTGGCTTATCTCAGAGGCAGTGTGTTTAGCATTTGTGAACACATACAGTAATACATTCAAAACACTACAGATGAACACCACACAGGTTTTATAAAAATAAGTATTCTTTATATAGACTTAACACAAGACCACAAACGACAAAAATACACAATACTGTACTCAAAATTGACTTAAAGATGGTAGAGTTAACTTAGTTCAAGTTGATGATAAATGCGACAATGTTCTCACAAAAGTACCTGGATGCGTAACGCAAAACAAACAATTAATTAATCAATAGTTGTTGGCAGCATTCCTGTCGCCCTGTTTGAAGATGGGGATAAATATCGATCCTTTCAAGGACTCCTGGATTGTGAGTGCACTTTTTATGTCCTTGATAACTGTTACTAATGCTTTACTCCAGTATTCCACATTGTGCTTATACAGTATTGGTGGAATTCTGTTGGGGCCTGGGGCTCCTACGAGTCTACCCCTAGCTATTTGTCTCTTGATCTGCATTGCAGTTAATCCATAGCACGGTGATGAGTCAGGGCCTGCTGCTGTTTCAACTCCGGGATATTTTTGTCTACTCTGGGGGGAGTCGCTGTGCATTGCTTGCATGGGGTGTTGTGCCATTTCCCCTTTGGGTGGTGCCTCTGTCTTTTTTTACGGTCCAGGGTTCTTTGTCCGCCTCATCCTTCTTTTGCACTTTGTTGTTGAAATGGCTAAAAAGGAACTCTGCCCAAGCAGCCTCCGTTATGTTCGAGTTTATTCCTGGGTGGTTTGGTCATTGGATTTTGTTGATCGTTTGCCAGAACTTGACACTGTTCTTTTGTTTGGCATCGTGGAGTATCCTAGTCTGTTAGACCTGTCAGCCCTTTGGGTGGTCCCTCCTCATCATTATTTATTTTGTCCCACTTTTGCCTCAAACCCTGTTAGTATTTTTCCTTTTTGGGAATCACCAGACTTTTTCGTATTGATGCAGATTCAGGGAGCCATTTTATCTACCCCTGGAACTTCTGTCTGAGGGCCTGGAGCACAAAATGGTGGCCACCTGTGACATCATCAGAACCCACTGGAACCTACTAGAACCTTCTGCAACATTCTGGAACCCTGTGACAGTTGGGGGCGGTTTGGAATGTTGGGAAGATAAGCCAGAGTTGACAGTTGGAGTGGGCAGTTGGCACCTGACTGGTGAAGAGAGAGGAGCAGAAACCTGAAGGAGGAAGGAGTGAGGCAGCAGGGGTGGAAACTTGTGCCTGGAGTGGGGTCCATAAACCCACCCTTGATACTAGTCCCTACTGACTGAGCCCAGCCTGGAGCCCTGTGTGGGAGAAAGCAAGAAAAACCGTCTTAAGGACCTGGACAGCAGGAACAGGCCTTAAAAGTAAAGAACAGCAAGTACCTGACCTGGTTACTGGTAACTACCTGAAGTCCGACGTCGAGAAGCCTAGAGACCTGGAGCCCGAGGTGGAGAAGCGGCGCTGACTGGAAAGCAGACGTCGTACCCGGAGCCGCCAGAGGTCGAGAGAGGGCGCCGACGGAGGTCGTGAAGAGTACCAGAGGTCGTGGAGGAAGTCACCCGAGGTCGAGTGTGCGGCGTCAACAGGGGAGTGAAGTCCGCCCCCCGGAGTCGCCGGAGACCGAGGTGAAGCGTGCCGGAGGTCGGGAGTGGAGATCGCACTCCGGAGTCGCCGGAACCTGAAGAGAATCGTGCCGGATGTCGGGAGTGGAGATCGCACTCCGGAGTCGCCGGAACCTGAGGAAAGGAGCACCGGAGGTCGGGAGTGGAGATCGCACTCCGGAGCCGTCGGAAGTCGACATCGAGCCAAGACTGCCCGACGTCATCGAACCGGAGGTCGACATCGAGCCGAGGCCGCCGACATCGAACCGGAGCCGCCCGAAGTCGACATCGAGCCAAGACTGCCCGACGTCATTGAACCGGAGATCGACATCGAGCCGAGGCCGCCGACATCGAACCGGAACCGCCTCCCGGCGTCGTCAAGGACTGACATTGCGCCGAGGCCGCCGACATCGAACCGGAACCGCCTCACGGCGTCGACACGACTCCAGCGGCGTCGGAACTTCATAAGAAGGGCAGTAAGTGGAATAGAGGGCGCCTAAGGCCCTGTGAAGCCCTAAGTGACTATCCTAGGGGCTAGAGAGGTGCTGGAACCAGCTTGATTGTGCCAGGGGTGAGCTGAGACTAATACAGAGGGGTTGTGTAGTGTGGGAGAGCCAGATCTCTAGATTCCCCCTTGATCTACCTCAGTTTAGGCCTCAGCCTTGTCCAAGCCAGGGAGTATACCCCTCAGGCCATCCAAATCTCTACAAGCTGGGATTGGGTCAAATCATCCCATAGTACCTCAGGAATGTGAACTGATTTACAAGTGTCACTGTTGGCTTTTATTATTTATTGAGAGCACTGTATTTATTGTATTTATGCTATTTATTGCCCCACAGTATTTATTGTTTCACAGTATTTATTGTCGCACAATATTTATGGTCTCGCAGTATTTATTGCCTCATAATATTGAATTGCCTGTAATGTAATGCACTTATATTTATGCCTTGATTATTTATGATCTACCTTATTTATTGAATCGTTAAGACAGTATTTATTTGACGAACCCTTCCACAGAAAAAGCCTTGTGTACTGTGATTGTATTATTATTTATTTAATCAGCAACTAAGAGAAAAGAAGATAAAGAGATATATTTTCAGTATAATTTTTTAAGGTGTAGTGTCGTTTTTGGAACGGATGCACGCATGGTTATTGTGTGGGTATGTCGTATGCTTAACACGGTGCCTTCCTTACCGCTCGAGCCAAGCTACCACAGCGTGTCTGGGAGAACACCACCACCACCCTTCCGGTGTGGGAGTGGGTTTTTCCAACATAATTGGTGTTCAGCGGCGGGATTGAGCTGTGCCTACGTATACTCGACAATAACTGTGGGTAGTCCATAGGCCTACACCTGGAGTTTTCTCAAAGCGGCCTTCCTAATTGTGAGTTTTTGTTTTTCCAAATTTACTCTGGTGGTGGGAGGAGGTATTATTAAAGGTACCCCCCTGCATTGCTTCTGTAAAAACCTGTCTTCTGTTCTGAGTGGGCAAAATGGAATTTGTCTTAGAAAATGTGGAAAGTTATACTGTGGCCCAACTCAGAGAGTTCTGTCAGAGAGAGGGGGTGTACTGTCCCCCAGGTGCCAAGAAGGCTGAACTCCAGACCAGCTTGAGGGCTTGGGGGGAGGCACGACGAGAGAGTAAGGCTGAGCAGGAAGACAGGGATGGAGAGCCTGACAGCGAGGGGGCTGGGATGTACCAACCTGAGGTGGGGAACCTAGTAGCGGGGCCCAGAACCATTTCCAGGAAGGGCAGCACTGTCTCTAGCGGTGGCTTATCTGAAGTAGAGTTAACGGACCGGAGGGAGAAAAGACAGCTCACATGGGACTTAGCAAGGCTGGAGAAAGAGAAGGAGGAACAGAGGATGGCTCATGAGTTAAGGCTGAAAGAGATAGATCTTCAGATCCTAAGAGTCGGGGCACACCCTGTTCCTAATGGTGGCAGCAAAGACCCAGAGTTCACTAGGGAACCCAAACCCTACTTGCCGAAGGACATAGTAGCTAGCTATGGGGCGGGTGACGATATCGCCAAGTGGCTAGCGGCCTATGAGGTCTCGTTAAGGGCCCATGGGGTTCCAGAGAAGTACTGGGGAGGGGGATTGTACAAGTACATGCCTCCAGCTGGTAGGGATGCATTATTGGCCCTAGAGCAGGATAAGCAGACCCACTACCCCACCATGAAAGTGGCGCTCATAAGAAAGTTTGGACTAACACCCGAAAAGTACAGACAGAAGTTCCGGGGTAGTCACAAACTGGGCACACAGAATTGGGTGGACTTCCTGGACTATGCAAAGAAGGCACTAGAGGGTTGGATACAGGGCAGTGAAGTGAGGAACTACGAGGGGTTGTTTGATTTAGTACTGAAGGAACACCTGCTTGAAAAATGTTTCCCTGAACTGCGTCAACACCTGGTGGATAGCAAGCTGACCAATCCCCGGAAGCTTGCTGAGGAGGCGGACATTTGGGCTAGTACCCGGGTGTCCACAAGGGGGACTGGAGGGGATACTCAAAAGGCCGGACAGGGCGCCCCCCAGAAGAAAGAGGGAGGGGAAAAGAAAAAGGAGTTCTGCAAAGGCCCCCAAAATAATTTCCAAGGAAAGGGAACAGGATTCACCCCTAGGGCTAACCCACCCAGAAACCCTAATCCTGGCCAGAGTCAGCAGCCAAGGGTTGTCCATTGCTACGAGTGCGGTGGCGTCGGACACTATAAGGGAGATGCGAAGTGCCCGAAAAGACCACCCCCTCCCATTGGAGGAAAGACCCCCGGAGTAGCTAGTGTAGTGCTCGGGGAGGAGATGCCCTTAACTAAGGGAAGGGAGTGGGCGGGTGTCACTTTAGTGTCCCTGGGAGAACGGGAGATGGTTCCTAAGATCCAGGTGCCCGCAAATACCGTAAAGTATGGGCAGTGGGTCACCATCAACGGCCAAAGAGGGGAGGCTCTGAGAGACACAGGAGCCAGTATGACTATGGTACGTAGCCAACTGGTGTCTCCAGAGCAGGTAATTCCCGATGTACTCCACCCAGCCGCGATGGCTGACGGCAGAACAGGCCACTATCCGGTGGCCGAGGTTCCCTTTGAATGGGAGGGGGTTGCAGGTTCACTTCGAGTTGCCGTAAGCCCTGCCGTGCCAGTCGATTGTCTGCTGGGGAATGACATGGAGCACAATGCTTGGAAGGAGGTGGAATACCGGACTCATGCAGAGATGCTGGGTACACCTGACTGGGCCTGTGTCAGCACAAGGTCCGCGACTGCCCGGAGAGGGAATTCGTTTCGGCTGGAGCCTGGAACAAAAGCCCAGCCAGCTGCCAGTCAAGGGAAGAACCGAGGACAGGAGGAGCCTGCCTCGGCGTCCACACCCCGTAGGACGGATAGGCCACCGGAGGTGGTGGACCAGGAGTCCGCGGTGGGGGATGTTACCAAACTGGAGGACCTACCCATCCCGGCCGAGTGGCACGTGGAGGGAGGCCCGTCCAGGGAGGAATTCTGCCAGGGCCAGAGGGAGTGCCCTACCCTTGAGGGACTGAGGCGACAGGCCGAAGCCCAGGCAGCAGGGAACGTTGAAGGGAACTACAGTGTTTACTGGGAGGATGGCCTCCTCTACAGTGAACCCAAGGCACCCCTACATGGATCGTCACGAGCCTTGGTAGTCCCTCAACGTTATCGAGCCTTCCTACTGGAGTTGGCTCACGAGATCCCATTGGCAGGACACCTGGGGCAAGACAAGACCTTCGCCCGTCTTGTCCCACACTTTTATTGGCCTCAAATGAAAGTGTCGTCCGACACCTACTGCCGGACATGTGTGTCTTACCAAGCCAGTGGGGGAGAATCCCAAGTTGTTGAGGTGGTCTATTTCCCTACAGGGAATGGACTTTCAGGTGGAACATCGGCCTGGAGTGGACCACGCCAATGCAGACGGTCTCTCAAGGTATTTCCGCCTTAGTGATGAGAACTCCCAAGGGGTTGGGTAGCTCTCCCCACTTTCAGCTGGGGGGGGACGCGTGTTAGACCTGTCAGCCCTTTGGGTGGTCCCTCCTCATCATTATTTATTTTGTCCCACTTTTGCCTCAAACCCTGTTAGTATTTTTCCTTTTTGGGAACCACCAGACTTTTTCGTATTGATGCAGATTCAGGGAGCCATTTTATCTACCCCTGGAACTTCTGTCTGAGGGCCTGGAGCACAAAATGGTGGCCACCTGTGACATCATCAGAACCCACTGGAACCTACTAGAACCTTCTGCAACATTCTGGAACCCTGTGACAGTTGGGGGCGGTTTGGAATGTTGGGAAGATAAGCCAGAGTTGACAGTTGGAGTGGGCAGTTGGCACCTGACTGGTGAAGAGAGAGGAGCAGAAACCTGAAGGAGGAAGGAGTGAGGCAGCAGGGGTGGAAACTTGTGCCTGGAGTGGGGTCCATAAACCCACCCTTGATACTAGTCCCTACTGACTGAGCCCAGCCTGGAGCCCTGTGTGGGAGAAAGCAAGAAAAACCGTCTTAAGGACCTGGACAGCAGGAACAGGCCTTAAAAGTAAAGAACAGCAAGTACCTGACCTGGTTACTAGTAACTACCTGAAGTCCGACGTCGAGAAGCCTAGAGACCTGGAGCCCGAGGTGGAGAAGCGGCGCTGACTGGAAAGCAGACGTCGTACCCGGAGCCGCCAGAGGTCGAGAGAGGGCGCCGACGGAGGTCGTGAAGAGTACCAGAGGTCGTGGAGGAAGTCACCCGAGGTCGAGTGTGCGGCGTCAACGGGGGAGTGAAGTCCGCCCCCCAGAGTCGCCGGAGACCGAGGTGAAGCGTGCCGGAGGTCGGGAGTGGAGATCGCACTCCGGAGTCGCCGGAACCTGAAGAGAATCGTGCCGGAGGTCGGGAGTGGAGATCGCACTCCGGAGTCGCCGGAACCTGAGGAAAGGAGCACCGGAGGTCGGGAGTGGAGATCGCACTCCGGAGCCGTCGGAAGTCGACATCAAGCCAAGACTGCCCGACGTCATCGAACCGGAGGTCAACATCGAGCCGAGGCCGCCGACATCGAACCGGAGCCGCCCGAAGTCGACATCGAGCCAAGACTGCCCGACGTCATTGAACCGGAGATCGACATCGAGCCGAGGCCGCCGACATCGAACCGGAACCGCCTCCCGGCGTCGTCAAGGACTGACATTGCGCCGAGGCCGCCGACATCGAACCGGAACCGCCTCACGGCGTCGACACGACTCCAGCGGCGTCGGAACTTCATAAGAAGGGCAGTAAGTGGAATAGAGGGCGCCTAAGGCCCTGTGAAGCCCTAAGTGACTATCCTAGGGGCTAGAGAGGTGCTGGAACCAGCTTGATTGTGCCAGGGGTGAGCTGAGACTAATACAGAGGGGTTGTGTAGTGTGGGAGAGCCAGATCTCTAGATTCCCCCTTGATCTTCCTCGGTTTAGGCCTCAGCCTTGTCCAAGCCAGGGAGTATACCCCTCAGGCCATCCAAATCTCTACAAGCTGGGATTGGGTCAAATCATCCCATAGTACCTCAGGAATGTGAACTGATTTACAAGTGTCACTGTTGGCTTTTATTATTTATTGAGAGCACTGTATTTATTGTATTTATCCTATTTATTGCCCCACAGTATTTATTGTTTCACAGTATTTATTGTCGCACAATATTTATGGTCTCGCAGTATTTATTGCCTCATAATATTGAATTGCCTGTAATGTAATGCACTTATATTTATGCCTTGATTATTTATGATCTACCTTATTTATTGAATCGTTAAGACAGTATTTATTTGACGAACCCTTCCACAGAAAAAGCCTTGTGTACTGTGATTGTATTCTTATTTATTTAATCAGCAACTAAGAGAAAAGAAGATAAAGAGATATATTTTCAGTATAATTTTTAAGGTGTAGTGTCGTTTTTGGAACGGATGCACGCATGGTTATTGTGTGGGTATGTCGTATGCTTAACACGGTGCCTTCCTTACCGCTCGAGCCAAGCTACCACAGCGTGTCTGGGAGAACACCACCACCACCCTTCCGGTGTGGGAGTGGGTTTTTCCAACATAGTCCATAGTTCATCATTCTTTAATCTTTTTTATCCCATATCTTTCTTTTTATTAGTACCTTCATTTTCCACACCTCGCTTTGCAGATCTGGGTTTTGAGGGGTTTTACGAAGCGGACTTAGCATTTGGTTTATTGTACCTTTGAGATTCTTTGAGTCTGGGCTGGTTGCCATCCTACTTAGGGTGGCCGCAGATTTTCCCAATTTCTTCCCTGTCTTTGAGGCACATTTCTACCCAAGGGTTGTTATGAAGTTCTTCTATGCTTTCACGGGTTGAATCGGTGTGTCTTTTCCTTGGCCGTGGCTGATATTTCCTCGATGGTGTTAGGTTTACACCTTATTCATTTAAGATTTGAGGTCGCTTATGTGCCAATTGTTTTGCGTGCCTATAGTAGATGAACTGTGTTTGCTTTAAATATCACTTCCTGGGGTAGGTGGTCACTATGTTTGTTGTTGCCTATTCTGTAGGAAACAATTTTGTTGAACATAGGTAAAGGTTATGAAGGTAAGGTCAAGGTGAGAGGAGGCATTTGTTGAATAAAATGTAGTAGCCGGTGGGTTGTCCTCCTTAAAGCGGCCGTTCAGTGCTCTCATCTTTAGGTTTTCGAGTTCTTGAAGCAGGAACTTCGAGCATCTTGTTGGTTTCCTACCGTTTGCTGGGCCCTAAATCGTTATTCCCCACACAGTGGCTAGGTCTTACACAAAATCGTCCTCTGGCCCAGACCTGATAAGGTTGAAATTGAAGTCGCCTGCGAGGATGATGTGGTCTACGTCCCGCTCATCCATAACCCTTTTCAGTTCTTTGACCAGCTCTTTTGCAGCTTTTGATTTTTCTTGTGGTGCACATAGGTGTTAATTATTATGATTTCCTGTCATTCCATGTTAAAATTGAGTGTTATCATCACTGCCTAGATGGCACTTGGAGCTTCGATTTGTGCCTCTATAGTTGAAATATCTCCTATTGTGGTTATTGAGGCAAGTATCATCAGTCCCCTGAGTGGTGACCAAAGTCAGATCCCTTTCTTGCTGGAACAAATTATGACATGTACCCCTGAAGCTCAAATGCCTTGTCCCCCCAGGTTTCCTGGAGCAATATCACATCGAAAGTTTTTAGGTACTTTAATACCTCATGGTCCTCCACCTTCTTAGCTAGGCCATTAATGTTCCAAATGCTCATACAGATTTAGCTTCGCTCTGCCGGGGCTGATGGTAAGCAGGGCATCCCGTGTCAATTGGACTGCTCTATTATTTGCTGTATTTGCATGCAGCTCTGGGCTGTTAACGGTGAAGTTAAGCCTGTATGCCCGAGACCTGTGTTCAAGTTAGTGGTGTTTGTGTGGATGGAGTGCGCACCTGGGGTGCTGCTGCGTGCTCCTTTTAGTACAGCAGTGGTGGTTTTGAGTTGTCTGTTAGTGGGGATATTTTGAAAAGGCGTTGGGTAGGGTGGTCTTGATTCAGCTTTTAGTTTTAGCCCCCATTGTAAGAACGTATTTTCTTCTTTCATGATTTAGTATTCCATTTGGTTTTAGTTGCCTCTGGTCATTGCAAGTTGTTGGCTGGTTGAAATTCTATAGAGAGCAATTCTACCGTACTTAGATTTTCTAGACTTGTGATGGAGTGTAGGAGCCGCAGTAATTTCCCTCTATTTAGCATGTCTGCTCTTCCCCGAGTTTCATATTTGGGAAGTAATATGATAGTGTCCATTCCCCTTGCATCTTTGACCTCGGTTTCCTGAAGGGGATTGCTTCGTGAAGTTTGGGCCTTGGTAAAGTAGGATTGCTCTTACTGGCGCCTTGTTTAGTGTTGGTGTGGTAAATTTGTTGGGCTTCAGCTGATGTCTGGTCTTTTTCCGATGTGTTGATACTATGCTTGTTCTCCCTCTGTGACCTTTGTGGTGACTCCCTAGCGTTGTTCAATGGGCCGTCGCTCAGTTTGGACCTTGGGGTTTGTACCATGCTGGTGACCTTACTAGGTTATTGCGTCGTTATGGCTAGCTGCTTACTTATTTGATTGATCTCCTGTTTGTTGTCATCTGTTGTCATACTTTGTGGTAATGGTCTTGATGATGTCCCCGCGGTTGGTGACAGGGTGATGTTGAATCTTGTGGTAAAGTGGTCTGGCCTGTCATCCAAGGAGGGGGTTGGGGCGCAACTGGTGTCCTCAAATTCCTATGGGGTTGCCAGAGGCTGGTTTTTGATGCGAAGGCCCAAGGCAGCTATCTTCCTATTCCTATTCCTTTCCTTCCTTTTTTGTTTGCAACGTGCTTTCGGAGGTGAACGATTTTTGTCGGCTATGCTCTCTTTAATTGTTGTTGTTGCTTCACTGACTCCTGGGAAGTAGTGTAAGCTAGTCAACGTGTTTCCCGTTTTGAGTTGTCCGGCTGTCATTGTATCTGTTCCGGGTGGTCCATCAGTCGGGTAATTGTGCGGTGTGGTGTTTGTTTTTAAATCTAATAGTTGGTCTCTTAGAATTGATGGCAGCGCAAATAGTTTGTCAATTATTGTGGCGCAGATGCATTCAGGGTGTGGAGTCTGAGTTCCTTGTGCAGCATCTTGCCCCCGCTTTATGAGACTGTTAAGTTCTGCCAGTTTCCTATCTATCCCTGAAATAAATTCTGCTAAAGTTTGAAGAACCATGAGCTGTAAGTCTAGTTTATGGGATTGATATTAAAGCACCGTGCCTGAGTATTGTATAGTACTTAATATGGTTCCCATATAGATTCTGTGTCTGTTGGTCCTGTGGAGTTGCTTTGTTCTGCCTTGGATGCACTTGAGGTTGCCGTGGTGGAATAAGTTGAAGCAGGCTTAAAGCTGTATCAGGCAACAAGTTCCTCTCATTCCTGTGAGGCAAGGAAGGTCTTATCGCCATCTGTTGAGTAAGAGTCTTCAAAAGGAAGCGGCAGACAGTGCACAGGTAGTGTGTTGTTTAGTCGCTTGTTGAGAGCTGACAAGGCGTCAGCTTGTGTGATTGATGTCTGTAAGGGAGAGCTGTTTTGGGCTGCGATAACGTGACCCAAGCGTTTTGTTCTCACTGCTGGCTCTACTCTGGAGAGAAAGCTTTGGAGTCCTTGGGGTCCGCTCATCATTAGTTTCTCCTCGTTTTAAGGTATTTGTAGCGTCTGTGCCCAGCCGGTTCTTAGTTTCCAAAGTGGGAGTGTTAGAAATGGGATTTCTGGTTGGTTAGGGCATGCGCCTAAGCCAGGCAGAAACCACCACTCTAGTCAGGGCAAGGGAGTTACACACTGAAGATAACCCCTGCTCACCCCCTTGGTAACTTGGCACAAGCAGTCAGGCTTATCCCAGAGGCAATGTGTAAAGCATTTGCGCAACACACACCCACAGCAGCAACATACTAGGCACACTGCAAAAGAAACTCCACACAAGGTTATATAAAAAATAGCCTTTGTATTATCAAAAACACATTAGAATCATAATCACACATATACACTGTGCCAACTAGCACTAGGCAATATATTTACAGGGTATTATATACACCTGACAGGACCAATCGGGAACCTGTCAGAACCATCAGAATCACACAAGAAAAAAAACACAACCAGTAACTACTGGCCAACTAATAAACTCAGCATTATCACTAGCATAAACACATTATGCAATTTCATTAGGCCTAAATAGCATGACATTTGCATTAGGCATCGCATTAGGCACAAACATATTATGCATAAATCAGCAGTGCACAGTAACACTACCACTAGGTGCATACATCACCTTAGGGCCTTGCGCTCTGTCAGTACACACAGGTACTCCAAAAAACCCCAGGCCAACTGGCCTCCTCTAGGGGCCAAATGTCCTCTGTCCCAAATGTCAGGGCTCACAATTGTAGGGCCTTTCACTGGCCCTCTGGCTACCTTGTAATGCACTGGTGGTGGGGGGTGCACCTCACCCCTTCCTTGCTCTCAAAATAAACATGCCCCCTTGGTGCAGCTGCCCGCGCTCTCGCGGTGCAGCTGAGACAAAACCACTTTGTACTGGCACTAACCCTGTGCCACTTGGAGCTCCACTCTGAGACTGCTAAAGCACAATTGCCCTCTTGCTACAGCTACCCGTGCTCTTGCGGCGCAGCTGTGTCAGAAAAAGAAAGCACTGGCATCAACCATGCCTTGAAGGTCCCCTTCACCGGGGCTCTTCTGTGGCCTACTCCCGGCACCAATAATACTCCTGCTTCAGCCCCACTCACTGTTCCTTGGGGGCTGAGCAGTTCTCCTCTTAGTGGTCGGTTGGACACACGGGAGCCGGGAGGCCTCCTACCTCTCACCGGCTCCGCTACCAGGGGACTGCTTCTTCAATGTTATGTTATGTTATGTTAAATTAATTTTATACAGCGCACAGCTACCCAACAAGGATTTCCCAGCGCTAAACCTGACAGAGGGCAAAAGAAATAAAGAAAATCGGAAATGCAATTCAAGGTGAATTATTGGTTAAATAACCACGTTTTTAAAAGTTTACAAAAATTCATATATGAAGTTTCATTACGAATTGCAATAGGAAGGGAATTCCATATAGATGGACCAAGCCAGGCAAACGACGGACCTCCCATTCTTTTGAGTTTAATTCTGGGCACCAAGAATTTACTCTGAGTGGCCGAACGAAGTAAACGAGGGGGCTGGTGAGGGTGAACTAGAGTTTGCAAATATTTAGGAGCAGAACCAGCTTTGATTTTATGCATATAACCCATGGCCTTAAACTTCACACGGTTTTCAACCTTAAGCCAATGAAGATTGCGCAAAGCACTGGAAGTAGAAGAAGTTGGCAAGATGGCGACGGTGCGAGGCAAGATGGCGACGGTGTGAGCAGACGCTGACTGAGAGCTCTCCTGCAGCCCTGCAGCCCTGCATAATACGAAATGAAGTTTGCCTGTCGATTTCACAGAGTAACTAATGTGGATGTATGAAAACCTGAAGCCGTAAACTCATCCTATTCTCTGATCTTCTCTGAGACGGACATTTTGTGGCACTACGGACGATACGAGCATTCCGTTTCCACGAGAGGTCTGAGGTCAGCAAGTTCGGTGAGGGAGACCCTCCGGACTATTCAGGCTCTCTGATTGCCTGCCATCCCCCTGTCGCCCCCCCTGTCGCCCCCCGCCCGCTACTCCTACTCCACGTACAGCCCGGACTCGGATTTGGACTCTGATCGACTGGTGGAGGTGAGGAGCGGGGGTGCGGGCGGCGTATGTTGGTGTTGTTCACAGCGATGCTCATGGGGATCATGTGGATTAACACTGCTTCTTGCTCTCTCAATGTGCAATGTGCAATCAAGGATTAAAAAAACGATAAAAACAATAAAAATAATAAAAACAATAAAAGACGATAAAAGAGATTGCTAAACCTCTAATTTACAGCTGTCACTGAGTTCTTGAACAATGCTTGAAAGTTGAAAGCAAACTCATAACAACCTGCTACAACTCGCAATTAAAGCACTCAGTCACAGACACTGAAGCTAAAAGTTAAGCTCTCTGCTCACCTCCGTTCGACCTTGCTGCTTGCTTCGAGTGGATCAGGTCTGCTGGGAAAGGGAGGCTCTGCTCTCACCCTCGATCTCCACTGCCAATCACCTGTCTAGAGATTTCCACGGAGGTTTTAAATGGTGGGATGTTAAAAAAAACGACCACCATTCTTAAAGAGATACAGCCTACAATGCTAGGGGGGCCTCAGTGGAAAATCCAGGAGCAGTGCACTAGGTGCCTAGGGGTGTCTGAACAGAAGCGGATGGTGGGGAGAGACATCAAAATTGCCGTGTTATGTGCCACGAGGGTCGCAGTCGGGATTAAGGCGACTATTAAGTGCGTACAAGGCATTAGGCGGTGGGCACAAACAAAATAGACAAATCAGACAAACCAAAATCTTGAAGGCGCCGCAAACAGATTCAAGCCTATGTGTAAGTGTAATGGCAAAATACATGAGCGGCATATTACACTGTGCATCTGGAGTGTGTTAGCTGTATTAAACCCGGCATATTCAGGGCAGGCATCAACCACTCTGCAATCAGCTCAGATTAATGCAAGTGAGGAGAGCAAGAAGACCGGACACCCTACAAGGCGAGAAGAGACAGGGACAGGAAAAATGAATGAGACCGCCACAGAGAGAGTGGGGAATGGACTAAGGGAGTTACGGGATCAAAATGTGGTGCATGACCTATCTATGTCGCGATCGAACACCCCGGGGGTCATGAGTCCCCAAGGGGTTGAGGAACTTGAAGTCGAAGTTGAACCTAATCATAATGATAAGATGCAAGACGCACTAGAAGCAGATAATGCGGATGAGGCTAATATTAATGCTCATACATTAAAGCTAACGCAGCCAAAACAGCCATTGGAGCCAATGCAGCCAATGCAGCAACGACGAGAGACTAGAGGAACCAAAGCCAAAGCCAAAGAAATCAAAAATAAAGACCAAGTACAAGACAGGGATAAAGACAAAGGGAAAGATAGAGAAAAGGACAAGGCAAAGGAGAAGGAGAAGGAGAGAGGTAACAAGAGAGGCCCAGAGAAAGATAAAGAGAAAGAGATAGATAAGGACAAATTGAAAATGATGAGTTGCAAAGAGCAACAGGGGGACTACGAAAAACCTAAAAAAGGTGACAAATACGCAGTCAAAGATAATACTACAGAACTAGAGAAAAAGAAAGAAAAATGCAAGGAGCGATATAAGGAAAAAGAGAAGGACTTTGAAGATACTGAAGAGATGGAACTAATGATGAAAAAAGCAAAACGGTTACAAGCCATCAAAGATTTGAAAGCAAATGAAAAAGCGACCTCGACAGGGCAGCCAACTACTTCACAGCCAAGCATACGGAATATCTTTAGCCCATTACCCAAAGGGTCAAGTAGGGTACTAGCAGTCCAGGAATCAACGATACAGAATTGGGAAAATCAAAAACATACTCTGTGGATGAACACTCATGGAAATCTGAATTCCCCCCCAGATACAGGGCCTTCGCTGGAAACTGTTTCACACTCACCTTCACATTCAGAAGAATCTGATGCATACATTTATGAAACGGGCATTTCGACTTCTAGTGACACACGCAAAGCTAATAAAGGCCAAGACCAAGGTGTCTCAGCTCAAGAAATATCCAGCTGTTCGGGCATAAGGAAATCAAGCGATCCTGGGCAAGGAAGTACGTCAAGGAAAAAACTTGAAACAAGAAAAATAAGGAATAAAAGATTAAATAAATCTACCTATGAAGAAACCACCGATCAAGGAAGTAATCCTGAACCTAGTAATCCTCGGAGAACCCCAAAACCCCAAAAATCAAAGGAAAAAATAACGGCTCAAGAAATTGGGGTGGTCTCAACTGGGGACATCTCTCAACATGATGAAGCAGGAGAATCAGATGAGCTGTCTTTGAGAGATATATTAAGCTCAATCAGGAAACTTCATAAAGATGTTAAAACGGATACTCAAAGAAATCATCTAGCCATCCAAAAGCTGCAAGGGCCGCAGTCGGGATTAAGGCGACTATTAAGTGCGTACAAGGCATTAGGCGGTGGGCACAAACAAAATAGACAAAACAGACAAACCAAAATCTTGAAGGCGCCGCAAACAGATTCAAGCCTATGTGTAAGTGTAATGGCAAAATACATGAGCGGCATATTACACTGTGCATCTGGAGTGTGTTAGCTGTATTAAACCCGGCATATTCAGGGCAGGCATCAACCACTCTGCAATCAGCTCAGATTAATGCAAGTGAGGAGAGCAAGAAGACCGGACACCCTACAAGGCGAGAAGAGACAGGGACAGGAAAAATGAATGAGACCGCCACAGAGAGAGTGGGGAATGGACTAAGGGAGTTACGGGATCAAAATGTGGTGCATGACCTATCTATGTCGCGATCGAACACCCCGGGGGTCATGAGTGCCCAAGGGGTTGAGGAACTTGAAGTCGAAGTTAAACCTAATCATAATGATAAGATGCAAGACGCACTAGAAGCAGATAATGCGGATGAGGCTAATATTAATGCTCATACATTAAAGCTAACGCAGCCAAAACAGCCATTGCAGCCAATGCAGCCAATGCAGCAACGACGAGAGACTAGAGGAACCAAAGCCAAAGCCAAAGAAATCAAAAATAAAGACCAAGTACAAGACAGGGATAAAGACAAAGGGAAAGATAGAGAAAAGGACAAGGCAAAGGAGAAGGAGAAGGAGAGAGGTAACAAGAGAGGCCCAGAGAAAGATAAAGAGAAAGAGATAGATAAGGACAAATTGAAAATGATGAGTTGCAAAGAGCAACAGGGGGACTACGAAAAACCTAAAAAAGGTGACAAATACGCAGTCAAAGATAATACTACAGAACTAGAGAAAAAGAAAGAAAAATGCATGGAGCGATATAAGGAAAAAGAGAAGGACTTTGAAGATACTGAAGAGATGGAACTAATGATGAAAAAAGCAAAACGGTTACAAGCCATCAAAGATTTGAAAGCAAATGCAAAAGCGACCTCGACAGGGCAGCCAACTACTTCACAGCCAAGCATACGGAATATCTTTAACCCATTACCCAAAGGGTCAAGTAGGGTACTAGCAGTCCAGGAATCAACGATACAGAATTGGGAAAATCAAAAACATACTCTGTGGATGAACACTCATGGAAATCTGAATTCCCCCCCAGATACAGGGCCTTCGCTGGAAACTGTTTCACACTCACCTTCACATTCAGAAGAATCTGATGCATACATTTATGAAACGGGCATTTCGACTTCTAGTGACACACGCAAAGCTAATAAAGGCCAAGACCAAGGTGTCTCAGCTCAAGAAATATCCAGCTGTTCGGGCATAAGGAAATCGAGCGATCCTGGGCAAGGAAGTACGTCAAGGAAAAAACTTGAAACAAGAAAAATAAGGAATAAAAGATTAAATAAATCTACCTATGAAGAAACCACCGATCAAGGAAGTAATCCTGAACCTAGTAATCCTCGGAGAACCCCAAAACCCCAAAAATCAAAGGAAAAAATAACGGCTCAAGAAATTGGGGTGGTCTCAACTGGGGACATCTCTCAACATGATGAAGCAGGAGAATCAGATGAGCTGTCTTTGAGAGATATATTAAGCTCAATCAGGAAACTTCATAAAGATGTTAAAACGGATACTCAAAGAAATCATCTAGCCATCCAAAAGCTGCAAGGGCCGCAGTCGGGATTAAGGCGACTATTAAGTGCGTACAAGGCATTAGGCGGTGGGCACAAACAAAATAGACAAAACAGACAAACCAAAATCTTGAAGGCGCCGCAAACAGATTCAAGCCTATGTGTAAGTGTAATGGCAAAATACATGAGCGGCATATTACACTGTGCATCTGGAGTGTGTTAGCTGTATTAAACCCGGCATATTCAGGGCAGGCATCAACCACTCTGCAATCAGCTCAGAGTAATGCAAGTGAGGAGAGCAAGAAGACCGGACACCCTACAAGGCGAGAAGAGACTGGGACAGGAAAAATGAATGAGACCGCCACAGAGAGAGTGGGGAATGGACTAAGGGAGTTACGGGATCAAAATGTGGTGCATGACCTATCTATGTCGCGATCGAACACCCCGGGGGTCATGAGTGCCCAAGGGGTTGAGGAACTTGAAGTCGAAGTTGAACCTAATCATAATGATAAGATGCAAGACGCACTAGAAGCAGATAATGCGGATGAGGCTAATATTAATGCTCATACATTAAAGCTAACGCAGCCAAAACAGCCATTGCAGCCAATGCAGCCAATGCAGCAACGACGAGAGACTAGAGGAACCAAAGCCAAAGAAATCAAAAATAAAGACCAAGTACAAGACAGGGATAAAGACAAAGGGAAAGATAGAGAAAAGGACAAGGCAAAGGAGAAGGAGAAGGAGAGAGGTAACAAGAGAGGCCCAGAGAAAGATAAAGAGAAAGAGATAGATAAGGACAAATTGAAAATGATGAGTTGCAAAGAGCAACAGGGGGACTACGAAAAACCTAAAAAAGGTGACAAATACGCAGTCAAAGATAATACTACAGAACTAGAGAAAAAGAAAGAAAAATGCAAGGAGCGATATAAGGAAAAAGAGAAGGACTTTGAAGATACTGAAGAGATGGAACTAATGATGAAAAAAGCAAAACGGTTACAAGCCATCAAAGATTTGAAAGCAAATGAAAAAGCGACCTCGACAGGGCAGCCAACTACTTCACAGCCAAGCATACGGAATATCTTTAGCCCATTACCCAAAGGGTCAAGTAGGGTACTAGCAGTCCAGGAATCAACGATACAGAATTGGGAAAATCAAAAACATACTCTGTGGATGAACACTCATGGAAATCTGAATTCCCCCCCAGATACAGGGCCTTCGCTGGAAACTGTTTCACACTCACCTTCACATTCAGAAGAATCTGATGCAGACATTTATGAAACGGGCATTTCGACTTCTAGTGACACACGCAAAGCTAATAAAGGCCAAGACCAAGGTGTCTCAGCTCAAGAAATATCCAGCTGTTCGGGCATAAGGAAATCGAGCGATCCTGGGCAAGGAAGTACGTCAAGGAAAAAACTTGAAACAAGAAAAATAAGGAATAAAAGATTAAATAAATCTACCTATGAAGAAACCACCGATCAAGGAAGTAATCCTGAACCTAGTAATCCTCGGAGAACCCCAAAACCCCAAAAATCAAAGGAAAAAATAACGGCTCAAGAAATTGGGGTGGTCTCAACTGGGGACATCTCTCAACATGATGAAGCAGGAGAATCAGATGAGCTGTCTTTGAGAGATATATTAAGCTCAATCAGGAAACTTCATAAAGATGTTAAAACGGATACTCAAAGAAATCATCTAGCCATCCAAAAGCTGCAAGGGCCGCAGTCGGGATTAAGGCGACTATTAAGTGCGTACAAGGCATTAGGCGGTGGGCACAAACAAAATAGACAAAACAGACAAACCAAAATCTTGAAGGCGCCGCAAACAGATTCAAGCCTATGTGTAAGTGTAATGGCAAAATACATGAGCGGCATATTACACTGTGCATCTGGAGTGTGTTAGCTGTATTAAACCCGGCATATTCAGGGCAGGCATCAACCACTCTGCAATCAGCTCAGAGTAATGCAAGTGAGGAGAGCAAGAAGACCGGACACCCTACAAGGCGAGAAGAGACTGGGACAGGAAAAATGAATGAGACCGCCACAGAGAGAGTGGGGAATGGACTAAGGGAGTTACGGGATCAAAATGTGGTGCATGACCTATCTATGTCGCGATCGAACACCCCGGGGGTCATGAGTGCCCAAGGGGTTGAGGAACTTGAAGTCGAAGTTGAACCTAATCATAATGATAAGATGCAAGACGCACTAGAAGCAGATAATGCGGATGAGGCTAATATTAATGCTCATACATTAAAGCTAACGCAGCCAAAACAGCCATTGCAGCCAATGCAGCCAATGCAGCAACGACGAGAGACTAGAGGAACCAAAGCCAAAGAAATCAAAAATAAAGACCAAGTACAAGACAGGGATAAAGACAAAGGGAAAGATAGAGAAAAGGACAAGGCAAAGGAGAAGGAGAAGGAGAGAGGTAACAAGAGAGGCCCAGAGAAAGATAAAGAGAAAGAGATAGATAAGGACAAATTGAAAATGATGAGTTGCAAAGAGCAACAGGGGGACTACGAAAAACCTAAAAAAGGTGACAAATACGCAGTCAAAGATAATACTACAGAACTAGAGAAAAAGAAAGAAAAATGCAAGGAGCGATATAAGGAAAAAGAGAAGGACTTTGAAGATACTGAAGAGATGGAACTAATGATGAAAAAAGCAAAACGGTTACAAGCCATCAAAGATTTGAAAGCAAATGAAAAAGCGACCTCGACAGGGCAGCCAACTACTTCACAGCCAAGCATACGGAATATCTTTAGCCCATTACCCAAAGGGTCAAGTAGGGTACTAGCAGTCCAGGAATCAACGATACAGAATTGGGAAAATCAAAAACATACTCTGTGGATGAACACTCATGGAAATCTGAATTCCCCCCCAGATACAGGGCCTTCGCTGGAAACTGTTTCACACTCACCTTCACATTCAGAAGAATCTGATGCAGACATTTATGAAACGGGCATTTCGACTTCTAGTGACACACGCAAAGCTAATAAAGGCCAAGACCAAGGTGTCTCAGCTCAAGAAATATCCAGCTGTTCGGGCATAAGGAAATCGAGCGATCCTGGGCAAGGAAGTACGTCAAGGAAAAAACTTGAAACAAGAAAAATAAGGAATAAAAGATTAAATAAATCTACCTATGAAGAAACCACCGATCAAGGAAGTAATCCTGAACCTAGTAATCCTCGGAGAACCCCAAAACCCCAAAAATCAAAGGAAAAAATAACGGCTCAAGAAATTGGGGTGGTCTCAACTGGGGACATCTCTCAACATGATGAAGCAGGAGAATCAGATGAGCTGTCTTTGAGAGATATATTAAGCTCAATCAGGAAACTTCATAAAGATGTTAAAACGGATACTCAAAGAAATCATCTAGCCATCCAAAAGCTGCAAGGTGCTGTAAGTAAGGTGGGCAGCACATGTCTAGAGGCATCTGAAAGGATGGTGTCAGTTGAAACACGAACTGACCACCTGGAGAATGATGTTGCTTACCTACAAAGGGAAGAAAAGAAGCAAGAAGACATTATACAGGATTTATTGATAAAGGTTGAGAATCAGGAGAACAGATCAAGACGAAATTATCTGCGATTTTTGGGGCTTCCTGAGGGTGTTGAAGACAATAACCCAAGGGGGTATGTAATTAGACTTCTTAAATCAGCCCTTCCTGAACTGCAAAACCGGGAACTAGAGAGAGAAGTCCAACGAGCCCATCGGTTACCCCTCACTCAATCCAAGAAAACACAGAACCAATCTAAATTTCCAAGGGCAATGTTGGTGTTCTTTGGAAATTTCTTACTCCGAGATTCTATCTATGACTTAGCGCACCCTACAAGCAAGAGAGAATACAATGGCACCATATTCTTTGTTCGACCAGATTTTGCTCATGCGACGGTTGAAAGGAGGTGGAGGTTGAGGCAGCTATTCTCCCCTTTTGAGCAGATTGGCACAAAGGTATTCCTACAGAACCCTGCCAGATTGAAGATAATTTGTAGGGGTTCAACCCGCAGTTTTACGAGCGAAATACAGGCTGAACATCATCTCAGAGAAATCTCAGAGACTGTAAAGAATAATACCGGCAAATGATCAAGATCCTTCCTTTTTTTTTTTTTTTCTCTTCTTTTATGATGTGGATCGGACAATAGGTATCATATTAAGAATAGTTTGTTGTGAAAAATTATGGTGAGACTAATACCAATCGCTAATTATATGAAGTAATGCTTTCACAGACTTTCTCCCGTTTAAGGGGGAAAAAGAGAGGGGGGAGGAAGAGGAGGGGGGAAAGAAGAAAAATAATAAAAAAAAAAAAATACACGCGGGGCTGGGGGGGGGGTGCACTGAGGTGCCGTGATCAACCGATGCCCACACCTGGATCCAGTTGGACCCAGGATGCCTCAAGGGGGGATGCCTCAAGGGGAGGTAAGGGGGGGAGGGGGGGTGGGTGGATCTTCGGGGGAGAAAAGGGGGGGAAAAATCTTCATCAGAAAAAGAAAGGAAACAGAAATAGGGGGAAAAAAGAAAAATGATGCGCATAGTCACAATTAATGTATGTGGTTTAAATGATGCAAGAAAAAGAAGGGATTTGAAAGAATATTTTAGAACACTGCAAGCTGACTTAATCTGTGTTCAGGAGACGCATATAGAGATCTCGCAGAAATATCTACTGGAACAACTGGGGTATGAAGTATTGACTTGTACGACTCAGGGTACTAGAACACGCAGGGTTGCAATATTAGCACGTGGAAAAAAGATTACATTAAAAAAACAACAGGTAGATAGACATGGTCGGTGGGTCTTAGCGGAGTGCCAAATTCAAAATTTTTACTTTACTTTATGCTCTATTTATGCACCAACAGTTGATGACCCGGAAATTTTTATCCATATAAATTCTCAATTACCCAATTGGCCTCTCCCCATAATACTATGTGGCGATTTAAATATAAATGGCCTTAACGGGTTGTGGAAAGACAACCCTGCAAGATTTATTGGTAAAAAGAAGAAAACCCACAGAGCGCTGATACAGCTCATGCAGGACAATGGGTTGATCGATATTTGGGAACATATAAACGGAGGGGGAGGCTGCACATACTATTCTGCCCCCCATAAAACTCTAGCCGGCTAGATTATTTTTTGATTTCCCCCTCGATGATACCGATGGTGAAAGTTAAAAAAATGCCTAGATTGATGTCAGATCACAACCCGCTCTCCATGGAGATCTCTATACCATATTCACAGAACAGTATAAATAGCTGGACCTTTGAGAGAGCTTTGCTACAGGATGTAAATTATGTTAGTCACAGGGAAATTTGGTTAAAATAATTTCTGGAAAACAATAGGGGCACAGCGTCACCGCAAATAGTGTGGGATGCTATGAAGGCAGGTATTGGGGGGAAACCTTAAGCTATTCTCTTAGACGGAGTAAGCGGGAAAAAGAAGCTATAGAGAAGAAAATTAATCTAGTAGCAAATCTAGAGGAAGAACTGGTAAGAAGTATAAGAGAGAAAGAGGATGTGACAAAAGTAACGCAAAAACTAGCTCTGGTTAAAGCAGCAGTGGGTGAAGTATATGCTGAAAAGGCAGCTGGTAAATATTTGGCTAGGAGGGAAGAGCAGCATGAATATAGCGAACAGGTAGGACGAATCCTAGCGATTAGAACCCGGCAGGCGGCCACTCAGGGGCAGATAACAGAAATGACTACGGAGGCAGGGGCAAAAGTAAAAACACCAAAGGAAATCTGTGCTGTATTTCAGAATTTTTATAAGAAATTATACAGCCAGAATAATGGGGATCCAGATGTAGCGGAAATTGAGGAATATTTAGATTCTTCCTCCCTACATAAGCTTACAGAGGAGGACAATAACTCCCTTGAGATCAACTTTACACCAGAAGAAGTACAAAGAGCCTTTAAGGATCTCCCATCAGGGAAAGCAGTGGGACCCGATTTAATACCGTTAGAATTTTATAAGAAGTTTTTTCTAACTTTAGAAGCAGACATTAATCGACTCATGGTTTTAATACAGAACGGTGCTGCCCCTCCGGAGTCTTGGGGAGAAGCTTCAATGGTGGTAAAGAAAAAGAATAAAAGCTCTACGGATCCTGGGTCATATAGACCAATCAGCTTAATGAATAGCGATACTAAGGCCTATTCTAAAATCTTGGCAAACAGGCTGAGCTTGGTAATTGGGAAGATAGTTTCACCCAGGCAGCACGGATTTATACCGGGGAGGGGCACCGCCGATCATATCAGAAGGGTATTCACGCTGCTGGACGGTACTACTGCTTCACAAGACCCTATGTCCTTAATATTGCTGGACGCTGAAAAAGCTTTCGATAGGGTCTCGTGGGGTTTTCTTAGGGCAACAATGTATAATTATAATTTTGGGAAAATATGCATAGGAGCATTAAAAGCCCTTTATAGAAGTCCGAGCATCAGACTGAGAGTGGGGGGGGAGTTGAGCGAGGCAATAAAAATTGAGTGTGGGACTAGGCAAGGATGCCCCTGCTCCCCTCTACTATTCGCCAGTTATATAGACTCATTTATTAGACACATAGAAAAAAATAAAAACATCTGTCCAATAGTGCTGAATGGATATGAGACCAAAATATTGGGATACGCAGATGACTTAGCAATTACATCATCAATACCAATAATAGCGACAGTGGAAATCGAGAATGAGGCTAAAAAATACGGACTTCTGTCAGGGTATAAATTAAATCAAGGAAAAACACAAATAGTTGTAAATCAATTTGCTGCGATTAACGATGAGAGAGTTGTAGAGTCCGCGGTTTATTTGGGAGTTACTATAACATCTGACCTATCTAAGGTTGTGGAGGAAAATCTGACCCCAGTAATCAAAAAGGCAAAATTAGACTTAGATAGGATGGACAATTTAAGCTTAACAATCATAGGCCGCTGCAATGTTATAAAGATGCTGTTTTTGCCCAAGATTTTATATTTATTCCGTACAATTCCTTTATCATTTTCTAATAATTGGTTTAAGGAAATAGAGGGGATTTGTAATCGCTTCATATGGGCTAAGGGCAGAACTCGCAGAGCCATAAAGATGATGGCACTTTCTAAAGACCGGGGGGGGCCTTGCAGTACCTGACTTTAAGGCATATTATTTTGCGTCAGTCCTTCAGTATTGTAAAGGACTCCTCAGCGGGAATACGAAAGACATCTGGAGGGGTAGTGTTGGCATTCCGGAAATATATGACCTCCTGGTTTTGGACGCGTCAAATGTCTGCGAAAAAAAGACACCGGGACGGCAATAAAAATCTAAACCCCAACGTGAAAAAAGTTGCGGTGGGCCCAACCACGATAAACAAATCAGCGTCAAGCTGCGCCAGGCCTGCAATTGACACACGTCAGGCGGGAAAAATCACTATAAAAGTAGAAAAAAATACAAACAAAAGCAAAACAACTGCGAAGCACAATGGAGGTAGCCGGAGCAAGTACAGAGGACAACCAGAACCCCACAAGGCCCCCGGAGGCCTAGGCTGGGACCATGGGGTCAGGGAAGGGCAAGGACAAGAAGAAGAGGAAGTTGCAGTTCAGTCCGCAGGAAAACAGGATCCTGATAACGGAGGTGATAGAACACCATCAACTACTGTTCGTCACCTCCACTGTGTCATTGGCAACAAAAATGGAATATGGCAGTTCATCGTGGACAAGGTGAATGCAGTTGGAGTGCTGAGGAGGACAATGGTAGAGGTCAAGAGGCGGTGGAATGATGTGAAGCGCAAAACCAAACAGAAAATCGGCAACAACCTGAAGGCAGCAATGCAGACTGGAGGTGGGAGTCCAGCATCACAGGAGGATCTGGATGAGATGGAGGAAATGGTGTCCACAGTCCTCAGTCTGGAGATGGTGGCAGGAGTTGGGGGACCGGACACTGCTCAACATGACCTGACACATCAGCAACAGGGTGAGTAGCGACCAGGGGCTGGGGCGACGGGGGGAGATGGGCACAATGGCACACATGCACAATTAATTAGAGCACAGTGCACACCCACAGTGACCCTGATCCCCTCGGCACACTGCAGCACACATGCAAACAGCAGGTAGACCCCCGTCGAATATGTGCCCAGAGGGGGCCCTTCCCACACACCACCAATCTCGCAACTAACCCATGCACATGTGTTAAACCCAGAAAAGCGGCATGTCTGTGAGCAACACTGACAATGCAAGTGACACTGCATGACGAATAGCATTGCTACAGTCAAGATATCATGTAATGTTGCACGTCATGACACTGAGTTGGCTGAGCGTGGACCACATCCGTAAAGGAGCAGGTCACACTCTGACACATCCACATGCACAAACAAACCCTGACATCAACAAGACATCTGCGGACTAACCATGCCCCAGACCCCCAACTCTCACCAAGAGCCCAATGTACCCAAGTCTGCAACATCTCAGCACTGTACAAGCACAGAAGTCAAAGGCATGAAAGGGATAAGGGGCAGCAAAATCAGAGCTGCAGGGGCGACTCTTCCAAAATGCAGCACACACACATAACATACAGAGCACATCAACATTGACAACAGTGTGGTACAAACCGCAACACGTCAGGACACAACTGGTGCCGCCTGTGTGTAGAAACTGTTCAATCACATATGGCATGGCAGGGAAATGTGAGTTGATAATGTACAAGTACAAACACACATCCATGATGTTGTCGAAATGTCCACTGTCCCACATCAAATAGGCAGTTCCTACCAAACAGCCACAATGTACCATGACATGCAGTCTGTATCTAAACATGTACAATGTGTCAACATACATGTGAACACAATGTTAAACTGCATCTCCCCTTCACATTGCAGAGGGGAAACCAACACCTCCTGCAGAGCATACCGAACCTCTCTTCTCTGATGATGAAGAGGACCTCCACACCTTCGACACCGACGCCCTCCAAGAGTTCGTTGACAGCTACGTCAACTCCAGGAGAAGGGCTGCCTGGATGCATCAATGAGACCCCACCCGCTACACAGACCACACAGGAGGCAGCACCCACCACCACGGCTGCCTCCCAGGACCCCCACGAACAACACATGGCTTTCTAACGCCATTTGTTGGGGTGCCAGGAGAAGATGGCTGAACAGGTGCGGGTGGGGTTCGACCGCATGGTAGCCAAACTAGATGCCATATGTGGGTGTCTCAGTCCCATCAGGGACAACTCACAGTTCCTAATGGACACCCACAGTTCACTCCATGCTCTCAAACGATCCATAGCTGACATCAATGGTGTCCTGACTTGGAGACAAGAACAACTGTCTAGTCAGAGTGGCTCCAGCGATGTCACCTGGGAGTTAGGACACATGCGGAGGATCATGGAGAACATGGATTCGACACAAGCGAAAAGAGCGGCTGCACATCAGCGAGAGGTAACTGGGTTCCTCAATGCCCTGCAGACCCTCCTCATGGCATTGCTGCCACAAGGCCTGGCACGGATAAATGCTGCTGCTACCACTCCATCCACATCTCCGCCCCCTGATGTATCAGTGCCACACAGTGCAGCAGAAATTCCACCTCGGGCCCCTGAGGTGTCACTGCCACACAGTGCTGGAGACAGAACACCACCACCCACATGAGAGGCACATGAAACAGCAGAGGACGAAGATGCGGATGATTCTGTCTTAGTGGTCAGAAGGACGCAGTAGCATTCATCTCTGCCATATGGTTGTTTCTGCTTGGTTCTGTCCTCTGCATCATCATCTCCCACTGTCCCCCGATACACTCTGCGACACTCTTCTTGGAACTCGACGTCGACTGGACTATCATGTTCTGCGGACTGAACTCTTCCGATTAACTTGTCATTCCCTAAAGGACTCTGGCTGGCCCTCCACGGGCCAACAATGTAAAGAGGGGATTGCATGGCCCTGTACTGCTCCAGCTACACCACTCCACTAAATGTGCATTAAACATTCATTTTCACACAGATGTGTCATGTCTATGATCATTCAAGTGTGAAAGTATGGATGAATGTAGGGTCAGTGATTACCCCTTACGTCCATGTTGCTCATGTTGTGGGATTTGAGTCACAGGGTGCAACATTACTGATTGCAGTCAGGGTGGCGCCGACACTTCAACAGAGACACATGCATTAGTTACTTCCTTGTCCAGCCCAAGATGGAACCAAGCCCAGAGCCCCGGGGTCATTGTTCACACCCCTACGCTGGACTGGCATACGCCAGGCCAGCCCACTCCACTTACGCTTACAGGGGGGTACGACAACGCTACATGTCCCAGGTCTTCCCTGTAGTGATCTGCTGATCACAGGTCTAGTTGTCAGCATGCCACAGACACTCCCTCACGGCTGGTTTACACCCACACCACACCCATCCAGCACACGCATCACAGGACATGTGACCCTGCCAATGAAAAGGGCCAGGCACATGTTCTCGATGCCATATCCACTCTCTATCTGGGTGTATCCGTGTGGTTATTATTTATACATGAGGGCCTAGGGCCCTACCAGTACACATCACATTCCCCACTACCGGAGGTGACATGATGGCGTCCGCAACACGATACTCAATCATAGAGGATCCATGACTTGCGTTGCTGAGAGTTGGCCGCACCGGATTCACTGTGGCTGGCACGGGCCTACCGTCAAGGGATGGTGACTTTCGGTGCACTTAGGGTAGGGGCACCTTAAGTGCTAAGTGGGTGTGTAGCCTGCGATGATGCGCCGTCCTGGTGGTCCGGACTGGTAAGGATTTGTGTGGCCCTGCTGGACTGCAGTGTAGGCCTGAGCCAGTGGGCATCACAGGCCTACCTCCATGTGGCATTGCCTCGTGGTTCACAGAGTTTGTGGCACCTAAAGAGCTGAGCAGGTGTGCAGCCTGCACTGATATGATCTCTGCCATTGCAAAATCAAGACCCGGAATCAGGTGTGTGACCTGGTGGCCCGCGTTGCAGGGCTGCATGATGTGAAGGCTGCCAAGGTCGTGGGCCCCAGGCTTGGAGCTTGTACCGGCACATGGTGGGCCATCTTGGAGACACGCCGGTGGCGGAAGGTGAGCAGTGAGGCCTGGGTGCGCAGGGGTGGGCAATCACCGCTGGGTGGCGAGAGGGGCTGGGGTGCAGCAGCCTGTGTGTGCAGGGGTGAGCAAGCTATGATGGTGTGTGTAATTATATGAGCTCTGCCACACATCAATCTGGACTCTGTTTCAGATAAGGGACCTGGTGGACTGTAGTGTATACCGGCACGTGGTTGGAGGCACACTGGTGGCAGCATGTAAGAAGTGAGGCCTGGCTCTGCTGTGTCGGCATTCTCTCTTTCTCTCCCTCTCTTCCTTTCACTCTTTCTCTCTCTCTCTCTTTCTCTCTCTTTCTCTCTTTCTCTCGCTCCCTCTCTCTCCCTCTCTTTCTCTCTCTCTCTCTCTCGCCCTCTATTTCTCTCTCTTTCTCTCGCTCTTCCTCTCCCTCTCTTCCTTTCACTCTCTGTCTCTCTCTGTCTCTCTCCCTTTCTTTCTTTCTCTCTCTCTCTCTCTCTCTCTCTGTTCTTTGATTAGTGCATGACACACCTTCTTATCTTGACTTTTGTCTTGCAGGCTGTGACTTACAGACTGTCCAGAGAAGAACCGCCATGACTCTTCAGAATAGTTATTTTGATTTCAATTTGACGAAAATGATTTGTTTGGAAATTCAAAGATGAATGAATGTTTCTCCTTTTTCTGACCACATATGAATGTTGATTGTTGTAATTGTGCGACATCAGGCAAATTGTTTTGTTCATGATTTCGTAAAGTTAAGTTGATGTAACATATCTTTGTGTGGGGGTGGGGTTGGTGCCTGGGGGGTGGGGTTGGTGCCTGGGGGGGAGGGTGGGCGCTTGGGGTGGTGGCGGTGGGTGTTGTGGACCTCTTGGGTGTCCGGGCTGCATGATCAGTAGCTCCATGGCATCTCTTGTTCTTCAGGAGTGGTTCTGGGCTGGGCTCCCTTTTATGGTGCAGGCTGTCGTCCGTCTTTACACCAGGTAAAGCAGGTGTTAAATCCCTGCTGATAACATACCTTAGCGCATGTTTTGGGGTCTTATCACTGATCTGGCTGGTCATTGAGGATGTTGCGAACTGGCGTTTTCACGGCTTTTTGCACGGGAATGCCTACTCTGCATATCATTAGCGTTATTTGCCAGTGTCATCTGTGGCAATGTTTTTTGCGGCTGCTATCGCAGGAAAACTGGTGATATCGCCTGTTAGCACCAGCTCGTGAGTAGGGTGATATATTTATTGCCACTTTGGCTGCGATAAAGTGCCACTAACCCGGCGACAAGTCCTTGAGAATATGCCCCCAAATGCAGTTCCCCTATTCAGCCTAGCACTGACTCACCCTGCCCTCCCTGGAGCCATACACACCTCACCAGCCCCTGTCACTCCAAGCCCAGACATGCAATCCACATTAGGCAGGCAGACACATACCATTTCTAAAATAGTGATAATAAATCTGTACACACCATTGCGCAGCATTTATTATTACTATTCCAACCATACCAAACTTGACCACGCTTCTCCTCTCATATCAGGAATTACCACTGAAACACTTATCAGGGAATCCCCAATGCATTCCTATGAGAGGGCAGCCTCACAGTATTGAGAAACCAAAATGGCTGTTTGTCACTACCAGGACATGTCACACACTTAAGGTACATGTCCTTCCTTCCACCTACAATGCACCCTGCCCTTAGAGCTAGCTAGGGCTTACCTTAGAGGTGACTGAAATGTACTAAAACGGGGGTACAAACATGGCACACACTTTAGGTGCCACGCCACTGCGGCAGTAACACTGTGTGCACAGGCCCTGCAATTGCAGAGGCCTGAGACAGGTTTGAGAGGGTACTTTGGTGGGTAGCGCAACAGCACTGCAGCCCACCAGTGGCACTTAATTTACTGGCTACGGGTATCTGAGATACCACTTTACCACTTTACCAGGGACTGACAGGTAAATTAAATATGCCAAACAGGTGTAGACCAATCTTACCATGTTTACCACAGAGAGCACACACACTTCACACTGGACAGCAGTGCTAAAGTGCCCAGAGTCCTAAAACCACCAACACCATGTCAGAAAAAGGCTAGGAGGAAGGCAAAACGTTCAGGGATGACCCTGCAAAAAGGGCCAAGTCCAACAGGGAGTTTTTTTTAACTTTAGGGTTTCATGTTGAACTGCCTTTTGTGCTTCTGGGTGTCTCCAGGGCAGGCTTTCCACAGGCTCTATCCCCTGATGGATTGTTGAGCCTCGCTGTTTATCCTGGTTTCTGTGACTATTTTATTAATGTCCAAGTCCCTGTCCGTGCCCTTTATTTTTTCATAGGGTTTGTCCTTTGTAACTGACGGTTGTGTAGCCCGTTTGGTGGAGGTCTGAGGGGTGTGTTCAAATCTCCCTGGTTGTAGGGGGGGGCTGTAACCCCTAATGTACCCATTTATAGAGTAAATAACTGTTCCAGGGTCTTTCAAAAAAGAAAATGTTGTGTAGATTTTTCGCTGGAAGGTGCATGGATTTTTCCTTTGGGACCCCCCTCAATGTTTATGAGGTCTTTTGGCTAAACGCTTTTTTATGCCGGCTTCAGGTGGATAGTAGGTTGGAGATTTTTTATAGACACTGGACTGCTAGTTCCACTGGCATCTATACCACTGTGGGGAGAGCTGTGGGGAGAGCAGATGCTGGTGTCCCTGTTGCCCCTGTTGTCCCTGTCTGGGGGGCCAAAGCTGTATTGATTTTTTTGCCACTGTCGAATTCAGGAGCACCCACACCTTTGGCTTTTCTTTGCTTTGGCTTAGGCTTTGGTTTTGTCAGGGACCTCCTTATTCTGCCTGACCTCATGTCTTCCTCGTTTCCTGATTTGCTCATTTCCCCTTGGGGTATTTTTTGGCCTCCCCTTTGTCCCTCTAGGCCTCTGACCGTTCGTTTGTCACCAGTTAGTACACGTGGAATGTTTGATGAATTGTATTCCTTGTCTGCCTGTTCATTCCTCCAGAGTGGAGCTGGTGCTAGTGTGCTAGTGTGAGTGGGTCCCCAGTGGATTGGCCCCACCCTACCTCCCCCAGTGAAGGGGCTCTTCTAGCACTCCCAGCCTGCAGTGGGCTACTGGGATGTCCCACCCCTAGCCTAGCTGCCAACAGTTGACAAACGTAGGGTGAGTTTGGGGAGAGTTTAAGGAGAACTAAAAGAGTCTAGCAGTTGGCAGATGGCAGCTGGAGGCTGGCAGCTCTTGCCACATGGTGCTACGAATGTAACCCCCCAGCTGGACACCACCTACTTCTTGGTGAAGCAGGAAAGCGACAGTTAGCTGGATGGATGCAACAGGGTGGTGTGGGGTGACTCTCTGAGGTGACTCTATGGTGGTGGCAGTGATGGCAATGACTGCAGAGGTAACTCAGTGACTTCTTACCCACCACTTGTTGCGAGCAGGCAGATGAGCAGGACACTCAGGGTGAAATTAGCAAGCCGCACCCAACCTAGTTGGGCCGTCTCCAAGGGGTTCCAACTGGCACACACTCAGCAGCTGCCTTTAATGGTGGCTGCACTAATTTCTGCACTCGTCCGTTTCCCAGCACTGCTCACAGACCCGTTTTCCCAGCCATTGCTTAGCCACCTTTCCACCTTGCCGCTCACTGATTGGCGCCCGGAGGTCAGCAGGAGTCCTCGAGAACCGCACTCCGGCTGGTGAGGAGGGTCGGCGTCGGCGTCAGGGCCTGGACAGTGCAGCAGAAGGCTCCTTTGCTACTTCCTTGCGGCTTCGCTGATCGCGCAGCTGCGGGCTAGCTGGAAAATCCGGTCTGGACTGGCAAGAGATGACAACCTCACAGCCAAGGGAAGGCCTTTGAAAGAGGCCTCCTCGCAGGCCCAAGGCGGGTGTGTTTTATTCCATATAGGTACTATAATATAGGCCTCGGTAAACTCATTACCCTTCACCTATAGTCTCTCACTACATTACACTTTTCACAGTTTACAGAGACTGACCTTTTACCTAGATATTACACTGCATTCAGAGCGCAGGTTTTCCCTAGTTCAAAATCTCATACATTATGCATTAGGGTTCTTGGAAGCACAGCAGGACTACCATCTCCTGTATAAAATCTTTGTACAAAGTTCAGGTCCAATGTCATCCTTAGACCGACACAGTAACACAGCAAGGTAGGATCCCTGGGGAGACCTATGGGTATATATACATCACATCTTGCTAAGATAGCTAGAGGAGATTGAGACTTCCCGGCCAACACACTGACTAGAGACGCTGAGGTTCCTGCATGCAGATGTTCCAGCTCGCAGTGGTCTAACATCTCTCGCAGGGTGTCCAACTCGAGACCAGGATGGGGTCCCACAGTCTCATTTAAGGTAATGGGGTTGACTAGATCCTAGAGGAATTCGTGGCTTAACACCTTCACCCATGCTAAGTACATTTAGGTACATCTAAATAGGGAGGCATCATGGAAGTACGCATATTTTATCATGTGTTCTATATACTTGAATTTATTCATGATTTTAGTAAGATGGTAGAACTTTACCATCCTTTTACTTTCGTAGTACTATTAATTTATATCTTATACTGTCTAACGGTTGTTGCAGTACATCTATTTTACACCAGAATGATAACTGTTCAATAAATGATTATTGAAAACGCCCAGCTTGTTTTATTCAGTGTACCTCTCTGAGACAAACTAAGTAAGCATGAGTGACTGAGCGAAAGGTAGTACATGGTTTTCACGGTCCTAAGGGATCAGGGGTTGTCATGTTCTGAGGTTGCCAGAAACTATCCTCTCCTTGGTAAGAGGAGATCAAAGTGGCACTGTGAGCTAGCCGATACAGACAGACTAACATACCCGGTGGGGGTGCACAGAATCAGTCTGCCATCAGTCCCACAGTTTATGTTATCCGAACGTGCAGATCCTGTATATTTTCTATAGGACCTACATGAATTGGTGCCGCCAACGTTGGTTGGGTACCTATTTAGCAGCAGAATCTGAGTAGTTCAGTTGTGCTATTCTCAGAAATCACTATTCACAATACACCAGAGACGTCTGGAGTGGGTAGGCTAAATCCTGCCACAGCTGAGTAGGCAAACATCCTATTTATTGGCTGTTGGTTAATCAAGCTTGAAGTAAACAGTGTTCCTAAAATTGTGCAAAACACCTTAACGTAGTTTCCTTGGAAAATACTTCTTCCTCTAAACAATGACTGAAGACTCGGATAACGCGGGAGGAGTTGTGCACATTTTGCACCTCTCAGATGAAGAAGAAAATGCAGATGCAATTCTGATTGCAGAGAATTTTTAGAAATATAATCACCCTGAAACTGCTTGCACATGGTGTAACAGCCAGGGGTTGCATATTAGCTTTCGTGATTGAGGCACACAAATCATTCAGAACAGAGGTATTTCATTTGTGGGTTATATTCCCAGCAGCAAATGCAAGAACAAAAACATTTCACTTCTACACAGAAAAGTAAGACTCGGCCCGCGCAGAAGAGCAACATGGTCAATACTGGCAATTTATATGCCACATCCTGACATTGAAACTATGCCAGGACCATACTTACTCATGTTTCACAAAAAATTAACAAAACTTTACAGAAACATGACGCAATACGTCATGAGGACATTTACAGTCCAGCCAGCAATGGCAACAACAAATACAGCTCAAGTTCAAAACACAACAACTCAAATTACACCACAAATGTTACAAGCAGTAAAGGGTAAAATGCCTGTGAAATGGTATCAAATGCCATTCTGGATAGCTTACAAAATAACACAGCTAGAAACTGTATTTCCAAATATTAGTCCTTATGAAAAACACAGAATGCTAACAATCTGCTTACCCATGGGGATCACACCACAACTAGAGGACTGTACCTCGTGGGGTACAGTTTTTGCTGCCATATGTTCCAGAATTCAAGGTATTCCATCATTAGCAGTAGTACCAGACGTATTAAGACAAATACAAGATGAGTACGGAGCAGAGCCCGCTCTAAACTTAGGGATGAAGTTACTAGGTAACTATGCTCAGGCATCAGCGATAATACTGGCAAATATTAAAGGGGAAGCAGCATCAGTGGCCATCCGCCAATGCCTAAGGGTGTCCAGTCCTTTACAACAGGAGCAGGAACTGCCCAAAATAATTGAAACTGAGTATGCAGAATTAGGCAGGGACAGTTTGGGTGGGAAAGCGTTAAAACCACAACTCATGGAGAGCTCTGAAAAGGAGACTTTCAAGCAGACACCTACATCTTCTAAAAATAGGTGGGACAGTAACAAAAAACAAAATGTTAAAGAAAACAGATCTTTTCATAGGAATAGGGATAACATTAGGAAACCTGACAGATATCAGGATACTGATACACGTTACTCTCATTCCTTTCAGGGTTCATCGAAAAACACCAAGAGGGAAGGACGGTCAGACAGACAAGAAGAGCGTACAAAGTCCTGAGACAAGCAGCACGCTCAAGAATATACTTCCAAAAAAGAAGATAAAGCCAATCAAAACCACAGTTCAAAAAGAAGAAGGTTGAAGGTCTAAAGATCAGACATGCCCAGAATTCCGAAGACTCGACTACTGAAGGGGGAATGGGCTCTGAAGATGCTGGACAGTGCAGCAGAAGTAACAAATGCTCGCCAGAACCTGATGGAATTTCTGGTGACAGCGAACATGAATGATTATATCACTGTCGAAACACCTGATACGAGGGTAAGTGTCCCACATAAATCATATGAAATAACGCTCCAAATGGAGGGGGACAAATGTAAGACAGTTAGAGGTCTCTTTTGGGAGAGCCTGACGTTTGGCTATGATATTTTGTTAGCTAAACAAGATTGGCCCCCAGCATTCGTCATGGATTGCCCTAGGGGAGAAACAGTAATTTTACCAGCATTTTCCGACCACGTTCGAAAACATTTTAAATATACATATGCATGGGAGTGGGTGGTAGCCCAGGCTCCAGCATCATACAAAAACCATGTTGGATGGGATGAGGATTCAACCCACCACATTATTCCACTGAAAAACACTCCAATTTCACAAAGTCAGTATCCTATAAAGCAAGAAGCTAAAAAACAAGTCAGGGAGATCTTAGATCAACTTGAATATCATGGGGTGATTGAAACATGCACCTCTCAAATGAATAACCCTTTGTTTCCGGTATCAAAACTAGACAATTCAAATTGATTACAGACATTTAAGCACTTGCACTAAGACGTTTGCAGTTCAAAAAGCACACAGTGCCGCATTGAAAAACAACATTGTATGGAAAAAATACAAAACAAAAATAGCTATCTCAAACGGATTATTTTGCCACAATATAGCGCATGAAAGCAGATACTTTACAGCATTCTCAGCGCTAGGATCAAAGCGACAATTTTGCAGACTCTCCCAGGGGTATAAGAATAGCCTGGGGTTGTTTTCAGCCAGAGTAACTGAATTACTTCAAAATCTGGATGAAGGGGCATTGTCCTATGTGGACGATGACCTGGAGGAACACTTTAACAGAGTGAATACCATCATTTTGCATTCGCATCTGAGGGCTACAAATTCAACTTTAAGAAATCGAAAATAGCCCACCCAATGTCCTTTTTCTAGAATATGAACTTTCAAGTGAAGTGAAAAGCCTAGCAGCTAACTTTTATAAAAGTGTGTGCTGCTCCAACCTCCAAAATCACAATCAATACTAGGATTCTTTAATTTTGTCAGAACATACATTTTGGATTACAGAGAAAGAGTAAAACCTTTTTTATGATTTATTAAAACCTGATTTTTCAGTTCGACAATGGACACAGGAACACACAGATACACTTCGTTCCTTACAAGCTGCCATGATAGCTTCAAAACACTTACAGACATGCGTAAACATACGCAACCTGGTGATCTGAATAGTTGCGGGTCAATCAGGGTACACCTATCTAACATATAATGAAGGTTAAACAGTACCAATAGCATATAAATCTTACTTGTACACAAATGATGAAATGCGTTTCGCATCTACAGAAAAAATTCTAACAGCAGTACAGACTGCTGTAATCAGAGAAAGAGCCCTGGCTCAAGGGAAATGTATAATAGTCGTGACCCCAGTTCAAGCTGTAAAGGCTGCAACAAAGGCAAGCGTTCCCAACGCTAAAGCCTCAAATCCAAGATGGATACAGTGGGCTAAAATTCTCCCACTGCAACAGATGTAGAATACAGGTACGACCCAAATTTAAAAACACAAGCATTTCTGCAATACAAACAAGAATATCCTCTACCAAATGCAATAATGCCTCTAGATCAGTATAAATACATTATTTACACTGATGGTTCTGCGCAACTGGCCATAGGGAGTAAACAGCAATATAGCGCAGCGTGTGCTATCATTAAAGGACTGGTGCGGGATGGAAAGTTTAATCCGAATTGCACAAAAACACAGTGTCTCGAAGACTGTACGGTGCAGCTGGCAGAACTAAAAGCGCTGATACTGGCACTGATGAATACGGATCGAGAATTCTCCACACTAATTGTGTGCGATTCGTTTTACTGCATACAGTCATACAATGAATATCTACATAACTGGAAACAGAATGGGTTTAAAGATGCAAAAGGTGGCAAAAGGTGGCACAATTTAGCACAAAATACTTTGAAACAGAAAGTGGAGTTGAAAAACGAACTACCAAGGGCTCACGTGATACACATACTGAGTCATCAATGTGATGGCGTTCACGTTGAAGGGAATTCATTGGCCAACGAGACTGCAAAGGGGGCAGTACGCACAGCTTCCATAGCTGCAATCACTCGTTCAAAAAAGAGTATAGACAGTGAAATAACGGTTGCGATTATTGTTACATGTAAAAACAGCTCAGCAGTACCAAAGAAATTTACACTCAAGTACTCCTATAAGCTAGATGCAAACAATGTTCCATATGCTCAGATTCCTGGAGTGGGGGATAGAGTAATACCAAATATGGATCGAAGGTTAGGATGAATTCTAGCAGCGCATGAGGGGATAGGTTTTGCACAGGCAGGAGTTTCAGCTACTGTTTCTCTATTGAAACAACGCTATTGGTGGCCAAGACTAAGAAGGCAGACTAAAGACTACGTCTTGAAATGTGACATCTGCTAACAGATGAAAAGTTCCACCGTAACACGTCCAGTGCAGACACAATTACTAATATCAGACAAACCACTAGCATGTGTTTATTTGCACCACTGCGGCCCCTTACAATCTGATAGGGGTTACAAGCATATCATGGTTGCAGTGGATTCCTGCTCTAGGTTCCTGTGGGTACGGTCCCAGCGCTCGGCTAACGCTCGAACTGTTATAAAAGATTTGCGAGTCTTTATAGGGACATACGCAATCGGCACACTTCATTCTGACCGTGGCCTCGCGTTTAGCTCTAGGGCTTACAAGGAAACTATGGGGAGTCTTGGTGTAGCATTGCGGTACTCCTCTCCGTACCATCCTGAGGGAAATTCGGTTATGGAGAGGAAATCCGAGACCTAAAGCAATCTTTAACAGCTAGAGTATTAAGCTTGGGTGGCAATTGGGTAAAACATCTGTATGAAGTCCAAAGGGTGTTAACTAATCAGCCAAGAAGTTCTTTAGGGACGGTCATTACTTATGAGGTCCTATTTGGGATAAGAATGTGGGTACCTGATCTTGCTTGTGAATGCACAGTGGTGGATAAAAGACCTTTTGATATCCATGAACGTTTGGCTATTTTACAAGACCTGAATGAAAGCAGGGCACAAGAGAGTATTGTCAATATAAAGAATGCCACTGGGGAAGCAAAAAGTATCACGGCAAGACCTGTCTGGATCCCTAAAGTCGGGGATCTGGTCTGAGAGAAAATAGCGGACAAAAAATAATTTGTACCATCATACAGAGTAGGCCTGGGCCAAAATTCCGTTCCGTTCGCGGAAATTGCGATGATATTTTGACATTTTCGCGTTCCGCGGAAAGCGCGAAAATGTCAAAATTTCCGCATTCCGCAGCTTAGCGATAATTTTTTTCTTGCTCGCGCTGTAAAACAATACATTCTCGCGCGCGCGCGATCGCCTTACCTGAATCCCTGCGTTCTCCGACAAGTTTTCTTGACCCGGTCGCGTTCTCCACGAGATGTTGGATTTTGGTAGCCATTTTGCGCTGTCTCGCGAGAGTTCGCGGCCGCATTCAAGTCATTTTTCACGCGATCACGTCATTTGTCGCGCGATCACGTCTTTCTTCTCGCGATCATGCACCGCGCGAGTATGAGAAGATTGAGATCTCGAACATGTCATTCTACATCGCGAGCCAGAGAATGAGGACGCGGGCACATGAAATCGAACGCGAACAGGAGAAAGAGACCGCGAACACGTCATATCCAACGCGACAGGGACAAAGAAGAGAACGCGATCATATCGTTTTCGACACGCCGGCGGAAGTAATGTGAAGCTCGAGAACTCAACAACGTAAAATTTACAATTTGGAGAGGAATATCGGCTCTAGCAGCATGAAACCATGTGCAAATACTGATTTTGGATGAAAAGAACTCCTTACATTCACATTTGGCTTTCCTTTTTTGTGCAAGGAGTCATTTTTTTACAAGGTGGAGAGAGGGAGGAAGTGACACAGATTCTCCAACTTCCTGTTCCTGTCCAGCAGGCTCCTCCCAGTGCTTTGTCCATCTCCTGCTCATTCTGCCTTTGGATTTGGAGCTGGAAAGATCACTCTTTTTGTCTGCTGCATCATTGCAATTGGATTTCAGGATATTTGGAATAGGATATTTTACAAGTAAGTGGTTGTTGTGTTTGATTGTGGGCATTGCAGTTGTTGTGTAACTACAATTTATTTTTGATAATTAATTATCATCATTCCTTTTTTTTTTTTTAATTTTGTGGGTTGTAGTAGTAGGCCCGAGCTAGCCATGGGCATGGCCTCATGGGTGTGTGTGTGCATGATGAAGCAACTGTTCCTTTTGTTTTTTGAATATATTTCATTTTCAATCACATTTAGGGCATGAATGGCATTGGATTGAGTTGGGGAAGTGTGTTTTTTGGGGTGGCCTTGCTGATGTTGTTGGGCCTGGCCATGTGGCTGGTGGCCATTTTGAGGCCTAGGCCTGCAAGCTTGCCTGGCCTTGTCTGCCAACAGGCCTGCTTTCATCCACTGCTACCAGAGCAGGTAGCCACAGCTTTAGTAATCTACTGTTTTCTGTTTGCTCTGTTGAATTTAGACATCATTTTGGGCATGGATGGCATTGGATTGAGTTGGGGAAGTGTGTTTTTTGGGGTGGCCTTGCTGATGTAGTTGGGCCTGGCCATGTGGCTGGTGGCCATTTTGAGGCCTAGGCCTGCAAGCTTGCCTGGCCTTGTCTGCCAACAGGCCTGCTTTCATCCACTGCTACCAGAGCAGGTAGCCACAGCTTTAGTAATCTACTGTTTTCTGTGTGCTCTGTTGAATTTAGACATCATTTAGGGCATGGATGGCATTGGATTGAGTTGGGGAAGTGTGTTTTTTGGGGTGGCCTTGCTGATGTTGTTGGGCCTGGCCATGTGGCTGGTGGCCATTTTGAGGCCTAGGCCTGCAAGCTTGCCTGGCCTTGTCTGCCAACAGGCCTGCTTTCATCCACTGCTACCAGAGCAGGTAGCCACAGCTTTAGTAATCTACTGTTTTCTGTTTGCTCTGTTGAATTTAGACATCATTTTGGGCATGGATGGCATTGGATTGAGTTGGGGAAGTGTGTTTTTTGGGGTGGCCTTGCTGATGTAGTTGGGCCTGGCCATGTGGCTGGTGGCCATTTTGAGGCCTAGGCCTGCAAGCTTGCCTGGCCTTGTCTGCCAACAGGCCTGCTTTCATCCACTGCTACCAGAGCAGGTAGCCACAGCTTTAGTAATCTACTGTTTTCTGTTTGCTCTGTTGAATTTAGACATCATTTTGGGCATGGATGGCATTGGATTGAGTTGGGGAAGTGTGTTTTTTGGGGTGGCCTTGCTGATGTAGTTGGGCCTGGCCATGTGGCTGGTGGCCATTTTGAGGCCTAGGCCTGCAAGCTTGCCTGGCCTTGTCTGCCAACAGGCCTGCTTTCATCCACTGCTACCAGAGCAGGTAGCCACAGCTTTAGTAATCTACTGTTTTCTGTGTGCTCTGTTGAATTTAGACATCATTTAGGGCATGGATGGCATTGGATTGAGTTGGGGAAGTGTGTTTTTTGGGGTGGCCTTGCTGATGTTGTTGGGCCTGGCCATGTGGCTGGTGGCCATTTTGAGGCCTAGGCCTGCAAGCTTGCCTGGCCTTGTCTGCCAACAGGCCTGCTTTCATCCACTGCTACCAGAGCAGGTAGCCACAGCTTTAGTAATCTACTGTTTTCTGTGTGCTCTGTTGAATTTAGACATCATTTAGGGCATGGATGGCATTGGATTGAGTTGGGGAAGTGTGTTTTTTGGGGTGGCCTTGCTGATGTTGTTGGGCCTGGCCATGTGGCTGGTGGCCATTTTGAGGCCTAGGCCTGCAAGCTTGCCTGGCCTTGTCTGCCAACAGGCCTGCTTTCATCCACTGCTACCAGAGCAGGTAGCCACAGCTTTAGTAATCTACTGTTTTCTGTGTGCTCTGTTTAATTTAGACATCATTTAGGGCATGGATGGCATTGGATTGAGTTGGGGAAGTGTGTTTTTTGGGGTGGCCTTGCTGATGTTGTTGGGCCTGGACATGTGGCTGGTGGCCATTTTGAGGCCTAGGCCTGCAAGCTTGCCTGGCCTTGTCTGCCAACAGGCCTGCTTTTTCATCCACTAGGATCAGAGCAGGTAGCCACAGCTTTATTGATCAAGTGTTTTCTATGTGATCTGTTGAATTTTTAGACATCCCCTTCCTGAGAGTGTAGTGTGTGGCTGTACACAGTACTAGTAGTATAACATAGCTCTAGTTAAAAAAAAGTCATAAATGGCTAGACTATCTTTTGTTTGCACTAGTACAGTACTAAGTAACTGAACCACAAAAACAAATGCAACATTTCACTGATGTTCTTCTCCTGTCTTCTTTGCTTTTAGGTGCACAAAAGACAGAGTAGGAGGTGTCATCGGCATCACCTGGCTACCCGTTGTACTGCCAGCCAGACAGAAGTCCTGCTGCGCATCACGCCCACGTGTGACCAGAACTTGTTGTGCATCTGCCTCCTGCCTGACATCGGAAGAAGATGGCCCCAAAGAAAGGTACCAGGTCCAGTACCAAGAAAGTTGCTGGTGAGAAGAAGGAACAGAAAAAGGAAGTGCCATTAACCACGACTGGTGGTGTGCCGGCCAAGGTTTTTTTTGGCACCAAAGCGTTGTCCGGGAACCAAGCTGGGACCAGCACAGCGGTCCAGCAACCCCACCAACCTAGGCCCAAGGGCTTTACAGTCGCAGAGGTAGCCAGTCTACTAACGGGCAACGATGTTGAAGAAATGTCATTACCGCAAAGTAGTACACAATCAAGTTCAACGCAGGCGCAAACTCAGCATATCAGTGTCAAGCCGCCGCAACAAGAACAGCAGCAGCCACCGCAACAAGAACAGCAGCAGCCGCCGCAACAAGAACAGCAGCAGCAGCCGCCGCAACAAGAGCAGCAGCCGCCGCAACAAGAGCAGCAGCCGCCGCAACAAGAGCAGCAGCAGCAGCCGCCGCAACAAGAGCAGCAGCAGCAGCCGCCGCAACCAGAACAGCAGCAGCCGCCGCAACCAGAACAGCAGCAGCCGCCGCAACCAGAACAGCAGCAGCCGCCGCAACCAGAACAGCAGCAGCCGCCGCAACAGCCCACCATAGTAGTTGTTGCTCCTGACGTAGGGGCATTTCAGGAAATCGAGCTTCCTGCAGACAAAGCGGAGCGAAGTCCAACCACTGTTTCAGAACATCTATTGTCTTCCAGACCACCAGCAAGGAAAAGGAGGCTTAGTCCATCATCTTCTTCTTCAAGCCCCGCTTCTGATGATCGTGATGACACTTGGGTCCCACCAGCTCGGTCTGAGAGTGAAGTACGCCACAAGACATTGCTTCTGAAAAGGAAGGTCCCAGAAAAACGTAGAGTTATGGAGGTAGATGTAGAAGAGGGGGGTGATGATGTTGATGAAGACGAGCCAGTCATCACGCACATTACTCCCGCCCCAAAGGGATTGGAGACCGACATTCTCACCCTATCCAGAAAGGCTGCTACTGAGCGGGATGTAGCACGGATCTCACCAACACAGGTTACACCACCACTACCTCCAGCTGCCATATTTTCCAAGGCCCGGCAGGGACCTACATCCAGCTCAACCATCTCAGTAGGAAGTGGTAGTAAAAGTCACAGTGTAGGTGGACAGGGTCACATATTTTCAAGCACCCCCTCAAGTTCATCTGGTGTTGAAAGTGGCACATCCAGCAGTGCCAGAAAGTTCTCCTCCCCAGTTTGGGACTTCTTTTCTGTTAGCGCCAAGGAGGAGAACGTTGCTATATGCGCAATTTGTCGGCAAGGTGTTCGGCGTGGTAAGCTTGGTACAAACTATGGTACCGGAGGACAAGCAAGTCATCTCAGAATACACCACACTATTGTGTGGGAGGATCACCTACTTAAGTTAAGAGAAAGTAGGAAAACTAAACCCTTTGAAGTTGGTCAGGAATCAGGGAGCGATATTATTGTGGTGGCAGGTGAAGAACAGGGAGGCATTTCTAGCCCTGTCTCCAGTAGTGCAGTCACTGCAGTGGTAACGCCCACATCCTCCTCAGTAAAATCAGAGTGGCACCGCAGTAAGAGCCATACTCAGAGTGTGGGTGAGACACCAAGGCGACCGGTGAGTACCTCAATGAGACAATCTGTGTCGTTGAGCCTTAGTGGGTTAATGGCACCACTAAGGAAAGTAAGCCAGCCTACCATTGACAGCATGTTTAGGTTGGAGGGGCAGTTCCAACGCAACCACCCAACGGCACGATTGTACAATGCGAAGCTGGCTAAAATGTTAGCGCTGGACCTTCTTCCTTTTTCATTTGTGGAAGGGGTGGGTTTCCTTGAATTTGTGTCTGCCATCTGCCCGAAATGGAAAGTTCCCAGCCGGTCCTATTTCGCAAGAATTGCTGTTCCGGCACTACATCATGATGTGCTGGAATTGGTTGGTCACGGTTTGCAGCAGAGTGATGTGCACAATATCCACCTGACAACAGACATGTGGACCAGTTGCCAAGCCACAGATTACATGTGCATCACTGCACACTGGATCTCTTTTGTGGGGGTTAAAGATCAACTATCTGCACAAGGTGTTGTTGACACAGCTGCGATTTTTGAAGGTACTCGGAAACATGCAACTGTAGCCATGTTCGCCATGGAGAAATCTCATACGGCTGAAAACATTTTAGAAGAGTTTCGCACCAAGGTTTTGGAATGGCTGCGGCCCAGAGGGCTTGGTATTGGTTTTGTTGCCACAGACAATGGCAGTAATGTACTTAAGGCCATGGAACTTGGTTCCTATTTCAGGGTTCCGTGTTTGGCACACTGCATAAACATTATAGTGCAAGACTTTCTGAAAAAAAGAACCCATAGTAAGCAATTTACTGTCCATCTGCCGAAGAATATGCACTCATTTCAGCCATTCTTTTAAAGCTCGGAAGCAGCTGAGGATCCTCCAACGTGAGCGTAGGATGCCAGTCAAGGCACTCATCCAGGAGGTGGCAACACGTTGGAACTCAACGTATTACATGCTTGATCGTCTGTGCGAACAGCAGAGGTCACTCAATGATTATGTCTGGTACAGAAGCAGTGATGCTAGTGTTAAAGGCATGACCCTTCAGAGGGAGCAATGGACCCTAATTCAATGCCTGACTGAGATGCTGTCTCCTTTTGAGGTCTTCACACGTGAAGTCAGCAAGGAGGACTGTACAATGGGCCAAGCTATCCCATTGTTGCAAATGCTAGAGCATGAGCTGAATAATGTGTCTGAATCCTACAAAGGTGTAGAGGACAGAAGGCAAGCCCATGACTTGGTGGAGAGCTTATCCAGGCGCTTATCAGAAAATGTAAGGATACAAAATAAAATTTTGTCACAAGAACATTACATTTGTGCCACAATTCTGGATCCACGTGCAAAATTAGGACTATTCCTTTCTTTTTCCGACACTGATGTTGCCCGCTACAAAAGTTGTATAGCTGAAGCAGCCATCAAGTTTGAAAACGAAGGGCTGCTAATTAAAAGCCCGCCACATCAACCCACAACAAGTACTGATACTGAAGCAGGCCATGCAGAATCAAGTGCAACTTCGTCGGCTGAGGGCAGTGCGGTTGGCTCACAATCGCAACACTCACCATCACCATCGACTACAAAAACAATAACTGGATCATTCAGCCGAGTACAATCATTATCAGATTGGTATGTAAAGATGGGCCGTAAGCACAGTGCTGATGCACAGAAAAAACAGCACAAAAGCTTACCAGCAGCAACCCTGAACATTGAGCGGATGGTCCAGGCCTATCTGGACGACCCAACAGAGGTGTACGTTGATCAAAACCCAGTGCAGTATTGGTATAGGAAAAGGTCTGAATGGCCACAGCTCAGCAGGCTGGCAATAAGCTATCTGGCTTGCCCTGTCGCAAGTGTCTCTTCCGAACGTGTTTTCAGTGCTGCTGGTTCCATTGTAACCTTGAGAAGGACCAGTCTATCTCCCAAAAACGTGGAGAGGTTAACAATGATCAAAATGAATCAGCACTTCATACCACCGAATTACACAATGCATGAATCAACAGAGGAAGATGAGGACAGCGGCTCAGGTGACGGAAGTATTGTGTCAGATGATTACCTACTACTGGAAGATCCCCCAGAGTTTGAGGACGAGCTATACTTCCCTGACAATTAGGCTCGCACTTACTGTCTTCCTCCCTTTTTTCCCCCCTTTGTTTGTGTCTGTTGTTCCGGTTATAAACTTGTGAATCGCAACCAATGCATTATCACCGTCTTCTAATCTTCTAATTTAAGATACAAGTTTCAGGTGTCTGCCATTTGACACTACAGTCCTCAGAAATCCAGCTCCTCCGCTCGATCATACTGCATCTCCTGGTCAATTCCATTTCCCTCATGAATGATGATTGGATGATGGTAACAACAAATTCAAACTTTCCTCGTCCTTCCAAAACAAGTGGACCATGAATCTGATGACTTCTATAGCTATCCTCCTTCAGAGCCGAGAGAGACTGGCCATTAACTGAAAATAAGATGCAACAGGTAATGATTGATGCCATGCATTGGCCGCAGAATAGCAGACTGAATGATGTAGATTTTGTTGTGTGTGTTGCGCATGAATGAATTGATGTAATTGTGCACTGCCACTAATCAACATTCTACAGAACACACTAATTTTCCCCTTCTGGCAAACAAGAAATGTGTACTTCTCCTGCATCTTGGTGATACATTGCTTTTAATTCAATACAGGAAGGGGACTCACTCAATCTGCGCAATGCAAATGACTGTGACTTAACAGCACCGTCCATCATGATGATGGCGAAAGAGACGGCCTGCAGCGTTAACGAGATGAGATGCAACAGGTAATGATTGATGCCATGCATTGGCCGCAGAATAGCAGACTGAATGATGTAGATTTTGTGGTGTGTGTTGCGCATGAATTGATGTAATTGTGCACTGCCACTAATCAACTTTCTACAGAACACACTAGTACTTACTAATTTTCCCCTTCTGGCAAACAAGAAATGTGTACTTCTCCTGCATCTTGGTGATACATTGCTTTTAATTCAATACAGGAAGGGGACTCACTCAATCTGCGCAATGCAAATGACTGTGATTTAACAGCACCGTCCATCATGATGGCGAAAGAGACGGCCTGCAGCGTTAACGAGATGAGATGCAACAGGTAATGATTGATGCCATGCATTGGCCGCAGAATAGCAGACTGAATGATGTAGATTTTGTGGTGTGTGTTGCGCATGAATTGATGTAATTGTGCACTGCCACTAATCAACTTTCTACAGAACACACTAGTAATTACTAATTTTCCCCTTCTGGCAAACAAGAAATGTGTACTTCTCCTGCATCTTGGTGATACATTGCTTTTAATTCAATACAGGAAGGGGACTCACTCAATCTGCGCAATGCAAATGACTGTGACTTAACAGCACCGTCCATCATGATGGCGAAAGAGACGGCCTGCAGCGTTAACGAGATGAGATGCAACAGGTAATGATTGATGCCATGCATTGGCCGCAGAATAGCAGACTGAATGATGTAGATTTTGTGGTGTGTGTTGCGCATGAATTGATGTAATTGTGCACTGCCACTAATCAACTTTCTACAGAACACACTAGTAATTACTAATTTTCCCCTTCTGGCAAACAAGAAATGTGTACTTCTCCTGCATCTTGGTGATACATTGCTTTTAATTCAATACAGGAAGGGGACTCACTCAATCTGCGCAATGCAAATGACTGTGACTTAACAGCACCGTCCGTCATGATGATGGCGAAAGAGACGGCCCGTTAACTTAAGATGAGAAGGAACAGGTAATAAATGATGATAATTAATGGCATGCATTGGACACCTGACTCTGAGCTATTGGTCTTTGTGTTTGCGTTGTTTGTTGTGCACAAAGTGATGTCAAAGTGTACTAGTGGTAATCTATCTTTCTGTACACAATAAAGAATGACTCAAGTCAGTAATATTTATATTTCTACTCTTGTTGTGTTATAAAAATTACACTTGTACTGCAGGCCGATCTTCAGTCAGTAGAAGTATCAGAGCTGATGATGAAGTCAGGAGGATGTTTCATGAGTGGCATAAAACGGAAAAGCCTAAAGGTAAACACGTGAACAACAACCACAGCACACCCAAATGTCTGTGTAGAAGTTGAATAGAGTGTTGCGGTGGGATGACTGCAGTGCATTGATTTTACTAACTTTAACTGTAAAATGCTATGTCTGGAATGGATAATGTGCTTTGCGTTTGTCCAACTCTTTGAGAGAAAAAAAAAGGACTCTAAAGTGTTAACGTAGGATGTGCTAATGGTAAGCACTGTGGGCCTGATCTCTCCTGTTACTGTTGAAGGTCTATGCTGGAAACAGACTACAGTAGAGATGATGCATATGCATACATGCCACCTCGGAAAGTGTTCTTGTTGCACTACACCATCACTTGTGCATTTGTTTTCACTTTCTTTCTGAATATCCCCTTTGGTTTTCAATCTAAAATTACAGGCCGGGCCTTGTCCAAAACTTTGTAAAACATTACAATGCATATTAATTACCTTACCAATCAATCACCTTTTTATTCCAGCCGGGCAGTGGCGAGTGGTGAGGCGACACACCCAAGATTGATGGGCGAGAGGAGCAAGAGGAATGCCGAGATGCAAAAAACCAGTCCACATTTTTGACCAGGATAAGACAGTAACAGTATCCACTTTTCACTTCTTTTAAATAATTTGATTAATATCTTGTATACATTCTTTACAACAGTGTGTTCCTGGAGTTGTTATTATCAATCATCATTACGTTTGCTCTGTGTTTACGATTCTTCACTACCAATATTTAAAATTTCTATTTGCTATCTGTTAAAGTATTAAGGCCGGAACAGAACAAGAAATAGAAGTGTATGTAATCCGGGTCTCATCATGCATGCATTTCCTTTTTATACCTTAACATATAGAATGGATATGGTATGGTAGTCTTCAATGATTGTCGTTTGTTTGTCTATGTATGCATACTGTTTTTCTATGTCAAACCTTTCCCAAAATCCCCCTTCCCATCCAATCAACGGACCCTAACCCTCTTCCCCCGGGCTGTGTGACTTATTGTCGAGGTGTAACTAAATTAAATGTACACCAATACTTAATCACACACTTGCTGGGGCGGATGTGGTGAAAGCAACACTACTTCAATTTCAATGCAGAGCGATGATCTTCTTCTGCTTGCCCACCCATGAGTAGGATATTTCAGAGGTTATTTTATTTAACAAAGGAACATATACCTCAGCATGAATTGCCGGCATTGATTGGATTTGTTTGTTGTCATTCCTCATATACAGCACTAACTGTTAGACTGTAGGCATAGTCAAGTCGACAAAACTATAGTTTGTAACTCTGTCTAGTAGGCTATCCTCATAATAACCAGCATTCAGTTTTTTTGTCAAATATTTGAGCATATAATTGTTGCTCGGTAAATTCTGTGATGTACTTCATTCAACTACTCCTCTAACAGTCTCTCAAAGGCGATTGACTATCTCCTTTTCTTTTTTTGGAAATGCTGCCACCCTGCCAGTGTATACTACTACTACTATACTACCACCACCACCCCAATCATGGCATGTATGAAAAAGGAAACCATCTTCACCATGCAGCCAGTGCTGTGCCACAGTTGGACATAAACATCAAGCACCGGTAAGAGAGAAGTTTGGGGGAGGCAGAATCAATAATGGACATGTTGTCAATGATTTCAGTTTCAAACACCACTCAAAAGAATGCATAGTAGGACCAGTCAATGAGTGAGGTGTGTCGCATCTATCTGTTTGTGTCTTATACAGTCAGCAAATTATTGAAATCAAACACACGCTATGGGCGGCCATGCACCAGCAAAGAAACAGTGTGATGTAAAACAGTTACCCCACCTACAAAACATTAACAACATTGCATGTAACATAGAAAAATATATTTAATTGACCCTAACAAATAAACTAAACCCACAAAAGCTGACCCACCCACCTCCCTAACCCCAACGACTGTCCATAGAAGTAGAGAACGCCCAAACGAGTGAAGAACGAACAGGAATTAAAAAAGGGGCAGTGACAGGGACTAACTGGTGGGGCGGGACTGGAGGAGGACACGCATCTGGTCCTCTAAATGGGCGACGCGGCGTCTAAGGCCGTGGCAGTTGCAGCCACAGTGGGGGGGGGGCACCGGAGATGACACGGTGGCGGCGGGCAGCCGTCCGGCGGTGGCGCCGTACCACTGGAGGGCGGTGGCTGGGGCCCGGGGCACTGGAGGAGCCTTCAATAGCTGCAGCAGCCTCCTCCTCCTCCTCGGCTAGGACCACCAGCCGCCGGTATTCCTGCTGGATTGCCTCCAGCTTCCGGCGCCGTGCCTTGGCGGCCAACTCCTTACGCTTGACTTTCGGAGTTGCTGTGTATCAAAAAGAAAAAAACAAGACAATTGTAAAATATAGTCTTAATAAAACAGTAGGACAAGGTAATTATTTATACACATAGTAGCATGGTAGAGTAGCACTATAAAATAAAGCACAGTAGTACATAACATTTTAAATGTCGCACGTCCTTCTTCCTTCCACCTGTCTTACACTTTTTAGTTGAACAGTGCACCAGGTGCTCTTCTCCATAAAACTTTCAAAGCGGAGTTGAAATCAGATAGATGAGGACATTGGTTACTCAATACTCCGGCTCCTAGTCCTATACCAATTAAAGGGAATTCTAGTCTTCTAGTTCACTCTTCAAACGTCCCCAAGAACTCATACTTACTTACGACATCGGATAGCGGGCGGACTTTGTCCGCCCGCCATCCGACTGCTAAAAAGGGTGGGGGTCCCGTGGGGACAATTAATTAGGATGATGCGCCCGGCACAGTGGCGGGCGCACCCTGTTATTTTAAATTTAAATTCTGGTTGGCTTTGCTGAAAGCAATGCTAAAATGTTGTGCTGCTTTTCCAAGCACAACATGACGGGCCTCGCACGAAGCCTGTCACGTTTTGCTTTGAAAGTCGGGGGGGTACCATAGCATCGGTAGGTACCCTCCATGGGGGCCCCCAAGCATACTCTGCAATGTGTGCATGCCTTTCCGTGGCGAACGGCAATGCCGCCACGCAAAGGCATTCCAAAATGCAGATTATATGGCTGCCGGTGTGGTGAGAGAGACACCACCGCCATATTGAACCCTTTTCCGCCTGGACATGTCTGAATATTTTCTACAGGGATGGCGGGAGGTTTGCCCCTGCTGTGACGGCAGTGAATTCCAGCCAGCCCGGCGGGGGCAATACGCCCACCATTCTAATGGGGCCCTAATTCACAACTGTACAGTATACATATACATACAGTACACCTTTGCAATGAGTGTGCTGTCAAGTTCAACAATAGTTAAAGATTATGAATCTAACTTACCACCGCCTGCCACTGGTGCTGCCACTCCCCCTCCGTTGCTATCTGCAACTGCCGCATCCTCGCCCTCGGCGTCGCCTTCGCTGGCCCCAGCAATGGTGGTCGGTAGTGCGCCTAGAAAACATTACACATTTATTAGGCGACATATACACCTCCCCCCTATTGATCAGTAGCAAGGTTGAAAAATGAGTTAATACTAACATACATCACTAGTACAAATCAGGTAGTAGTAGAGTAGACACTAAGTTATATGATCATTGTAGCATTTGCTTGATTAGCCCTAGCCATGCACATGTGACGTTACCTTTACCTTGCAGCTTCTTAAGACACCTTTGAGCCCACATGACCTGCCTCACACTGCTACTGTCTAGTCTACGCGCTGCGTACAAGCGGTCAACAAACATTAACAAGCCACTTTTTTAGGAAGAACTGGTGTACTACTGTTACTGTTAGTCCATATTGCTTATCCATAGATGCTACACTTTTTGGCACGGCTGAGAAATGCTTGCAAGTTGCAATATACTAACGCACACCATTTCTTTTTTCGCATTACAGACGCAAGATTCCCTTCTACGAACCAGAGCTTCTGAACGATGCACCAACTACCAGTACTAGGTTCTTCTGAGGTGAGGGGTCCCTTCACTCACATCTTCATTTATAAATGTATATAAACTAAATTGCTATGGGATGGTGGTGCTGCCTTCCACCACTTCAGTTATCATGATTTAATTCCCAACTGTATAAGTGTAACAATGTATATTGTTTTAATGTTATTGATTTGCCGGTTGGTGCTGCTAAGAAAACAGTGTACAGACCTTCTCAAATTGAAATAAAAATTTTAAACTTACATAGACTTTGTGGTATTTGGTGTGGAGTGGACTAACTTACACGAGTGAGCAAATTAAAGTAAGGGTGTGCATGTGAATTGCTTCCACGACAGAGGTTGGGTGTGTTATGTTCTGGGTTGTCTATTTGTTGAGTATCTTGGGGGGAGGGTTCCGAGACCTAATAGTTATGACAAGACAGTACTATAGTCAAGCAGTGGAATTGTGGTGGGTGCGGAATTTCTGATTGAGGTGTGCAAGGAAGGTCCAACCTACCATCACCAACATCCTATTTTCTGGTGCAAATGTATGTGCAAGATCCCTACAACAGTGGTATGTCCTATAGGGTATCATATCAAAATATTAAGAAATCTGGTAGGGCTGTTGTTGCTGTGAATTTTCAAAGCCTAAACATCAATAAGAGTAAAAAGTAGTACAAGACAACGACCCAACGGATTGTACGAGCTACTGGTGAATATGAGTTTTATATTACAACCTTTCACAAAGAGTGGCACTGGCCAACTGGGCAAGACTAGCTACTACAGTACAGACAGACAGACTGATAGTATGTAGTAGTACTCAGTCATCATAGCGGAGGCAGGGATAAGCTTTTTGAAACCGTACAGATCGAAGGATAATTGGTGGTAAAAAAATAGCATTTGGAAACACACTATAGTTCGGGAGAAATGGGGCAGTAAAAGTTATGGAATAAGAAATATTATTAAAAACAAGAAGACTTACTGGGGCCAGCAGAGGAGCCCTCAGCGGTGTCCTCCTGGTGGTGTTCCTGTCCCGCCGACTGCCCAGTCCCTGCCCGTCTGCCCCTGGGTGCTGATGAACAGGAAAGATATAAGAAAGAGACAAACATTGATGGATGGTGTCAAGCAAATACAATATTTTTCAACAACGGTCAAAAAACACTTATGTAAACAATTGCAATAACTACATTGACCGATCTCATCTGGTCAACATGTAATATCGGGGGATTCGCAGTTCGACTACTTAAGTTACTATTTATCAACAGTAATCCATTCTTCCATTCTGATTCCAGAAAACTAAGTTACAAGTAAGCCTAAGTATTAGTACAACGTACCACCCAACCTAGCCCACCTATTCCAGGCATGCCAATTGTACATTAAGTATGCATTTCCACTGTATTTCTCAACAATGTGTATGATCCAATCATGGAGGACACATGAACATGACTACATTTTTTGTATACACCAAATTTTGGTTTGATTGATGCTGATCTGCTACTGCTAAGTAACTGCAAAGCCTACCTCCACTCATTGAACAAACTAGAAAGGTTCTAAAGACTGCCGTACTAGCAGCACGTCACGTAACTGAGTGAGGGGGGCATCACGCATACCACTAACCAATTAGAAGCTCATACAAAGTACCTAAACCTATGTATCAATCCACCCCTATCTATTAGTGACAGGACAAAGTAAGGAGTGGACGTGAGTCACTGTAGCATTACGTAACTTAATTTCTCTAAAATAAACTCGTAAAGAATCACGCTAAGCAAGCGCAAACGCAAAGCTGCAAACAAGTAAGATTAGTAGTAGCGCAGAAGAGCACCTGTGTCATAATCACAGAAGACTTTTAAACGTTATTAACCTGGAATGTATTGCAAGCAGCAACATTCTAGCTGGTTGGAAGGAAAAAAAGATATTCGCAATATATAACATAGAGCAGAAGAACAGACACAAAGTTGTAATAATTAAATAGGTACTCACCAAGCCCCGGGACCTCCACTCCTAGCAGGTCCAGCAGGTCCTGCTCACGGTCCAGGATGTCGGACCACCGGTGCGTCAGCTGTGCCTGGGTGCGCCGGACCCCAGAGATGCGCGACACTGCCCGGCGCACCTTCCCCCACCGCTGCCGACGCTCCCGGAGGCCGTACCCGGACCCAGGCCTGCCACCTGCTGCCAGGGTTGAGGGGAGGTGGCGCTGCACAAAGAAAATTAGTGCAGCCAACTCCGCCTCCCCAAATAAGGCCCGTGCATGCACCCCTTGTGGGCGCCGCCTTCCGCAAGGAAGGCGGTCGCGGCTCTGGCTGCGCCGGCGAACAGCCCTGCTCTTGGACATGGTTCTGGGGACGGGGCTGGAAAGAAAAGGTAAAATAAATAAAGGAGTAAAGGAAATAAATAGCGGGCAATACAAAGAGAAAAAGTAGCTAAAAAACAAAAAAAAAGTAGACAAAAACCAAAAATATAGAGGCAGGAAAATAGTTAGAGAAATAATAAGTAATAAAGATCCAAAAAAAGTGGCTATAAACAAAGGATTGAAAAGATTTAGGGAGGATTGAAAATCAGGCCCCAGAACCATGCAATAGAGTGGAAAACAAGATGGCCGCGCCCATTGCGACCACGTGCGCAAGTTCGCGCGATATTTTCTCCCTGAGCAAGCAAAAAGCAACGCGATCAAGTAAAGGCGATCGCGAACAGGAAATATCGACTGCGAACATGCATTGCGCGACCCGGAACAGGAAGTAAACAACGCCAGAGGGCGGGACAAGTGAAAACAAGATGGCCGCGCCCGTGAGCAACCGCATGGGTAAGTTGGCGACCCGCGAACACGCAAAAAATACCGCGAACAGGCGGCAAAAAAACTTCCGCGTTTTCGCGATATTTCCGGCGTGTTTGCGGAGATTTTCTACATTCTCGCGATAATTTGCGGAAGTTAATTCTGCAAATTCCGCCCACCCCTAATACAGAGCCTGTACCTGTCCTGGCAGTTGAAGGAACAAGGACTGTACTTCTGCCACCTCTTGCCGGTAAAAAGGAGAAAAGATTTGTCTCAGTTGACCTAATCAAACACCACTATGTGGCCGATACTGAATAGTAGGCTGAGTGGACTCCGAAGTAACAGACACCCTCCTCTCACAACTAAACAAGAAGTTCAAACAGAAAGACTCATCACGTTTGAAGTGTCACATACACCGAATGAAGGACTAAGCAACAATGCGATGGAACTCGTTCCTCTTGAAGTTGAAGTTCAAAATGAGAACTCAACTGAAAGAAAATGTCAATTCAACCAAACACGGATATCTACGTCAACATGCACGCAACAAGCGCAAGCTACAGTTGCCACAAAACCTAGGGAACTACCGAAAATTTATCAAACTGCATCTGGCTATTTCATTGACTTTGACACCTTCTCATTAGATCCAAGCGAAACTAAAATGACGCCAGCCCAAAAAACTGGTCTACAACAATTTAAAGATTGTCTGATCTTTCTTAAAAAGACTTACCTGGTAACACCTTGGGTGAAACTCTGGGTATCTAGAGGAATACTTTTCTTTCTTTTCTGTATAGGCTTAGTAACTGTTTTTAGTATGCTTATTAATGGAACTTATCTTCGAGAAAGCTCTGCGGCACGAAAAGTGAATATGATCCTGAAACCGCACCAATCATCACATTGTGGGAGAAGAGACCTGTCATCAGTGAACGTTATGGATCGCTGACAGAATATCGACAGTCAGAATATCGAGGTACAAAAATATCGTTGTCCAGAATATTGAAGTACTATCTACATAATGGTAAGTAAAAAAATATCAGAAAAAAATATCGCTGTTAAAAATATCGTTGTTAAAAATATCATTTTTTTGTAATGTTTAAAAAATAATGTAAAATAAAGTAAATAAAGCATATAATTTAAAAAAATATTAAAATTATAAGTAATACACATAGGTGCCGATTCCGATCCTGTAAAACCCGGTTACGAATGGTCATACGGAGCGTATTCTCCGTACGACTCGTACCCGGGAAATCCTCTTTACAAAGCAGCAAGTACAATTCGTACCGAAATACCATTTCCGTATGATTCGTAAAAAAATACGCGCGGCTAAAATATACCCACAATTCTGATCCGGGACATCGCGTACGTGACGTCCGGACGGAGTCAGGCAGCGTTTTACGGACCAGCAAGTACGATTCGTGCCTACATGACTGCGCACGGCTCATTTTTTACGGCAGCCAAAAACTCCCGGGAAATTGAGGACGACGGGAAGAAGGAGCACCGGTACACGACAGACAGCCATGGACCCCATCCTACGTGTCATCCCGGCCCTCCTAGCCTACAACCTGGTGCACCAAAACCGCCGCGCACGCCGCAGAAGGTCAGAACAACACCCAGGGGCAAAGGGGGGGTGAGGGGCAGGAAACATAACCCCTACCCAATTTGAAAAAATACTATATTCTGTACATACATTACCTCCAGGGTCTGGTCACTTCGGGGGACGTGTCCACCAATCCCTGCGTACCGCAACAACGGAAGTGGACGTGGACGCGTACCCGTCACCACTACAATGGTGGGACGGACCGTACCCATGCTCTGAGGGCATGGGTACGGTCCGTTCCACCATTGTAGTGGTGATGTAGGGGTACGCGTGGTACGGACCGTTCCCCCGCCCTCAGAGCAAGGGTACGGTCCGTACCACCATTGTAGTGGTGATGTAGGGGTATGCATGGTACGGACCGTACCCACGCCCTCAGTGCGTGGGTATGGTCCGTACCACCATTGTAGTGGTGATGTAGGGGTACGTGTGGTACGGACCGTACCCACGCCCTCAGAGCGTAGGTACGGTCCGTACCACGCGTACCCCTACATCACCACTACAATGGTGGTACGGACCGTACCCACACTCTGAGTCCGTGTGTATGGTCCGTACCACCATTGTAGTGGTGATGTAGGGGTACGCGTGGTACGGACCGTACCCATGCCCTCAGAGCGTGGGTACGGTCCGTACCATGCGTACCCCTACATCACCACTACAATGGTGGTACGGACCGTACCCATGCTCTGAGGGCGTGGGTACGGTCCGTACCACCATTGTAGTGGTGATGTAGGGGTACGCGTGGTACGGACCGTACCCAACCTATGAATGCGGGGGTACAGACCGCATCACCCGTACCCCTAGGGCACCAGTACATTTGTGATACAAGGCGTACACACGCCACAAATGTTGGCTTAAGGCCTGGTGCAGCATATAACCAGTATATTAGGGTGTGTGTATGCCCAGGACATCAGTGTACTTCACCAAGGGTGCGGGTGGGTGGGTGGGTGGGTGGGTGGGTGGCTGCCTAGGATTCCCAGCAGTGGACAAAGACATGTGAGGTGTGGGTGCAGAGGAATACCAGCAGTGGACAGAGACATGTGAGGGGTGGGTGCCTATCACTCCCAGCAGTGGACAGAGACATGTGAGGGGTGGGTGCCTATCACTCCCAGCAGTGGACAGAGACATGTGAGGGGTGGGTGCCTATCACTCCCAGCAGTGGACTGAGACATGTGAGGGGTGGGTGCCTATCACTCCCAGCAGTGGACAGAGACATGGGGGTGGGTGCCTATCACTCCCAGCAATGGACAGAGACATGTGAGGGGTGGGTGCCTATCACTCCCAGCAGTGGACAGAGACATGTGAGGGGTGGGTGCTTATCACTCCCAGCAGTGGACAGAGACATTTGAGGGATGGGTGCCTATCACTCCCAGCAGTGGACAGAGACATGGGGGTGGGTGCAGAGGACTCCCAGCAGTAGACAGAGACATGTGAGGGGTGGGTGCCTATCACTCCCAGCAGTGGACAGAGACATGGGGGTGGGTGAAGAGGACTCCCAGCATTGGACAGAGACATGTGAGGGGTGGGTGGCTATCACTCCCAGCAGTGGACAGAGACATGTGAGGGGTGGGTGCCTATCACTCCCAGCAGTGGACAGAGACATGTGAGGGGTGGGTGCCTATCACTCCCAGCAGTGGACAGAGGCATGGGGTGGGTGCCTATCACTTCCAGCAGTGGACAGAGACATGGGGGTGGGTGCAGAGGACTCTCTGCAGTAGACAGAGACATGTGAGGGGTGGGTGCCTATCACTCCCAGCAGTGGACAGAAACATGGGGGTGGGTGCAGAAGACTCCCAGCAGTGGACAGAGACATGTGAGGGGTGGGTGCCTATCACTCCCAGCAGTGTACAGAGACATGTGAGGGGTGGGTGCCTATCACTCCCAGCAGTGGACAGAGACATGGGTGTGAGGGGTGGGTGCCTATCACTCCCAGCAGTGGACAGAGACATGGGGGTGGGTGCCTATCACTCCCAGCAGTGGACAGAGACATGGGGGTGGGTGCAGAGGACTCCCAGCAGTGGACAGGGACATGTGAAGGGTGGGTGCCTATCACTCCCAGCAGTGGACAGAGACATGGGGGTGGGTGCTTATCATTCCCAGCAGTGGACAGAGACATGGGAGTGTGTACATCATTATCAGATGACCACAACTCCATGAGTGTATGTACACATCCCTAATTTTCGACTATGTTGATAGTGCCATAACAACACATCACTGACAGCAGTGTCCCACTCCCATGAGGATGAATGTCTTTCCCCCACTGCATGACACACCACATGTGGGTGTGAGGACAAATGACACATGCATACCCACCCATGGCGGATGCAGCACAATACACACACAGAGATCATGCCACAAGACTGTATAGTCATGTCAATGCCTACTAAACTAAGAGAGCCAAAGGGAACACACACTGTCACAGACATCCCAGGACTGATAGGAATGTACAGGTACTGGGACAGCCACCAAGATGTTGTCTCTCATGGAAGGAATAGGGTGGAGTTCCAACAGATACAATGCCCACAATTGTGAGTCAGGTGCCCAAATACCCTGCAGAACAAGTACCATATGTGTGCTAGGCTGGGATTACACACATGCATAGTGCAGAAAAGGGAGAATTCTCCATGAAGGCATGGCAACATACTCAATACACAAGTACAGTGACTAGCAAGGATGGCACAGACGATGCAGCCGGAGACATTGCTGAGCAGGCATGGCCATAGTTGAAGGGATCCATCACCAACAAAGGGAATGTATACACAGGTCAGCACAACAATTGTGCAAATCTCTGCAGGGAAGATGTCAGGTGCCACGGAGGAAGGGGCACTCCTTGGTACAATGTCTCAAAAAACACACACAACTAAAGATCCTTTGCAGAGACCTTGTGATGGCACGCAGATCCCATGGGCCACCTCATGACCATCTGACTCGAACCTTTGCCCGAAACATAACACATTACCACAACCCCAACTCCTGGAGCATCAGCACCAACATCAATACCTGAAATGCAATAGTGTTCAAAGTAAAAAGAAAATGCTTTAATCAGCATAAGATAATATTTTTTTTCAAGAACACTATATACAAAGGCCAATGGCCAGTCCAGAATAGAAGTCCTTGGGGAAACACATGGGCACGTGTCTCCCCTAGCTTGCCTGTACATAAGAACCCTCAGGTTAGTCAACTGGGGGGGGCATCATGTGGGAAAGGACCAGGCACCACAGGGACAGGAGGTGTAAGGGTAGGTGTGGTGGGGGCAGGGACGGACACCTCCACCACAGGGGGTGGGGCAGCACCAAAGGTGGAGGTGAGCTCGGTGCTGCACACTTCTGCCAGGGCGTCCAGAGTATCCCCTGCACTGGAAGAAACCAAAGGCACAAAGGAGGGGGGGCATGGGGGTCGGAGGGATGGGGTGCAGCGCTACTGGGGGAGGGGATGGACATGGGGGGACTCAACTCCCCTACCCAGGGAGTGCCTTGCCCGTTTGCGGGCTGGTGATCCAATGGGGCTGAGGCCCAGCACAGACATGTAGCTCTCCTTGTCTGACTGTGTGGCAGGGGAGCCAAGGGGAGTGCCTTTGGAGGGATTGGGTAATGAGGCATGCGGACTCAGACTGTGGCTGCGTGTATGCCTGTGTGCCCCAGACCCAGTGGGTGTGCCTTTATCCCCCTGAGTGTGCGTGCCAGGAGGTGTGTGCTTGCCCTTACGTGTTGGTGTGCTGCCTGTGTCTGGTGGGGTGCATGGGACAGGCATGGGAGTGGGAAGTGTGGATGGGGCTGGGGTAGGGGGGGACGAAGCACTGCAGGAGACTCACTGCTGCCATCAGTGAAGAGTCCATGGACTTCAGTAACATCCGTTGGTCTGACATCGCTGCTGACATGCCCTCCATGAACGACACCTTCTGTGTTAGCAGTGTGGTGTGTCCATGGAGTACATTCAGCATCGATGTCTGGCCAACCTGCAACTGCTGCTGAATGTCCACAGACTCTGCAGTGAGGGCAGCAGGGGTGATAGGGGCAGGGGGTGCGGTGCCTGGCACGAAGGAGACATGGTGGTGCCCTGCACGGACAGAAGGGACTGGAGCAACTGGGAGGGCGGTGATGGGAATGGAGGAGGCGGGGACAGATGTTGTGCTGCTGCCAGGTGTTGTAGCAGCCTCCGCCCCCTCGAGGAGTTCAGCCTCGGACCCGTCAGCGTCGTAGTCGGTGTCGCCACCAGACAGGTCCCCTGCCTGACTCCCCTCGCCCTCCGTGCCACTTGCTCCTGCAGACTCACCAGCAGTGGTGGCACCGGTGCTGGATCCCTCCTCCAGGTCCGTGCAGGTGTCTCCCTCGGTGTCCTCCGATGATGCTGTGGGCAAGGTGAAGATACAGAAAATAATCAGTCACCGGTATACATCTGACACATGAGTCCAAACAAAATAGGTCACAGTGCATATCAGGCAATGCATCATGAGTAACATCTAGATTACTCCGCACATATGTAAGCCCTGCACTCCCCAGCTGGTTAACCCACCATGCCACTTGGAAACAAGGAAAAATAGGACACAACAGCAAATAACTTGATATCGAAATATACTGAGAAGCTAGTGTCTGGGAACAGTTGAGCACAGCAATACTATGAAGGCATGCCACCTCTTGTATACTGTGAACGAAACAGTATTGGTGCACCCAAGGCTAAATAACAGACCTCAATGCTGAAGGTGTCCCCACACTCAGAGACCTGTAAGTACTTTGGAAACCCAAACGAAATACATTGTGATCCCTTGGGAATCACACCACTTTACACAATCTACATGTTTAGAATGTGTGAATGTTAGGCCTGGGCGGTAAATTCCGTTCCGTTCGCGGAATTTGCGGAATTTGGGTAATTTCGCGTTCCGCGGAGAACGCGAAATTGCCCAAAAAACTGCGTTCCGCGACTTCGCGAAATTTTTTGCTTGTTCGCGTTCTCAATATGCGTGTTCGCGAGATATTTCACCCCGAGCACGCAAACAGCGATCGCGAACAGGAAAAAAGTATTGCGAACAAGCAATTCCGCGTGTTCGCGGAATTTCTGCGTGTTCGCGGAGATTTTTTACCGTTTCGCGGAGATTTGCGTAACGCGATTACGCAAATTCCGCCCACCCCTAGTGAATGTGCCACTTTGTGAACAGAACACACATGTGCCTGTATAAAAGAAGTCACACAAGGAGGTGCACACAAAACTACATTTACACAGTCATTGTTTGTGCTGCCAGCCTTATTCAAATAGGCCACTGTTAGAAAGAAATGGGGTTTCAGTAAGTACATATACATGGCTCCACGGCGGTCTGGATGACTTGACACTCGTAAGTTGGTATCAGCAACAACCAAGGACTTACCCAAATGCCACCGCACTGTGGGAACATGTATATGTATAATCAGAAAAAAAGTCTTATTCGAACTGTGCCGTTCTTTAAAATGTGCCAGCGTGTCTCCTGAAAGTGTAAAGGTGGTTTCTTGTGCACTTCCTTGGGAGACATCTGTCATGCAGGCACATTATTGTCCTTCACAACAAAACATCAAAGTCAAACATTGAAAACATGAAGACATGTTGACAAGTGTAGTGAGTGCCAAGGTACAAGACTTCTTGACTAACAACTTGAATCATGCCACCTGTCACATGGCCATCCGTACCATGATGACACAGTTGGCAACACATCTGACCCACTGCCTGTCATGTGGAGTGGCACACATGTCCAAACACAGGACAATGCATAAGCTAATGGGCCTGCAATTGTGTCGGAATAAGGCACACCTGCACTGAGGAGACACCCTCATGGCAAGCAAGAATGTCCACACAGATGTCAGCACACAAAGACCAAACTACGTAGCATCTGGACCACACACTGGTGCCAAAAATGGATGAGCAGGAATCATGTATTTAAACTTTTGACACATGCTGCAAAGCACAAACATTAAACCCTGCACGACATGACTGGGTCACTGCATGTTGAGTGTCTGTCCAGACAATTATCACACACAGGTCAGACCTGGCAAGGAGGCATAAGGTTTGGACATGTAGGCCTTGCCCGCACAAGCCCCCCATACCTGAGACAATGTGATTGAGACAGATCAAGAAGTTACACCTCTTAATCTGGGTTTACTAAAATGTGCATCAAGAATTCCAAAATGTACTCCACATCACCTTGTGAGGCTGCCAACACATATTTGTGACAAACAACCATCAACAGATAGTTGTAAATAGACACACAGGCACTGCCCAGTGTGAGGATGCACAAGCCAAATGGGGTCACCCTGTCCAGTGGACACATGTAGCACACTTTAGATAAATACAAATGAGGCCAGGGAACAATGCCACAGAGGCCAACCCTTTGCTGAACACACAGAGAATAGGCACAGTGTTGGATGACACACATGATTCCGAGGCAAGGGTGTCTCAGGGGACTGTAGTGGGCACACTGCTCCATGGTCCTGGAATGATCTGACTGTAACATGAGCAACCGTCCCGGCACTATGCATATCTCCCACTCATGCACGTCATGTCTGAGGACACAACATCGGTCATGCATGCTGCAAGTCTGTGAATTTGAAACCTCACACTCCTATGTTGAGACTCAGCATCAATGCCAACAAATATGGACCACCAAATGACTGAACAGGACAGGGCACAGGCAAGGTACCAACACATGTCACAGACCACCCCCACACATGATGCAGAAAGCAATGTTCACTTGGATTAACTTGCAGCCTAGATGACCATGTGCAATAGTGATTACACACAGACCAGGAAACACATGTCAAGGAGGGGAAGGGAGGAAGAACAGCACCGGTTGACTTGGGGGAACAGGATATGCATTGCACATATAAACCCTGGCAGTGTATCCAGGCGACTGAGCACTTCCAAAAGCTGGTGACACACAACAAACACACATGTACCTACCCCCTCCTTGCTGCTGTATCTCCTGTAACCGCCTATCCATGTCAGGGAAGACCACCGCCAGGACATGCTTCATCTGGTGGGTCAGGCGTCGGTGCCCGCCGTGGGGGCGTGGAGGTGAGTCATTCAGCATGACCCGGGCGATCCTCCGGGTCCAGCACCGGATGTCCTGCCAACGTTTTCTTACTTGGGCTAGGCGCCGACTGCGACCCTCCTCCGATCTCACGGCCCTGACGGCCTGCTTCCAGATCTCCCCCTTCGCGTAGGCAGTTACTGTGAGGATGACAAAGTGAGACAACATCACTACACCTGCTCCATGTCAGAGAGACACACATTTGAACATCTTTGATATGTTGAACAGGGCATAGGATGCTGCCAAGGAATAGCATCTTTTTCATATGGACATTGGCCTCTTTGGAAGCCCCAATGCACTACATGGCATATAAAGTACACAGGTGGCATGAGGGGTGTGACACACTCCATGAACATATTTTAAAATATTTTAAATAACAAAGGTCCTTGGCATAGGAGGAAATAGTGTAAATATTTCAACATAGACTACAGTGAGCGCTATGGATGGTTGTCCAATGTCCAGCCGGACAGAGGAATATTTATTTAATCGAGGTAAACAATGATGGACGGAATACAGAGCACAACAGGGGTAGCAAACGGCACAGTCCTGTACCGAGCGTAAAGGTAAAAGACTAGAGAGTATAGACACAAGAAAAACAGGCAAGGAGAGTGGTTGGAACAAGAGCAAGAGGAGGCTTACAATTACATGGCAATACTACGTAAGCTCATACCAACAAACAACACACTAGTTTTTACACAGTGGTTAACTTGTGCTGTTTGATACAAAGGTCGACGTTTCGATCCCTAGCTCTCAATATTACAGGATCATCATCAGGACTATAGTATGTACTGTTGCCTGATAGGAAGTGTCAAGGAGCCTGACAAGCAACTCGATGGGTGCCTGGAGCTCGTGGAAGGTACGTGAAGGTCACGCAGGGGTTCACGGGTCCTGGGATCGTGAATACCCATCTAGCTATTACGCCCTACGGAAACAGCAGATTCTTGCTCCCTCCGGTCCCCAGCGACTCCTCGAGAGCTCCGGTCCCGCGCCCTTTGACAGCCCTCTGGGCTGCTCGTATTCACGATCCCAGGACCCGTGAACATCCTGTTCCGGCCTCTTACGCACCCTCAAGCACCAGTACTGCACATTGCCCGCTGAAAACCTCCGTAACGAGTTCATCATCCTCAGCTCCTAGTCCGACTCCTTTCGGACCACGCCTAAGATCCCCCTGCGTGACCTTCACGTACCTTCCACGAGCTCCAGGCACCCATCGAGTTGCTTGTCAGGCTCCTTGACACTTCCTATCAGGCAACAGTACATAATATAGTCCTGATGATGATCCCGTAATATTGAGAGCTAGGGATCGAAACGTCGACCTTTGTATCAAACAGCACAAGTTAACCACTGTGTAAAAACTAGTGTGTTGTTTGTTGGTATGAGCTTACGTAGTATTGCCATGTAATTGTAAGCCTCCTCTTGCTCTTGTTCCAACCACTCTCCTTGCCTGTTTTTCTTGTGTCTATACTCTCTAGTCTTTTACCTTTACGCTCGGTACAGGACTGTGCCGTTTGCTACCCCTGTTGTGCTCTGTATTCCGTCCATCATTGTTTACCTCGATTAAATAAATATTCCTCTGTCCGGCTGGACATTGGACAACCATCCATAGCGCTCACTGTAGTCTATGTTGAAATATTTACACTATTTCCTCCTATGCCAAGGACCTTTGTTATTTAAAATAAGTTATTACCCGAGGTCCCTAGGCTACCAGAACGGGTCCCCTTGTTTTTTCCTCTACACTCCATGAACATGGCACACACTGTGCATCACAAGCAACACCAGGCTGATGGACAGCACCTCCAAGCAGTTACATGCCCCAGGCCACTGACGCAACCTCAGCAGAGTACACAGACACACACAGGCACAGATCAATCACATGCCATTGGCAACAGCGGATACAAACCTCACTCTGCACATGTGCCACTTGCCTGTGGGGTGTCACAGGTGTGGGGCTAGCTCAGCAAGTCAAACACACAGCACGGCTTACTTCTCACATCAGATGGGTAGAGCTGTTGCCTCCTCCATGCAGCTGTGGTGTAACACATCACATAGACACTCAACCACATGACAAGGAACATTCACACACATCAATTTTCAGGGGGCGTACACATCACTTGGACACTCTCACCACAGCTCCACTCAACTCAGACACATCTGTGGGTACAGTCACCTGTCACACCGGGGGGACCACTGAATCACCTCAGGACTATAGACAGAAAATGCCACAAAGGATTAGCCAGGCTGAATGTGTCATGCACTATGCAGTGAATGTCACAGTCAGCAAAATGCAAGTGAGGAGTGCACACATGAACTACATCATGCTCTCCATGAGAGACATAAGCCATTCCCCCCCTGGGACCCACTCTAAACAACATTGCATGTCTGTCACACCTGGACACAATGCCAGAAGTGACAGTCACAAAAAAGGTGCACAGTCAAAGCTAGTGGAGTCAGCACTCACCTGCTCCCCTGGTCTCCCATACAGGCTGGTGTACTGTGGGAGGATGACATCCAGCAATGCCTCATTCTCCTCCTGGGTGAATGGCTGGGCCCTCTCCACAGACCTTGACATGGTGCCAGAGGAAGCACAGACAGCAGCAGTGTTGTCAACAGGAAAGTTGTGCAGGCAAGTGCCCTCTCATGGGTTCTGGCTGACTTATATCTGTCTTGCTGAGGGGCATTCATTTGGAGGAGTACATAGTGATTGGTCAGATTCATTTGCATCTTACGTTTACTCCAATCCCTTTCCACATACACCAGTGACAGCATTTGCATCGTTCAAATTTTGAGCATCATGTCAAGTCAACAACCACTTTTCAACATTGTATTTTGTGGCCAACTGACTTTTCCAGGACACCTGATGGAAAAATTTGAACTGAAAGCTCTGTATGCATGACAACCAGCATGCATTTAGTGCCTAATACTTGTCCCTTATGTGTCCCCTATGTAATTTTCAAATCCACACACAGGTACGGTGCGTTTCACACGTACCCCTATGGCACCAGTTGCACAGTGCGTTTGACACGGACGTGTATGCACTGGTAGTACACATACCCGTACGTGTACTACCAGTGCCTACACGTACGTGTACTAGCAGTGCCTACACGTACGTGTAGGCACTGGTAGTACACGTACGTGTACTACCAGTGCCTACACATACGTGTACTAGCAGTGCCTACACGTACTTGTCCACACTGGTAGTACATGTACGGGTACATGTACTACCAGTGCCTACACGTACGTGTACTACCAGTGCCTACACGTACGTGTACGCACTGGTAGTACACATACGGGTATGCACTGGTAGTACTCGTACGGGTATGTGTACTACCAGTGCCTACACGTACGTGTACTACCAGTGCCTACACGTACGTGTACGCACTGGTAGTACACGTACGTGTAGGCACTGGTAGTACACATATGTGTGTACGGTCCATACCACATGTGCTCCTCCGGCCTGGTCACCCCCAAGCTCCTGTGCCTGTGCCTGCTCCCGCAGCCCCAGCCACCCGAGGGCCGCCGAGCCCACACCAGCCTCCCGCAGCCCCAGCCACCCGAGGGCCGCCAAGCCCGCTCCAGCTTTCCCGCCGCCCCAGCCCGTGGCCCCGCCCCCCCGCCAGCCGATTGGCTTGTGCTCCCGCCTCCCCGCAGACCCTCCCGACCGGCTCCCTTCTTAAGGGGAGCCTGACCAGAACCAGGGAGTGACCACTGCGCCTTCCGGCCTGGTCACCCCCACGCTCCTGTGCCTGTGCCTGCTCCAGCAGCCCCAGCCACCCGAGGGCCGCCGAGCCCACACCAGCCTCCCGCAGCCCCAGCCACCCGAGGGCCGCCAAGCCCGCTCCAGCTTTCCCGCCGCCCCAGCCCGTGGCCCCGCCCCCCCGCCAGCCGATTGGCTCGCGCTCCCGCCTCCCCGCAGACCCTCCCGACCGGCTCCCTTCTTATGACATCCCCAGAGCGACCGCGCAGCGGACGCGCGCAGCGGGAGCACCGATTGAGCGCCGAAGGTGCGCCAAAGGTAAGCCCGTCTACGCCCGTCCGCGCCTGGACCGCGCCCAGCGCCAGGACCCCTGGCCCCCGCAGACCCCAGCCCACCCGCCGGACGTACGACACCGCCACCCTCAACGCACTCAACGCTGGCCGAAGCCCAGGATGCTACCGAGCCACCCCGAGACGCACCCACGGACCCTTCTGCTGCAACTCCTGCAAGTTCACCTGCATCCGGACCTGCACTACTCCAGCACCAACCAAGACCAAGACGAGCAACAGCAGCAGCCACCTGAAATGCATCCTGCTCAACACCCGCTCCGTCCACAGACACGCCGTCGAGCTCTGGAACCTGCTCGACACCACAGCCCCAGACGTCGCCTTCCTCACGGAAACCTGGATGAACGCCTCCTCAACGCCTGACATTGCCATCGCCATCCCAGACGGCTACAAAATCATCCGAAGGGAACGCATCAACCACACCGGAGGAGGCATCGCCATCATCCACAGGAACACAATCCGCATCACGACCAACACCGACGACACCCTCGCACCCGCCGAGCACCTGCACTTCCAGGTCCACATCAACCCCAAGACCACCCTCAGAGGCACCCTCATCTACAGACCCCCAGGACCACGCACACAGTTCAGCGAAGACATCGCCGACTTCATCAGCCCGCACGCCCTCCCCTCCGCTGACTACATCCTCCTCGGGGACCTCAACTTCCACCTGGAGAACATCAACGACCGCAACACCACCACCCTGCTGGACAACCTCGCCAACCTCGGACTCAAGCAGCTGGTCACCACCCCCACCCACTACGCCGGACACTCGACCCCGTCTTCTCATCCAGCAAGGACATCGCCTTCAGCCACGCCACCGGACTCCACTGGACGGACCACAGCTGCGTCCACTTCAGCTTCAGAAGGACCACGATTCACCACCACCAGCAACAGGTTGCACGCAGAAGCTGGAACAAGATCACAGCCGACCAGCTCGCGACCGCCCTGAGCAAGAACCCACCCACCAGCGCAACGAACCCCAGCCAAGCGGCCACCAACCTCACGAAGTGGATCAGCGACTGCGCAGACGACCTCGCCCCTTTGAAGACCCCGACTAGCAGACCCGGTAGCAAGAAAGCCCCATGGTTCACCGACGAACTCAAGAGCTCCAAGAAGAACTGCCGAGCCCTCGAGAGAACCTGGCGCAGAGACCCAACACCGGACAACATGACTGCCCTCAAGCTCGCCACCCGAAAACACCACCAACTCATCCACGCCACCAAGAAAACCGCATTCAAGGAACGACTGGACAACAACGCACACAACAGCAAGGAACTCTTCAACATCGTCAAAGAGCTCTCCAACCCCAACGCCGGTAACAACGACATCACCCCTTCACAAGACCTCTGCAACTCCCTCGCCTCCTACTTCCACAACAAGATCGCGGACATACACAACATCTTCAGCACTCAACCGACGCATGCCACGACCGAACCACCGCCCCCCACCACCACCCTCCACGCCTGGACCCCGATCAGCACCGAAGACACCGTCCGCACGATGAACTCCATCCACTCCGGATCTCCTACCGACCCCTGCCCTCACCACGTCTTCAACAAGGCCGACGCTGTCATTGCACCCCACCTGCGGGACATCATCAACACCTCCTTCGACACCGCTACCTTCCCGGAGAGCTGGAAGCACGCCGAACTCAGCGCTCTACTAAAGAAGCCATCAGCCAACCCCACCGACCTCAAGAACTACCGCCCCATCTTGCTGCTTCCGTTTCCTGCAAAAGTCATCGAGAAGACCGTCAACAAGCAGCTGACCGCCTTCCTCGAGACGAACGGATCCCTCGACCTCTCGCAGTCTGGCTTCCGGGCCAACCACAGCACCGAGACCGCCCTGATCGCAGCCACCGATGACATCCGAGCTCTGCTTGACAACGGAGAAACAGCGGCCCTCATCCTCCTAGACCTCTCCGCGGCCTTTGACACTGTCTGCCACCGTACACTAGTGCAGCGTCTCAGCAACGTCGGAATCCAGGAGAAGGCACTGGAGTGGATCATCTCCTTCCTCGCCGGAAGGACACAGAGAGTCCGCCTCCCCCCGTTCAGATCTGAAGCCACCGAAGTCATCTGCGGCGTTCCTCAAGGCTCCTCGCTCAGTCCAACCCTCTTCAACGTGTACATGAGCCCCCTCGCAGACATCGCATGCCAGCACAACCTCAACATCATCTCCTACGCCGACGACACCCAGCTGATTCTCTCCCTCACCAACGACCCCGCCACCGCCAGAGCCAACCTCCACGAAGGGATGAAAGAGGTAGCCGAATGGATGAAGAACAGCCGCCTGAAACTGAACTCGGACAAGACGGAAGTCCTCATCCTGGGATCCTCACCCTCCGCCTGGGACGACTCCTGGTGGCCCCCCGCCCTAGGCAGCGCAGCCAAACCAACAGACCACGCACGCAACCTGGGCTTCATCCTGGACTCCACCCTCTCCATGACCAGACAAGTCAACGCCGTCTCTTCGTCGTGCTTCAACATCCTGCGCATGCTACGAAAGATCTTCCGGTGGATCCCCACCGAGACCAGGAAGACGGTCACCCAGGCCCTCGTCACCAGCCGTCTGGACTACGGCAACTCCCTCTATGCCGGAACCAACGCCAAACTCCAGAAAAGACTTCAGCGGATCCAGAACGCCTCAGCACGACTCATCCTGGACATCCCCCGTCGCAGCCACATCTCCGGACACCTGAGAGACCTGCACTGGCTCCCGGTCACCAAGAGAATCACCTTCCGTCTCCTCACCCACGCACACAAAGCCCTACACAACCAAGGCCCAGGATACCTCAACAGCTGCCTCAACTTCTACGCTCCCAAACGCCAGCTTCGATCGACCGGCCATGCCCTCGCCACCGTCCCCCGCATCCGAAGAGCCACCACAGGGGGACGGTCCTTCTCCTTCCTCGCCACCAGGACGTGAAACTCCCTCCCGACTCACCTCCGCCTGACCCAGGACCACCTCGCCTTCAGGAAGCAACTCAAGACCTGGCTGTTCGAGCAGTACCGGACCCCCCTCCCCTAGCGCCTTGAGACCCTCTGGGTGAGTAGTGCGCTATATAAATGCTTTGATTGATTGATTGATTGATTGACACCACTACTATAGTGATACAGACCGTACTTGTATGGTCCGTACCACGCGTGCTCCTACAGCCACACAACTCTAGTGATACGGACCATACACACGCCCTCAGAGCGTGTGTACGGTGCATTTCACACGCTTACACTGTTGATAGGATGCGCACACGAAAGGAATGGAGATCTCAGACTCGCACAAGGATGTACATCAAGTCATTGTCATTGCTGTCCTACATGTGCAGGGCCTAGGTGTGTCAGGCAGTGATATTGCACATGTCTCCTCATGTATTTGCACAATTGATGTCTGATGACCTGTGTACACATGTCATGTGTGATGGGGCACTATGTGGCACACTTCCCCTTCACACTTTGCACATGTGTGCATGTAGCACAAATGTGTCAAGCACAGTATCACTGGTATGGCACAGTCACTACCACCCGCAACTGTCCCCTGATGCCAGGGACAGGGACACTAACAACTGACATTTAACGACCAGCGTGCACCGATGTGACTATGTCATGTGTGTGTCATGTGTTCCGATGAGCTTGCTGTTGGTGTTCCGTCAATTGCATCTGCTGTTGCTGCATCCAACATGTGTCTGTCTCTAGATGGGCATGGCACACATCTACGCACACCATGCCACATGTGGATTTCCACGTAACGTGTGTCTGTAGGCATCAAACTTGATATTTTGACATGAGGACATATCTGCGACGTCTCAATGTCTGTGTTTTCTGTTTTCACTTGTACCCCTTCATCGCAATGTGTGTGATTTGTACATTTGACATTCCATGTGATCTGTGCGTCTAGCTTGCCGTCAGCTGTCTGTTTGAGATGACATCCTTCAAATGCTGATATGTGGATGTATGTCACTCTTGTGATGTCTCTGGCTGTTCACTGACACTGGCCCACAGCTCGTTTCAGGGCATGTCATGTAGACTTGACAATCAACGGGTGTAGTTGGCTTTTCATAGGAGTATCACCTGGCTGGCATACGTGTCCTGGATGTATTGCACAGACCAGACTCTGTATTTAGCAGATGTGTATTAGCAGTTGAGGATGTGCTCAGTTCATTGACATTGATGTTGTTATGTTCTCACTCTTCGTTTTTCATTCCAATTTTCTGCAGGGCACCGCCTGTCCCCAGACCAATGCCAGACTTGGGTGCCATGAGGGAACGTGACTGCATACGCCGTTACAGATTCACCCAACAGTTGATTGAGGACCTGACAAACAGGCTGGCACCACACCTCCAACCGCGACACAGGTATCCTACTGCGCTGACCCCCAAGATGAAGGTGATGGCAGCCCTACATTTTTTTGCCACAGGTACGTTTCAATTCACCATAGCTGATGTTGGTGGCATGTCCCAGACAATGTTCAGCCGTGTCCTGCATGATGTTTTGGCAGCCATGTTGGAGCACCTGGATGAATTCATCCATTTTCCGACTCCTGAGGAGTTGACAGGTGTCAAGGGTGATTTCTATGCCCTGGGAGGGATGCCCCATGTCATTGGGTCCATTGATGGGACACATGTGGCTTTGGTACCACCACAGGCACAGGAGGTCGCCTATCGCAACCGTAAACATTACCACTCTATAAATGCCCTTGTGGTGTGTCTTGCTAATATGCTGATTTCCCATGTCTGTGCACGTTTTCCAGGGTCAGCACACAATGCCTACATCATGAGGCGTTGATACACACAATATTTTTTAACAGCGATGGTTGGCGTATTTTGGAGTACCGGATAAACAACAGGACCCAAGATTAGTGAAGTCGTTTTGAAACCAGACCGAGCGTAAGAAAGGAAATATAACAGTGATATTGGCGCGCTTGAGTGAGGGAGGTCCGTTATTCGGGCTAGGGAGGTGCATTTTCCTCCACAGCACCTGGTTAACTAGGATTTAGGCGCCTCTATTGATATTGCAGCAGCGGGACCCCTCTATAAGGCTGTGTGTACAGTAATGTGTTAACCTTGTCCTGAGGAGGCCGAAGAAGGAGTAAGGCCGAAACGTGATTGCGTAGACATTTTCAAAAGGAGGGGTCGCTGAAATAGAGTAATGATTTGACATTGCACGACAGTACACTGGGATGGTTTACATTAACTAAAAGACTTTCAGTGTACTATCTGAACTAGATCTTAGTGGTCCTTCCAGAGTTGTAAGGAGGACACTAGTGGAAATTACTTTTGCTTTGGGGTTAGTGTATTATATATTGATGTCTCTTTGTATGTGGTGATTTATGTTATGTTACGGTGTATGTACATTTTTTGTGTATACATGTAGTGTTGTTTTCTTCTTGATTACATGCCATTATCTATGTAGAGTGTAAAAATGTTTTGATATAATCTATCTAGAGTAATAATTAGAGAGGGAGTAATTAAATGTGCTCGACTCAAAAATATTGTGTGTATCAATTCCGTTATACCATTTTCTGATTGTATATATTTACGTCCCTTACCCAGGTTTATAAAGGGTTAATTGGGTATACCCCTGTTGTTTGCTTGTTGTACATCATGAGGCGTAGCAGGGTGCCACAAATGATGCTGTGGCTGCACAACGAACGAGCATGTCTTGTTGGTGGGTATACTCTGTTTGTCCTGTGTTTTGCGGTATCTTTGTATCTTACGGCATCTCCTGACCCACTTTTTTATATGATGTTTCCATGTAGGGGACTCTGGCTATCCCAACATGCCATGGCTGATGACGCCTCTCTGCAACCCAAGATCAGCTGCAGATGACCATTACAACAATGCACACGGGCAGACCAGGCGAGTGATTGAGAGGACGTTTGGCCTCCTGAAGAGCTGATTCCGGTGCCTTCACAAGACAGGCGGGTCCCTCCCATATGCACCGGCGAAGGTCTGAAAAATCTTCCTCGTGTGCTGCATGCTGCACAACATGGCAGTGGAGAAGGCAGTGCCACTCGTCCTGGAGCAGCATGAGCAGGAACATCCACCCGTGGAGGATGAAGGGCTTGGTCACGAGGCAAGTGAGGAGGAGGAGGAAGAGGAGGATATCCGGAGTCAGCTCATATGCAACTTCTTCTCATAATGGTGAGTCACTGGGTCTGAGTGTGCACGTTTGGAGCCTTGTGTGGCATGTGTTGCAATGTGTGTGTCCAGCTGACTGTATGCTAAGTGACTTAGATGTGTGTTCTGATGTGTCACTCGAGTGATGATGTCATTCCACTCATTTTAGCTGTGACCCTAATTTTTCTAATCGCATGGTGACAACATTATTCCTTTAGAGTAAATGACCATGTATGCGGATAAAAATCTTTTAGCTGACTTCTTGTGTGTCTGTCATCCACAGGTTCTTGCGCATGTTGTCTGGTCGTGTCATCGTTGGCCTCCTGCTATTCCTCATGAGTATTGCAACGTGTGCTGAATCAGCGTTCCATGCACGGACATGGGGAAAAGTCATTTTGGGTGAGGATTGCAGCAAGGCATTTTGGGGGTGTTATGTGTTTGGAATGTGTGGGGATTGCTCCTGTGCATGTTGGGTTACCATGCATACATGTCGACTCACCATGGGGCACATGACATGTAGCATGACTCCCATGAATTGATAGTCAACCTTCATGACAGTCATCTCTAATGGTTTGTGGATTCTGATGAAGGCATCAATGTGTGTATAACTTCCCTCAGAAACATACGGGATGCTACGGGTGGACATGGTGTGGGACATCCCCATAACAGGCTCAATGGGGAATTGCAGCCTCTCCGTGTGCAGAAGGGGGTGTTTGGCTCATCCCCTTAACTTGTGTGCCAGGCCATTTGGATTTACTACATCTGTGTTGTGAAGGGGGTGTCCAGTGTAGGTCACACATGTGCAGCCAAATGACCTGTGTGTCTGTTCATATCGATGCATTTCCCTTAGTGTGAGCCTGAGTAATAAAGGGGTTCCTCACCCTCCAAGGTGCCTCATCTCTGTCAATGCAGGTATCTTGCCACTTTACATGCGGCATCTCTGGCATAGTTGTCAAAGATTGTGCATATGAGTCTATGTGTAGTTTGGCTACATGCATGCAGTTCTTCATGGGTTAGAATCTCGATTGTGCATGAAGTCCATGGTTGTGTATGTATTTGAGCATGTTGGTCCCCACAACGGGCCGTCAACACCTGCTGAGGGTGTGTCTCCTGTGCGCGGCTCGGCCTTCTGTTTCCTGATCCTGTGTCAGTCATCTTTGGTGATTGTGCATCCATTTTCTCTGGGTGTGCCATGGGTAGCCGGACACTCCTTCCTTTACATACGCCTGTTGCAGTTGTCCTTTCTGACATCCTTGTCTTTGTGTGCTACTTTTGGCATAGTTTCCAGGACATGCCACCTGCTGCTGCGGCCCCTGCAGCAAGGGCCCACAAAGTGGCGGGATTCGGCAACACGCACGCCTCAAAGATGCTCCTACCTGCCTCCCTCCACCCATTCATTTGGCTGTCATCATATTGTCTGTGCCACTGTTGCGGCCACGCGGTGCCAAAGGCAGGACCGTCAGCACATGCAAAGTGCACATTGCACGACCCTCATGTCCTTGCATGACCCACATCAAACTACAGTCTGATGTTGTAGCCACCCTCCAAGCAATGTCTATCCGAAACTCAACCGCCTGCTCTCAGGCATACCCTAAGCGCACACACGACACCTTTGCATGCTGAGTGTGCAACTCCAATGGCCTACACAGCGCTGCCCCGCCTTCCAGGCCCTGTCACACCAACCAGATCATGTCCCTCCTGCTCCACACCGGCTCCGTCCACCAGCAAGGCCATGGGAGTGGGACTCAAGCCTTCAGCATGTGGTATAGTGGCGTCATCTGGCACATGACCCAGGGATCATCTCTCAGCGTGTCAATCTTCAATGTGTCCAGGACCCCCTCTCCACCATCACATGGGCACACAACCTCATCATCATGTCGTATGCCATTGACACCCAGGTGCTCCTCACCTTAACCAAAGACGCAGCCATTGCCAGTTCCAACATTCAAGAAGGCATGAGGTCCGTGGATGAATGGCTGAACATCAGCCACCTGAGGCTGGACTTGTACAGGACTGAGGTAAGCATCTGAGGATTGTCCCCTTACAGCTGGCTCAACTCCATGTGTCCCACCCACAGGGGCCCTACACAAGCACCCAGTGGCCACGCACACAAGATGGTGTGCATCATGGATTTGTCACTCACATATGCCATGCAAATCACCAGCATCTGTACCTCATGCTGCAACACCCTCTGCATGATGCACATGATCCTCAGATATATCCACTCCAAGGAAAGACAGACCATCCCCCAGGTCCACGACACCAGCCGTGTCAACTACTGCCCCGCCCTCTACGGAGCAAGTACATCCAAACTCACGGGAAACGTGTCCACATCCAGGGTGCATCTGCACAACTCACCTTCAACATCCCGCACCCCATCAACATCACCGTCCACCTGAGATAGCTGCAAGGGATCACTGTGTGCTGCAGGATGACCGTCACACTCCTCACACACACTCAGGAGGCAGTCAACAACCCCAGACCCCAAAATCAACCTTGCACGTCTGTCATCCAAGACCCCGTTGGCCCAACTCTAAGCATCCGAACTTGGCTTGGCCACCATTCTTCATATCCACAACACTCCAGCATGAAGGAGATGGTTCCCACGCCTGGACAAACATACCTGGGACTCCCTTCCCGGGAACCTCCACATGAGCCATGACCTCTAGGCCTTCATCATCCTCTTCCTGATTGGTGTGTCCGCACAGTATTTCAAGCCCCCCCTCAGCAGTTTGAGGCCATCACGGGTGAGTATTGGGCTCCCAGGCTGTATCGGATGATACATTGTGACCCATGTGTGTCCTGTACCGGACTCAGATCCCAGGGTATGGATGGCTGGAGTTAGTTCAACACTCAGGCATAGTTTGACATTTACCCACACGTATGTTGTGGACTAATGCAAAATGACTGCAACATCTCATGATCAAAAAAATAGTTTTATTCTCGGTGGGGTGCGTGTTTTGGTAGAAAAAATAAGGTGCTCTACCGGGTGCATAGAATCCAAAGTTCACAGGGGGAGATGGGATCCTTGGCATTTGAAGTCATCAGAGTCCAGACCACAGTGTTGGTCATCATTGGTCAGACTGTGACCAGCAAGTCCATGTGGCAGAGAATGTCAGTGAATGATGTGCTGCTGTTGCGCATGAAGGCCAGGTGCCAGGCCAGATGACCTGAGAGATGTGGATGGTCCGCTGCCTCTCACGGTCTTTTCCGTGGACGACCCACCTTCCTCTGGGGACCCTCAGATGCAGGCCTTGACGATGTTTGGGATGCTCCGTCGGACGAATCCTCCTCCTCCTCCTCCCTCCCTGTGGCTGGTGCTGGTCTGCGCCTGGTGTCACAGGGAGGGTTGCCCATGTTGTCGGCGATCCGATGGAGTGAATGGCTTATGTCCCTTTGCACCGCCAGGAGCTCAGCCAGTCTTGCCTCAATCCGTCCTTGGTGTTGTTGTTGACTGGCGTGTTGCTCGGCCTGCTGATTCTTAATGTCTTTGAGGGTCGCCACTACCTGACTGATGGCCCTGGTGTCACGCCGGTATGCCTCCATGATGTTGCGTACGTGTGACATACCGGTCCCTTCAGCTGTCTGGTCAGGTTCTCGCCTCTGCCTGCCTCCACTCCCACCACCCCTGCCCACACGAGCCTGGTCTGCCATTGTGGGCACATCGGGTCTACGGGACCCCTGAGGGATGGCAGTGTCGGTGTTGGCTGCCTCCTCCTGGGTGCCCGGCGAACCTTGTCCCTCCAGGTCAGACTGGCTCAGTTGTTCAGTGTGGGCAGGGCTCCTGGGTGTCTCCTGGGATGTGGCAGGAATGGGGGTGGTGGTTGGCACAGATGTACCTGAAGCAGGTGCTGCAGGGGCTTGGACACCAGAGGGGCCAGGTGGGTTGGGGTCATCCGCGGAGTGTTGTGAGGTGTCGCTGCCGGTGGCATCAGGTTCCTCCCGAGCCTGGGACTGTGGTACTTCCCCCCCATTGTTGGGGGGAGATCCATGACGTTGCCCTGTGTGAGAGAGAGACAATGTTAATGCTGTTTAATGAGACATCCATGTTTCATACATATTCTAGTTGCCACAGTTCCTCCAGGTAGTTGTATGTGCCTAGCATTCACATCAATGTTCACTTATGGATGGGTATGTTGCAGGGGACTGATTGAAATGTTCTCCAGGGTGTTTGACATGTCGAATTTGGGCTTGGATGCTTCTTTGACTGTGGCTTGATCTTGTTGTGTCACATGTCCATTGTGAGAGTGGGTAACTCCATTGGCTGCCCCGGGGGTGTGTACTTGTGTAAGGGGTGAGTGATCATCCCTCAGCCCGACGCTGTTCAACATCCACATGGCCCTCCTCACACAAGTGGCCCGCCACCACAACCTCAAAAACATCTCCTACGCCGACGACACCCAGCTCATCCTCTCCCTCACCAAGGACCCTCACACCGCCAAAACAAACATCCACAAGGCCTGAGGGCCATCACCGACTGGATCCGGAGCGGCCATCTGAAACAGAACTCGGACAAGACGGAGGTCCTCATCCTGGGACCCACACCCTCAGTCTGGGACGACTCCTGGTGGCCGATCGCTCTTGGGACAGCACCGACACCCACCCACCACGCACGCAACCTAGGATTGATCCTCGCATCCTCCCTCTCCATGTCCAAGCAGGTCAACGCCGTCTCCTCCTCCTGCTAAGACACCCTATGCACGCTCCGCTGGATCTACTGGTGGATCCCGACTGAAACAAGTAGAACAGTGACACAGGCCCTCGTCAGCAGCTGACTGGACTACGGCAATGCACTCTACGCAGGACTCCCATCCAAACACCAACAGCGGCTACAACGTTTCCGAAACGCCTCCGCACGACTGATCGTCAACGCCCCCGCCACAGCCACATCACCCCCCTCCTGAGTGACCTGCACTGGCTCCACATCGACAAGAGGATCACCTTCAAGCTCCTCACCCATGCACACAAGGCACTCTACAACGCCGGACAAGCCTACCTGAACAGCAGACTCAGCTTCTACACCCCCACCCGCCAGCTCTGCTCCGGCAGCCTCGCCCTCGCAGCTATCCCCCGCATCCAACGTACGACCGCCTGCGGGAAATCCTTCTCCTACCTCGCCACCAAGACCTGGAACACCCTCCCAACCCACCTACGACTGACCCAAGACCTACTTGCCTTCAGAAGACTCCTCAAGACCTGGCTCTTCAAACAGTAGTGGACCCCCCCCCCCCCCATCAGCGCATTGAGACCTTTACAGGTAAGTAGCGCACCTTACAAGTACCCTGATCGATTGTTGATTGATTGACGGTGCCTGCTGGTGGGTGTAGTGTGATTTGGCAGTGGGTCTCCCAGGTGATGTCAGTGAGTGTGAGTTCCTGTCCTAGATATCTGAGCTTGTTGTGTTTGTGTTAGAGTTTGCAGTTGTCACAGGAGAGCCTTGTGCTGCCTACAGCAGGGCCAAGTGTCAGCTACCTTGTCAGTACTTTGCCAGTCCCTGTGCATTGCGCATGGTGCATGAGTATGTACCTGGGCCATATGGGCTGAGGGCAATGGTGTCTATTTCTGAGTTGTACAATATGTTTAGTGATCCCCACCCTCCCAGCATCCCGGACATCCAGTCTTGGGTTTGTGGTTTGTGTAGGCTGGGACATGGCATGGCCTTGCTTTGTGAATGGGGCATACACATGTTAGTGGCATGAGCGTTGTTTTTGAGTGTGGTTCTGTCCGGTGAGGGCTTGGGGGTAGGTGAGTGCATTTGTTGTAGTTGGGGTGTGGATGCCATTACCCCCATGTTACATAAGTTGTTTGTGTACTCACTAGGCTCAGCAACTCCTTTGACTCCGTGTACTCCCACCGGCGGATGCAGGGCCATCACCTTCTTCTCCCAGGGATGGTAATGTACCGGTCTGCGGGGCAGCCCACCTCCAGTGATGTTACTCTGGGCGTAGTCCTCGTTCATTTTGCGCTTGACTGCCCTCCGCAGATCGTACCACCTGGCTTGGCATTCCTTCCTGGTCCTTCTGATGGACGCAACAGCATTCACCCGATCGACGATCCTCTGCCACAGGCGTGATTTTTCGGCTATGCTGGTCTGTCTGACCAATGTTCCAAAGAGCTGTGGCTCGACTCTGATGACTTTGTTGAGAAGGATGTCCAGCTCCTCCCTTGTGAACTTTGGATTCTTGTCTGTGGGCATGGTGTGAGGTGTGGGTGTGGATGGTTGTGGGTGTGTGGGTGTGAATGTGTAGGTGTGTGTGTGAATGTGTAGAGGGGTATGTGTGAAGGAGGTTGTGGGAAGGTGTGTAAGTTAAGGTATATGGGTGCAGTTGTTTGTGTATGGTGTCTGTCAGCAGTGGGTCTGTTGCAAAGGTTCATGGTTTGTGCATGTGGGCTCTTTTTATTGGTCCGTTTGTGGGTGTGGCTGGGTTTGAACTTTTGGTGGGTGTGTTATAAGAGGTGGTTGTGAGTTTGGGCCTCTGTTTGCCTGTTTGGATGTGCCAGGTCAGTCTTTTAGATGTTTTTTGTACTGTAGACGTGTTTTGTGGTGTTGTGCGAGGCGAATTGACCTTCCTTGTGCTGTTTTACAGTGTCCTGGTTCTGTACGAGTTGTTTTAGCGTATGTAAGGTGCGTACATACGCAATGTTGTTGTACAGTGCTCACATTTGCAATGTTGTTGTACGGTTCGTACATATGTGATGCTGGGGTACGGTGGTGGGGTACCGTGCGTCCAAGTACGGGGCTGGGGTACGGTGTTGGGGTACGGTGCGTACAAGTAGGATGCTGGGGTATGGTGGTGGGGTACGGTGCGTCCAAGTACGGGTCTGGGGTATGGTGGTGGGGTACAGTGCGTACGAGTACAGTGCTGGGGTATGGTGTTGGGGTATGGGGCCGGGTTAGGGCGCTGGGGTACGGTGCATCCAAGTCTGGGCCTGGGGTACGGCGCTGGGGTACGGTGCGTAAAAGTACGGGGCTGGGGTACGGTGGTGGGGTACGGTGAGTAGAAGTAAGGGGCTGGGGTACAGCGCTGGGGTACGGGGCTGGGGTAGGGCGCTGGGGTACGGTGCATCCAAGTACGGGCCTGGGGTACGGTGATGGGGTACGTTGCGTACAAGTAGGGGCATGTTGTATGGCGCTGGGTACGGTGCATCCAAGTACGGGCCTGGGGTATGGTGGTGGGGTACGGTGCGTACAAGTACGGTGCTGGGGTACGGTGTTGGGGTACAGGGCTGGGGTAGGGCGCTGGGGTATGGTGCATCCAAGTCTGAGCCTGGGGTACGGTGCTGGGTTACGGTGCGTCAAAGTACGGGGCTGGGGTATGGTGGTGGGGTACGGTGCGTACAAGTAAGGGGCTGGGGTATGGTGCTGGGGTACGGGGCTGGGGTAGGGCGCTGGGGTACGGTGCGTCCAAGTATGGGGCTGGGGTATGGTGGTGGGGTATGGTGGGTACAAGTAAGGGGCTGGGGTATGGTGGTGGGGTACGGTGCGTACAAGTAAGGGGCTGGGGTACGGTGGTGGGGTATGGTGCGTACATGTACGGTGCTGGGGTACGGTGTTGGGGTACAGCGCTGGGGTAGGGCACAGGGGTATGGTGCGTCCAAGTCCGGGCCTGGGGTATGGCGCTGGGGTATGGTGCATCAAAGTACGGGGCTGGGGTACGGTGGTGGGGTACGGTGCGTACAAGTAAGGGGCTTGGGTACGGCGCTGGGGTACAGGGCTGGGGTAGGGCGCTGGGGTATGGTGCGTCCAAGTACGCGGCTGGGGTACTGTGGTGGGGTACGGTACGTACAAGTAAGGGGCTGGGGTACAGTGGATGGGTACGGTGTGTACAAGTAAGGGGCTGGGGTACGGTGGTGGGGTATGGTGCGTACATGTACGGGGCTGGGGTACGGTGGTGGGGTATGGTGCGTACACGTACGGGGCTGGGGTAGAGTGTGGACATGGGGGTACGGTGCTGACATATGGGGGGAAGGGGGGGCTGTACAACTCGTATCCCGGGCACAAGTTTACCCGGATACGAGTGGTACGGCGTTCGCTCCGTACAGGGCCTTTTCCATGCACTTGTGTTTTCGGACAGGTGGTATGGATCGTACTTGCGCGCTCGGACTTCAGTTTTACGATTTGTATGTAAAACTGTCCGGGGACGTCTCGTAGACTTTTCCCGAAGTGATTCGTATGTATTTTTCACGTACGAATCGTACTTCGCCATTTGTACGGGACTTGTACGATTCGTACATAAAAAAATACGGATACGAGTCGTGCGGTAATTTTTTTTAACGGATCGGAATTGGCATCATAATGTAAAAGTAAATTAAACATATATATGTATAAAATATAATATATATACTTACTGAATATTATTTATAAATAATTATTTTAATAACTTATACATTGTTAAAAACATATTAAAAATTATAAATACATATATATATATATATATATATATATATATATATATATATATATATACATACACCAATAAAATAATAAATAAATACAAAAATATACATATAACAAATAAAATATTACAATATTTTTAATCTTTTTAAAATACATTTTACACTACATTAACGAAAACAGTAGAGAAAATATTGGATAGTGGAGAGGATAAAATTACTATTCCTACTCCAGAGAGTGCAACAGTAGGGAAAGTGTTGGATCGCGTAGGGGTAAAAATTACTATTCCCACTCCAGTGAGTGCAACAGTAGGGAAAGTGTTGGATAGCGTAGAAGTAAAAATTACTATTCCCACTTAAGAGAGTGCAACAGTAGGGAAAGTGTTGGATAGCGTAGGGGTAAAAATTACTATTCCCACTCCAGTGAGTGCAACAGTAGGGAAAGTATTGGATAGTGGAGATGTGCAAATTACTATTCTCACTCCAGAAAGTGCAAGAGTAGGGAAAGAGTTAGATAGGATAGGTCAAATGTACTATTCCCACGCCAGAGAGTGCAACAGCAGGGAAACTGTTGGATAGCGTAGGGGTAAAAATTACTATTCCCACTGCAGTGAGTGCAACAGTAGGGAAAGTTTTAGATAGCGGAGGGGTAAAAATTACTATTCCCACCCCAGTAAGTGTAACAGTAGGGAAAATGTTGGATAGCCGAGATGTAGAAATTACTATTCCCACTCCAGAGAGTGCAAGAGTAGGGAAAGAGTTGGATAGCGGAGGGGTACAAATTACTATTCCAACTCCAGAGAGTGCAACAGTAGGGAAGGTGTTGGATAGCATAGGGGTAAAAATTACTATTCCCACTCCAGTGAGTGCAACACTAGAGAAACTGTTGGATAGCGTAGGGGTAAAAATTACTATTCCCACTCCAGTGAGTGCAACAGTAGGGAAAGTGTTAGATAGCAGAGGGTTAAAATTAACATTCTTATCAATTAAATAATTAATAAAATTAAATAATAAATTCATAATTAATTAATAATACATTAATTATGAATACTAATGAATACATATTAATAATTACTTTATTGTAATTAAATTACTTCCCACCCTATTTCCCTATAAACCCACAACCCACTTCTTAAAAAACACAATTAATATATTTATCAAGTAATTATGAATAACCAATTTTTTCATTCATTAATAATACATTAATTATAAATGACAATTAATAATTACTTTTTCATAATTTCATAATTAAATTACTTCCCACCCTAGTCCCCTATAAACTCACGACCCGCTCCTAAAGAAATAACATAATTAATATAATTAGCCAATAATTAATTAATATACATTAATAACCAATTAAAAATTAATAAATAATAAATTAATCAAAAATAATAATAACAAAATTAATAATTCCTTTTTTTATAATTGAATTACTTCCCACCCTATTCCCCTATAAACCCACAACCCGCTTCTAAAAAATAACACAATTAATATATGTATCTATTAATAATTAATATTAATTGATAACCAATTATGAATTAATTAATAATAAATTAATTAAAAATAACAATAAATACAAATTAATAATTACTTTATTATATTTAAATTACTTACAACCCTATTCCCTATAAACCCACAACCCGCTACAGAACTAAAATACGCAAAGATTAATTACCAAAAAATTACATTACATACTTTTAACACACATACTAAAATACAGAACACTAATATAAATATTGATATTAACAACAATATTTTTACAGACGATATTACTGTCTTCGATATTAAATAAAACAATATATCTTACCTTACTGTTGATATTCTGTACCACGATATTCTTGCAGTCGATATTCTTGTACCTCGATATTTCAAACTCGATATTATTGTTCTTCAGGGAAATAAAATCGATATTCTGTGTGTGCACCCATTACAGCAGTTCCTATACCTGATGGAATAGTATGGGACAAGGTTGATTTTGATATATTTGGCCCAATTGAACTTTTAAAAATACCACATTTATTTAAAATACCATTGAGCGATATCATTACCTCAACTACATTTTACACCGCTAAAAAGCAGTTCAAAGACATTTGTACAAAAATGTCCATATTTTTCAGGGTTTAACACGTCAAACCCTGTTTGCACCTACACCAGCACAGAAAAACATGTTGACAAACACCAAACAGATCTATTCTGCTTCCTTTATTGCCCAGTTGTCAGAACAAGGGTTTGACCTATGGAAAGACACAATAAGCGAATAATCAGTCTGGGGTACTAGAGACTGGCAGGTCCAGGGAACAGAGGAACTATTTAGAGCATGTATGATTCCACAGCAAATAATGTTCTTGAATTAAAAACTATCGCCCAATCACAAACATCCCCACCATGGCAAAACTCCTTGAGAAATGTGTACATGAACAACTGCGCAAACACATTGAGCAATTCTAACTTCTTGACCAATTCCAATCGGGCTTCCTTACTGGCCACAGCACTGAAACGGCCATCACGCATATAGTGGACAACACGCTCACTTTGCTTGACCAGAATGAATCTTGCCTACTAATACTACTCAAACTCTCATCTACATTTGACACTGTCAAACATGACAATCTACTTAGCCTTTTGGAATGCAGAATGGGGCTCTCAGGCACTGTACTAAAATGGTTTGCCTCTTTTCTTAACAACAGAACTCCGGGAGTCAAATCCAATCAGACTCTATCCAACCCCAGTCCCTGTACTCTGGGTGTGCCCCAAGGGTCCTCGCTCTCCCCCACATTCTTCAACCCTTTCATTGAACCACTTACTGTAATCCTCAAAGCTTCAAACATCCAATATCACATGTATGCGGATGACACCCAACTGTGCATGACAATCTCGTCCCCTAAGGACATCAAGTCACTCAACAGGACCCTGCACAAACCACTAAGGGGTCCATTAGGATGGTGGTCGGAAAACCATACCGACCGCCATGGTAGCGGAAATTAACCGTCCACTGGTACGGCAGCAAAACCGGCAGTCCGATGAGGATCACCAGCCGCCAAATTCCGACAGCGGTAGAACGATGCCATGAAATACCACCAGTAGTGGGCGGAGCCTGTGAAAATCTGTCCACGGCGGCAGAAACACACAAAACAGCCACCAGGCCAGTGGAGTAACTACATCTAAAATTACGATTCCATTGAGGTGACAGCAGGATGATCAGCTGTTCCCGGACTGCCGCGATCGCAAACAGTGATGAATGGGAGAGCCGGCGGAAGGGCTGCTGCATTGCCACAGCCACGGATGCTCCGTGACAAATATGGCGGTAGACGAAAAAAACACACAACAAGGCCACCAAGGGCACACATCAAACTAGCTCAGCCCCTAAAAACACCACCACACCCCAATGACACATCACCATGACAACTTAAAAAATACAAAGCCCAGGACATCCCACACAACACACCTGACAGCAATGCTCCATTTTGACACACCCACATAGTTGAGTATAAAACCAGCCCTTTCCCCGACCATAATCCTTTCCACTACTCCAGCCCTGAAGGAACTAAACCCAGCAGCACATTGGATAGACAAAACACCACACATCTCACCAGCACAACAACACACACACACACACACCACCTATACCACCCCTACCACCCTCACAACTGCACCTCAAACCATTTGCACATCACACACCATGGCACAAAAGAAAATGCCCAAATTCACTGAGAGTGATGTTGTCAGTCATGGCAGATGAGATAATCAGAGTAGAACCACATTTGTTTGGTAACCTGGTCCAACAGACACCATTAGCCATCAGAGCACAAATGTGGGAGAGGATAGTCAACAAGGTCAATGCAGTAGGGACCACCCCGCACACCAAGCAGGAAATCAGGAAGTGGTGGCATGACATGAAGAGGATGGTGAAACAGAAGAACTACAAGAACCGTCAGCTGGCTCAGATGACTGGCGGTGGCCCTCCCATTCCACCAAGAACATTCATTGCATGGGAGGAGAAGGTGCTTGCCATACTGCATCCAGAGAGTTTCACAAGAGTACCCGGGGGAGTGGAGGCTGGTAAGTACAGACACATGTCTACCATTATACTGCTATGTACTGTCTTGCACAACTACAAAGCTACACATCGTCGGCCCAATTCCATTCATGTGCACCACACTCTCCCCAACACATGTCTCACAGATCCAACATTCACTCCCTCAGATTCTCTCCAAAGGTAGCCAGCAATATTACCATGGGGCATGTGTACAGACACCCAGCACCACAACTCCTAACAGGCCACAATGTCCCACAGCTCAGCAAGATGGAACACTCCCCCCAGCCAGAAGCATGTGGCAGCCATTGTATCTCCCCAACCAAACTTACAAGTAGGTAGCCATCTTAACAGGGAGGGGTGTCTGTGGGTGGGAGGCCGGCACTACCACTCACACCAGGCCTCCCTGTCCCACCCCTGAGCAGGATGTAGCACTCCACTACACCCAGAAACATGTGGCAGCCATTGTATTGTTCACCTTCACCTAAAAAGTAGGTAGCCACCTTCACAGCGAGGGGAGTTTGGGGGTGGGAGGCCTGCACTACAACTCCCAACAGGCCCCCCCTGTCCCACCCTTGAGCAGGATGTAGCACTCCACCACACCCAGAAGCATGTGGCAGCCATTGTATCTCACCAACCAAACTTACAGGTAGGTAGCCTTCTCAACAGGGAGGGGTGTTTATGGAAGGAAGCCAGCACCACAACTCCCAACAGCCCCCATGTCCCACAGCTGAGCAAAATGGATTACTCCCCCCCACCCACAGCCATGTGGCAGACATTGAATCTCACTCATCAAACTTACAGGTAGGTAGACATCTTCACAGGCAGGGGTGTGCATGTGTGGTAGGCCAGCACTACAACTCCCAACAGGCCCCCTTGTCCCACCCCTGAGCAGGATGGAGAACTCCACCCCACCCAGAAGCATATGGCAGCAATTGCATTACAACAACCAAACTTACAGGTAGGTAGCCATCTTAACAGGGAGGGGTGTCTGTGGGTAGGAGGCCAGCACTACAACTCCCAACAGGCCCCCTTGCCCCACCCCTGAGCAGGATGGAGCACTCCACCCCACCCCACCCAGAAGCATGTGGCAGCCATTACATTGCCCTCATCAAACTTACAGGTAGGTAGTCACCTTAACAGGGAGGGGTGTGTGTCTGGGTGGGAGGCCAGCACTACAACTCCCAACAGGCCCCCTTGTCCCACCCCTGAGCAGGATGTAGCACTCCCCAGCCAGAAGCATGTGGCCGTCATTACATTGCCCTCACCAAACTTACAGGTAGGTAGCCATCTTCACAGGGAGGGGTGTTTGAGGGTGGGAGACCTGCACTACAACTCCCAACAGGCCCCCTTGTCCCACCCCTGAGCAGGATGGAGCACTCCACCCCAACCAGAAGCATGTGGCAGCCATTGCATTACAGCAACCACACTTACAGGTAGGTAGCCATCTTAACAGGGAGAGGTGTTTGGGTGTGGGAGGCCTGCACTACAACTCCCACCAGGCCTACCTGTCCCACCCCTGAGCAGGATGCAGCACTCTACCATACACCCAGAGAGATGTGTCAGAAATTCCACCCAAATGTGACAACAGAACAGATAAATAGACAGTACATGCACCCCACCATTCCTCTCAAAAAGCATGGAGCCATATGACAAAACCAGCCCTCACATCCCACCAAAATTGACACAGATCCTAGAGCCACTTACAGTGTGCAACCATCTAAGCATATGTAACTGTCACAGAAAAAAAGTGTGACTCACCAAATCACATGTAGAATATATTCAGGGCATAATCATGCAGAGCACTGAATGCTATCTGTAAGTTCCATGGGGGCAGAGCTTGAAGGACCATATGAAAACAAAGCAAGCATGGTCTGTAGAACAAATAAAGCAATGCACATGACATGACAAAGGTATGCATGCGATAACAATGGCTAGTTCATGCTCAGATGCAATGTCTGCCAGGCAGAGTAATCAACGAAGATGCTTCACATAAAGTTGTTGTGCCGCTAGTCGTTAGATGACAACATGTCTTCGTAATCACAAAATCTGCATGTGGCGCATGGTATCTATTGACATGTCACACCATGGACAAGTAATGTATGTACCTCCACATCATGTCATGATGCACAGTACTGTGCAGACATACAATGTGAGAACTAGTAAACTGTGTGATGCATAACCTGTAAATAAGATACATCTCACACCAAGCTTAAGGGGTGCACGTCAATGACCATTTCCCCTCTGTCCCACAGGTGACCAAGAACTGACAGCAGAGGATGACGACACCAACCTGCAGAGCCAGTCTCCACCCCCGGAACATGGACTCTCTGATGATGACTCCCTGGATTTTGAGGATGCACAGCAAAAAGCCGGCGCATCAGGCATGCCAGGGTGCAACAAGTCCCAGGACCCCACCGTCCCCCCCCTGCCACCACATCAGCAACAACAACGACACTGACCCCTGCTGTAACGACATGTGCGGCCTCCACCACCACCACCACCAGTGCTGCCTGCAACACTCTCCCTTCCCCAGAGGATGGCCACCCCACCCCACCAACTGAGGAGGGCAAGGAGAGTAGGCGGGTGCGTAGAGTGGTGACGACCTGTTGTCTGTGACAGTAGGGCAGGTGGGAGAGCAAGTGGAAGTCAAATACAACAGGACACTGGGACCGAAGCCCTGGCCAACATTGCCAGAGTTCTTGGGGCCCATGAATGAGCCCAGGGACAAACGGGCCAGGCTCGAGAAGATTCCTGTGAGCTCCGCCTGCTGCTGATGTCAATAGACACCTGCAAGGGCCAAATCGTGGACCTCTTGGGCCAGCTAGTGGTGGTTCTGAGAGACAGGCCTGCGGCCCAAACAACAGCTCCACCTCCCTCCAGTGGCCCGCAGGATGACAGTTCCCCAACCTCCCCTGCGGCCACAGAGAAGAGGGACTCCTCAGACCCCACTGGGCCCACAGCAGAGGCCCCCCCTGCCAAACAATTAAGGGGCCGTCCAAAGAAATCCCAGGGAGGATCCCATGGCAAAGCACCAGCCAAACACCAGTCAAGGAGCCAGCCATGATGGCACCACTCTTCACTATTGCATTGACTATGTTGACTGTCATTTCCCACACTGACAGGTTAATGGCATCCGTCTGTTGGACTGGGTCACCACATCAATGTGGTGACTGCTCAATTGTCTCATCTTCCATAACTGACAACTCATTGATTCACTGTTCACCCTTTTGTAAATATTCACTTTCCTGTCACATATACCCATTGTAAATAAACACTCCTTACACACCTATGTTTTCATGTCTGCTCCATGTTTATCACAGGATGTAGAATGTTGGCCATGATTACAATGTACCAGGAGCACGGATTGTTTGTAGGCAAGGAGAGGCTGAAGGGACCAAGGAAAACACAACAGAACAATATTCACTTGTCAGGCGGTGGCATCACAGCCATTACACAACACTTGTCATCAAGGTACTCCTATCTGCACACATTACAATGAGCAACAGTACCGACATAGACATCCTGTAGCTGTGCATAACTACCCTGTCCCAGAACCATTAGCAGCCAGCACAGAGCCAACAACAGGCAGCAGTCACAAAGCTATCCTAGGCCTTTTCACCAACAACAACATCAGCACACAATGGCCCTGTTGTACGTTTTCACTCACCTTCAAGGGAAGTAGCGATTGATGAGCTGTTGACACAGGTCGACACCTTCCTCCTCTCCACTATCCTCGTCACTGGACATGTGTGGGTTTGAGATGGGGCCCTCGGCTGCTCATCAGCGTCCAGGACCAGGGGGATCTCCTTGCGCAAGGCCAGGTTGTGGAGAATGCAGCATGCAAATACAATCTGACACACCTTTTTGGGCGAGTACATCAGTGCACCTACAGTCTTGTCAAGGCAGCAAAATCGTGACTTCAGGAGTCCAAAAGTACGCTCCCTCACATGACGTGTCTGCCCATGGGGATCATTGTAGCGGACTTCAGCTGGGGTCCTGGGATTCCGCAGTGGGCTCAGCAACCAAGGCCGGTTGGGATATGCAGAGTCACCTAGGTGTGAGATACACATACAGATTCTGGGATAGAACTGTGGCAGAGGACAGCATGTCACACATACAGCACGCTACTTGACTCTGCGTAGTCACCCACAATCCATGCATGCTCCGGAAGCAGATTTGTCATCAGCTGTGGCACAATGCTGTTACACAGGATGTACAAGTCATGGGCAGAGCTGGGAAATTTGGCTCAGACGTGTGAGATGATCATGATCGCCTGGCACATCACTTGCACATTGATGAATGGAAATGTTTCCTGTTCCTGTAGATGAGCTCAAGTGCCTGTGGTGGAACCAGGCCAACATGTGTGCAGTCAATGGCACCAACAACATTAGGGATGAGTCCAAGGGCATAAAAGTCACCCTTCACAGCTGCCAATTCATGCCTCCTGGGGAAATGGATTTATCTGTCCTTGTAGGTCATCATAGCGGACAGGACAGCACGTAGCACAATGCTGAACATAGGTTGCGACATCCCACCTACAGTGGACACCATGTACTGGATTGAACCAGTAGAAAAGAAATGCAGGGCCGCCATCACTTTACACGTTGGTGTCAAAGCAGTCGGATACGTTCTGCGAGGCCGTAGGTGGGGCTCCAACAGAGCACATAGGTCATGTAGGGTGTGTCAATCCAGACGGAATTTCCGTATGACGTCCTCATCCTCCAGGTCCACCAGCACTGTGAAGGGACGATGCACATTTGTTCGCCTCCTAGGTGAGATAAAAGGGGAAACATGTCATTGCAATCCACCATGTGATGTGTCCAACATCTTACATTTTGACTGACATAACGCCAACAATGACTGGCATCTCAGTTCAGCTTACATCACAACTTACATGTAGAGACACTTTGAGATACACTAGTCGTACACTTGTCCACTGTTTTCACAGTGAGTACCTCCAAATAAAATCTGTTTATGTGAATGCCCAAAGGTATATGTCCACATCTTGCGTAACCAGCACTGACAGTAGTTCATACAGCATATGTGTGAAACAGCAACACTATTGGCTCCTACCTAGCTGCTGTACCTGCCACACCTTCTTGCGTAAGTCGAACAGGGTGCACATCAACAACACAATGAGCACAGTCTGTGCATTAAGATAAAGTATGTACATGAGCCAAGCAATCTACACAGTGATATATGAACATTGTTTAGTCAGACATTCATCACTGTGAGTTGCTTAGCCATATCACACATTGACATGTGTACCTATTGGAGAGTCCATCACAACACAGATCTGTGTACATGCCTAGCAATACCACAAGTGACATGTGAGGGAGTACATGCCAATGTTTTCAATCATGTGCACCAATATGGCATGTGTAGTCAGCAGTGGGCTAAATGTTACATTGGCATTGTGTGCAATATCTTGTGCCAAGAATCAGGTGTCTACTGTGCACTGTTGAGAATTGGCTATTGCCATTGACACAGCATGATGTGACCATAGGTGCTGTCAACGTGCTCCGCCACCCAAATCACGGTCAATGGCACCAATGGATAGCAGCCATGTCGCAGAAGCGACTGCCTGGCCCCTGCGGTGTGTCACCGCCAATGCCCATTCCCTTACAGCCCATGGGAACCGCAATCGCGGTAGTGATCTACACATTAGGAAACGGCGGTTGGCATGCTCTACCACTAAAATCACGTTCATTGGCAGAAACGGATAGCAGCCATATCGTGGTAGCGACCACCTGGCCCCTGCGGTGTGTCACCGCCAATGCCCATGCCCTTACAGCCCATGGGAACTGCAATCACAGTAGTGACGTGCACATTGAGAAATGGCGGTTGGCATGCTTCGCCACCCAAATCACGGTCATTGGCAGCAATGGATAGTATCACAACATCATTCAAGTCTAGAAACTTGACCTCTGTGCACATTAGCCTTTATGCTGTTGCTATATTCACTTTGCAAACATTACTCATAAATAAACTGATAATCAATTCATTGTACTGCTGAAAACACCGTGAAAATAAACACCATAAAACTTTGACTTATGTTCTGAATACACACACAACATTTAATATGTTACAATCAAAGAAAAAAACTTTTCTTTGATCAACATAATTCTTTTTTTCTCAGTTCAATCCGTGAAGTTGTTCTTATTTGATGCCCGCCCAATGCATTTTGGGTCCCATTGGCCCTTCTTCAGGGGAGAATTTCTTTGAACAATACAAACAATATTCTCATTTAGTATAACCTGCAGGGAAACATGAGTTCCAATTTACAAACACTTCCAACATACTTACTTGATAAAAGAGAGTAATACATTAGAAGAAACACATTTAGGTTATCGTTGTCGGTATATCGGAAGGTATTCGTGTCCGTTTGAAGTCCCGTAAAAACTGGCATCTGTAATCGCCATGAGATGTCGTTAAAATATCTACCCCATAAACCAGCGTTTCTACAAGTTCAGGCCTGCCTGCATATCATCAGTCTCACCTTTACAAGTGAGGAGACCACCACATTTCCAAACTTCCATGATGCTCCGATCCCGTACTTTCTTGGAACGAGAGACGCGTACTGCTACCTATGCGTGTGACGTCTTTTCAAAACCAGCGCTATGGAAAGCGGACTACTGGCTCACCGAAACTCTTCAACTTTGACTGCCATGATGAAATGAAACAAGTGCACAAACCCGTCTCTCTACTTGAAGTCAATCCTGAACAAACCCTTCAAACCAAAGTCCATGAACCGCTCTAAGCACAAACCAAGTGCCCTCTTACTTAAAGTCCATGAATAAGAAGTCTTTTAGCAAGTAAAATGCTCAATTGAAACACAAACTCATGACCGAAACGCTAAAGGTGCAAAGCCCCAACATAGACAGCTGTGAAAAAGGAGAAAGGACAGATGAATACATGCAAGAACAAATAGCCTTGGCAGTATATCATATAACAGTGTGCTCAAATTACAATGTTAGATACTGTGTATAATCAATAACAGCACCTAGACAACCACATCCTGGTTATTTGTCACAAAAAGCACCCTAAATCAACTTTATCATTGATCCCTTTAGGGTCCTGGGTTTCTAACTTCCTTATCCAATATATTTCCCTCTGTAACAATGTTTTAGTCAGATCTTGAGTAGGACATACCATTTCAATCACTTGAAACTTAATTTGGGCTATTGAATTTCTGAATTTCCTCCAGTGTATGGCTAAACTGCTTTTAGTGTTACAGTTCCGGATGGTGCTCTTATGTTCAGAGTTTCAAGTTTTTATTTTTTTCTCAGTTTTGCCTATATAAAGTAGTCCACATGGACACTTTATATCATATATCAAATTTTTGGAATTGCAATCTGCGTTGTGTTTTAGTTTAATCGTTTTGCCTGTCAATGGGTGTTGAACACCATCTCCACAAATCACATTATTGCAATGCACACAGTTCTGGTATCGTCTAGCGCCTTTAAAATCCTTGGTAGTTTCTGCTGGTTTATACGTTAACATTTCTTTCAAGTTTCGAGATCTCCTGTATGCGAATAAAGGTTTATCCTTAAATAAATCTTTAAAGTCGCTTTCGTTTCCCAAAATCTCCCATCGGTTGTTTATGATAATTTTAACTTGTTTAGAACAGGTGGAATATTTCGATACAAAAACCTGTCTGGTCATTTTTGTTTTGGGTTGATTGTTCAGAAGGTTGTCACGCATTCTACTTTCCATTCTTGAAATGGTTTCGTTTAAAACACTCACTGGGTAACCTTTAGACATATATCTTTCTTTCAAAATAATGATTTTTTTTGTAGAGACGTATAGAATGAACAGATCCTTTTTGCTCTTAAAAACTGTGAAAATGGAAGGTTGTAAATCAATCAATCAATCAATCAATCAATAAGCTTTATTTCGATTTAAAATTAAATCATAAAAGCAATACATTTAAAAGAAGAGACCTCCCAACCAATCAATATAATACACAGTATTCAAGTTCATTACAATGAATTAATTTACAACTCCTCTAGTTTTACGCAGTCTCATTGCTGCCTTCAAAAAGTTTAAAACACAAAATAAAGTGAATTGATCGGTAGACATTTTTAAAAACAGTAATGCCACCCTTACATGTTTAAACTTAAGTTTCTTAAGCAGATCTTTCAGATACTGTCTCCTTGGACTGGCATGAAAAGAGCATAAAAATATAAAATGAAGGGTATCCTGCAGAGATCTACAATCGCAGCCGCAGGGCTCTTTATCGCTAAGTTTATCGGTAAAACCCTCTGGCACTGCTAATAAAAAATTAATGAGACCAAATCTAAAACGGGTCATTAAGAATCTTTCATGTGGATTAAGTACAAAAGACAGATAGGGTTCTATACCAGTGGTTGTTTTGACCAAGGCATGTTCTCTCACAGTCCGCTTTGAGAGTTCCGCCTTTTCACGATTGCTAACCAGAAAATTAGAGTGCAAGATCTTTATACTCCCCTTGTCGCTGGACCTAATTATCTCGGGTGCACTGTACAGTTCCTCACGTCCCAACTTCTTTAATGTGGTTTTGACGTATCGCAGCCACGGGATCCTGCTGCTATGATCCAGTTTCAAGCAGTCCAATAAGACAGATTTTGTTAATCCGGAGCCTTCATTGAGCCAAATTTTAAGCCAGCAAAGAAGAGGTTTGACGGCCACCAGGTCAGAGAGATAGCTGACCCCCAACTCCTCATGTATGCTGAAAGTAGGTGAGCTAGGCGGAACTCTCAGCAAGCTTTTCAAATATTTATTTTCAACAATTTGAAGTTTAGACGTTTCTATGAAGCCCCATACTTCACTACCATATAAAACCGCTGAACAACAGATGGAGTTATACAATTTTAAAATAAGGCCGGGCGTCCAGTACCCCAGCCGTGTGGCATATCCCTTGATGGACCCTGTAATCCTGGACATGTTGAGACATTTTTCATCTATTAGATTTTTAAAATTCAGCTTTACATCAAAGGTTATGCCTAAGTAAGTGAACATGGGTACATTTCCTAGTACATGTGTACCAATAGTAAAGTTCTTTTGTCTTCGTGGTTTCTCCCCTACCGTCATCACATATGATTTAGTGAGATTAGTGGACATGTCCAGATTACTCATAAAAGTTGTAAAACCATCTATTAAAATTTGTGGTGCAGAGGGAGTGCGGGCCAGGAGAACAGCCTCATCTGCGTATAATAGGACAGGGACTTTACGTGAACCTATCCTAGGGACATCTGACGCAATACTGCTAAGAGTGGAGTCCAACCCATTTATATATAACACAAATAAAAAAGGTGTGAGGATACAACCCTGATGCACCCCACTCGAGCATTCAAAACTTTTGGTTGAATTCCCCGCTGGCGAGTACCTAACTACGGCTGAGGTGTCAGAGTGAAGAGTATGCAGTATGCCTATAAGTGATGGGTCAATCCCCATATCACCAAGCAGTACCCACAATTTGCTGCGGTTCACACGATCGAACGCAGCTGAGAGATCCATAAAGGCCAGAAATACTTATCCCTTTTTGGCTATGGTGTATTTGGCACTAATTGAATATAGGTTGAGACATTGATCCACTGTGGACTTTCCCTTCCGGAACCCATACTGGGTGTCGGTAATCACCCCCTTAAGTTCTGCCCAGTCCTCTAGTCTATTTAAAATCACCCCACCCAAAACCTTCATGGTGGCGTCTATTAACGAAATAGGACGATAACAGTGGGGACTGTCCCTATCCCCCTTCTTATATATCGGGACAATTATTGCAGAGGAGCATGAGGCTGGCATTTTACTTGTGATAGCAGCATTTAAAACTCTAGTCAAAAACGGGATCCACACTTCAGGATTGCTATGATAAAGATCTGGCGGAATACCGTCAGGACCCGGGGCCTTGTTACGGCTTAGGGCGGCAATACCTACACTGACTTCCTCCATAGAGAAAAATAGTGACTGTGTGGAATCCGTTGGGGCTGCTGGGGCCAGAAAGGCCACTTGATCTGTGGGGTGGCTATAAAGTCCTTTAAAATACACCTGCCAATCATCCGGTAAAATTACTGTTGAGATGTCTGGCTTATTTGGATCTGCAAAGCAGGGACTATTTATCACCTGCCAGAAGCGTGTAGTGTCGTGTAATTCTGCAGCCACTGTTAAGTCTTCCCAGGCCGCGCGCTGAATTTGATTCTTGCGCTCCTTTAACACCCTATTATACTCTTTCCGACATTCAGCCACTTTTGCCTTTACCCACGGGGATTCTTTCATAACCATTTTGAGGTTCCTTAGAGCAAGTGAGCATGAGGCATCAAACCATCTATTTTGCGGTGGGTTAATTTTCCTCGCAGGGGCAGTAAGGAGAGTGCTAATCAGATTTGCAAGAGCCTCAAAGGAAGTAATTCTTTCTAGCCCCCCCACAGTGGGATCTAGGCAATTCATAATATGCTCCTGTCCATCTTTAAAAAGAGAAGAAATTAATAATTCCGTATCTACTTGTGCCCATCTTACTCGCCGCCCTTGGCCCGTGGTTGAGAGGGAGGAGGCCTTAAGGTGACTAGTCAGTGATGTGGCGCAGATGTTAGATGGGGAGTAAAAAGGCAAGAGGGTTGTGATCACTGAATGGGCTGGAAATAATGTGAAAGTTTAGGATTCTGCTTGCCAACAAAGAGGTGGCAAAAACAAAATCAATAAAAGAATTACAGCCTCTCCCTTTAAAAGTTGGGGGGATTAGACTATCTCCAGTGACGGAGAGCGTTTCCATTATATTTACTAAGCCTAAAGAATTTGTAATAGTAGTGAGTTCTAGACCTGCCTGCAAGTGTTCCATATGTAGGCCCTTATGCACCGGGCATGTCAACCAGTCTCCCATAGTGATCATCAAGTTTGGGCACAGATGACAATTAAAGTCTCCCAGCAAGATTAGTTCGGTTCGACCTGCACTCTTGTCCAGTATTGAGCTCAGCCTCGAGTTAAGCTCAGAGAACGAGTTGCCTCCTTCACAGTTAGAGTGTGCGTTGTAAAAATTTAGGATAATCAGACACATGACATGACTGGTCATTGTGATGCCCTGCATCACTGCTGAGTCCAACAGCAAGTCCCTCCATGTGCCTGACATCCCCAACCTTACAAAAACAATCAGACCTCCCTTAGCCCTCCCAGATGATGATTTTGCGGCCTGTCTATGGTAAGATTTATAGCCTTCCAAAAAAGTGTCATGTCCAATTTCCCAAGTCTCTTGGAGACAAATTATGTCATACTTCCTAATCATTCTCAGCCAGTGTGGGTCGTGAAGTTTTCTGGTTAATCCCGCTATATTCCAGGAAATGAAGTTAATACCCCTGTGTTCACATGTGTTCTCGCCTTCATTAAGTGCCCGATGCTCAGTTGGGCTTGGTGTAACTATATCCGTGTTGTAGACAGAAAGTTTCGAACTGGCATCGTGGGATCGAACTCCAGTACCAACATTTGTTCCTACTTTACTAGCTTCACTTACTGAGCAAATGACCCCTGTCTGGCTTGATGAGTCAGCCGAGGTTAAAGACTGGTGTAGGACCCAAGAACTCAGTCAGTCTACACCCTCTAATGACTCCAAGCTCTCCAACGGGGCAAAACGATTACCATAGTAGACCTGACCATTCAGCCAACCTCCACCCGTTCTCGGGAGGCCCACGATAGAGTTGGGGCGACCCGTTGGTCTATAGAAGTAAGCAAGAGGTAAAGGTCTTATTTGGGTGTCAAAAGTTAGGTAATCATTGCACCGTTGAGTAATGCTCTGAACCATGCCTGGATGCCTTGGGGTGACAATAACACAGTCTCCCGGAAGTCTTTTAGTACTCTTCCTGATCCATGCTACCCTCCTAGCCATTAGTATTGAAGCGTGGTCTTCGAGGTTAAAACCGGCATATCTACATAACCAGTGGAGAACCTTATTCATTAGCTGGTGAGTGTTTTCCCCTTGTGCACCCGGAACCCCTGCCAAAACAATGGTAAATGGGCTACATGCAGGGGGGAGATCAATTATAGCAGTAGCAGCATGTTCATGGTTTATGCCCCACACATCCTTCCCCTGCTTATTAGAACATTGAATGCTGACCCCTTGGGCAATGTAGCTATTTTGACAGGCAGAACCCGCCAATGGTCTCCCATGACCTGTCCGGGAGACTACAGGTGGAATCATAGGGGGGGAAATGGTATTTAAGTCTGTGCTAATCAGAGGCACAGTGGGAGGGTGGGTGGAGATTGACGTACTAACCCCCGGAGTGGTCTGGCTATTTGACTCGAGGTTATTGGGAATAAGAGCATGATTAGTGAGAACTTTATTAAGGGCACTTGCAGGCGTAACCCCCCCGCGTCTACCCTTGCCAAGGGAGTATCCGTCCTAGCCACCCCAGATGTAGACGGTGGACTGGTAGCCTCCAAATGGGAAAATGTGACACTAGTAGATCTCTTTTCTTTAACCCCATTAATAACTGTGTTCTATCGCTACGAGCTTCTCCTCAATTTTCTGCAACCTACTGGTCAGAGGCGCCCGCAGCACAGACATAAGTGCCTCGAGTCTTAACCATTGCATGTAGTTGCTTCCCATAGGTAAGGGGTCCTGAGATGTATGTGTGGGTGGAGTCGCTGCTTGATTTGACAAGTCCCCGTCAGTTATATGGTTTTCTACGACAGGCGTTGGGAGAAGAGATTTATTCTTTAGGGGTTGTTTGGATCCCTTAGATGGAACCTTGCGTGTCCGTTTAACTACCGGTGCACGTAAAATTGTACCACCCCTTTGTTTAATAGGGGACATCTTATGTTTATAATTCCTAGCCCTCATAACTCTATGGGACACATCAACTTCTTGTACCGACACTAATTCACAAGACTTTTGGGGGGAAAAAGAAAGCACTGGGGATGAGTCCAAGGGTGGAGATTGTTCATCCACTTGCGCAGCAGAAGAACCAGTCCTCGAGTTCACTTGTTCATCTAGAGGAGGGGTCTGCGCTGAGCATGAAGGAGAGATAGAAACTATAGGCCCATTATTAACAAGTTGCAGATCATCGGTAGCGCTGTCGGTAGCAGGGAAATGACCAGAGGCTTCATGAAAGACCAAGACCGCTTGCCCTGGGGATATCGCCCGGCTAATGTGTCCCAAAGAAGACCTCCTTTGCAGAGAGACAGGGTCCAAGGATAGTCTCTTTTCCGTCATCAGGATTTCATGATTGAGAACAGATTCTGCACGTGTCAGAAAAGCATCTAATGTTCCCGCCACGCCACCCGTAACACCAACAATTTTCTCCTTGCATCGCAATCGCTTTGCCATTGCAACACGTATATTAGAAAGCAAGACAAAACACCTTTAGTCACCTACTTGCGTGGCAGACCTCAGTTTCCCAAGAGAACTGATGGAAGATCCGGCCTGGAGCCTGGGGGCACAGTTATTCACAATTCGGCTCTATTCTGCCGGTCCGGCTCCCACGAGGCTCACTGGGGATCAATGGGCCTTCCCGAGACTTGCTGGTGCTACCTGAAGCCTCCTACAGAGCCTCCCAGTACAGCTTGCGGCTCAAATCATGATCCACGGTGTGGAGGGCTCACTTCCACTGTCTCCTGCGTCCTCCTCTCACTCTCTCCAAACTCCTGGTCTCCTGGCACACTCGCTCTGGTTGTCCGCCCCCCCCTCCCCACTAGTATTATTCTTCCATAGGGACTGCTGGACTTACGGGAGTTGCGGGGCTGCAGGGGACCGGTGTGAACTTGTAAACGGAGTTCTTCAACCTTCCCCGTCCTCTGCTCGTTGCACCCCTCACATACCACCGCTTGGCTCCTGCGTCGTAATGCTGCTAGAGCGGCCGGCGCGGCTAATGCTGAGACGACTCACGGTGAAAGACAGCAGGACTGCGGGTGCCGTTCGGGAGACTCAGGGGGCCTTGGTAGTACTGGCTCCCCCCCTCTTCACCCGTCGCCTGCTCACTCGACTCTCTCCACGCCAGCAGCAGCTCCCCCGGCGTCCGACCTCTCCACCTCTCCAGCTCTCTCGATATTTTCCGATACTTCGGTTTCCGATGACGTTGTAAATCAAGTTTTGAGGATGGAAACTGTAGAATGATAATGCATTGTTCTTGTCAGTCAGTTTTTGATAAACCTCAGTCAGAATTATACCATTGTCTATAGTTACTAGTACATCCAAAAATGATGGTGCTAGTGAACTGGATGTGCTCATATTTCGAATTCAGTTGGGTGATCTTTGTTTCCAGTAATTCCTAGCCGCTGTTTGATAATAAAAAGATGTGTATGTATCTACAATATAACAGCAAATTCTCGGTCCATTCAATGTCATTATAGATGTATGCCTCTTCAAAACTTGCCATATAGGTATTCGCATAAGCTGGGGCCCCAGCATAGCCCATTGAAGTGCCTTTCAATTGTAGATAGTACTTGTTCTCCCATTCGAAATAGCTGTGGTGGAGACAAAAGTGCAGCATCTCCAACACAAACCCTTTATCTGCTCCTATGGCCAATTGTTTTAGCAAAGCCCATTCCACTGCCTCCATACTACCAAGATGCGGAATGGAGGAATGGAAATGAGGTGGTCTCCTCACTTGTAAAAGTGAGACTGATTATATGCAGGCAGGCCTGAACTTGTAGAAACGCTGGTTTATGGGGTAGATATTTTAACGACATCTCATGGCGATTACAGATGCCAGTTTTTACGGGACTTCAAACGGACACGAATACCTTCCGATATACCGACAACGATAACCTAAATGTGTTTCTTCTAATGTATTACTCTCTTTTATCAAGTAAGTACGTTGGAAGTGTTTGTAAATTGGAACTCATGTTTCCCTGCAGGTTATACTAAATGAGAATATTGTTTGTATTGTTCAAAGAAATTCTCCCCTGAAGAAGGGCCAATGGGGCCCGAAATGCATTGGGCGGGCATCAAATAAGAACCACTTCATGGATTGAACTGAGAAAAAAAGAATTATGTTAAGTTTTTTCTGTGATTGTAACAGATTAAATGTTTGTGTGTATTCAGAACATAAGTCAAAGTTTTAGGGTGTTTATTTTCACGGTGTTTTCAGCAGTACAATGAATTGATTATCAGTTTATTTATGAGTAATGTTTGCAAACTAAATATAGCAACAGGATAAAGGCTAATGTGCATAGAGGTCAAGTTTCTAGACTTGAATGATGTTGTGATGTTTTCAAAGGCATGATAAGACAGCATTCCAGCCCCTGTAGCACGCCAAATCTAAGTTATTCAATATTACCAATAAAGTAGGAATACTATAGGAGCGCTCCTCTATCCCAATATAAGAGCAATGGATAGTAGCCATATTGCGGTAGCGACCGCCTGGCCCCTGCGGTGTGTCACCGCCAATGCCCATGCCCTTACAGCCAATGGGAACCGCAATCGCGTTAGTGACATACACATTGGGAAATGGCAGTTGGCATGCTCCGCCACCCAAATCACGGTCATTGGCAGCAATGGATAGCAGCCATATTGCGGTAGCGACTGCCTGGCCCCTGCGGTGTGTCACCGCCCATGCCCATGCCCTTACAGCCAATGGGAACCGCAATCGCGTTAGTGACATACACATTGGGAAATGGCGGTTGGCATGCTCTGCCACCCAAATCACGGTCATTGGCACCAATGGATAGCAGCCATATTGCGGTAGCGACCGCCTGGCCCCTGCGGTGCGTCACCTTCAATGCCCATGCCCTTACAGCCAATGGGAACCGTAATCGCGGTGGCCTAATGCAATTTTGAAAATTGTGGTAGGCGGGCTTCACCACCAACTGCTGCTACTCCTGTCTCCAGACACTGCTGCCTGACACTCCTCACCACAACTGCTTCTGCTCCTGTCTCCTGTCTCCAGACATTGCTGCCTGACACTCCTCACCACCAACTGCTGCTGCTCCTGTCTCCAGACACTGGTACCTGATACTCCTCACCACCAACTGCTGCTGCTCCTGTCTCCTTTCTCCAGACAGTGCTGCCTGACACTGCTCACCACCAACTGCTGCTGCTCCAGTCTCCTGGACCCAGTGATGGCAAGGACTGAGAAGATCAGGGCCCGTCCATTCACCACGGAGGAGCTGGAGGTCCTGGTGGACGAGGTGCTCACAGTGTAGGGAGTGCACACATGAAGTTGATCTGCTGCAGTATGTTGCTGAGAGTGTGGATTTGTGTGATACACTGCCTAGCATGCTGACTTCAGGGGAAAGGGGTATGTAGAATATTTTACACATTTCCCTGGCTGCATGTCAGGATGGGAGGGACATGAATTGTTTTTGCAGCCATACAGTGACACTGCAAGTTGGGTAAGCTGGAGTCAGGACAGAAATTGCCTGTGCCAATGGATGTGTGGGTCCATGAGGTTCTTCACAGGCTCATCTGTGACATTACAAAGAGTTTCCATCCAGAGTGTACTGATGGAAGTGTGTCTGACTTAATATTGCCCCCATGGATATGTCAGCATTATGCACAAGAGTGAAATGCCTGAGGGTGACACTCTTGGTGGAACTTCACCAATGACACAGCAGATTATTGTACTTTTGAAACGTCCCCCTTCCATTTTCATCATGTGTAGTGACTCGCATGTGTAGGCTCTCTCATATTTTCCCTGCATGTGACATTTCTGATGTCCCACATTAAACCTCAGGGTGAGCCACCCTGGCCTGCACAGTCACTGCCCAATTTGACAAGGACGCATCACTATAATGACAGAGCGAGACATATAGGTTGTCTGCTACCCCATTCATCAATGAGCTATCTTAGGCCTGTGGATTGCACAAGACAGACTTTGTGAGAAGGGTGTGAGATTGTAAGATCATGTCCCTAAATGTGGCCTCCATGACACAGTGAGCCATTCACAGGGCAAGGACATTGAGGGGTGTGCAGTGTTGGACACAGTGAGTCTGCCCCGCCACATCATTTCGAATGTAATGTATGTCTTCCTCACTCACAAACTGGATAGCAGATGTGGGCCTCCTTCACATTGCTTTCTGTGCTGACAATCTGCCTGTGTATGAGATGGGCAGGTACTATGTCCATCCTCATACCTGCATGCATTTTGCTATGATTATCCCATGCTTATGTACTACGTGTCATGCTGTATTGTCTCTGCTAAACATGTCTGAGAAGTTGTGCTGAGTTTGTGCATGCTCCTGTACTGAGAGATAGCGGTACATAACCCAGTTTCACAGAAATTTCCTCCTCTTGTCTCCCATGCCTGCAGCTCAAAGTCCACCAGCGTAAGGCCATATGGAGGGCCGTTGCATGCAAGGTGCAGGCTCTGGGTGTCTCCAACCGACGACGCACACACTGTCACAAGAGGTGGGATGACATCTGCCGGCTGAGCAAAAACATGGCAGAGATGACGCTGGGGCAGCTCCCTCAAACTGGCAGGTTGGCGCGCCGGAGCATGACACCACTAATGGCACGCATCTTGGCAGTGACACTGTCAGAGCTGGATGCACGTTTGAAGGATCATCAGCAGCAAGCTGGGGGTGAGTATTCTGGGAAGCGTGACTTTGGTTATAAGTGATTGCATGTATTCCAAGCCTGAGATGGTACTGAGCTCTGTGATGTTGCTAGTGTGATGCAATAGCTTGTAAGTGGCCTCTGTGTTGGGTGCAGCTGTCATGCATTATCGCTACATGTACTTTCTCATGTCATTAACGTAATGGCCCTTGACGTTGCATTCTGAGTTGTGGCCTTATGGCATCGGCTGCATTGGGGGAGTCAGGGACATCCCATGGCAGTTAACGGCAGTGTGCCTCATCTGAGTGTGCTTTCATCAATGTGTGAAATGCCTGACCTCAAAATTGTGAGGACTACACATCTGACACCAATGTGCAACTGTAGTTGTGCCCCAAAGTACGACATGGTGGATGGCATGAGCTCATGGCCATTGCGAACTGATGTTTTGGAGTCTGTATCTGTGTTGTCCCCTTATGGTGATTCCAAATGTGACTGTGACAACATGTTGGGAGGTACATCTTTTCCCCCCTCAGGGCCCCAGGTATGCTCAGCAGGATCTGTATTTGGCTGTGCGGGCATCACATGGGTCAATTATGCCAAGTTTGCATGATACCATGCAATTTTAAACTTTGGAATTTAGGTTGCACAATGTGACTGCACAGGGTAGTGTGCAACATGGGGGTATCATCATCTTGTTTTGTGCTTTGCTTGCATATGATGTTTGTGTGAATGGCACTAAACTGAACCTACGTCTCTGTCTCTTGCAGCATCTACCGTGGCCAAAGAAGGACAGGGGACGGACACCAGTGGTGAGGCATCAGGCACGACTGCTTCACAAAAGCACACTGACACAGATGTGACCAGCGCCTCGGAGGGGGACAGGAGTCTGTTTGACGAATCGCAGTCAGAGACACCAACCTCAGAATCATCTGACGCCAGTGGTGACTCCTCTATGTTGGCAGGCACAGGGAGCAGGAACTCTGCCTCCTCTTCCACCACACAGCGTCCAGTGCCCACCTTCCCAGCTACTTCCACCAGTGCTGCATGTGCCCGCACCAGTAAGAAGGGAAGTGTGTCCTTCCCTCCAGGCCCCGCTGTCCCTGCCCCTTTCTCTCCTGCTGCCCTCAGTGTTGAAGCTGTGGACCTTTTGCGACAGCTGTGTGTGGGTCAGGCAACTCTCCTGAATGCCTTCGTAGACCATGACAAGAAGTTGGCACAGGTAGTTGCCTTCATGGATGGTATTCATTCAGATGTGGGTGGGCTACACAGGACTGTCCAATCTTTGTCCTCCACAGTGACGTTAGCAATTCAGCTGTCCCAGGCTCAGAGGCCAGCTCCAGTCCCTTTGGCCACCCCCTGCCAGTGGCTATATCTGACGAGAGTGACCTCACACGACATACCTCAGGCTCAAGATACACCACACACAGCACACAACAGCAGCACCCCAAGCGGGCCAGAGCGCAGACACCAACCTCCAAACAAACCAAAGTCACCCCAGAGTGCAAAGGCAAAAGCCCTTGAGGTGACACTCAGGGGCATCAAGCCAAGACGCAGACCTCAGGTTCACATGCCTCAAAAGCAGCCCCATCCAAGGACACTCTCATCCCAAAAGCGTCTCCCATAGAAAAGCAGACAGTTGCCGTGCCTGCTGTGAAGCTGGTGCCTGTTAAGAGTCCACAGAAAAATCCCTCTAAGGCAGATTCACCCACAACCTCAACTCCCATCCACACCCCTGTGAAGCAGGGAAAGGAGGGCACTGTAGGGGGTTCACCTGGTCAACAGGGGATGGAGGGGAAAAGGCAAGGCCAGGCAAAGCGTACCGCCGTATCCAGCAGATCCCCAGAGGGAGGGCCACCAGCTGCACCTGATGCAACTTTGGTGGAGTGTGCCTGTTGTGCACGGCCCACCTCACACTACTACCAAGACCAAAATTCCATATCGAGTCCCCAAGAAGTGGAAAGGCACCCCTCTGCAATCTCCCACCCACACTGTGTCTCACGGCAGCATGTCTCCGCCTCCACGTGCCACAACACCACCCGGTCCAAGCAGCCCTCCGGCTCCCAAAGCCACTGATGCCTCTATCTCAGCTGGTCCTCTCTCTCCCAGAACAAGTCCTCCAACTGGCCCCGACACTCAGCCACCTCCCAGTCTGACTGACTGCCAAGTCTGAGGCAAAGTCCCCCTCACACACCTGTCTCTCCCACAGCGGTGCCTGGACTGCCCATTTTTATCCCCCTAGCTGTGTTGCTGACCATGGCAGTGTACAGTCTCACCCATTCCCTGTGCAGGCTCTCTTGCACACATGTGCCTACTTTGAAGTATTGACCGGTCACTGGCCTTGCTGTGTGTTACTGTGTTTGCCCGTTCCCTGTGCAGGTTCTCGTACACACATGTGCCTACTTTGGAGTATGGACTGGCCACTGGCCTTGCTGTTTATTACTGTGTTTGCCCATTCCCTGTGCAGGTTCTCATGCACACATGTGCCTACTTTGAAGTATGGACTGGCCACTGGCCTTGCTGTTTATTACTGTGTTTGCCCATTCCCTGTGCAGGTTCTCATGCAGACATGTGCCTATTTTGCACTTTGTACTGGCCAATGGCCTTGCTGTTTATTACTGTGTTTGCCCATTCCCTATGTACATTCTCATGTACCTAATTTGCACTTTGTACTGGCCAATGGCCTTGCTGTTTATTACTGTGTTTGCCCATTCCCTGTGCAGGTTCCCATGTACCTACTTTGCACTCTGTACTGGCCACTGGACTTGCTGTTCATCACTTTTGATGCCCATTCCCTGTGCAGCTTTTCATGCACAAATGTGCCTACTTTGAACTGTGGACTGGCCACTGGTCTTTCTCTTGTCTACTTGTGATGCCTATCTGTGTAATATGTAATAAAGTCAGTTACTCATGTTGTCTGCTTTGTCAGTGTCCTTGCTAAATAAAGGGTTTTCTGTATGTGTATGGTTTAATGTGACACATGCTCAGTATGCCACTTTAACATTGCCAATGGCTTGTTTCACTTTTTCAGAGTTTTGCAAGGGTGACAGGCACTTCAGTTCTTATTGACTCTGATGCTTGGGGGTGCAACTGGGGTGGCGTAGTGGGCAAAAGAACGATGGATTTAACCCAGATCTCTTGACTGGGGGAGAATGTCTGCATTGTCAGCATTCCGTCCATCATTTGTTTGTTGTAACGCTTTTCGCCCTAAGTGGGATGGGTATTCCCAGACGTGGGACCCGTGCTCACTACGCCACTGGAGTCAAGCTATCCTGGCTGATGACGGCTGATAGCCAGAAACCGGTCCTAGGATGCTTGATTCCGGTCCAGGGAAGACATGGCTTGGCAGTTCGGGCTGGACTGCTCCCATAAGGCACAGGGTCAAGACTGATTTGCATATGGCCATGTCTGAACTGGGGTGGCGTAGTGGGCAAAAGAACGATGGATTTAACCCAGATCTCTTGACTGGGGGAGAATGTCTGCATTGTCAGCATTCCGTCCATCATTTGTTTGTTGTAACGCTTTTCGCCCTAAGTGGGATGGGTATTCCCAGACGTGGGACCCGTGCTCACTACGCCACTGGAGTCAAGCTATCCTGGCTGATGACGGCTGATAGCCAGAAACCGGTCCTAGGATGCTTGATTCCGGTCCAGGGAAGACATGGTTTGGCAGTTCGGGCTGGACTGCTCCCATGAGGCACAGGGTCAAGACTGATTTGCATATGGCCATGTCTGAACTGGGGTGGCGTAGTGGGCAAAAGAACGAAGGATTTAACCCAGATCTCTTGACTGGGGGAGAATGTCTGCATTGTCAGCATTCCGTCCATCATTTGTTTGTTGTAACGCTTTTCGCCCTAAGTGGGATGGGTATTCCCAGATGTGGGACCCGTGCTCACTACGCCACTGGAGTCAAGCTATCCTGGCTGATGACGGCTGATAGCCAGAAACCGGTCCTAGGATGCTTGATTCCGGTCCAGGGAAGACATGGCTTGGCAGTTTGGGCTGGACTGCTCCCATGAGGCACAGGGTCAAGACTGATTTGCATATGGCCATGTCTGAACTGGGGTGGCGTAGTGGGCAAAAGAACGATGGATTTAACCCAGATCTCTTGACTGGGGGAGAATGTCTGCATTGTCAGCATTCCTTCCATCATTTGTTTGTTGTAACGCTTTTCGCCCTAAGTGGGATGGGTATTCCCAGACGTGGGACCCGTGCTCACTACGCCACTGGAGTCAAGCTATCCTGGCTGATGACGGCTGATAGCCAGAAACCGGTCCTAGGATGCTTGATTCCGGTCCAGGGAAGACATGGCTTGGCAGTTCGGGCTGGACTGCTCCCATGAGGCACAGGGTCAAGACTGATTTGCATATGGCCATGTCTGAACTGGGGTGGCGTAGTGGGCAAAAGAACGATGGATTTAACCCAGATCTCTTGACTGGGGGAGAATGTCTGCATTGTCAGCATTCCGTCCATCATTTGTTTGTTGTAACGCTTTTCGCCCTAAGTGGGATGGGTATTCCCAGACGTGGGACCCGTGCTCACTACGCCACTGGAGTCAAGCTATCCTGGCTGATGACGGCTGATAGCCAGAAACCGGTCCTAGGATTCTTGATTCCGGTCCAGGGAAGACATGGCTTGGCAGTTCGGGCTGGACTGCTCCCATGAGGCACAGGGTCAAGACTGATTTGCATATGGCCATGTCTGAACTGGGGTGGCGTAGTGGGCAAAAGAACGATGGATTTAACCCAGATCTCTTGACTGGGGGAGAATGTCTGCATTGTCAGCATTCCGTCCATCATTTGTTTGTTGTAACGCAAGTGTAGTGTGCATTATTTGTGTGTCTGTCACATGCAGTTAGGAGGATTCTTGTTCCTGAGCTTGTTTTGAGTGCATCTTGGTGGTTTGTCCTCCTATTTTTGAGCTGTCACTTGTCAGGATTGTGCATGTGCATGCATGTGGTATACTATGACACCATGTTGACCTGATGGATGGTGTGGTATGTCTGTGTTAGCTTATTGTTCCATTGATCCCAGTTTGTGTCCATGATTGTTTTGAGATAATGCACTTCTTGTTTGAGTTGGGGTGTGGTGTCTGCATTGTCCTGAGTGACAATGTTGTGTACTCCTGTTCTGTCTGGATTCCCATTGCATTTCCACTGTTTGACTGGCCATATGTGGGTGTGTTAGACTTCTCTGTATGTTGTTTGTGAGGTTTGTGTTTGGCTATTTTTTTTGTGCCAGCATTGGTTCAGGCATCCCTTATTGTGTGAGTGATGTTTGTGGATGCACCCCAGGGAGTGTGATTGTTTGTCAGTGTAGTCACAGGGCATTATTTGCACCATTCTGTGTGTTTAACACTGGTGTTGAGTGGTGCAGGTGTGAGGTGGGTGGAGGAGGGGTATGTGTGAAGTATCCAACTTGTGTTTGACAGTCAGGGAGTGTGACCATGAGCCATGTGTGTTGTGCTGATGAGAAACACATGTCAAGTAAGTTGAGACAGATGTGTGGCTGATCACTGTTTGACTTCAGACACTTCCTATCATGCCAGTGCCTATGCATGGCTTGCCTTGCTAACTCCCTGAGTTGTTGTACAGAGGTCACTGTGGTTTAATTTCACTCACTGTGCCAGCCATGTCTGATTTGATGGCATAAGTGTGTTGTGATATGTTCCTTCTCTTGCATGTGATGTACACATGCTTTGTGGCTTGCTCCATGACTTTCCAGCACTGTCCACCTCACTTTTGTCTATCCCATTTATTGTCCTTCATTGCTGATAACATCTGGTATGTGTATGTGGCTCTGTGTCAGTGTGGGGTGTATCTGGGTGACTTGACAGGCAGTGTGTACAGTTAAGTGGTTGTTCATATTCAGTGTGAGTGTTAATTTTGTGATTGGACTCAGTTTGCTTGACATGAGTGGAGGGTAGGCATGGGGAGGAGGGTTGCACTGACCCTGAGCTTCTGTGGAGGGTGTTCCTCTTCACCCCCACCTTCTTAGACAGGCTCTCTGGTTGTTTGGTGTGTGTGGTTCAGGGTCTGGGTACACCTGGCTGGTTAATTCTTCAGGGGGGCACAGGAGGAGCACACAGCATGTCCCATTATGGGTGTGGGGGACCTAGTGTGTTAAGGGTGGAGGTGTGGCCCTATGATCTTTATGGACTGCCCATGCCTGGCACTGGCCCTGCCTACTACATTGTGCGCAGGTTTCCCCGCGTCTTCACCACTGCTGTGACGTGACTGGGAGATTGCATTGATTTCGCGGTTGATGGGTGACCTGGATGCGAACGGATGATTTTGTGACAGTTAGGACATGTGTGGGTACACTTGTGGATGTGTTCCTGTCCCCACCAGAGTGTCTGGTGTGGACAGGAACCGTATATCAGCCCAGGAGCTGTGTGTTGTGGTTGTGTGCAGAGTTGTGTGATTGCATATCTACGGCGATTTGCTGGTAGTGGATCAGGTACAGCGCCAGAAAGGCGTGTAAAGCTGGATCCATTGCGGTCGGGACCGGTTGGAGGGGACCAGGAGTCTGGTTTCGTGCTCCGCTGTCGTGCTTCCGCCATCTCTGGTTGGGTTGTTTCTCCGCTGCTGTGTGACGAGCTGTTTGGGGCTTCCTGATTTGTACAGCGTACGAGATGTCATTCCGCACGCCGGTGGGTCTCTATTGGCTCCCACCACTGCGGTGGCGGATGCATTTTTATGGCGGTTCATGTCGCACCGCGGATGTGAAATGGGCTATGTTTGCCCATGGTGCCTCCGCCCGCCATCATAATGAGCCCCTATATTGGCTAACCTCTAACCACTTCAGACTAAACGCCCTTAAAATGGAATTCCTCCTCATTTCACCCACTAGGCAAATCCCCATTGTTGAGAAATATCTAACAAATCTCTCAGCTCTCAACTGCACACCACACATCATTGATTCCACAAAATCACTAGGATTTGTGCTAGATAAGAACCTAAACATGTAGGATCACATCAGAGCATCTACCAAAGGAGCGAACTACCAACTGAATATCCTAAGAAAACTCAAACCGTACCTTCCCCATGATTACTTCAAATCTGCTGTGCAAGCACTAGTCATCTCAAGACTAGAATATGGCAGTGCTACTCTATGAGGGCTTTCGAAACTCAGCTTAGCCCCCCTTAGAGCTTCTCTGAATGCTGCGACTAGACTCATTACTGGCTCTAAGAAAACCAAACACATCTCTCCGGACCTGAAATTGTTCAACTGGCTTCCGTTTGAATCAAGGATCCAGTTAAAAATTGCATGTATAACTCACAGACCACTACACTTCAACACTCCTCTTTACCTGGCAAATAAACTCAAATTATCGGTGGCTCCCGGCTAGGAGCACCAGCACACTGCTGCTCAAGCAGAAGAAATTAAAAAAAAATGAAAACATACAATCGTACATTCGAGAGTATTGCCCCGAGAATATGGAACTCTCTCCCTGTGGAAACCAGACTTATTCCCTCAACATTTGCCTTCAAAAGGGAAGTGAAAGCCCTACTGATGAACACTGCGCTGAAGTAGAAGTGTCTCTCCTTCTGTCCCCTATCCTGTTTAACTGATTAATCTTCTACCTATGCTTTTGCTACGGCCTCAGATAAATTTAGACCGCTAATATATCAGAATGTTCCGTATGTATATTTTTCTACTTTGTCTCCCACAGCGATCTAACTATGTCTTCCACAACTCGTATGTAAAGCGCACTGATACCCGCTTGGGTCATGTTCACGCTATACAAAACTTTAAATAAATAAATAAAAATGAAACAGTGCAACAAACAACTTGTCTTCAGTTAGCCAGGAATAAAGATCTGAATACACCTCGGGTGCCAGCACCATCACACACTGAGGAGAATGTAACATCACAAAAAGTGGTTAAAGTAGATGACATCTTGCAAAGCAACAGAACAGACCCTGATTGGAATGAATGGTTGGTTTGGCCCGTAGACACCTATAACTGTCAGGAAAGATTCTTGGGTAAAACTAAAGAATTTAGTATTAATAGGCCAGATCCACGTTATGTGCAAAGACAACACCCAGGGGTAGTGGCATTGTACAGTGTTGGGAAGTTATGCCTCGATTGGCTACAAACCTCAACACTCACACAAGTGAAACAACACTTATCATTACTTACAGGGGATGTGGACCTATGGGATTTTTTTTAGGTCCTAGGAAACCACTAAAATATGTTTCTTATATGCTATCTATAATGAAATGTGGAAAATATCTCAACAAGAGGCCGCAGAAACATAACGAAAAATCAATCGTCTAAATCTAGAGAAAGCTCTATCAGTGGTAGATAAAGGGTTAATAGCCTTAACATCCAGGATACATTCACTGGGCAACATTGTATCTTCTTCCATCGATGTACTAGAACAAGACTTGTCCATGCTACAACACGGGCAATCGCAATTACGTTCTATAATGTTGTTAAGCTGGACGCTGCAATCTTTGCATGCAGGCTATGTGCCATGGCGTTTTATAAACAGCATGTCTCTGTTTTCCTCGTACAATCTGACAGAAACACAGATAGAAATGGCACAGAGGGGAGTGAAGTATACAATGCTGCGTTTTGAAAAACTGGACAGATTAACATTTACAGTGGCAGAATCACCGTCCACAGAATGGTTAATCCATGGCCACATAACTCTTCTGGCCACATCTTTTTAATACCATTATTGCCTAGAACAAATGCAGGCAGGCAGATATGAAGAAATGGGTAAGGAATTCATCAAGGAAACTTGGAAACTGCCAAACAGATTTCTATGCCGGAGTGGGAAGTGTCTCTTAGCTGTACTAACTGCAAGAATACATTAAGTGGATCAATTATATGCCAGGATATAATGCTTCATGTGGCCTGTAATGGTTCAGTAGCAAACTTGTCATGTGACTTAGAGGGTGCCCCAGCTGCCCTGATAACTTCAGTATTCAAACTACTTTCGAATGTGAGTTACATGATGCTGAATGATCAAGATTGCTGTGGGATGCTTCCATGCATCGCATATCCGGTCACTGTAAGCGCCAGTGTTACATGCTGTATGCAAGTATTGTTTCCCCCAACACATACAGTCAGAGTGGCGCCGATATGGCCTTCGTTAAATATTTCATTAATACGGTTTCATACTTAGAGCAGGATTAAAGCCATGCTTGCACAAAAATCTGTGCCTTTAACCTCCGCTTGAGAGACCTTTGATCTCCAAGTAGTAAGGTCTTCAGCAGAGATACAGGCACTTATACGTACAAACTGCCCTTTCCATTTCGCAGAAATTGTAAATAGTATCTTTAACATGTCTGATACAACAGGCATTGTCCACCTATTTAAGAACGTAGGTTCTGAGCTGTTAAGCACCTTTCAGACGGTCCTCGGAGTTATTCCAAACTTTATAAACTACGTATTAGGAAGCATTTTTGGAGGACTGCCGCTGATCCTGTTTCTAATAGCAGGTATCCTGACTGTTGTGCTTTTGCTGTGCAATGGACGTTCCAGTCACCAAAGAGATGGAAACAGCACTCCTGGAGAGAAAATACCGTGATTGCATGGTTCAACTTCTAGGCACACCTCACCTAAGGGAACTAAGTGTTTCTTGGTTCTTGTCTTTTAGACCAGTCTGGACGGACTGCATCTTACCTGTCCTCTGATGCCTGTTTTGCGGAGAAGAATGCGTGTTGGATCTCTGTCTGACACTCCCATCATGTGCGTGACCGGACGTTTACGCTTTACTGGACCAATTAACAGCCCATGTTTTGCAGTGTCCCCAGTGTATTCCCATGTTGATGGTGGCATTCCTAGCACCACCACAGGTAGTATCTGCTCCTGTTGCACAAGCTGCCCCAGCACTGGCTGCGGACAGTACGGAAGATCATCTGTGCTCAATAGAAATAATCTGCGAGGTGTTACATGGACCGATAACTGCGGAAGCAAGCAACGAGAAAGTTGCGTCAACCGGCCAGGACACATAAACATTTGACTCATTTGGCCCGTCATGTGCTGGGAAGAAATTCGGCTTTTTAAAAACAAAATAGAAAACTGAATCTCTATATCAAAATTGACATTCCTTTCACACATGTATGGCTTTCAAAATGCTTGTAGTAGTTCGGACTATATTTACGGACACTTTAGAGCAATAGCCTATCTGTTAATTTCTAATACCTTCCCTTTTTAACAAATTACATTTTAGATTTTTTCGAAAAACGTTTTAAAACGAATGTTTTTAACATAATAACAAACTAATGTTGTGTATATTTGCACACATCTAAAACACCTAGTAGTGCGTGAAGAACTATGTCGTCCATTCGTAAGAGGAGTGGGTGTTATATTCCATATAGGTACTATAATATAGGCCTCTGTAAACTTGTTACCCTTCACCTATATTCTAACCCTACATTACACTTGTCACGGTTTACAGGGACTGACCTTTTACCTAGATATTATACTGCATTCAGAACGCAGGTTTTCCCTAGTTCGAGATCTCATACATTATGCATGAGGGTTCTTAGAAGCACAGCAGGACTACCATCTCCTGTATAAAATCTATGTCCAAAGTTCAAGTCCGACGTCATCCTTAGACCGACACAGAAGCACAGCAATGTAGGGAGAGACCTATGGGTATATATACATCACATCTTGCTAAATAGCTAGACGAGATCGAGACTTCCTGCCGACACACTGACGCTGAGGTTCCTGCATGCAGACACTCCAGCTCGCAGAGGATTAACATCCCTCACGGGGTGTCCAACTCGAAACCAGGATGGGGTCCCACAGTCTCACTTATGGTAATGGGGTTGACTAGATCCTAGAGGATTTCTTGGCTTACCCATGCTAGGTACATTTAGGTACATCTAGATAGGAAGGCATCGTAGGAGTACGCATATTTTATCATGTGTTCTATATTCTTGAATGTATTCATGATTTTAGTAAGATGGTAGAACTCTACCATCCTTTTACTTTCATAGTACTGTTAACCATTTATATCTTATACTGTCTAACGGTTGTTACAGCACTTCTATTTAACAAAAGAATATCAACTGTTCAATAAATGGTTATTGAAACACCCAGCTTGTTTTATTCGATGTACCTCTCTGAGACAAACTAAGTAAGCATGAGTGACTGAGCGAAAGGTAGTACATTGTTTCCATGGTCCGGAGGGATCAGGGTTGTCATGTTCCTTCTGAGGGTGCCGGAAATTATTCTCTCCTTGGTGAGAGGAGATCATAGTGGCAATGTGAGCTAGCTGATACAGACAGGCTAACATACCCGGTGGGGGTGCACGGAATCAGTCTTCCACCGGTCCCACAGTTTATGTTATCCAAACGTGCAGATCCTCTATAGTTTCGACAGGAGCAAGAGCTGGCACGGGTCCTCTCCCCTGTGCATTCGCGAGCTGCTACAAGAGATAGGAGGTGGCTTTCCAAGCGGCAAAAAGTGGGGAAAGGATTACTCCCTCCACAGACCCATTCTTCTCCTTGGAGGCTAAGAGGTCAAGGAGAGGTTCACCTCCTCTTCCTCCTCACCATCTGTCTCCAGCAGCATGGTGACAGCAGTCCTCTCAAAGTGGGGCTTGAGTCGCTTGACATGTGGCACCTGTGGGGTTGCCTAGAGTTCTTGAGATCCACAAGGTAGATGGTCTCCCCATTTCTCTCAATTACAGCCTATAGGACAGTCCAGAGGTCCGTGAACACTCTAGGCTCCACAGGCTCCATTATTCACACTTTCTGACTAGGCTGTAAATCAAGAGTGGTAGAAACGTTGCCATCCTTCATGACAGCTTAGCTTGTTCAAGGTTGTTGGAAGCTAACTTTTACAACTTAGCAATTTGGCTCCTGAAGGTCAGCATGTAGCTCACTACATCCTAGGGACCTCCCAAATGCAAACCCCCCTCCTAAACCCAAGATCACCCCTCCCAAACCCAGGAGCAACCCCCCCTCCAAATAAGATCTTTGAGGTGCCTGCTTTGCCCACTAGATGCCACCTCCTGAGGAGGTTCTTCTTGGCAGTGAAATAGGAGGCAAGCTTTGTGCCACTTCACAAAAGTGCACAGGACTTTGTTTGAATTTTGTGGACTGCCATCTGGCTTTTAAAGCACATTGAGAGACTTATCTCAATGTTCGGAATACATCTATAGTTATGATTTCACCAAATTAGTCTTGGCATTAACTTTCCCCTGCAATTGTTTAATTTCTAGCAATATGTCTGACTAAAATGTGAAGTGCTTATCTTTCTTAACCATGATGGCAGGTAATACAACTGATTTTTTAAAGGTCTACTTTGGTAAGTGCATGAACTGATTAACATAGTATGTGATGGTCATTTGAATTTAGGTGCATGCCTTTATCATGGCAATGGCCACTTTCACCAACTAATTGATGTAAAAACAATTTTGAATGTGTTACTGCAGGTGTGTTTGTTTCAGCTTGATTACTGATCAGTATGAACACATTTGCATTACACCTTATAAAATATTGTGACTATTGAAATTGGAATACAGGACTTTCACTAGACAAGGGGAAATGTTACAGGGATGTATATTTTGAATACTTCAGATTTGGGACTGACAGGGATTTTACTGGTATTTTATATGGTAAAGGTTACACCTTGTCTAGTGCAATTTCTACATCATGTTGCATTGCACTTATACCAATGATGTGTGTTGCATATGTTTTTAACGTGACAATGTTCACAATTTATTCAAACACACCTATATGGTGGCTTTTTGATTTGATATCCTTTTTTGTGCAAGTGCCCATTTGTTTAAGGCACTTTGCGCCAATTTGATATATGCAATGTGATCTTACAGGTGTGTTTCTTTAAATGTCTTAAATGTAAACATTACAGACATATGTATTGTACATTTGTATGCTATTGCTTCTAACAGAGTTTTAACAATGCACGTGTTCAGTGCAAATGTTCACAGACAAGTCAAAAGGTAATAGGTAAAATTAGAGTTTACCATCACTTCTGTCCACAACAGTGTTGATTTTGTTCGTCATCAGCGGCAGGGCTTGGAGGATCGGGTCCATGGTGGAACAGGAGGTGGGAAAATTAGAAAAGATGAGTTTCTGCCTTATATCCCTTCAAATTCAACAACTCAGATGTGGAGGTTTTTACCGCAACAGTCACATCAGCAGGAAGGCACTCATGATTGGCAACTCAGATGTGGAGGTTTTTACCGCCACGGTCACATCAGCAGGAAGGCACATCATGATTGTCCTGGTGGACACACTGGAGGTCCTTCAACCGACAGCCGCTTTTGCCCTTTGTGCCATTGACAAAGGTGAACATATCTGGCAGAGTTGGCAGCACTTTGACAGTCTTTTGTCTGTTGAACTGCCAGCATCTAAATAGAGCTGGTGGACCGCTTAGCAGACGGGTGAAGAAACCATTAAAACATGGCGGCGGGAGCAAGTACGCCATGATCTAAATCAGGCCCTACATCGTGCATAAAATAACACATCCTTACCTTGCAGTGAAGGCGTTCCCTTACCTTAATATACATGGGGCACATTAGAAGAATACAAATTTCTCTTTAAACATCCGATTGTACTGAGCAGGTTCTTTGAGCAATTTACAGTTGCACGTCTTGAGGGACACAAATTAATTATTACATTATACTTCCATAGTGCCGATAAACTATTGCAATCTTTCTTTATGTAATTTTCAAGATCTAATTGAGTATAAATAAATACAATACAATTATGTTTGTAGCACTGTAATAAAATGAATGGTACACAGAACAGAAAGCAGCTCATTGTTATGACACACTTTTTGCTTATTTGTGTTCGGTACTTTTTATACCTACGATTCCCCTGCTTATCATTGCAATATTTCAGTTTCTGAAATATATAATACCCTGAGGAAATGGGCACTGTTATAGAAAATGTGCTGATTTAGCAAAATTGGTGGCAGAGCGTTTGCCTAAGGGATAATCTTGATGGAGTGCAGGAGGAGATGCCGGAGGGACTGAAGCCCTTTATCATGATTAAATTGACATGTTTGACCTAGTTCTAGTAAATAAAGGAAAAGTAATACAAATATATGTCTACCGCATTTGGAGAAATGCAAATAAGACCATACAATCCCGTATAGACGATGGTGTGTAAAATAATGTACATTACTTTATCTAAAACCTAAATCGAAGTTCTCAAAAAGTATTTTAACCTTTAGTTTCCTTCTACCCAATACTTATCTGTGCAGTTCACACACACATATAGGTGCGTCCACATACACAAATATGAACATGCGCATGAATACACATGCGCACACAATGTCTTTGAACAGTTCAGCCTTTGTATGTCAGAATATTGTTTATGAAAATATTGCATGGCATTAATATTGAGTACTAAATACCATTCACAAAAATATTTTCCACTTAGGTGCCAATGTTATATTATTTAGCCCAGTTAGCTGATATTTTTGTAAACAACATTTATAACACCTCACATCCAGAGGCATCAACCAAATGCCCTGTCTTCGAGAAACTCCAGCAGTGAGTAACGCACACTGGTTACACATGTGTAGGGAAATTGACTGTGAACACCTCTGAATCGCTTGATAGTCGGTACTCCTGACTTTTCGGGCCCTGAGCTTAAAGGTAGGTGGGATTTGCTGTGTTCGGATGTTTGCTGTCCAACAGCCCAGAGGGCAGAACCCCTCCTCCATTTCTATTGACATCTGAGATGTATGGCTTAGGTGTAGTTAGCCTGAAATTTTTACCTTGCTGCTCCTTTGTGATTTTAATTTGCTGCATTGCTGCATATGAAAACAACCTTAAAGGGAGGACCATCATTTTCTGTCTGCCTTAGAAACTGTGGGCCTTATTTACACTCCCCTTGCGCCAGCCGTACGTCACTTTTACCATGTTAAAAATGACGCAAAAGTGGCGCAAGCGGCTTGTAAATATGTCCCTGTATTCCTAAAGTCCCGATACAGGGTTTTCCAACTGTACTGGATTTACTGGAGTGTCGGACACTGCAGTGAGACTCAGGTGGAGGATTGCTTGGGGTTACCTTAAGAGGATGCTTGATTTGTCAACTAGAGGACAGTGGGCAGCAGACCTTCTGTGACATTGCCACTGAACTCTCACCCCCTCTTCCCTCTGGCTCCATTAAGCTCTGTTTGGCCAGTATTCCTGATCAGAACTAGAAACACTCTTCCTGTCCTTAGGGGAACTGCCCCTGTGTGCCTGCTCCATCCTCTAGTCAGAAGGTGTGTGACAGAAATGCATGTCTGCTAGGGATCTAAGCAGCAGGAAACACTGCAAGTAATCTAGATTCCTAGTTGCTCTTTAACCAACATACACCTAAGTGATTCAGCATCAAGTTCATGCACGAGACCTCAAGGTCATGTACGAGACTTCATTGGAAGGGTTGAAATAGATTTCTCATCAATGAGTAATGGATATTGAAGAAGGTTTGACAGATTATTCACAAACGATACCGCAGCTTTAAAGTGTCTCTGATCCACTCTGCAAAATGCTTCGTCTCATTGTTTAAATCTCAGAATTTTGTAATTATGGCCCGATACCCCTATCCCGTGACTAATCATGGTCTTTATGCTCTATATACCATAATACTCGTTGCTCGAACTGTTGTTATTCTTTGCTAAAGCGGCACCATTTCTGTCTCAGATGATAGCGTCTCATCTACTGGACAACTGAGTTGTGTTGCCAGTTTCTGTTTCCTGAAATGGTGGCATCAAAAGCTCTAGCCTCTCTGAGTTTCCCCCTGTTTTTTTATTCATGTTCAGTAGTGTTTGTTTCCTGTTTTGTCCTGAATGTGTGTGGCCTCTCCAATAGTTTGGAATTTCCTTATTTGTAGCCTGAGAACAGCATAACAAAATGCTGAGGCACACATCTAAGACCATCCTTTGGAACGCAAGCACACAAACTGGAAACATTTGGAAGAAAAGTTTCCCATTCTTAGCCCCACAGAAGCTAATAATAGCATTTAACAAGTCTACCCAAAACCCCTGCACCTCTCTCCATCTGTCGAAGAGGCAAGTTGAACTAACACTTGCTTACACTGTGACGTATTTCTGATGTGTCTCCGTACTTATTACAGTACAGCGTTACAAAAGGTTTTCATACCCATTTTTTATAATTGCGGTTCACAAGTTGACTGCAAAGTAACTGAGACCGTGTGCTTTTTAGTCAATAATTGCGCCTTTGATTCTTCTTCTTTAGTCCTCATTTTTCACATCGGATTGGCCAATGTCCATAAGTTATTCATGATTTTCTATTGGTCACTAATCAAATGTATTATTAATGTTTAGAGTAGGTTTACCTAATTCAAACTGTATGTAAGAGCTCAGCTAGACTCTGCATGCCATTAGCGATGAGGGGCACTGGCTTGCTGGTCCCATACGATGGTGGGCCACTCCTACTCTTTTGAAGTCTATTATTAAATGCCCTGTTAATTGCACATTTTCCAATTCTTGAATTCTACAAGTAGTATAGGATGGATCTGTGATAAACATATCTCATAGGCACATGTCTGAATGCACGCAATAATTCAGCTCTGACCTCATCTTCCTCTATAGATATATGCTTTGGAGATGCATCAATGGATCTTTAATCTCTTTCATTACGCCTTAGGATATCTTTAGAATCTCCTGCTTTTAGGTGATGCCTAAATTTCTTGTGTTTTAGATGTCAATAAAGCGTTCAATAGAACACACCCTCTATCTTGGTTACATATGTAAAAAATCCTCCAGTTTCAGTGTTTATAATTTTGGAGCTAGAATGCCATGCACCTTGCCTCTACTGTCTAAAGTTCAACTGATCTTACAGCTGAATTGTGTTTTAGATTAACATTTCCTGGTCATTATAATATTTTTCCTATCAGAATAACAAATGTTATAGAGCTTTATTACCTTCTTATCTATGTTTCAGTTTAATCCTATCCCCAGCTATTACCATTCTATACCCTGGATCATTTATTTCAGCAGTCCTAGATATACACATACTTAAGATGGTTAAAAAGACTCCAAACTAAAAACCTATTATGTATTCCTTTCTTATTTAAAATCCTCTATCGCATGCCCTTTAGGAATGTATATAAACACATTTCATCCATCAGTAGAGATATTTTCTCTGTCAATTGTTTGACATTCTTCACTGCCTTTCACCTTACAAAGAGGTTTTAAATAATAATAATGAATGTCCTTCAAGAGAAATTGGGCATAGACTAAAGAAGAGCAATCAATCGCACAGCTTCAGTTATGGTAATTGCGAATAAGCTAAGAATAAATACTATCCTTAGAGAGCATTTATATGTTTGCTCTTAAATATAAATACCAAGGATTCTGCAGCTGCTATTTGCCACTCAGATATACGTTATACTCCATCTCAGAGACATAATATGGTTCTCTGCTTCCAAACTAAAACATTTTATTCAAATTTATAATTAGGGTGGCAACCAAATAAGATCCTTATCTATAATAGAAGAAAACTGGCCATGGTAAGATGCAACAGAGCACAAAAACAATGGGGCAGATTTACAAGCCCCTTACGCCACTTTTGCGTCACTTTTAACATGGGGAATGTGACGCAAAAGTGGCGCAAGGGGCTTGTAACTCTGCCCCCATATATTTAACTGCAACAGTTATCCATAATGACATATTGATTTTTGACTATCATTTATTTCATTCACCGACAGTTCAAGAAACCTAGCTAGTTGTTTAACTTCTTGGATTTGTTTGTTCTATTTTTGTATTAAAATATATTCTTCTATGTGAGACGTGTCAGTCATTAATTTTATCCAGTAGCGCCCAATGCAGCTGAGAGGGGTGTGGCAATGGGGCGGGGATACCACTGAGATTACATTTTACATCTTTTGAGTGTAATTCCTAATTGTGAAGAGATAGACTTTTCCAGTTTAGTGTCACTGGACCCATAATTCCAAATCTCAACCTATGTGAAGATGGGTTTTAAATTATAGTTTAGCAAATGCTGCTTTCAAAAAAGTTGCAAAAAAGTTGCACTTTAGCCATTTAGTGATGGCTGCCTGTGTCTGTTTGGTCTGGGTTGGGTGACAGCTGAGCTTGTGTATTTCCTCTAGACAGTCACACATAACAGGCTCTTAGGTGTGACTGCTGGGTCTTCCTGGGAGGTTGGGAAGAAGGAGCTGGGCACAGCCTCACATTTATACCTGACTATGCTGGACACTGTCCACTCAGAAAGAGCCGCATACCCCCTGCAGTGAGTCTGACTACTCTGCCAGGAAGAAGAGCTTCTGTTCTTCTGAAATTAATGCCACTCTGCTGAACTGCTGCTACACTGGACTTCTGCCTTGCTGTGCTCTTGCCTTGCTGAACTGCCCTGTTGCTTGCTGTTCTTCTGCCTGGGTGAGAAGGACTGGGCTGGAATCACTTGAACACAGAGTGACTTCAAGGTCTTGCCTATTCACATTATGTTTTCTAAGTCTCAGGGACACAAAAGACTTCCAACACTCCTGTTCCATCCATTGGACTCTACTGCTTGTGAGTCTGTTCTTCCAAGTGGTGCCACCCCAGTCCTGGACCCTTGGAAGTGGGCCTAGTAGTTTGCTCAAGCAGAACCAATGCATCTCCTGTTGCGAGGGCAGAATTGCCACATTGCCATTGTTGCAGGAACTGGGTGGGCTCATCGCACTCTGAACCGCCATATCGCACTCGGGACCACCACTTCACAACAAATGCCATGTTGCCACTGCATGGAGAAGATCAACGCATTGCCTCCATGGTGTGGAGAAACCCGGCACAATGCATTCAGAACTACTGCACCTCAGAACCGGCACATTGCTCACAGTCACATCTCATCACCGCTGCTGCGTGTAGAAATCTGGTGCGACACCCAACCTGCATAGGGATCACTGACGCATCACTTGGCTGCACCCATCATCTTTGTCAAAGCAACCCCAGGAGCAAGGTACTTTTATCAGCAGGCCTAATTGGGTCTCTGTATCCGGCCTATGCTCCATTTTAGTCAGCCTGAACCCTTGACCTTGTCCTGATCTGAGGAGGTCAATAAACTCTTTGGGCACTTCTTGCTTCTAATCGCTATTTTTGCATTTAATCTTTACAAATTCATATCTCGATTTCTGCTCATTGGATTTTTGTCCTTTTGGTCTTGTTTTATTTATAAAATTATTCTTTATTTGTCCAAACTGTTGTGGAGTCTTTTTGTGCTGTTTCCGCTGATTTACTTTTTAAGTGTTGCACAATCCTTTACAAACTGCCTCGTTAGTTAAACCTGACCGCCTTGTTCCAAGTTACCAGAGGGTGAGCAGAGGATAATTTAGAGTGTATGGGACTTACCCTGACTAGGATTGTGGTTACTGCTTGGACAGGGTATTTACCTCTCCCAACCAAATACCCAAAGGCATATTTACAAGCACCTAGTACCACCGGAGTTTCACTTTTTTATGCTCTGGTAGCGCTGTCTGCTGGCCCATATTAGCCAAAAACGAATGCCTTTCAAGGGGAGGCATTAAAGTGGAACAATGAGGAAAAAGACTTGTATTTCTCCTGTTTTTTTGCTCTTTCTATGTATGCTGCATCCTGCAGCACACATAGAAAGAGCAATACATCATTAATTATTGTTTTTGTGCAGGAACAAAATCACCCCTGTGGTGCAATAGTACCTGCTTTGGTACATGGCTACTGTTTTACCACCAATGCAGAGGAGATTACAGGGTTGAGCTATATTCCTGTAAATATTGTGGATCTCTGAGTTTTTTAAATGATGCAGCTCGGCGCAGCAAAATTACTTGCGGCACCGCGTTGTGCTATTTCAGTGTAAATATCCCCCCCCCTCATTTTCTAACAGACCGGCACCACTTTTAGGGTCAGGACTCACACAGGCCGGATCTAGGTGCAGGTTCAAGATGGGGCAAGCCTTTTGTGTCCCTGTGGCTCTGAACAGGAGGACAGCAAACTAACCCAAGATGAGTCAATCTGGAGGTTGGGGCAGTTGAGGATACAGTCCTTGTACCCAGGCAGAAGTTAGCAGGACAATACGGCAGCAATCAGGAAGGGCAGCAGTCCTCCAGAGCAGCAGTCCAGCAGAGTGGCAGTCCTTCCACAAGCACAACAGTCCTTCTTCCTGGCAGAGTATCCACAGGTCCAGAAGTGTATTGAAGGGTTTGAAGGGTTTGTGTCTGAAATCCTCGGTTTATATAATGGTGTCCTCCTTCTGGAAAGTGGAAGAAGGCTCTAGACAGTGACTTTGAAGTGCATGAAATCTCCTGACTCTACTACCTTGGCTCAAAGCTGGCTGTAGTCACAATGTGCAGTTTTTAGGCCCTTTGTTTGAAGGCAGAGCACAGGCTACTCAGTTGTAAGTGGGGTGAAACCACGAAACCGGTCCTAGGATGCTTGGTTCCAGTCCAGGGAGGACCTGGCTTGGCAGTTCGGGCTGGACTGTTCCCATGAGGCACAGGGTCAAGACTGATTTGCATATGGCTGGGTTCATATTTAAAGTAGAGAGCATATGCACATTATCACTGGTTAGCAGTGGTAAAGTGCACAGAGTCCCAAGTCCAACAAAAATGAAACCAGCAAAAAGTGGAGGATAAGAGGCAAAAAGTTTGGAAGTGACCCTTCTGAGAGGGCATGATCTAACAGTTTCCTACTTGTTTCATTGTTATTCAGTCAAAAACACCACTTTCAGTTGCAGGCTAGCCATTGTTCTTATTAATTATGAGAATTTTGAGTCTTGGCTTACTTACAGTGCTGCTCTTTTTTCATGCACCAAAGTTGTTTTTTTGTAATGTATCCCCTGTAATGCCACATGACCCATCCACAACCCATTCTACACAATTTCTGTTGAGTCATATTAAATCTCTGTTCCTATTACCATACCCCTTGAATGAAGCTATTGTCATTCATATGGTTAGAGAAGGCAATATAGTGTAAGGCAAAGTTTAATCCCAAACCTTTATGGCACTACAGGAGGATATTACACTCAAGTCAAATGAAAAACAACTAAAAGTGAAATTACTATAATGCCTATTTTATTTAATTACTTTCACATTGACCAGTCTGAAAAATCAACTTAGAACAATATAATTAGTGTTAGCTTGAGCCACCATTATCGTACATTTGTTGTATATCAGGTTGCTCATTCGAAAGGGTGGTGCAGTGCAATTTCTTACCTGTCAATGAAAACAAATCTTGCACCTCTTCCATATTCCTCAGGACTCTAAATCACTAACTGTGCAACTTGCACATAGACGGTTGTAGTAACAAGACTAAATTCTCAGGCTTGCAACCTTCGTGTTTCATGTGCCAAATGTCACTTTATTTCCCAAGTCACTAGAGCACAGTATAGATCTGGGGAATAGAAAGTAGTTTTAACTTCATTTATGTGCCCTGACCAGACCATTTTCCTTTACTTGGCAATTTATAAAAAATGTGGATAGATTATTGATCAACACCTGAAAGGAAACACCATTGGTCCAGGCAACAGACAAAGGATAGACATGCAAGGTCTGCTTTCCTGTACTTTAAAAGATTTACCTTTACCAATTCACATATAGAAATGAGTCTCCCTTAAGTGTGCTTTATTCTCTTACTGATGTTTCCTATGTAATCATGATCATTATAGGCACATGCCTTGGCAAATGACTACTTACTCCTTCCCTAAAAAAATCTCTGACAAAAGTTCCTCCTTCGCTTGACTGTATGCTAGCAGAACTTGTCTTTTCCTCTATATTTATTTATTTATTTATTTATCTCATTTATAAAGCGCTCTATCCCCTAACAGGCATCCTGGCGCTGACATCAAAAGTGCACGTTGAGAGTAATGCTACACGGGAAACTGATAACAGGTTATGCATTGGGGAAGAGCCTAGTTTTTAGTCTCTTCCTGAAAGGGAAGCAATCCCTCAGTTGTCTCAGCTCTAGTGGGATTTTATTCCATAGTCGGGCGGCCGAGACACTGAAGGCTCTGCCATCAGAATGCTTTTTTTAAATCTTGGTAGCTTAACCAATATGGCCGAGGAGGAGCGAAGGCTTCTCTCAGGTACATACCAAGCAAACTTCCTCTGCATAGGTACTGGTCCAAACCCATGCAGGGCCTTGAAGACTATGCAGAGGGATTTGAACTGAATTCTTTGCATTATCGGGAGCCAATGCAGCTCCGCCAAAGCCGACAAAGTGGAGGAACATCTGGACCTCCCCAAGGCTAGCTTGGCTGCTGTAGACTTAATCATCTGGAGCCCATCCATTTGATGTCTCGGGGACTCCAGCAACAGCTCGTTACAGTAATCCAATCTGCTTAATATAGTACTTTGTACTACCAACGCTCTCGCGTGAGTAGGCAGCAGAGGAAAAATCTTCCGCAAAACTCTAATAATAGAGAAACAGCTTCCCATAGTTTTGTTAACCTGTGACTCCAACGTCAATTTGTTATTGAACATTATGCCCAGATTTCGTACCTTCTCAACAGGCCTCAGGGCAGTGGATGTAACTAGAGGCCAAAAGTTTACGGGCAACGCTGGTGGTACCTTCCCCACTGAGCAGCAGAGAACCTCGGTTTTATCAGCATTAATCGATATATCCAGGGCCAGTTATCTTTTCTTCTTAGTGTGTATTTTTATCTAGTTTCTCTTTACAGGGAGTGTGTAATGGCAGCAGCAGGTTGCTTTTACAGAAAAAAATAACATTTTAGTAAACTTTAGATTGTCATTCGGCAGTGGGTTCTTTGCCTTCACCTTATTACTTGGTGGCTTGAAGGGATAAGCTAATGATCTACAATGTGATTTTTTGAAGTAACACGAAGGACGCCAATTAGGCCTTCATTACGAGTGGTCTGCGAAATTCTGGTATGTAGGTAATTCCTTGTACCACACATACTAGAATCGGAGTTATTCAGCAAAAACTGCTCCCCCATAATATTCCCCAGGTAGATTTCAGCAGGTAAACAAAAGCCAGAATTCACTGAGAGAAAAATGCCTGAAAAATACTGTGACATGCTTATGTTGGTGCTGTATCTGCATGTCATGCCACATTTTACAAAGTCAGCTTGCAATAGGTGATAATTATTGTAGTTCTCAAATTTGGATCTCCTGGTGGTCTGCCATCCGGAAATCTCCCAGTTCTCCCCCGGCTGCCTCTTTGCGACCGAGGGAGTACGATGGCAGCTTTTCACTGCCTTTTCGTGCCGGTTTTTCTGGCACGAAAAGGCAGTCGGAAACTGTCTTTGGGGGCCCCCAGTAGGGCCCCCATGGGTGTGAGGCTGCCGAATGGCAGCCTGGGGGCACCTATGGTGCCCTCTGTGGATCCCTGCACCCGGTGGCAGGCACCTTGGGGTGCCGTCCACAGGGTGCAGGGATGAACTGCACCCCATCTTTCAAGGCTGCAGGCATGCATTCCGCTCGGATGTCCGTCCGACATTGGAATCGGCCCCTGAATAGTAGAGGGCTAGGAATATAGGGCCAGATGTACCAATAACTGGTCGCAAAATAGTGGTTGCTTAAAATTAAGCAAACTTACGAACCGCCCTGTGTACTAATAGATCAGTTCATAAAACTCTGAAGCATAGTGGGTTGCGTTCGGACCTGCCTCAAGAATATTAATGAGGTAGGTTGAAGATTGCAACTCATTACCATTGGAGGCCATCACAGGGATGGTGGCCTACTGGGGTCAGTAGACCACCAGCTCTGTGATCACTTTGAAATAACTTAAACTTTTTTTTTTACAAATGCACCTATTTTCCTTAGGCAATGTGGCTGCATTTAAAAGATTTAAAAGGAAAAGCTTTGGAAGCGGTCCCATTCTCCACTACCTATTTCGCAACAACCCTTTCTTTTTTTAATTCACAAAGGGGCAGGAATTTTGAGAATGAATTACCACTTCTTTTGAGGCCTTGGTAACTTATCGATGTTTTGCAACTGGGTATCAGTTGGAAAGCACTGATACATAGCATATCAATCGATATTTGAAAGGGGTGCTTTACAATGCACCCCTTTCAGATATCCAATCAATATCCATTCACAATCGCAGTTTAGGAGTGATCAGAAAAAACATAACTCTTAAAATGGGATTAGCACATCCTAAAAGGCATTTTCACAGTCACAAATACCAAATCGATGCTTAGTACATTGGGCACCTTGTGTATCTCGAATTGCCGTAAAAATTGCATGCACATGTTTTATGTAAGTGAAATTGTTTGGGGCAAAATGTGTCCTCCTGTGTTTGCAGAAGAAAAAAGACTGTGGGGTCGATTCCGATCCCGGGTCGGACAGCTCTCCGAGAGCTGTCCGTAGCCTTACCGTGCGACTGACACGTACCCGTAGCCAGTCCGTCCTGCAGAGGAAGTACGATTTGCATAAATGCAAAAAACCCGACCGACACATAGGCTGTGAGTCAAGCTCCATTCTCCATCCGAGCCGTAACTCCTAACGTTGAACGAGTCACCCGGATGCAGTATCCATAGCAGTTTCCGGCCTGACAAGTACGATGCGTACTTCCTATGCGCCGGACGTGTCGCCACGTACGGGACGTCACAGCATCCGGAAAACAAGCATATCAGCTACAATTCGCGCCACAACTTAATACACGGCTACGAGATGGACCAGCTTGCAGCGGGTACAAGACGGAGCAACAAGCAGCGTGTACAACACGAACACATCATGAATCCCATCGCACAGGTCATACCATGACCGGATCAGGAACCAACGCCGATGGCGCAGGTGGTAAGTCAGACACCTACCACTCAAACAAACGACACGTACCAGCAAAATGACACACACACACAGGAGATCAACATTCTGGCCACTAATAACAGCCCACCATAGGGGTTGTATGGCCAGCACCAATACCACCCCCAGCCATAGGGCTTATGTTCCCCAGCACTATCTCCACCCCCACTCATGGGGCTTATGTTGCCCATGACCCCTGCCACCTACATCCATAGGGGACCTGTTGCCCATCACTACTGCCACCCCCACTCATAGGGGACCTGGTGCCCATCACTACTGCCACCCCCAGCCATAGGGGACCTGTTGCCCATCACTACTGCCACCCCCACTCGTAGGGGACCTGGTGCCCATCACTACTGCCACCCCCAGCCATAGGATGGGTGATGCGCCACACATCCATCATACTCCAATATTAGGTATATCAGCAAAATACATCCCCCCTAACATCATGACAACAGTGTGTAGTCTGTGACAAATGCCCACAACAGTGATTATGACTTCGAACATACAATGTAACTAACAGCATAGGTGTGACCAACAAATGAGTGTGCCCTACACAAGGCAAGCATCACCATAGCAATGTGTCAATGTAAAAATAACACCCCCTCACTGTGTAGAGCAAAAGTTAATTGTGGGTTTCCAAACTGCAGCAGATGTTGAGAATTGTGGTGATGGGGTCTAACCCCCCCTCATCACAGTGACCAAAAGGTAAGTGTCATCATGGTCAAAGCTGCAAATAACAAACAGCATGTATGATCCCTGCTCCCAACATATTAAACACTTCTGGGGCAAACTAGTGGTTGTGTCCCATTCCCACAGAGATGTGGTGAGGCTAACAGTGCTGTGAAAATATAACACACTCTCTGCCATGTGCAGGCAGGCACCACACATGGGGGCTGACAATGCATACAGTGTACAATGTCACGAGAGCAGAAGTGACCATCACAAAGCATACACACATCTCGAAAATAGACACACTAATCAAAACAACCTGTGCAGACTGTAGGTGTCAGCTCACAAACTCCCATTCCATGCCAGCAATGGCACCTAACAACCAGGATGAATGTGCACAATGATGTGATATGACTCACAGGGACAGCAAGGAAAATCACAGAAACAGCATCCAGACAATGGACCACGACAGAAATACCAATGCACTGATGCAGATGCACAATCACAAACAGGCAACCTCACACTGCACATCTGACACAACATGTGTTTGTGTGTCTCAGTTTCCCCAGGCAACTACACAACACATGAGGGGGGTTGAACCACAGTGACACAGATGTGGACACAGTGCCATACAAAAGTAAACCATCATTGGGACACCCTTAGTGGGCAATCAGGCATTGTGAGATGAGAGGGAGCACAACAGACACGTGACACAATCTGGAATGAACACCAACTAATACAGGAAGAGACTGACACACAACAGCACTACCCCCAGTGACCGGACATTGGGGTGACACAAGCATGCATGACACCTCCACTGTGATGACAAAGGCAGATGTCGTACAAACTGGGAAACCCAGACATGTGTCCTGTTCCATAAACGTACATCACACATACACAAATACAAATCACTCAGCATGGCCCCTCATCCATGGACAAACGGGAACTAGTGGACCATCGATGCAAACATTTACATCAGTCCACCCTCAACACCACACACCCTAAACTGCAACAATGTGCATCTGTGAAGCCCACATGGACAGGTGACATTGCACATGCACCCATGACAAACACAGGAATGTTGGGAGGAACTAAGGTGCACAGACTCATCACACAAGGACAGTTTACAACCCTGGGGAATAATAGACATACTGCACAGTATGCGGTACATGGCCATGACGTCAAAGCTCACGTAACCTTCAGAATATCTGCCACAGTCCCAGGACAATGCAGAAGCCAAGGAGAACCACAAGGCACACATGCTGCCAACTGCCAACATGGCAGCCCTGAACCCGAAAAGTGGGAGCAGTCACACACACATACACATGTCTCAGTCACTGAAAGGTACCACCTAGGGACAACTACATGAAATTGCGAACAAACAAGTGCCTTGGGTAACCCTGACTGTGTCCCATCTGTGTCTGACAACGTCATCACCACTCAGAACTGACAAATCTCAACGATGATACACCAATTAATAGTAGTGTGTTATGCACCCACTCATCTGGTAGCCCATTGGAAAAGTAGTGGGATGAACCCAGTACCACTCAGCAAGTATCAACAACAGGAACATATCAATGGAACACTGCCTGTGTATGAAAAGGGATGCTGACATACACACATGCTCATACAACACACACCATGGGCCCAGGCTATGTCACGGGACAACACACTTACTTGAGGGGACCCAACTCCTGTGGAAGCCCAGCTGTGCCAAACATATTCACAGCACGTGTCACTCATGTTAGCAGAACACTTGGCCAGTCAGCCATCAGTTACTACACAATGAAGGCTCTGGTCACAACAGCCTGGGTACGTGAGTCTCCCCTAAGTCATCTGCACATACTCAATACATATGCACAGCAAGTTGCACAGAGGACCCAGTTGCTCCAATACCAATGATGCCCACACCTGTAGGTCCAGTGGTGATGCGCACAAAGTCAGGGAAATAGACAAATTGGACAATGGGAAGCACATCATATGTGCATGGGCGTAAGCCAGAGATGTGACCATGCAAATGAAATGTTCACAGAGATGTCCACAAATAGTTGCTCATGACACACCCAGGTAGCTGCAAAGGATGACATGGATACCCACCAGAATAGGATACATATCTCATGGACCACATGGAGTACCTCACATCAACACATCAGTGTTCTACGTTGGAAACCAAGCATTACAGTGCAAGGGCATGTTAAACATCATCAACATAATGCACAGCTAAATCAAGTTCACAGGGATAAAGAAAAAAGCTTTATTCAGCATATTAAAAGTTAAACGTCCGTTCACACAAAAGGCCAATGGCCAGTCCATGTCCAAATGCCAAGGAGTGAACTAGAGTGACAACTGTCACACCTTGCTTGCCTGCACTGCTAAGGACCGGGGTCATCCCCTCGGAGGGGCACACATGGGGGCAGGCCAGGCACGGCAGGGACAGGATCAGGGCGCAGCAGAAGGAGGCAGTGAAGAGGTGGTGGATGATGGCGAGACACTTGCAACCGCAGTGAAGCTGACTGAAGTGGTGGGTGCAGTCACAACTGTGGGGCACAAGTCAGATGGGGTGGGTGCCGGCACAACTCCAGTGGGCAGATCAGATGGAGTGGATTGGGTCCCCACTGCAGTGCCCAAGTCAGACGGGGTGGTCGTGGACTCCACTGCAGGGCCTACATCCCTGGGAGCGGAATGGGGGGCAGGTGAGGTCGGCAGGACAGGGGGGGACACGGTCCACACATCAGTGGCACTAACCGTCTGACCAGGTGTGGAGGAGCAAGTGGTGGGGGGAGGGCCTTAGCATTTTGGGCATGGTGTATCTATGGGTGGGGGAACCCGGGGCAGGGAGTGGCGGGGGAACCTCTGGAGTGGTGGCCTGGGGGATGGAGGACATAGACTTTGCCTTGGAGCTGCGTGGTGGTGAGGGGGTCTTGCTCTTCCGGCTCCGGGGGGACTTGCGGGTGGGGGTCTCAGTCTGACTGCACCTGAGGGAGGGTGTCTGGGTGTGAGGGGCACTCCCCTCTGTGTGTGGGGACTTCCTCTTCCCCTTGTAATCAGGATCTGCTGGGTCGGTGGGGAAGAGGCCAAGGTCACAGAGGAAGAGCTTCTGGAGAGATGGGGTTGCAGGTGAGGCAAGGGAAGGGGGCTGGGAGGGAGAGGTTTCAGAGGACTGTGGAGTGGTTGTGGATGACTGTGTATGTGTCTGCACACCAGCCCCTGTGAGTGTGGTATCAGTCCCCTGCGCTTGCTTGTGTGCACGTCTAGACCTTGGTTTGGATGTTTGTGTGCTTGGGACAGGTAGGCTGCTAGGAATCGTGGGTGGTGCAGGGGTAGGAGGGGTGCGGGCTACTACCGTCAGGGAGGAGGCCATGGACTGATTGGTCCTCTGTAGGGCAGACATGCCCAATGAAATGCCCTCCATGAAAGACACCAGTTGTGTCAACAGACTTGTGTGTGCATGGAGAACCTTCAGCATTGATGTCTGCCCTACATGGATCCGTCTAAGTAAGTCCACAGACTCCTCACTCAGGGCAGCAGGGGACACAGGGGCAGGGGGTGCGGTGCCTGGCACAAAGGAGACATGCTCACGAACACGGAAGCCTACAGGGACCTCTGGGATGGGAGCCGATGGGAGGGTGGTGGTGGTGGGGACAGCCTCACTAGCTGGGGTTTGGTGGCTGCTGACACTAGCCTCCACAGGAGAGTCATCCTCAGAGCTGCTGTGGCCCTCAGCTGGGGGTGATGGTGCTGATGACTCCTCTGTGTGACTCCATTCGCCCTCCATGCCACTGGGTCCCCCGACTCCTCTCCTTCTGTCCCTGTCAGGCTCTGTGGCTCCTCCTGGTCCATGGAGCTGTCCCCTCCTGTGGCCGTGGATGTATCTGGATAGGAATAGGAAGTAAGAGAACAACATCAGTCACCTGCACCGACTGCACACACCACAGTGAGTACATCACATCACAGGGCAAGCCCTGGCATCATCAGCTGAACACAGCTCAATGTGCCAACACTGTTTAGAATAAGCAAATTGTCATTCTCAACATCAACCATGGCACACATATCCCTCCTTGACTTGCACACATATGTCTGTTGCATGTTGGACGCTAATACCCCAATGTGCCGACATGCACCACCCACACCTCATTTGGACATGCAAGTGAACATGTAGGAGTATGTCACTATACACACAGCACATCTCTTGCTACTGACTCAGTACAGGTGTCCGGATGAAGGGATGGGCAGAGACTCATTTCACATGCTTGTGATGAATGCCAGCAACACACACTGTGATGTTCTCATGTCCTGATAGTCAATGCCACAATGGGGTGCATGGTGCACACTTGAACACAATGCAGGATCACGCATAGCAAGTTAAATGCCATGGCACTGGTATGCCTGGAAAGTCAGTCAACACTGTTTCTTGTCACGGGGGCCGGGCATCCAGACAACAACAATATGCACTGACTCACAATCCTAGCTCAGGGGTAAAGCTAACTCTGCAGATGACCGGCGCACGTGCCCATCTCCTGCAAACAACATATACAGGACCCAGAAGACCCCACGTCATGCAAATCAGACATATGAGTCTTTGCAAACACAACTCCATGTACATTAACACATCACAGTCTGCCATGCATGTAACCCAGCTGCATGAAGGACACAGTTGCATACACCAATGTGTGCTGTCAAATGATCACACACCTATATGTCACACAGGTCTTGTCTCTCACAGTCACATCTCAGATGTCTTGCTGACCCTCTGAATCATGGACACCCCAGTTGTACATAACAACAAGCCACACCCTAATGACACAGAGGCAGACACCTGAGGGCACATGTCACTAAGCACAACCTGTAATTTCATACACAGGAGTGGGATTACAGAGTGTTTCTAAATGCCCTTGAGGAAGCATGACTGGCCAGGTCTACATGAAATAGTGTTTGGCCCTGGACAGTAGTTAGGTGGCTAAGCAAGTGTGACATACTTGATATACATACTCCTGAGGCCCCACAATTGGAGTCCCCTACTGCATGGGTTTGTTTGGAATACCCCAGCCACATCTGGCGAGTCAGACCAGCAATTGGAACACATCTCAAGGGCACACACAGATTACATATCAGATCTCAGGCATCGGGCAAACAATTGACCCACCCATGAAACAAACAACAGAGTCACAGAAACAGATGCTGTCCGGTAGCTGAAGCATAGCTGACTGCAGGGACACAGTGCCCTAGTGACACAAGCAACAGACTGTAGGGGCCACACCTGTGGAACAGATGAGGAGGGTGCATCACGCAATTGAGGGACCTGAGTATTGGACTACAAGACCTACGTAATGTGGAAGTGTGACCAGGCCAAAAGACTGCAATTAGCATGTCAGACATAGTACACAGATTAGGCATGGACTTACCCCCTTCCTGCTGCTGTCTGGCCTTCAGCTGCCTATACAGGTCCGGGAAGACCACCACCAGTATCCGGAGCATGTGGGGGGTCAGGGTCTGGTGTCTGCCGCTCCTGCATGGAGGTGACAGCTTCAGCTGGACTCTAGCTATCCTCCGGGTCCAGCCCCGAAGGTCCTGCGACCTCTTCTGGCAGTTGCAAATCCGGCGCTTGTAGACCCCCACCGAACGAACAGCCCGGGCGATGGTCAGCCATATCTCCTGCTTCTGGTGGGCATCAACCTGTAAGGATGACAAAGTTAAAAGAACATTAACACACATGCCCCAGATTTGTGTAGCACACATCTGGATATACATGTCATCATCACCAAGGGAAATGAGTTACACAGGTAGTGCAACCATGGGGAAGGACAAATCACCTGCATGTCCGACATGTTAACAATGCCTGGATAGTTTAAGCTTGCACTAATGCACTTTAGCAGCAGGACACCTGTTCATTACATGTACCTACACACTTTGGGGGATGAAAGTAGTCAGTGAGAATGCTTGCCACTGGTGTACACACTGCTAGTACTGCTAGTCAGACAACATGCATAATTAGGAAGGCAGTGGACTGCACACTCACCTGCTCCCCTGGTTTCCCATACAGCTTGCTGTACTGTGGAAAGAGCCCGTCCAGCAGAGCCTGGTTCTCCTCCTCAGTGAAGGCTGGGGCCCTCCCCGGGGTACGTGCCATAACAGGAGGCAGAGGATGCAGAGACAGCAGCAGTGGTAGCAGGGATGTGGTCCAGTAGCATGTAGTGCAGGCAAGTGAGCTCCCTGGGGGCCAGCCGGTCTTATATCTGTGCTGCAGAGGCAGAATCTGTGCCATGTGTCCAAAGTGATAGGTTCAACACGGTTGCATTCTATGAATCTGGCCAATCCATTTAAATGTACGACTCGTACACGCCTTCCGCATCGTTCAAATCTTCACCTTCATGAAACACTTGAAATTGCAACATTGTTGTAGGCATCCAACTGAATTTCAAGTGCACAACTCATACAAGTTTTGAATCCGCATCCGTCTCCATGACAGTCCGGAGCCAATGGGTGCGCCCGGCTCAGTCAACTGACTGTAGAACGCGTATTTTGAAAATACACATGCACCCGTCTCCATACGATTCAATGGCCAAGGCGTACACCTGTCTCGGACCATGCCTGCCCGACGCGTATCACCCGCGTCAGACCTCATTGCATTCAATGCCAAAGCGTATGCAAGGCTCAGTCATGAACCGTGCAATGCGTACGCATTGTCACCCGCTTCAGACCTCATTGCATTCAATGACAAAGCGTACGCATGGCTCGGTCATGTACCGTGCAATGTGTACGCATTGTCACCCGCGTTGGGCCTCATTGGTGTGACTATTCTATGGATTTAACACACAATTACTAGCCAGGGACACCTGTGCACACCTACCACACTACAGCATTGGCCACACAGTGTCCCATGGCATGTAAGGCTGCATTCCCTGGGTGTTTGGGGTGGCCACATCGGGTTTGTTGGGTGGCACTTTTGTGCAGCCACTCCCAGGCTGTGCACGTGTACATGGGGGCAGAATCCTTTGTGTGTTGTGCACATTACCACTGTGATGGGCAATTGTACAGTAATGGGCATGAATCACGGACACAGTTTCATGTTGGATATGTTTGGGGCATGTCACATACACCCTGAGTCCAGGGGGTGATGGCATGTATGTCACAGTGAGACCTGTAGCCACAATACTGATGTGCAACCACAGTCTGTGTGCATGTTGTGTCTCAGATTTGTCTGATCAAATGTGCCCAATGGGTGACAGTCTCCACATCCATGTGGTATATGCATCAACCTTGATGGTGTGTGTGTGTCTAAGAGACGTACATGTAGGGCCTGCAGGAACAACAGTGGTCACTACCTGTGGGACTTACACTTGCCTTGTGGTGTGTACGTGATACGCTATGTCCATGCTAGTGTCGATGTGGCAATACAGGGACCCTGGGTTTCTGCATGGCAAAGATCTGTGATGCCTGGGAGACATCAGACCTCACTTGTCACTGTGGTGTGTGTTTGGAACGTCGCAGCAGTACATAGTTTGGGTGACACAGCCAGATGATTGGCCATTGCACTACATGGGACTCATGTGGACATGTGGAATTGAGATGTGAGGTGATGGTCATGTAGGTGACATATGTGTCCATGCCCAACAGCACACACCTCAGTACATTATGTAATGTTATGGTCTATCATGTGATATTGAGCCTGGTCATGGCCACATGGGTGGATGAACTGACAATCTTCCTTTGTGCATCTCTGTACTGCAGGACACCAGCTGTCTATAGACCATTCCCAGACCTTGCGACCATGCAGGAACACGACTGCATCAGACGGTACCGCTTCACCAGGCCACTGATTGAGGAGTTGGCGGAGCAGTTGGTGCCACATCTGCTACCTGGCTGGATATACCCTACAGCACTGACCCCAGAGGTGAAGGTGATGACAGCCGTGCACTTCTTTGCTACTGGTACCTTCCAGTACACTGTGGCTACTGCTGGTGGTATGTCGCAAACAATGTTTAGTCGGGTGCTACGCGATGTCTTGGAGGGGATGTTGCATTTCCTAGACCTGTACATCAAGTTCCCTAGCCCAGCTGAACTCCCGGAAATAAAGGATGCCTTTTATACACTGGGGAGGATGCCGAACGTCATTGGATCTATTGATGAGACACATGTGGCCCTGATAACACCACAGGCACATGAGCAGGCATACCTGAACAGGAAGCACTACCACTCCATCAATGCTCTGGTGGTATGTCTTGCTGACGTGTCTATCACACATTTGTGTGCACGGTTACCTTGTTCGGCGCACGATGCCTACATAATGAGGAGTAGTCGCATTGCAACGCTGATGTCACAGATGCCAGCTCAGCATGCATGGCTTGTCGGTGTGTACTGACTGTTTCTCATTGTGTGTGTTTGTCAATGTTGTATTCCACACTCCTACAAAACTCAGCTACTTGTTCATTTTTGTGTGTGTAGGTGACTCCAGATACCCCAACATGCCGTGGTTGCTGACACCCCTCCGGAACCCTGTGACATCAGCCGAGATGCGCTACAATGAGGCACATGGTCGGAGCAGGAGGGTGATTGAGCGGACATTCGGCTTCCTGCAAAGCCGCTTTCGCTGCCTGGACAAGAACGGAGGGGCCATCCCATATGAGAGTGCAAAGGTGTGCAAAATAATCCTTGTATGCTGCATGCTACACAACATGGCAGTGCGGAAGGAGGTGCCTCTCATCCAGGATGACGATCACCAACCTCCGGCACCTGTGGAGGATCCCGGCCTGGGCCAAGATGCCAGTGATGATGAGGATGAGGGTGATGTCCGCTCCCAGCTCATCAACAACTTATTCACCTGAATGTGAGTTTCCAGGGTTGTTATGTCAATGTATGGAGGTAGCCTGGAATGTGTTGTGGCTGCTCTGTTGCTGTCTGAGTGTTTCTGTGTGCCACTTGACTGGATGTGTGCAGTGATGTGTCCATTCAGGTGGTGTGTACTCCACAATAGGGTAGTACTGCTAACTTGTTTTTGTGAATGTGTCTTGTGACATGTTTTGTGCATGTGTATTACATTTCTCTCCTGTTCTGCTGTGCTTTTGACTGTGTCTTGTGTCTGTCCTTCCCAGGGTGCTTTGCCTGTTGTTTGGTCAACACTGACCCCCAACACCCAGAATCCAACACCAGTGTGGAAGTTGTCAATTCCCATCAACTGATGTACCACACATCCCTGGACTTCAATTCTCCAACACTTTGTGAGCGTGTGTCCACTGTTACGTAGAATTACCTTGCAACTATTGTGGAATAAACATGTTGCTGAAGTGTAATGAACCTGTGCTACACTTTGTTATGTGCGTTGTCTGTCTTCCCACATCTGACTGACATCTGCTTACCTCACCTGTGGACTTGTTACCACTGACTGGGGTTGGTGTTGTGTCTGTGCATGCCAATGTGTTTCAGGTTAACATCATTGTGTGGGATGAGTAACATGGCCATGGTGAGTATGTGTTGTGGGGCCATAGTGGTATGTCTCCCTCACATGTGTCACATCACCCTGACTCACCTTACACTTGTCACATTGTTGCAGTATTTGGCATGCATTGTGTTGTGTAGCAGATCGACATCTCCATGACACATGACAAGTTGGAATCACAACAGAGGCAAGTATGGTGTACTGGTGAGTTTATTTTCAAACATGTGTGAGGAAAGTGCACAGGATGGTGGGTTCTGTACATTGGTTTTGGAATCCAAAGTTCACATTAGAGTTGGATGTGCTGGTAGATGAAATGTCCAGGGTAAAGTCTACAGTCATCTGCTACATTGGCCCAACATGAACCCTCCATGTCATGTGGGCGAGTTGTGTGCGATTGGACAAGGTGAACGTGTTGCGCACAAAGAACATTGTCCAGAACAGGTTTAGAGGCCCTGGGGGATGTGCTGGGACATCTGCCTCTCACATGTCCTTCTTCGGACGACCCCTCATCTCCCTGGGGGGGTCCTCAGGTGCAGGCCTCTGCGGTGCAGGGGACTCTCCGCCAGAGTCCTCCTCCCTCCCTGTTGTGCTGGCAGATGGTGTTGCAACAGATGTTGTGGCCACACAGGGAGGTGTGGACAGGTTTGTGTTGATCTGGCGGAGGCATTGAAGTATGTCCCGATACACCGCAGTAAGGGCATCCCACTTGGCCTCCATGCGGGCATGGTGGGCAGCCTGCTCCTGTTGCATGTCCTTGAGTATCCCCATTACCTGGCCAAATCCTCCAGTACTATCCTGGTACGCATCTATGATGCATGTCAGGTGGGAGTCATCATGCAGTCCAGACCCCTCTGCAAGGCGCGCCCTCTGCCTCCCACCTCTCCCAGCACCCCTATCCACACGGGCAGGACCAGCGGGGGGACGCACAGGTGACACTGGGACCCCTTGGGTGGTGTTGCTGGTGGTGTTTGCTGTAGCTTCCGGGGGGTCCTGTGTCCCTGTGCTGTGGGTGTTCAGTGGCCTTGGTCTGTCCGTGTTGGTGGGGGTGCCCTGTCGGTTTCTGGATGCTGGAGGCGTGGGTACAGGGGGTGCTGCTGGTGCTGCATGATGACTCACACCGGAGGGGCCAGGTTGGTCATTGTCATCCGGAGAGGACAGAGACAGAGTCAAACCAGAGAGCTCAGTGTCTGCCAAAGTGTGGGCCAGGGAATTCTCTTCATTTGGTGCTGGGTACCCAGCACCACCTGTGTTTGGAAGAGACACACAATGTGAGTTATGTTTCTACATGCATCAATGGTTCACAAACATGACATTTTCTACTTTACGAACAGATGCCTGCCTGTACACTGCTTTTTCCTAGCTTGACACAGACAGAGTTTGATATTGTTGTTGCCCAGTTCCCAGCATGGCCTTGTGCTCCCCACAACAGAGCCCATTGTCAGACATCCTGTCAGTCCATTCCCACTCCCTGTGAGGTGAGCATGGTTCAGTGTGAGCTTGCTGGGCCACGTGGGTGGGTGGGGAATGTCTGTGACTACAACTCCCATTATGCTCCTGGCTACACCTCCCTTCTCAGCATGCCCATACTTCCTTCCTCTTGACTCTGCTTCTCTGTGAGGGGTTGTGACAGAAATGGCAAGATGGCTGACTGTGTAGTCCTGGTGTTTGTTGGTGCCCAGTTCCCAGCATGGCCTTGTGCTCCCCACAACAGAGCCCAGTGTCAGACATCTTGTCAGTTCCTTCCCACTCCCTGTGAGGCGAGCATGGTTCAGTGTATGCTTTTTGGGCCATGTGGGTGGGTGTATATTGTCTGTGACTGCGACTCCCATCATACTCTTGGCTACACCCCCCTTCCTAGCATGCCCTTACTTCCTTCCTCTTGACTCTGCTTCCCTGTGAGGGGGTGTGACAGCAATGGCAAGATGGCTGACTGTGAAATCCTGGTGTTTGTTTGGCAACAAGTCCAAAGAGAGCCCATGTGCTTCACACAGCATCACCCAGTACGGGGTATCTTTTGCTGATATTTCACTGAGGTGTGGGTCAATGCATTCTACCCGGTGAGTTGTGTGTAGTTTGTGCTGAGGGGGTGGTGTGTCTCCCCATGCTGGTAAGTATGGTCAGGGCTGTCAGTCCTCCTTCCCATCATGAAACGTGCATCCATTGTAGGGCGTACAAGTTGTCTTTCAGGATGTCAGTCAGTGGTGTCCTGCTTCTGATTTGCACACAACCCCTACCAGGGCCTTGTGCTCCCCACAGCAGGACCCAGTGTCAGCCATCTTGTCAGTCATTTTCCACTCCCTGTGATGTGGGCATGTTTCAGAGAGGTCTGTATGGGCCAATCAGGAGGGGGAGCATTATCAGTGACTACAGGCCCCATCATGCTTTTGGATACACTCACTTCGCCTGCATCCCCACTATTCCTTCCTGTCAGTCAGCTGCACTGTGAGGTAGTGTGTTTGTGGTGGCAAGCTGTCTGGCAGTGTATTTTTAGCTTTGTGCCACTGGCTTGCTCTATTTGTTTGTAGGTTGGTGCATGTCATGACACAGTTCCAAGTCACTATGAGATGGCAGGTATTGTGTTTGTCTGACTGGCATACACATCTTTGGATGATTATCTATTGGTTACTGTAGCTTTGCTTGCGGTGCATGGTTTCAATGTCCCCTTGCCACACAATCTTGGGTATGTTGTTTGTGTACTCACCAGGCTCTGGTATGTCTGTTAGCCCATGGACGCTCTCTGGTGGTAGGATGTCCCGCACCTTCTTCTTCCAGGTCCTGAAGTAGACTGGTTTGGCAGGAGGGCCACCGCCGGTGCACTGACTCAGGCCGTGATCTTTTTCGATGAGTTTCTTGACCCTCCTGCGCACGTCATACCACCTGTTCTGGATATCGTCCTTTGTGCGCCTTGCTGGTGCTTGAGCATTCACCTTATCCACAACCCTCGCCCACATCTTTGTTTTCTGTGACATGGGGGTCCTTTGGACCAATGTACCAAACAAATGTGGCTCTACTCTGATGATCTCGTCTACCAGCACTTCTAACTCACTATCTGTGAACTTTGGATTCTTCTTTGGGGGCATGGTGATGGGTGGTGGTGGTGAGGGATGTGTGTGTGAGGGTGCAAGTGAGGGTGGGTTGGTGTTGGTTTTGAAGGCTATATGTGTGTGTGCTTTTGGATGAGGTGCTGATGGTGTGTGGGTTGTGTGATGGTTGAGTTGTGAGTGTGTCTGTGGTTGCTGTGTAATGGTGTTTGCTGCTGGCTGTGTCTCCTGTTTGCAAGGGATGATGTTAGTGATTGTAGTCCTTTATATATTTGGAGTTGTGGGTGTGTCTTTGTCCCATTTTTAAAAAAAAATATTTATTGGCTTTGTCATTGCTTGTTTGGTCTTTTTTTTGTCTTTTTTCCTTTGGATTTTGTAGGCATGAAGGAGACGTTCATGTGACGGAAACGGATGCTGTTGTCTTGTGGGGGCTTCTCTGCCTCGTTCACACTGCCTATCTTCTGTGTTTCATACGCGTCGGTCGCGAAGGTCTCTATTGCTTGTGGGACCGGTTGTCTGTGCGTGTCGGTCGTGCGGCTTGGTCTCCGTGCGAGTCGGTCTGGTTTTACACGCATTGCATCATACGGCGCAGATCGGACATCGCGGGTACGGGTTGGTCGGGTTCATTCTGGGTTTGTGTCGGTCGGTGAAAATCGAGTCGGTTTTCCGGCCGGATCACTATTTTCCCTACGGCTCGGTCGTACGACTTGTACTCCGTATGTGTTGGTTGTAATTCACTCGCGTTGCATCGTACTGCACGGGTCATACGGCGCTGGTCTGTGTCGGTCAGTATCCGGTCCGGGTCTGTGTCGGTCAGTTCATTTTGCAGCCGGAATCGGAATCGGCCCCTGTGTAGCTAAACTATTTATTTTTCTGGGCCACACCATCTGAGTACAGTGCGCTGTGGCGTTCACACTAGTTTTTGTGTAAGCCAACACAGTGAATTTGAAAGCGAGGCTTTAGACACATTCAGCCTCAAACGCATGGGGCATTGTTCTGTGCCATTGCTTTCGTACATCATGTTAATTTTTCATAGGGCCTCCATCATTACAGAAAAGAAAACCATTGATGAAAATGAATGAGGCAATTGAAAAAATGCTCACTGTAAATATTGTTAAAAATATTATTATTGTAAATTGGCCCACTTAATTAATACCTACTGGACACAGGTGCAAAAACGTTTACCTATTCCAGGTACTGTGGTCGTAAATAGAACACGTTCTGGGAATGATCTTAAAATTGGTCCTCCTAAGTCAAGATTAACCCAACTAAAAGCTGCTCTTCATGCAATCTGCACTACTAGTTTCTGCCCCTTGCCACAAATATCTCACTACTGTAAACAAGGTTCGAGTTTAAACTTCTGAGAATTACATACAAAACTTTCCAGTAGAATGCACCAACATTTCTTGGATGTAGACTTCAGAAGATATCGGTAGATACAGGCCCGTGCCAGAATCAAGAAAAGCATTATGAGACATGACCCTGATGCGCGCCTTCTGCAGTTCTGCCCAAATCCCTGGAGCTTACGGTGCCTTTCCTTTAGGATTTGACAAAGGACTGGTATCATCTTAAATAACTCTCTAGTGCTCTTTCTCGGGCAGTCCCACCATACTGCGTGTTATTCACGCCCTGTATAAGGGTTCTTCGAGGGCTTCAACTACCACTTTTTTCGTTATAACGTGTTATTTCACTTGCTAACGTTGAGGATTCTCTAAAACTATACTCTGTAGTTGACCTCTACTATGACAATTCACATTACAAGTACAGTAAACATTTTTCGAATTTTGACTTTCCAGCTGAAACTCTACGGGCTTGATTCACAAAGTTAAGCTTACACGTTGGTGTATGTTTGCACGTTTTCAATATTAACAAAACTGCAATTTTTAACAGGCAATTGTTTGAGTGCAGAGACCCACAGTAGGGGCGAGAGTTGCGCACATAAAAAGATAGGACAGGCCTATCTTTATCTGCGGAGTTCTCTGCACCAACCGCGGACTCTCCTCACTAGTAAACTTTCTATTAAATTGCAGTTTTGTGAACACCAAAAAAGAGTAAACTTACACAAACGTGTAAGTTTACTTTTGTGAATCAGGCCCTTATTGTTTAGCTAAAAATTAAAGGTGACCAACAGATTTGCTACTGCTGCTTACTGGCGCTATGTTATCAGACCAGATTGTGTTCCATTTTATATCTAAATTGTTGTTGCAGTTCTGTTGCTAACCTGTAGTATACTCTTGCTCCTTTTTTGCATTGTATAAATTGTTCTCCCGTTTACATATTTGGTCTCTCGTGTTTTGTTCTACTACTGTACACCTCTCCTATGCTCATGAGGCCTGGTTTGCTCTTATAGTACTATGTAAACTGAAATATTGACTATTAGAAATGGGGACTCTAGTTGGTAGAGGGTTGCACCTTGTCCAATTAAGGACCACTACCCTGGTTAGGGTAAGTCAGATGCACACTCTAAATTAACCTGTGCTCACCGTCTCGTAGCCTGGCACGGGGCAGTCAGGCTTAACATAAGAGGCAATGTGTAAAGTGTTTGTGTAACACTTAAATTTCAGTAACTCAATGAAAATACCACAAAAAAGACTCCACACAGGTTTAGAAAGATAGAGAATATTCATCAGATTAAAACAATACCAAATGAACAAAGATCCAATATGTAGAGCTCAAGATATGAATTTTTAAAAAATAAAGCAAAAATAGTGCTCAGTAGTCACAAGTGTTCTAAAAGTTACTTGAGAATGCAAGGGACCGGGGTAAATCCAAAGTCCAGGCCAACCGTGATCAAGGAAAGACCGGCTACAGGATTCAGACACGCACGCTAACCAAGTACCTTGGATGGAGCAATGTGTCGACGCCGAAGGCTTGAGGAGTTGAGAAGGCGCCGCGTCGTCATTGATCTGTGGATGGAGGCAAGCATAAGAGGCAATCGGCGTCATCGATGAAAGCTTCGGTGTCGAACCCCATTGCCATGCAGGTGCTGTGTCGATTTCAAGCCACGTGTTTGTTAGCGTTGAGCCGTACTAGCTGTAGAATCGCTGTTGTCGAGCAGCCGCTGCTTGGGCATTGAAGGTGATGCATCGGTTCAGATCGGAGCAAAGTCATTGCTGCGTCAACATCAATGTACCTCAGGCAAGGGTAGGACTTACTGATGGCAGAGTACAGCAGCACCAGCAGGATTGTAGAAAGTCTTTTGTATCCCTGAGACTTCGGAAAACAGGAGGCAAGAACAGGAGGCAAGCCAGCAAGCCCTTGGAATCACCCTGGACTCAAGTGAGATGGTCTAGTCCTTGTCCTTATCAGAGCAGAGATCAGCAGGGCAGCTTGCAAAGCAGAGAAGTAGTCCCTCAAAACAATCATTCACAGCAAAGTGGCAATCCTTTCAGCACAGCAGTCTTCAACCCAGCAGAGTTCTTCCCAGGTCCAGTAGTGTACTCATTTGATAGGGCAGAGCCCTGGTACTTATACCCAAAAGGGGTATGCCCAGGAAGGCTAGCTGTAACCAAATCAATATAGATGAATCCCTTTTCACACCCAGCCTTACCTGTGTTGTGAGGAGCACAGACAAAATATCTAGTTTTTTATTACGACCTACATTAATATTGAGTTTTAAATATGGTAGGGACAGAATATTAGTAAAAGCAGCGTACCATCAACGACCGCATCCAATTTACCCATGAATTTGATCAGAAGCACATCACATTTTTGGACGTAGACATCACAATACAAAACAATGAGATCATTACCTCAGTATTTACCAAAACTACTGACCGTAATAATCTTTTACATTTCTCAAGTTTTCACCAAAAATCTCTGAAGAAACACCTCCCGTACTCACAACTTTTAAGAATAAAACGCATATCTTCTACTGAAGAGATTTTCCAGAAACAAAGTGATATTCTCATTGACAAATTCAGAAAGAGAGCGTACCCTGCTCCAATTTTACAAGATGCCATAAATCGAGCTGAAACCAAAGACAGATCTGATCTTTTACAAAAATCAACCCACAAGGCTTCTAATGAAAGATTAGTATTTGTATCTAAATTCTCCAGACAAAGTCAAAAAATCAAGAACTCAATTCGGAAATATTGGCCACTATTGCAGTCCGAGCCTGACTTTAAAGACATTTTTGACCAGTTGCCGATCTTTGCTTACCAACGAACATCCAACTTACAACAACTTTTGAACAAGACCTCCTCCGAACCCAACAAAACATACAAAGGAACTATCCCATGTTACAATTGTGGTGGCTGCAATAACATCATCAAGGGAACCAGTGTCATGCATCCCTCGAAAGGAATTCCCATCAACCTCAAAGTCACAGCCACTTGTGACTCCAGCAACATCATTTACCTTCTTAAATGTCCATGTGGACTACCATACGTAGGCAAAACTGAAAGGAAAATGAAAACCAGACTGATTGAACACAAAAGCAATATACGAACCCTCAACACCAAGTCTACTGTTGCGAAACACTTTCTCGAAAACAGACATAATTGCAGCCAATTGAGATTTCTCATTTTGGAACAAGTCCCACTACTACGAGGAAGAGACAATAGCGCTTTTTTATTACAACGCGAATTGTTTTGGATAAATAGACTCAATTCAGTTCATCCCTCCGGAATGAACGAACGTGTTGAATATAGCTGTTATCTTTAAAGGACTCTTTCACTGTATGGGTTCTGCAACCAGACTTATCATATTCATATTCATTTGTTCATATTTATTTTTCCTGTTTGAGTGAGCGATTATCATGTATATACTTCTCTACATGTTACACCTTGTGCAATTTTATTTATCTGGTGTATATTCCTCTTTTGCTACACATACGCATTAGATACACTTTATTTTCTTTTTCTCGTCACCTTCAGCCATACACGTACTTTACTTGGGGTTTCCTAGACTACCGCATACAAACTAAGTCTTTTTTCACTTTCTTTCAATCACATGGCACTCTACGCTAGACACGTCCCAGTCACTTCCGGGTGAATGGACTTTATTTTCCGCTGCTCTACTCCGCACCCGTATCACCTTTCTCCGTGACTTCACCGAAGAAGCTCCGGCGGTTCTTTCAGGTATTTCATTACAGACTCACCCGCATGTTCCTATCTCTCTAGACTTTTTACCTTGGTTCGTACTGTATTTACTGGGTTCCGTAGTACATGGTTTACCTCCTTGTTTCTTGTTAAAACACCTTGTTGCGGTACCTTTTAACTTTATTATTTTGAGTACCTTGTTTCACCAGCCCTTTTCACACCAGCTCCTTTCCGTTAGCCTACGGTCCACTGATTCACGTTTTTTCTTTTCCGATGAACATTCACCAAGCGAAGACTTTACAATTCTTAATTCACCACCGACCACTTGACGCTCCGGCTCTTCACTTAACTAAACCACACTCTTCATGTCCTGGACCTTTGCTCAATTTCCCTTTTTTTTCTCGTAGAAACACACCCCCCTGACGAAGGGCGAGTCCCGAAATGCATCGGGGATATCTGAAAAGACCATTTTCATAACTGTTGATCTTCTAACTGCTACCAGTATGGAAACCATATTTTGAGTATGAGATGTATCATACGTGACTACAGATGAATTAAAGTTACCATAAGGAACTATACCAAGCTTATACCTTTTCTTTAAGCGGAGTCTCCGCCATTTGAGTGCTGACGTGAGGTCGTCTTTCCCATGAGACGCTGCTTTTACTTCAATACGTACACCTCTGAGGTTAGGAGGTGGTCTCACTAGCACCAGAGTTGTTTACCAAGATTAACTCTTATTGTTCTACTCTACACCCGAGTGCAACCGTATTCTTCATTTTTCAGGGACAGAATATTGACATCAAGAATATCGGTGACAAGAATATCGACCTAGAGGTAAAAAATATTGATTTTTTCAATATCGAAGTTAGTAATATCGATAGAAAAAATATCAATGTTAATAATAGTGATGTTTATGTTATTGTTATGTATTTTAGTATGTATTTTATATGTATGTGTTCCACATGTTTTGTATATTTTTATAAATATATGTATTAATTGTTTAGAAGTTAGTAATTTTTCTTAAAGTAAATTTTGCGTTTTAGTACCATAGCGGGTCGTGGGTTTATGGGGAAATAGAGTGGGAAGTAATTTAATTGTAATTAAGTAATTATTAATCCTTATTTATTGGCATTGCTAATTAATTTATTGTTAAATAAGTATTAATTGGTAATATATTTTTATTAATTGATCAATTGATAATTATATTAATTGTAATAATTTTTTATTGGAGCAGGTTGTGAGTTTATAGGGGAATAGGGTGTGAAGTAAATTAATTATAATAAATCGATTAATAATTTTTATTTTTGTGTTGATAATAAATGTATTGTTTATTAAGTATTAACTGGTAATTCATTTGTATTCATTATTATTTATTTGTATTGCTAATGAATTTATTGTTAATTAATTATTAATTGGTAATTTTTTTTATTAATTAATTAATTGATACATATATTAATTGTGTTAATTTAGTTTAGGAGCGAGTTGTGTGTTTATAGGGGACTAGGGTGGGAAGTAATGTATTATAATTAAGTAATTATTTATTAATATATATTGGTATTGATAATTAATTTATTGTTAATGAATTATTAATTGGTAATTATTTTTTATTAATTTTTTATTGGTATTGATAAATAATATATTGGTAATTAAATATTGATTGGTAATTAATTTTTATTAATTGATAATTATATTAATTGTGTTACATTTTATGCGGAGTAGGTTGTGTGTTTATTGGGGAATAGGGTGAGAAGTAATTTATTATTGAAGTAATTATACATTTTAATTTATTGGTATTTATAATTAATTTATTGTTAATTTATTAATAAATCATTATTTAATTAAAAAAATTATTTAATTGATAAGTATGTTATTTTTAACCCCGTTGCTATCCAACACTTTCCCCACTGTTGCACTCTCTGGAGTGGGAATAGTAATTTGTACCGCTACCCTATCCAACACTTTCCCTACTGTTGCACTCTCTGGAGTTGAAAAGTAATTATTACCCCTACTCTATCCAACACTTTCCCTACTGTTGCACTCACTGGAGTGGGAATAGTCATTTATACCACTAAGCTATCCAACATTTTCTCTACTGTTGCACTCTCTCGAGTTGGAATAGCAATTATAACCCCTACGCTATCCAACAATTTCCCTAATGTTGCACTCTCTGGAGTTGGAATAGAATTTTTTACCCCTCTTCTATCCAACACTTTCCCTACTGTTGCACTTACTGGTGTGGGAATAGTAATGTTAACCCTTTCTCTATCCAACACTTTCCCTACTGTTGCACTCTCTGGAGTGAGAAGAGTAATTTTTACTCCTACGCTATCCAACACTTTCCCTGCTGTTGCACTCTCTGGAGTGGGAATAGTCATTTTTACTCCTACGCTATCCAACACTTTCCCTGCTGTTGCACTCTCTGGAGTGGGAATAGTAATTTTTACCCCTACGCTATCCAACAATTTCCCTGCTGTTGCACTCTCTGGAGTGGGAATAGTAATTTTTACCCCTACGCTATCCAACACTTTCCCTACTGTTGCCCTCTCTGGAGTTGGAATAGCAATTATAACCCCTACATTATCCAACACTTTCCCTACTGTTGCACTCTCTGGAGTGGGAATAGTAATTTTTACCTATACGCTAGCCAACACTTTCCCTTCTGTTGCACTCAATGGAGTGGGAATAGTAATTTTTACCCCTACGCTATCCAACAATTTCCCTAATGTTGCACTCTCTGGAGTTGGAATAATAATTTTTACGCCTCCTCTATCCAACCCTTTCCCTACTGTTGCACTCACTGGTGTGGGAATAGTAATGTTAACCCTTTCTCTATCCAACACTTTCCCTACTGTTGCACTCTCTGGAGTGGGAATAGTAATTTTTACCCCTACACTTTCCAACACTTAACCCTACTGTTGCACTCTCTGGAGTTGGAATAGTAATTTTTACCCCTACGTTATCCAACACTTTCCCTACTGTTGCACTCTCTGGAGTGGGAATAGTAATTTTTACCTATACGCTATCCAAAACTTTCCCTTCTGTTGCACTCAATGGAGTGGGAATAGTAATTTTTACCCCTACGCTATCCAACACTTTCCCTACTGTTGCACTCACTGGAGTGGGAATAGTAATTTTAACCCTTTCGCTATCCAACAGTTTCGCTACTGTTGCACTCTCTGGAGTGGGAATAGTAATTTTTACCTATACGCTATCCAACACTTTCCCTTCTGTTGCACTCAGTGGAGTGGGAATAGTAATTTTAACCCTTTCGCTATCCAAAACTTTCCCTACTGTTGCACTCTCTGGAGTGGGAATAGTAATTTTTACCCCTGCGCTATCCAACATTTTCTCTATTGTTGCACTGTCTGGAGTGGGAATAGCAATTTTTACCCTACGCTATCCAACACTTTCCCTACTATTGCACTCTCTGGAGTTGAAAAGTAATTTTTACCCCTACTCTATCGAACACTTTCCCTACTGTTGCACACACTGGAGTGGGAATAGTAATTTTAACCCTTTCGCTATCCAAAACTTTCCCCACTGTTGCACTCTCTGGAGTGGGAGTAGTAATTTTTACTCCTACGCTATCCAACACTTTCCCTACTGTTGCACTCTCTGGAGTGGGAATAGTAATTTTTACCACTACGCTATCCAACACTTTCTCTACTGTTGCACTCTCTCGATTTGGAATAGCAATTATAACCCCTACGCTATCCAACAATTTCCCTAATGTTGCACTCTCTGAAGTTGGATAATAATTTTTACCCCTCCTCTATCCAATACTTTCCCTACTGTTGCACTCTCTGGAGTGGGAATAGTAATTTTTACCCCTACACTATCCAACACTTAACCCGACTGTTGCACTCTCTGGAGTGGGAATAGTAATTTGTACCCCTACATTATCCAACACTTTCTCTACTGTTGCACTCTCTGGAGTTGGAATAGTAATTGTTACCCCTACGCTATCCATCACTTTACCTACTGTTGCACTCTCTGGAGTGGGAATAGTAGTTTTTACCCCTACACTATCCAACACTTTCCCTACTGTTGCATTCTCTGGAGTTGGAATAGTAATGTTTACCCCTTCTCTATCCAACAGTTTCCCTACTGTTGCACTTTCTGGAGTTGGAAAAGCAATTATAACCCCTACGTTATCCAACACTTTCCCTACTGTTGCACTCTCTGGAGTGGGAATAGTAATTTTTACTTATACGCTATCCAACACTTTCCCTACTGTTGCACTCATTGGAGTGGGAATAGTAATTTTTACCCCTATGCTATCCAACACTTTCCTTACTGTGGCACTCACTGGAGTGGGAATAGTAATTTTAACCCTTTAACTATCCAACACATTCCCTACTGTTGCACTCTTTGGAGTGGGAACAGTAATTTTTACCGCTGCGCTATCCAACACTTTCTCTACTGTTGCACTGTCTGGAGTGGAAATCGCAATTTTTACCCTACGCTATCCAACACTTTCCCTACTGTTGCACTCTTTGGAGTGGGAATTGTAATTTTCCCTCTGCTGTCCAATATTTTTCTTTACAGTTTTAGTTAATGTTGTGTATAATTTTTGTTTAAAATATTACAAATATTGTTGGTTTTTAATTTGTTAGATATATATTTTGTATATTTTTATTTATATTATTTTTGTATGTGTATATATGAATTTATAATTTATAAAATGTTTTCACAATTTATGTTATTAAAATATTTATTTATGAATATTATTAAGTAAGTGTATATATTATATTTTATTTGTATATGTGTAATTTATTTTAACATGATATGTATTAGTTATTATTTCTAAACCTTTTTTAATATTTTTAACTATGTTTCTTTCAATTATATGTATTATTTACTTTATGTTACATTATTGTTTTTAACATTTAAAAAAAATATTTTTTACAACAATGTTTTTAACATCAATATTTTTTTCTTAATATTTTTGTACTTACCAGGATGTAGATAGGATGTCGCTATTTTGGACTTCGATATTTTTGTCACGATATTTTTGTACCTCGATATTGTTGTAGTCGATATTTTGTCAGTGATACGTGTTGTGACTGTCCAGAGCAGGGTGCTCCAATGTCAGTTCTGGAGACTCGTATCCATGCCAGATTTTTAGCATATCCACATTTAGATAAATGTAGTTATCTTAAAAATCTGGCATGGATCAGGCCCTACAGGACTGACATTGGAGAACCCTGGTCCAAAAGGAATGCACAAAGTGTAGCTGTCACCCAGCCCAGACGTGTATTGGATCAGGCTGAAAAGCACACAGAGTTATAAGTACCGAGAAATATAAACTTTCTAAAAGTGTAATTTCGGTAGCAGGAATGTGAAATCCAAATTCACCAGCAAGGAGGATTGGTCTTTACCACTCTAAACATATCAAACATGAGAAAGCTACTCTTTTCTGATAAGGAATTACCACTTAAATGTATTGAAGTAAATTCCCTATGCTAGCCTATGAGAGGGCTAGGTTTCACAGCAGTGAAAAACAAAAAAGGGTGTCTGTCAATACCAGTGCAGGTCAAACATAAAAGTACATGTCGTACTCTTTGCTTGCACAGTACTCTGTCCATGGGGCTACAATGGGGCATACCTTAGGGGTGGCCTATTCATAGTAAAAGGGGAGTTTAAGGTTTCGCAAGTAATTGTAAAGTCAAAGTGGCAGTAAACTGCACAGACAGGCCCTGCAGTGGAATGCCTGAGACATGTTTAAGGGTCTACTTATGTTGGTGGCAAAAGCTGTGAAGCAGGCCCACTTGTAGCATATAACTTACGGGTCCTGGACACATGTAGTGCACTTTACTCGTGACTTATGAGCAGTTGTTAATTCGCAAAAAAATAAGTGCTGGGGCTCTCGTCAAGAGGCAGCATCTACCAGCCCATTTCTCCTGTTAGAGCTGCCTAAAACAGAAGTCATGAAACCCTACAAGTGGGGAGAGGATGTGGTGTAATGGCTAGAGCTACCGACTGCAGAGCTGGTGCTCGGCAACCAGGTTCAAGTCGTAGCATCGGCTCAACATCCTGTTATTCTCGGCGAATCACTTAATCTCACTGTGCGTACCAAAAATGAATGTGTACTTAACTGGTGCTCAAGTGCCAGTGTTGATAACTATGTGCCGGTGCTGAGCACATAGTCACCCGCTTACACTAAGCACTGCTTATAAGTAAATTAAATATGCCAATTTGGAATGAGCCAATGTTACCATGTTCTAGTGAGAAGGCACATGCACTTTAGCACTGGTTAGCAGTGGTAAAGTGCCCAGAGTCCTAAAGCCAACAAAACCAAGGTCAGAATAAAATAGGATAAAGGCAAACACTTTGCCATAAACCCTGCAAAAAGGGCATTTTCCAGCCCTGACATATTATTTGAAGCGATTTTTTTTACATCCAAACACAACATTGTTTCTAAATACAGGGGCAGATTTATGTTGCACTTGCGCCACTTTTGCGCCGCCGTTGCGTCACTTTTGTGACGCAGCAGCGGCGCAAATCCTGCGCCTTGGTGCGGGGTATTTACAACGTGACGCATCTGGGAGATGCGTCACGTTGTAAAGCCCTGCGCCACATGTAGGCGTTCCAGGGCAGGTGGGGGCGTTCCGGCGCAGGAACGCCTCCTAAAAGTGGCTGAGTAAAATCTACAAGATTTCACTCAGTCACTTTTAGGCCCATGCTGCCTCAAAACCCTGCGCCTGCTTGAAGCAGGCGTAAGGATTGACGCAGCATTGTACAGATAGGGCCCCCCAGAACATTGCTGGAGCTGCGTCGCGCTTGCGACGCAACTCCAGCAATGTGCCACTTTTACGGCACAGATGCGTCACGCATCTGTGCCGTTTTTGCCCCATGGTGCGCCGCATTATAAATGCGGCGCATCCATGGTGGCGCATAATTGGCGCATCCCTGCTGATATGCTGGGATGCGCCAGTTAACATAAATCTGCCCCACAGTTGTTCATTCTGCAACGGCTCCAGCTTCCCGATCGCTCGTCTGTCAACATTTGAAGCAAACTGTGTTCTCCACTTGTCTAACAGATAGAAACAAGTGTAGACAACTCCTAGCTAGTGAAAGCGAGACTGGTAGGTCATGTTTCCTCGTGTCAAGTAACAGAAACCAGGCCTTTGTTATTGTGCTCAGGTTATGACTTATCACATACTCTTAAAGTGAGTGATGACCGCTGATTTTAACTGAACTTGACAATCATCGCTACGTCAATCCAATTAACATTTAATTAATTATCTACATGAGAACGGGTTGAGTAACCTATAAATGTGTCACGGAATTGAATGGCAGTCCTCTGTTTCCACGGCTGCATTCACAATGAGGTAAGAAGCTGCTTCTGAATAATTCACCTTTTGAAAATGTCGAAGCGAGGGCGCTGAGAGTGACACAGACCGGTAGGTTTCCAGCAGGGGCAATTCTGACGAAGGTAGTGGCAGAATATGGTATTCACAGGACGGGCCCGCACGTGGCCACGCACGAGAATATTAACAAACACGTCAGAATGTAGGATCATTGATGGTTAGTTTAAGGTTCTCGCTTTCCGATTACAAAGAGTAGTTTTTCTGCCTTTTTAGGAAAAATGTGTTCATTGTTCTTTAAAAGATTAAGCAGGGCATGTACTCGGAACCCTGCAGTGAATATTGTACATGTTTATTTTTTTCAGAATTAACATATTTGTGGCTATGAAGTTAGTAGAGTACAAATTCATTTAGGACTGTCATGCTTTGGTTACTTACCAGGGATCTTTATAACTTTCAGTCCAGGTATTCCTCCTCACACTTTATCTATGCATTGAGAAGGGGAACTAGACCTGAACTGACGTAATGGACATGGAAAATACGAGTCGGTTGTGGATAGCTGACATTTTAATTGCAGGATGGTCTAAAGTACCATTAACCAATTCAGCTATGGATGGAGCCACGGGGGAGCAGTCCAACATTTATTTAGGCACACGCCTGGTTTCGTAGTGCATAACAATAATTTTAATACATGGTTACTTTGGTCCTTCCAAAGGAACATGTATATATATGAGTGAAAAGGAAGGGAGAGAGAGAGATAAAGGATACATAGGGGTTCTGAAGATCGAGTGATTTGTGTCTGTTATCAGAACTGCAAGATTTCAATAATACACATTACCTGTTATTACCACATTACTTGTTCATTTTGGGATTATTAGCCTGAAATTTTTTTTAAAAAAAATGGAGACTTATTAGAGAAAAAGTTGCATTGTTTTCTCTTCAAGGTGCAGCTAACAAAAGGGACTGATACAAATTAAAATACTTCAGTTTTGCTTCCCTTTTCCCTTTTATTGTTAGATTTTTGACAAATCAATTTACAAGGGTCTGGGCCAAATGAACTATGCAATTTGGAGGCTATGTTTACCGCATAGTTAAAGATTCATCATATTTGCCAGATCATTTTCTACCTAATTTTCAGGTTCATAAGAATCTTGTTTATAGCTCGACAATAATACAGCCAAAGAATGCAGCATAACTTGGTCACTTACTGCTACATAATCCTAGTAGCTGTGATAATAGTAAAGCTATGCAAAGCAGCAGATGATTTATACTATTTTTCAGAGACCCCTACAAAACAAATATATATATCGGCACTGAGCCGCTGGGAGCGAGGTGTACTGTGAGGCACCAAGAGGGGACACTACAACTTTAACACAAGAGGAGGGGTAAGACCATGCTCCAATGAGAGCGGACATTGCGATATTTGAAATACCCCCGGTGTCATGATCCCCTCAGTGAAACCTGCATTGAGAAAGGGCAGTTAGGTTGAAACGCATCTGCCATAGCGTTTCATGCTCATCGAGTATGCTGTATGATCATCTTGGCAAAATAAAGGCTACACGATAATCCACCCATGCTGTGTCAGACCCATTCTTTAGGAGAATGGTGTATTGGATTTAATATATATATATATATATTTTTTTTTTTTGTAAAAAAAAATTTCACTGAAAAAATCATAGGTTTCAGGGGCGTTATAGTTAGTTGGACATTTCGCTCGTACAAAACTATAGAAATTTCCCCGTGATAGTTAGTTCAGCTAACTATAACTCGCGCCCCGCAATGCACTGCTGATGAAGTCACATATTACATCACTCATGACATGGTCAGTGACATCACTGATGACATCACTGATGACATCTCAAATGACATCACTAATGACATCACTCATGACATCATCCAGTGACTGTGTGTTTCTGTAAAGTTTAACTATGTTTAATATATATAGGGAAAGTCGTAATGAAGAGTGAGTGGATGTTTAAGTGTCTGAATGGATGATTTAGTGGGTGCGTGACTGAGTCTATAAGTGAGTGATCAAACGTATCTTACTGAATGCATGGGTTAGTGACTAAACTGTGTGAATGTCTGTATCCATCTGTCTGTTGGTGTGTAAGTGTTTGCATGGGTTTGTGAATAAGCTACATGAGTGTCTATATGAGTTATTGATTGGTTGCCTGAGTATCTGTATTGGTGGCTGAGTGTTTGTGTGGGTGGGGTGTGTGTGACTCTGTGCATAGATGTGTAAGTGGGTGATTGACTGGGTGCATGGTTTCAAGAGTGCATCTGTGATGGACTGCATGGGTGGGTGAGCATGTGTATAGGTGTGTTAGTGAGTGAATGTATATCTCAGTGGTACATATTTAAAAGTCATTATATATGTGTGTTAGAGTATATAAATGGCTATAAGTGAGAGTGTGCGATTATGAGAGTAGCTGTATGGATGAGTGTTTGCTTGTATCAGTGATTGTATAAGAGTGTAAGAATGCGCTAGTATTTGTTTGATTAAGTGAGCAGGTGTGTGTATAACTGTGTAGGTGAGTAAATGGGAGTGTGATTAAATATTTGCATGACTGACTAGGTGTGTGAGTACGTCTATGGATGAGTGGCAGTGTGTGAGTGTCTATATAGGTGTATGAGTGCATATGATAGTCCTGTACTGAGTGACCGTAAGTATGAGTGACTGTATGGGTGAGTGAGTGGATGTGTGTGTAGACTTAAGAATCAGTGAGCGGGTATGTAGTTATAGGTCTTGGAGTGTCTATGGTTTTGAGAATGGCAGTGTGTAATTTAGAGTGGGTGTATCAAAAGTTATATTACGGTGTGAGAAGATGCATGAAATTATCACATGGATGATGTCATCAGTGTTGTCATCAGTGATGTCATTTGAGATGTCATGAGTGATGTAATATGTGATGTCATCAGCAGTGCATTGCGGGGTTGCGGGGGCGCGAGTTATAGTTAGCTGAACTAACTATAACGGGGGAATTTCTATGGTTTTGTATGAGTGAAATGTCCAACTAACTATAACGCCCCCGAAACCTATGGTTTTTTCAGTGAATTTCTAAGGTTCTTTAAATGCTAATTTCTAACTTTAACGTGCCTGAAACCTATGGTTTTTTCAGTGAATTTCTAAGGTTTTTCAAATGCTAGTTTCTAACTATGCCTACAGAGGTAGGACATGTGAAGAAAGAAGAAAAACGCACAGAAAGAAGCAAAAGAAATGCAGAAGGAAGCAACAGAAGTCCAGAAAGACGAAGAAAAGTGCAGGAAGAAGCAAGACATGTACAGAAAGAACCGACAGAGGAGCAGAAAGAGGCCTTGTTCCAAAAATATCCTGTGCCCACAACTTTTTCAGACGGGTACTGGTGGTAACTGACTCTGATTAACCAGGCCTAGAGCCAGTGCTATGCTAAACCACACTTAGAATACAGTTAAAACACCTACATACACTAGGGAACACTATGCATTGGGGTATCCCTGTGATTAGCATGACCTCCTCTGTAAGTCCCTAGTACATAATAGGGCAGGGGATTAAAACTACGTCTTAAAACATGCTACAGGGCGCGTTTGCACAATGGTGAAGGGAGGGGGGGGCTGAGGTGACGTGTGCAAACATGCCCCGTGGATACAAGGGAACTTAATCCCCTAATCTAAAATGCACCACGGAGCGCGTTTGCACACTTGTCACCTCAGGCCCCGTCCCCTCCTTTCCCCACTGTGTAAACACGCCCTGTGGCCGTTTTAAGTTGGGAAATTAAGTCCCCTTCAATCCTGAGGGTCCCTAGGATCCAGCTAGCCCACTAGGTACCTCCAGTAAGCGCCACAGAGCAGCGTTGCAGAGAGGTGTAAAAAGGGGCCCGGTATGGACCACCTCTCTGCAATGCCACGCAGTGTCGCTTACTGGAAGCACCTGGTGGTCTAGTTGGCCCCCAGGGGCCTCAGGATTGAAGTGGGTGCATTTGCACAATGGTGAAAGAAGGGGGTGGAGCCTGAGGTGACATGTGCAAACATGCCCTGTGGCGCGTTTTAAGTTGGGAAATTAATTCCTCTTCAATCCTGAGGGTCCCTGGGGCCAACTAGTTCACCAGGTACCTCCAGTAAGCACCACGGAGCTGCGTTGCAGAGGGGTGTTCAGAGACCACGCCCCTTTTTACAACACTCTGCAACGCAGCTCCGTGTGCTTACAGGAGGTACCTGGTGGGCTAGTTGGCCCCCAGGGGACCTCATGATTGAAGAGGAATTAATTCCCCAACTTAAAACGCACCACAGGGTGTGTTTGCACACATATCTCCTCAGGCCTCACCCCCTCCCTTCACCACTGTGCAAACACGCCCCATGGCCTTTTTTTATTTGCAAAGCCCCGGGGGTGGTGGACTCCAGGGCTCGGTGGTCCGTAACGGACCCCCTCTTTTGACTAATTAGTGCCCTGGGGAAGTGGCGGTTCCTGGGGCAAGTGTGGGGGGAATTGGTGCCTCCCACACTTTTTTTTCAACTGCCCCAGGACCTGGCCCACTCAGGGGCTTTATTAACACGGAGCCCGCGCTTGGTTTTTTAAAATTTTCGGCCAGATCCGCGGATCCTCCGCGCATCCCGCGATTTTTATAAAAGAAAATAATCTTTTTTTAGCCCTGGGGGTCCGTCTGGGACCCCCTAAGCAGGCATAGGGGGTCAGGGTGTTTCTACCCTGCCACCTTTTCTGGTTTTGCACCTTAGTTTTTCTGTTTTCTAGAACCGAGGCAAAAGATGGCTGCCATAACTTCCTGGTTTGGAGTGTTGACAGCCAATTAGCATGAAGCTCGTGGCCGGAAGGGTGCGCGGATCCTCTGTGCCTCTAGATATCACTATTTTTATTTCTTAATTTCTCAAAAACTACTGAATGGATTTACACCAATTTTAAGAAGGACGCTTTCTGAGCCAAGCAGTACCTGTTTGCCAAATTTGGTGTAATTCTGTTCAGCAGTTTTTGGTATAACAGTGTCTAAAGTTTCCTATGGGAAAATGATTTGTTCTCTACTATTCTATGAATGTCTCAGGAACTACTGAACGTATTTACACCATTTAAAAAAAAAGGGCGCTTTCTTAACCAAGGGCTACCTTTGTGCAAAATGGTGTAATTCCGTTCAGCAGTTCGGGCTGTAGACGTGTCTAAAATTTCCTATGGGAAATAACATAAGGAAAACGCGTTTTGGGACCCCCTTTGTTCTCAGCCCCCGCTTGACGAATCACCCCCAAACTTTCAGGATTGGAGCTGACCGGAACAGGCCATTAGTTTTAAAACATTTGCGAAAATTCGTCAACCGGCGGCAAAGTTATTGGCAATAGAATGTTACGATTTTCCTATGAATAATAGGTCCTAACTATAACTACCTACTAGTGACCGCCAGTAGGTAATATATATACATTTATATATATATATATATATATATATATATATATATATATATATATATATATATATATATATATATATATGAAGACAAGTCCTGAACTCCCAATTGAGCTGGGGAGTCTAGAAACAGGTACGGACCTCGAACCACACACGTTGCTGTTTGTCCAATGAAAATATGCCAAGCAGTTTAAAGTTTCATTCCTGATTTATTCCATTAAGTCAGACAAGTGTCCGCCTCAGACGCGTTTCGATCGCCTCCGCGATCTTGATCACATGACGCGCTGAGACTGGACCTTCCTTAAAAAGATAGTAACATCCAATCAATTCCTTCGTGCTCAATAAAAATAAACAAAATACTAGAGAACTGAGGAATCATCATGAAACTGACGTGAATTCATTTAAAAGAGTTCAACACTCCAACAAATCACAAAGAATAGTACAAATCATAATGTTGAGCATACATTGACTGTAAAAAATATCCGGCAAGTGCCCCAGAATTAATTAAATACAGTGATAAATCCCAATCAAAATTGAAATGTACTAAAACACAAAATCCACGGTTCATTGGTTGAAAATAACACAGTTTCATGCTCATGTTCTCTGAGTGAAAACTTGAAAGTTAAGTAACCAATAATTACTTAAAATCCTAAAATATAACAGTTTAAAGGGAAAAAGAGAATCAAAGTAATAAAACGGTGAAGGGAAAAAAAAAAGAGAAGAGAAAGTGAGGTAGAGCAGAAGACAATAAAGAAAAATAGTCTTAAAGAATAAATTTGATATTGAAACTGCCAGGGAAGCATAAAACAACTAGATGTATAAGTGACTAATCCAAAAGTTTTTAGCTCATCCGCATAAAAAAGCATCCAAAGGATCAGATACAAAATTATACAATATTTACAAGAAATTATGCAGGTCCTCACTCGTATTCATCCCATTTGGCACTTTAGTGTCAAGCAATAGGATGAAAGAGGATTCTAACTGACGAAGTTGTTTCTCTCTGTTGCCCCCACGGATGGAAGGGGGCACTGCCCCAATAACAAAATATTTTAAGTCACTGATTTTGTTGGAATGGATGGCTTTAAAATGTCGGGCAACGGGGTACGTGGAATCCGACAATCGCACAAAGATGTTGCAAAATGCGATTGAAAACCGGTAATTTTGTACTGCCCACATACTTGAGATGACAAGTGCATTCAAGCACATAAACTGCATAGTCCGTGCGACAGGTGTAATGGTGTTTTATTTGTACTGGAATGTTACTGAACGCTGTGGTGTATTCAGAAACATTGGTTCCAAATTTGCAAGCACGGCATGAAGTGCATTTAAAAAAGCCAGAACGTGATAACCAAGTGACTGTTTCCGTGACTTCAGGATTAGACTTAACTAAAGCATCCCTCATAGAGGGTGCTCTCCTAAATGTGATGTTAGGTAAGTCAGGCAACAGGAATTTGAGGGTCATGTCAGTCAGAACAATGGGCCAATGTTTGTAAATGATACCACGGAAATTTTTATGTTGTTTGCAAAAAGTGGTAATTAGTCTAATAGGTTGCGTACCCTCATTCGTTACTCCACTCTCAGGGAATGTGGTATGGGGTTGTTCAGTGGGAAGGCAGGATTCACGTGAGCAAAGATTGGCTTTATCAAGTGCTCTTTTAAGGTTAAATTGATTGTAACCTCGGGCAAGGAATCGATCAAAGGCTTCCTTCTGACATTGTTCAAGGTCAGATTGACGGCTGCAAATACGCCGTAGGCGAAGAAATTCCCCATACGGTATGCTGTATATGAGGTGGGGTGGATGGCCACTGCTGGCATGTAAGATGGAATTTCCAGCTGTGCTCTTTCTATGTAATTTGGTTTCTATGTGGTCGTCTAAAATAAAGACCTCCACATCCAAAAATTCCACCCTCTCCTTACTGATGTTTGCCGTAAACTGTAAATTCATAGTGTTGGTATTAATTGAATTCACAAAAGAGAAGGCCTCCTCTTTAGATCCTTCCCAAACGATAAAAATATCGTCTATGTACCTGCCATAGTATCGAATATGTGAATCCCACATGTTCTTGTGTGTGGCTCGGAGGACATGTTCCTCCCACCAACCCACCAAAAGGCAGGCATAGGTTGGGGAAAAACATGCCCCCATGGCCACGCCCCTAAGTTGTTTGTATAAAACTTTATTGAAGAGAAATACATTGTTGTTGAGGCAAAGGTCAATCATTTGAAGGAGCATGACATTATGCTCTTTGAAATTGATGGAGCGAAAGCCCAAGAAGTATTCTATAGCCTCCAATCCTTGTGAGTGTATTATACTCGTATAAAGGGAAGCGATGTCTAGCGTGATCAACATGAAATTCGGTTGCCAATGAACTTCTTGTATTTTCTTCAAAAAATCACCAGTGTCCTTAATAAAGGACGGCAAAGCAATCATATGTGGCTGAAGAAAATAGTCAACATACTTGGACATGGCTTCCAAAAGGCTCTTCCTGGCAGAGATGATAGGTCTGCCAGGTATAGGGTGAATTCCCTTGTGAACCTTAGGAATAAAGTAAAGGGTGGCTGTTGTTGGATGATCATTCTTGAGAAATAAATACTCATTTTTGGAGAGAAGCCCCATTCTTTTCCATTGTGCCAGCAGGGAGGAGACAGTTTTTTTAAATTGTGTGAGATAATCTCGACCTACTTTGCAATAGCAGTCAGTATCCAATAAGTGGCGTTGTGCCTCCTGGAGATACTCAAGTTTAGGCCATAAAACTATGTTCCCTCCCTTGTCAGCACCCATGACCACAATCTGACCATTATCACGAATCTTTTTGATTAATGCCCAATAATTCCTCAATTTCCAATTAATTTTACCACATTTAGAGTGAGTCAACAAATTTAATTTTTTCAAGTCATCAATTACCATGTCACTAAAAACATCTACAGAATCTTTAGGCATCATTGGGTAAAAGCAAGACGGAGGGCGAAACGGACTGGCAGCCGCCAATCCCGTATTAATCCCTTCGAGTTGTTCACAGTCATTATCACAAATTGGAGAGTCCGAGCTTTCCTTAGCCAAGGATTGCATCATTTGTATCATGTTAGAGTCCCGGACTTGTAAGGCATCCAGCATAGTGTTAGAGGTAGTGACCTCAGTAGTGGACTTGTTAAGTTGGAAGAACTTCTTTAGCTTGATCTTACGAATGAATTTATAGACATCAATGCGAGACTGTTTATATGAAAAGTTGGACTCAGGACAAAATGACAAACCTAGCATTAGTAGTTGTTTTTCAGCTTCAGATAGTACAGTGTCCGTTAAATTGATGATGGTATTATCATGAGAGTCTAACGTTTCCATTTCCGTCCTCCTCTGCCCCTGTTTGATGGCCTTGAGGCGCTGCCTGCGCCTCTCTCTCCGACGCTGGCTGATGCTGCGTTGGTTTGACTCTGGGGATTCCTGGGGCGTAGGGTTGCTCGCCTGTCCATAGTTAAAAAATTAAGCTCCTCCCCTAAAGTATGTCTTATTGTCACATTGCTGGATGTAGCTTGTATACCGGGGCCATCCTCCGAATCCCCGCTAGTGAGCGAGTTAGTATCAGATTCAACATCAATGGTAGTAGTATCATTGTCAACATTGGTACGGTTCAGGGGAACCTGATCAGTGAGGGCCTTTCTTTTCATGTTGTCAAATTTGCGTGAAAACGTGAAAACCCTTCCCGCCAAGTAATCATCCCTGTCCCTTGCGAATTTGAAAGCCTTACGAGTTTTGATAGTGTCCTCGTACTGTTTTAATTTGTTGGCTATTGTAATTCTTCCCTTGGCAATGATATCCTTTTGATCATGGGCATAGAGAACGTTGTTTAATTCATCGATCTCCTTTAAGATCCGTTAAAATATGAACCATGTTCATAGAGGATTGAAGGTTGTTAGTAGCCCATTCTGAGAGCATGTCAGGGTGTGGATTCTCATAAGAGGGTGCAATCATAACTCGCAGTCCTCGCGGCACCCTGCCTGCATCACGATACTTTTCAAGTGATTTACTCTCCCACCACTTTGAAAGCTCCGTTTTTTGTAGTTTCTCCAATTTTTTCAACATGCCCTTAACATCATTGGCGTTTCCCTCATAGATTCGTGTCTCAGCTTCAACACTGGCAGTTGGTAAATTATCAAATAATGCTTCTGCTGCTGCCTCCCGGTCACGCAGCGCGTCCTGGGCTGACATAATAAGCTAACAAGCTTGTTTTAATCAGATGGTGAAAACCGCTACACTGTAGGGCATGGACGTAAAATCAAACAACGGTAGGCAATTATCTCCCAACCCGTAGTCAAACCTCCTTAGTACAGCGGATAACTCCTTACCGGCAACAGAAACTAGGGACCAGGAATCCGCCGACTCCGGAGGGCTCAAAATTTCCTTGTCCGGTTACGGAGTGTTGCAACGCTGATCAGAGGGACGGGGGGCGTGGCCAAGTTACTCCTTCCGAGTCAAGTGTAATCACTGAAAGTGATGTCCGGCCAAAACACGATCACGCCACTTCAAAGGGAGAGGGTCCGTAAAATCCAGAGTTCAGCCAGCTTCTGGAAGAAATTGTATGAAGACAAGTCCTGAACTCCCAATCGAGCTGGGGAGTCTAGAAACAGGTACGGACCTCGAACCACACACGTTGCTGTTTGTCCAATGAAAATATGCCAAGCAGTTTAAAGTTTCATTTCTGATTTATTCCATTAAGTCAGACAAGTGTCCGCCTCAGACGCGTTTCGATCGCCTCCGCGATCTTGATCACATGACGCGCTGAGACCGGACCTTCCTTAAAAAGATAGTAACATCCAATCAATTCCTTCGTGCTCAATAAAAATAAACAAAATACTAGAGAACTGAGGAATCATCATGAAACTGACATGAATTCATTTAAAAGAGTTCAACACTCCAACAAATCACAAAGAATAGTACAAATCATAATGTTGAGCATACATTGACTGTAAAAAATATCCGGCAAGTGCCCCAGAATTAATTAAATACAGTGATAAATCCCAATCAAAATTAAAATGTACTAAAACACAAAATCCACGGTTCATTGGTTGAAAATAACACAGTTTCATGCTCATGTTCTCTGAGTGAAAACTTGAAAGTTAAGTAAACAATAATTACTTAAAATCCTAAAATATAACAGTTTAAAGGGAAAAAGAGAATCAAAGTAATAAAACGGTGAAGGGAAAAAAAAAAAAGAGAAGAGAAAGTGAGGTAGAGCAGAAGACAATAAAGAAAAATAGTCTTAAAGAATAAATTTGATATTGAAACTGCCAGGGAAGCATAAAACAACTAGATGTATAAGTGACTAATCCAAAAGTTTTTAGCTCATCCGCATAAAAAAGCATCCAAAGGATCAGATACAAAATTATACAATATTTACAAGAAATTATGCAGGTCCTCACTCGTATTCATCCCATTTGGCACTTTAGTGTCAAGCAATAGGATGAAAGAGGATTCTAACTGACGAAGTTGTTTCCCTCTGTTGCCCCCACGGATGGAAGGGGGCACTGCCCCAATGACAAAATATTTTAAGTCACTGATTTTGTTGGAATGGATGGCTTTAAAATGTCGGGCAACGGGGTACGTGGAATCCGAGTTGACAATCGCATGAAGATGTTGCAAAATGCGATTGAAAACCGGTAATTTTGTACTGCCCACATACTTGAGATGACAAGTGCATTCAAGCACATAAACTGCATAGTCCGTGCGACAGGTGTAATGGTGTTTTATTTGTACTGGAATGTTACTGAACGCTGTGGTGTATTCAGAAACATTGGTTCAAAATTTGCAAGCACGGCATGAAGTGCATTTAAAAAAGCCAGAACGTGATAACCAAGTGACTGTTTCCGTGACTTCAGGATTAGACTTAACTAAAGCATCCCTCATAGAGGGTGCTCTCCTAAATGTGATGTTAGGTAAGTCAGGCAACAGGAATTTGAGGGTCATGTCAGTCAGAACAATGGGCCAATGTTTGTAAATGATACCACGGAAATTTTTATGTTGTTTGCAAAAAGTGGTAATTAGTCTAATAGGTTGCGTACCCTCATTCGTTACTCCACTCTCAGGGAATGTGGTATGGGGTTGTTCAGTGGGAAGGCAGGATTCACGTGAGCAAAGATTGGCTTTATCAAGTGCTCTTTTAAGGTTAAATTGATTGTAACCTCGGGCAAGGAATCGATCAAAGGCTTCCTTCTGACATTGTTCAAGGTCAGATTGACGGCTGCAAATACGCCGTAGGCGAAGAAATTCCCCATACGGTATGCTGTATATGAGGTGGGGTGGATGGCCACTGCTGGCATGTAAGATGGAATTTCCAGCTGTGCTCTTTCTATATAATTTGGTTTCTATGTGGTCGTCTAAAATAAAGACCTCCACATCCAAAAATTCCACCCTCTCCTTACTGATGTTTGCTGTAAACTGTAAATTCATAGTGTTGGTATTAATTGAATTCACAAAAGAGAAGGCCTCCTCTTTAGATCCTTCCCAAACGATAAAAATATCGTCTATGTACCTGCCATAGTATCGAATATGTGAATCCCACATGTTCTTCTGTGTGGCTCGGAGGACATGTTCCTCCCACCAACCCACCAAAAGGCAGGCATAGGTTGTGGAAAAACATGCCCCCATGGCCACGCCCCTAAGTTGTTTGTATAAAACTTTATTGAAGAGAAATACATTGTTGTTGAGGCAAAGGTCAATCATTTGAAGGAGCATGACATTATGCTCTTTGAAATTGAGGGAGCGAAAGCCCAAGAAGTATTCTATAGCCTCCAATCCTTGTGAGTGTATTATACTCGTATAAAGGGAAGCGATGTCTAGCGTGATCAACATGAAATTCGGTTGCCAATGAACTTCTTGTATTTTCTTCAAAAAATCACCAGTGTCCTTAATAAAGGACGGCAAAGCAATCATATGTGGCTGAAGAAAATAGTCAACATACTTGGACATGGCTTCCAAAAGGCTCTTCCTGGCAGAGATGATAGGTCTGCCAGGTATAGGGTGAATTCCCTTGTGAACCTTAGGAATAAAGTAAAGGGTGGCTGTTGTTGGATGATCATTCTTGAGAAATAAATACTCATTTTTGGAGAGAAGCCCCATTCTTTTCCATTGTGCCAGCAGGGAGGAGACAGTTTTTTTAAATTGTGTGAGATAATCTCAACCTACTTTGCAATAGCAGTCAGTATCCGATAAGTGGCGTTGTGCCTCCTGGAGATACTCAAGTTTAGGCCATAAAACTATGTTCCCTCCCTTGTCAGCACCCATGACCACAATCTGACCATTATCGCAAATCTTTTTGATTAATGCCCAATAATTCCTCAATTTCCAATTAATTTTACCACATTTAGAGTGAGTCAACAAATTTAATTTTTTCAAGTCATCAATTACCATGTCACTAAAAACATCTACAGAATCTTTAGGCATCATTGGGTAAAAGCAAGACGGAGGGCGAAACGGACTGGCAGCCGCCAATCCCGTATTAATCCCTTCGAGTTGTTCACAGTCATTATCACAAATTGGAGAGTCCGAGCTTTCCTTAGCCAAGGATTGCATCATTTGTATCATGTTAGAGTCCCAGACTTGTAAGGCATCCAGCATATTGTTAGAGGTAGTGACCTTTCAGGATTGGAGCTGACCGGAACAGGCCATTAGTTTTAAAACATTTGCGAAAATTCGTCAACCGGCGGCAAAGTTATTGGCAATAGAATGTTACGATTTTCCTATGAATAATAGGTCCTACTTATAACTACCTACTAGTGACCACCAGTAGGTAATATATATACATTTATAAATATATATATATATATATATATATATATATCCACGCTACACTCGCACCAGTGTCTCGCACTCTCGAACGGGTGCTGTTGGGCGGGGGGTGCGCCCGCCAAGTATCAACGCTTCCAGTCCTCCTTCTTGTAAGAAAAGACACAGCACTCACGGGGTCGAGTCAAGATTTATTGTGACTCACAACGCTAAAAAACCAGACGCGTTTCGGGTATGCCTTCCTCAATGGTTTACAGGCATCACTAACCTTTGACACTGAGGGGCAGATTCCGATCCGGGTCGGAAAGAACTCCGACCGAGTCGGATCCGGAGTGTTTTCCGACCGAGCCGGAACCCTACTGTCCGACCGAGCGAGTACGATGCGCACGTATGCTGTCGGACTCGGTTCGGTCAGACTCCCATAGAAGTCAATGGGAGCCAGTTGTACGACACGTACATGCGCTTCCATTGACTGAATGGGTACGTCTCGAATAAGTGCATCCCCTACATTGGGTATGCATCAGTGACATCCGCGCCATACATGCTTGTGTGGGGGAGACCCATGGGTCTCCCTCTGTGTGCGAGTCGTACAGCTGCGGGTGTTGGGGGGTCCGACCCGGACCCCCGAAGTCCGAATCTGGGAGCTTTTGCAAGCCGGACACTCCGAATCGCAGAGGCTGTCCGGCACGTGCATCGTACTGGCACGGTCGTGAATCGCATCCATTGCACACCACGGTTAGCTTACGACCGAGACGTACGGAGCAGTTAGGACCCGGAAACGACTCGGTCGGTGAATTTCATGTAGCTCGCATCGTACTGGCTCGCTCGTACCGCTGTATGAGTCGGGCGGAAAACACACGTACGGCTCGTAGTTTTCCATCCGGATCGCGTTCGGTGCCCTTCCGACCCGGATCAGAATCGTCCCCTGAGTGTGTGAGTGTGTGCATGAGTGTCTCAGTGGGTGTATGAGTGTCTGAGTAGGTTTGTAAGTGGGTGTGAGAGTTTGAGTGGGGCTGTAAGTGGTTATATTAGTTTCTGAGTTGGTCTGTGAGTTGGTGTGTGAGTCTTTGGGAGGGTCTGTGAGTCAGTGCAAAGGTATCTGAGTAGATCTGTAAGTGGGCGAGAGAGAGTGTTAGTGATTCTGTAAGTAGGTGCAGAATGTCTGACTGTGTCTTTTAGTGGGTGTAAGTGTTTAAGTTTGTCTGTGAGTGGGTACATGAGTGAATGGGTCTGTGAGTGGCTGTGAGAGTTTCTGAGATGTTGTGAGTGGATGTATGAGTGCCCGAGAGAGTTTTTCTAGTTTTCTGCGCACTTCTGACCTTTATTTTTCCTCTGACTGGTCGTTGCTAACCTTTATCTTGCCTCTTTCTACTCGTTTCGTACCTTTATTTTGCCTCTTTCTGCTTGTTTTTGACCTGTATTTTGCCTCTTTCTGCTCATTTCTGACCATTATCTTGCCTCTTTATGCTAGTTTCTGCTCTCCATATTGCCTCTTTCTGCTCATTTCTGACCTTTATCTTGCCTTTTTTCTGCTCAATTCTTACCTTCATTGTGCCTCTTTCTGCTAGTTTCTACCTTTTTTCTTGCCTCTTTATGCTAGTTTTGGATCTCCATATTGCCTCTTTCTGCTAATTTCTGACCTTTATTTTGCCTCTTTCTGCTCTCTTCTGACCTTTATTTTGCCTCTTTCTGCTCGTTTCTGTGCTTGTTTCTGATCTCTATTTTTCCTTTTTCTGTTTGCTCTGACCTTTATTTTGCCTCTTTCTGCTATTTTCTGATCTCTATTTTGCTTCTTTCTTCTCATTTCTGAATATTATTTTGCTTCTTTCTACTCACTTCTCCCTTATATTTTGTCTCTTTCTGCTCTTTTACCCCCGGGACTGTGGGGGGAGACTCAATGCCCACACTGTCCCAGCCGGCTTCTAACCTCCTGCTGCAGCCAGCATTGTTCTCACAAAGAGGGAGCTGCTGGAACGCAGCTTCCTCCATATAAGAGCAATCAGTTTCATCTCTTTCCCTGCTCACATGTCTGTGCGCAAGAAAATGGATGAAAACCTCCGCTTTGTGCAGACGGGAGCATTTTGACAGCTCCCATCCTGCTGGAAGCAGAGTATTTGCTTTGGCTTGTCCTGACCTGTCACAGCTCACACCGACCGAAAGCAAACAGATATGGCCCTTGGGCATATCAGGAGCTGACCCGGAGGGATGATGGGGCCCAGGGTCATATATGGCTCCAGGAGAGGGGCCACGTGGCCCCACTCCTTCTGTTTGCACTGGCTGGCCTCAGGGAGGTGGTGGTCTGCAGGGCTGTATATGGCCAAGAGGGGGGCTATGTGGCACCCTCTCAGTTTTTTAGGTGGTTTGGTCCTGGGGAGGTGGTGGTCACCTGGTCCCTGGGGGTTTGCATGGCCCTCCCCATTCATTTTATGTTTAGCCCCAGGGTGCTGATGGTTGTGGGGGCTTGCAATAAGCCCAGGGGGGGCGGGTTTGGTGCTGCCTCCATCCATAACTCAAATGAAAACCTCAGAGAGGTGGTGGTCTCCGGAGAACTGAGGAAGCTAAAGAGGCAGGTCCATGCAGCCACCCTTCATTATGTAAATAAAGCCCAGTAAGGGGGTGGTCCCTGGGGCTCAGAGCCTTAGGAAGGGGCCTGTGTACCCCCTCCATTTAAAAAAAAATGTTTCTTGGACCTGGCCATGAAGCCGAGTCCCGCAAACAAAGTGAAAAATAAAGAAAAGGGGGTTGTGTATGAATACCCTGATTCGGTGGGGGGATCCGTCAGGGACCCCTCTGAGGGCAAAAAGCATTTTTTTCAATTTTGCCACTGGCTTGCGGGTGGATCCGCAAATCCACAGCAAAATAAAAGAAATTATGCTTGGGCTCCAGTGCGTCTTTGGTATAAAGCCCCCGAGTGGGGCAAATACTGGGGGCATGAAGGAGAGGGGCTTATGGAGTCTCCCCTGCCAGGCTGTAAAAAAGATCCGGGGACTGCTACTTCCCTGGGGCTATAAACACTAAAAAGACGGGGGTATGCTTGCCCCCCTGCAGCCCCGAGGACCGCCACCTCCCTGAGACAATGCTGTAAATGTGGGGCCCTCTCAGCCCCCACGCTGCCCCTGGGACCACCACCTCCCTGGGGCAATTAATGCTGTGAATGCGGGAGAGGCTCTAAGGCATCCCCCACTGCCCTGGGAATCGCCACCTCCTGGGAAACAAATAGAATAATTAAAGCAGTCCATTATGGACCCCCCGCCCTGGGTGTCACCACCTCCCTGGGGCAAATTTGAATAAAGGAGGGGGCAGCGCAGCCCCATTCTAGTAGCTCTAGATGGACCTGGGGACCGCCACCCCCCAGGGCCAGCTTCAACTATGTCCCAGGGAACCTATCCCCGGAACAGTACAGTTTCTAATGGCTCGGCAGGAGTAGTACCCCCTCCAAGCCATTGCAAACCCTCTGCTTTTGGCAAGCGAGAGGAAAAATGGTATTGCTTGCTGAAAGCAGAGCAGTGTCTGTTTCCCTGCCCGCTGTCAAGTGAGAGTAGACACCTTACTTACCTAGCGAAGCAAGGCCAGAACTTAAAGCCTGCTGCGGATCACCCAGAAGACGCTGACCCCCAGGAGATTGAGCTCAGAGAGCTTATTATGGACATAACGTCAAGTCTGAAAGCTATAGTCGCCAAACTTTATCTGCTCACCAGTCGGACAGATCATGTCTGACAATGTGTTGGAAAACTTAAACCTGACTTTATCAACTGGAAAACTGCGTCTCTGATGTGGAGGACCTTCAGGAAGACTCCAAGGAACACCTGCTACGTATGGACAAGGTTCTTGACCTCATCAAAGCCAAAAACAAAGATGTTGAGGCATGATCAACATGCAACAACTTCCGGATCACCAGGGGCCTGGAATCAACCGCTATCTCCAAAACTGAAGACTTTGTCAAGACCTTTTTCTGTGAACTCTTTGGCGAGGGCCTGTCTGCGGTATTCTTCATGGCGCGCGCTCATCGCTCGCTTGGCCATTGATAACCCACGGGTGCACCGGTTCGTCCCATAGTTGCTTGCTACTAAACTACTGGAATCGCGATGTGATCCTGCAGCTGGCACGGGTGTGTGGTCCAACCAATACCAAGGTAACATTTTATTTTGCCCAGACTTTACATTATCAGTACAGGTGGCTCATCACAACTTCTTGCCCACCAAGAAAATTCTTCAAAATGCTGAAATACACTATGTTCTTCTATTAGCGGCCAAACTGAAGGTTTCCTTCAAGGGCAAGTCACACTTCTTCCCAGACAAAAAATCTGCCCTAAAGCTCATCAAAAATGCTGTCAAAGGTCATCAGTCCCCCAGGGGTTTGCCAAATACCACAGAGGAGACCTCACTTAGTGACAAGGACTGAACTGTTGCTGCAGCAGGCTACCATCGTCTTCTATCATGCCCACAAATATTGGGGGATTCTCACATTGCTCTCAATTGTCTGTACTATGCAGGAGCCTTATGCTTACTCCACTTGTTGGTTATGATGCCCTTATACTCTGTGTAAGCGGTCATGATACTTCATTTGTAGGGGTCACCCTTGTAACTCCTTGTACAGCCACCGGGCTGTTCCTGGCAGGGTTGTATGTCTGGTGTCTCTCCGTCCCACAGTTATGATTCCCACTCTTGCTATGCTTTTGAGGGGGGTGTGCTAGGGAGTGGGTGGGGATGTTCATCTCAACCTAGTTGGGGGGTTGGAGTGAGAGGGGTTAGTGTGGGTCATTCTTTTGGGCTATGGTTTGCTGTTTTGTTTGCCTTTTCTCCCTCAGTACTTGTCACAGGATCTTCTACCCTTTGTCCGCACCTGGTCACCACTTGTCACATAGCACGTTCCCTTCAAACACACTACCCCTTCCCTGTAGGTAACACAGTCACTTTAAATTACATTGCCTGGATCATCGGTGGCCTCAACGACCACAGGAAATCACTGCTTGTCCACGCTTGCCTCAACAGACACAATATCGACAATTGCTTCTTACAAGAGATTCAAATGCACAGTACTTCAGCCCAAGGTCTGTGCATCCAGTGGTGTGGTGAAACCTACTCCTCCACGTACTCTAACTATGCCAGAGGCATTTCAATTTCGCTGTGCAGGGCGCTTCCATGGCAAATGTCCCATTCCCTTATTGACCCGGATAGTTGGTATGATATTTTAGCGGGTTCTTGCACACGCAGCCTGTGACATTGACTGCTGTTAATGGTCCCAATATAGACAACCCTGAGTTTTTCTCTGGGATTTGGTCAAATATATCCAGAATTGGCCCCCATGCCATCCTATGGGGTGGTGACTTTAATGCTGTAATGGACGACCGGCTGGACTGTTCTTACATCTCTACAAGCCTGTGAGTGGCACCTCTTGCACCCCTACACATGTGAAGGCACCTGCCTTTCAGCATTTCACAATGCTTGTTCTAGGATAGAGTTTTGGTTGGTATCCAAGGATGTCTGGACCTGGACGTGCAAGGTGCCCCACCTGCTGCACACCCTCTCAGACCATGCTCTGGCATTGCTGGTGCTTCAGGCGATTTCCCGCGCCTTTACTTGGTGCTTACCAGTGGATTCACTGCATGATGCAGTATTTAATGAGGAGATTCGCGGAGAAATCATAGACTACTTTGCACACAATGTGGGCTCAATTAATTTGCCTTCGGTACTTTTGGAGGCTTTTAAAGCTATTATACAGGCGCTTGTATCGGGAAAGAATCTGGGGTCCTGAAGGCATTCCGAGAGACTCTAGCCTGGCGCGAACAGGATATCCAAACTCAGGAGCTGCAGTTCTTCCATTCCAAAGATGCTGATATCCTGGCTTGTGTGCAAGACAAGCTGCTGGAGTTTCAGGAGGAAGCCCTCCGTGAGACACGTTGTTTACATTGTGGCGCACAAGTCAGATGCTAAAGGAAGGGTGAAAGGCCGGACAAAACTCTTGTTGGTCTACTACGCAACCCACGTGCATCTAATGAACCTACCACTGCCACAACTTTGAACCAGGCTCGCCGTGAGGGGAACGGCTTCTTCAACGGGGCCAAAAGGAACTTTGCTCGATCTGGGACACCGCCGGGAGGCGGCGGAACTACATTTCCCAGCACCCTCAGCTCCGGGCGCCTGCCGCTGATGTCATCAGGCAGCGCCCGGGCTGTATAAATTACACACAGGCCCCACGCAGCGCGGGACGCGCTCTTTGAACCTACCACTGCCACAACTTTGAACCAGGCTCGCCGTGAGGGGAACGGCTTCTTCAACGGGGCCAAAAGGAACTTTGCTCGATCTGGGACACCGCCGGGAGGCGGCGGAACTACATTTCCCAGCACCCTCAGCTCCGGGCGCCTGCCGCTGATGTCATCAGGCAGCGCCCGGGCTGTATAAATTACACACAGGCCCCACGCAGCGCGGGACGCGCGCGGGCAGCGCCCGGGCGAAGCCCGGGCCAAGGGCGGGCCCGTTTTAGCCCGTTCTGGACTGGGCCACCCCTCTTTCCCCCAACCTCAAATTTACCTGTGGTAAGACGATATATTTTTTTTTTTTTTTTTTTTGAAAGTGAAATTGCCTTATTACAGTTACTATCAGGGTAGATCTGTACAGGATTTGCCAGATTATAATGTCGAGACAAAAAACACCTGCCACCCTGGCAAATACAATGGATAATTATTTGGTCCAGGTGGTGGCAAAGATTAATAATGATCGGAGATCTTCCCTGGGACTTATGGATTCCCCACCTTGTGCCCAAATTAACCAATCAGGGATATTTCAGTCTGCTAGAGATGAAATTGTCACCAATGACTCGATTGAGGTCCCCTATGACTCCTCTATAACAAATGTATCCACGCCTTCTACTGTTCAACAACTCGATCCTATTGTTGATTTACTTATCTTAGAAGAGCCAAACCAATCCGACACAATTGTGGAGCTAGATCCTGAGAGCAATACTCCTCCCACTCCTGTCCCTGCACCAAGAGTTAAAAAAGGGATTACTAAGGAACCTCCTAGAAGAGGTGGCCTACGTTCCTGTAAAACTAAATCTGTAACCCCACCAAGAAGAGTAAAGAAAAGGGTGGAAGAAGGGATAAGGGAAGAAGAGAACGAAAGTGTAGATTGGGAGGATACCTTTTTAAATAAGCTCATGGGAGCACTGGAGTCTAAGTTATCAGGGCTAATGAAACCTCTTATATCAAAAGTAGACCAATTAGCTAATAAAGTTAATAAACTAGAGACCCTCCTAAGAAAAACCAATGAGGGGATGGGGGAAATATCAAACCTAATAATATCCAAATTTGAACACATAGATGCTGCAGGGAAATCACTTGGGAGTACTATAAATACAGGCCTACAAATTCCATCTGACCATATTCATCAAGCCTCTTCTGGACATGGTGAGACTCCTAATACTGCCCCAACATTAGAAACAGCACAATCAGTAGGCAATACTATCACTGAGACTCTTAATCCAGAAACTGGCCCAGTTGAATTAATTGTTGAAGCCTCCCCCATGATCCTAGTACTCGCAAACACACCAACGTTGAAAACAGGGCAGATCGAGTCCTCGGATTCCCTACGAAATAAGGCTTTGCAGTGGCTTAGCAATAATATGCACATATCCCCTTGGGGTAAGGTAAAACTATCTGATGATCTGCTCACAGCAAGAAGGGTTAAGTGGATAGGCACTAAGGCAAAGAAATTTCAAGGGGATTGTGTGGTTTTGAGTTTTAAGGGTCCTGAAGCTCTACCTGATGTCCTACGGAACATCTTCCCTCCACAACTTAGAACAGCAGAAATAATACCACTGACACTGGATTTCTTCTATAGTAGAAGAGGACTAATAGCTAAACCTAGCACATTAAGAACAAAGTGGACAGTTGTGGGAAATAGAAGGGCCAGGATTGACCCTTCAAGTGGGTGGGGGTTGAGGTTGGATAATCACTACTCCGTGCTATCTGACCTAAACGAGTGTGATTGACTCGCATGTGTTCTTCCTGTCGCCCCTGAACTCCAGCTGCATCAGGGACATGATAGGTCACTGATTTTTATTGAGCCTGTACTAGATGAATTGACCCCGGCCTCTAAGACATCTCCCACTCCCTCCCAAGAGGATCTAAGTGGAGTCTGGATGGGACAAAAAAGAACACTAGAGGCAATTGAGAATCCACTAATATTGAATAGTGACCTAGTGCCAGGTATAGAACCTGAAGATCGTATATACACTTCTGCCATTGACCAGATCCAGCACCAACTGGACATATTGCCATTATCTATTATTTCTTGGAATATAGCTGGCATTGCTAACAAGCTAAATATCCCAGATTGGGTCGATTTTATCGACCTGTACGATATAATATTGTTGCAAGAAACTTGGGCGCTCACCCCAATTTTCCGACAAGGATATCTGAACTTTTATGTCCCAGCCATAAGAAACCGAGTGGGTCGACACTCTGGGGGCCTGTTAATTTGGGTACGACAAACATTGAATTGCTCAGTTAAACAAAGGTCCATACCCTCTAATGATATCCTAGCTCTTGACATTAGCTGGCAAAATGGTCAACAACTAGCCCTGTTCAATCTTTACTCCAGGGGAGTTGGTAGGGGTAAACCATCAGAGACCCTGACGACCCTTGAGCATTATATTGAAATGCTACCAGTGCTTCCCCATGTAATAATAGGCGGGGATTTTAACACCACCTTCGAACCTCTGGGCGAAGAGGATAGGACACTGGCCGAAGATGAGGATACCAAGTGGAGAATTCCCCAACTGGATATCCCAGTTATTAGAAAATGGAGCACAGTAGCAATCCAACTGAAGAGTCTTTGTCTATCAAGAGGCCTTAGAGCAGTAAATGGACGGGCATCCTCTGACTTAATGGGGAAAAACACATTCGACAATGGTCGAGCAGCCAGCAGAATAGATTATATACTACTGGATGTAAGGGCTTGGGATAAATTGGTGGATATGGAAGTGAAAGATAAAATAGAAAGTGATCACAATCCACTGTGCCTGACACTCCATCCCTACCATGAAATGTCCGATCTCCCAAGAGGGAACCAAATGGTGACGCAAGATCTTGTAAGCTCAAACAATCTTCGCCACCTGAAGTGGAGTATGCTCTTGGAAGATGTTGACAACTTAGAGACTCTAAAGGAATTAGTGGCGACTGAGGTATCTAAGATAAAGTGCCATTATGGGAGGACAGATTTTACAGATTACATGATGGCTGCTCACGAGAAACTATTTTCAAAAATCCAAAGTTTCTTTGTTAAAACAGTAGCCCCAAATAAAAAGAAAAAAGTCCAAGAGAGTAAAGGATGGTATGACAGGAGTTGCAGGATATCACGAGACAACCTTAGCGTGGAACTGAGAACAGGAAACACAGCAGCAGTAAGGTTGGCAAGAAACCAGTATAGACAGGCCCAAAAATTGGCAAGGAAGCGTTGGGATGAGGTTTATTGGCGCGAACTCAAGGAGGCGTGTGCCTCTAAGGATTCTAAGCGCTTTTGGTCCACAGTAAAATGGGATAAGGGTGGCACAGCACCCCATCCTATGAACCATGTTCCGAAAAGCAATTGGGTGGAATACTTCCAACCACAGTATGCCTGTAATCCCATATTTTCCATTGGTTGCCCGCCTCCACAAGTCTTTTACAAATCTCCAATATTTGATGAAAAGGATGTGAGTATTGTACTGGATTGTGTGGCCGGGGGCAAAGCTCCAGGCATGGACGGAATTCCGGCTGATATATTTTTATCGGATCGTAATTCCTGGTGTACATACCTTGCATTGCTGGCTAATGCGGTGGCAATGGGAGGGAAAGTGCCTGCCTCTTGGAAGGGAGCCGAAATCATTCCCATATTTAAAAAAGGTGATAGAACCCTGGCCAAAAATTATAGACCCATTAGTTTGATTGATACAGCACAAAAACTAATGGGCCGATTAGTCCAAAATAAACTGCAGCAATGGATCAACGAAAATAATATTTTGTCATCTTACCAAGCTGGATTTCGTCCTCTAACTAGCAGCGTTGATCAAGTCCTCCACTTCTTAACCATCTACTGGAGAAATGTTACCCTAAAGAAGGGGACATTGTATGCAGTTTTTGTGGACCTAAAAGCCGCTTTCGACTTGGTCCCCAGAGAGAAACTTTGGCAGACCTTGGCGGACGTGGGCTTAAGCCAGGAATTGCTCACACTCCTTGTTCGTCTCCACGAAAATAATTTTGCAAGAATAAGGTGGGGCAAGCAAGGAGAAGTAACTGATCCCTTTCCGGTAGAACGTGGGGTGAGGCAAGGGTGTGTCCTAGCACCGACTCTCTTCTCAATCTATATAAACGGCATTGTTGAGCATCTAGAGAAGATTGCTAGTGACGCCCCAGTAATCGCAGGCCCTCGTGTACCTATCCTCATGTTCGCAGATGACACGCTCCTACTTTCCCGCACTCCCAGTGGGCTCCAAAAAGTGGTTGATGCATTTGGTATATTTTGCGACGAGAGGGGCCTTGAACTGAACACCTCCAAAACAAAATTCATGTGCCTCAACCAGCAGTCCACCTTTAAAGGTGTAATAAAATATAAAGGTACACCCCTAGAAAGGGTGGACTCTTTCTCTTACCTAGGCATCACTCTCCAAGGAAAAATGAGTTGGAAGCCACACATAACCACAACTTTACTAAAGTTTAGGCAGCTAGCAGGCGCAATTACCCTAAAACATCGCTCCTCGCTGACAAAGCCAGTAAATTGTGTGTTGGAAATATATTCTATGAAAGTACTAGGGGCTTGTTTATATGGTTCTGAACTATGGGGGTTTTCTAATTTGAGAGAACTGGGCCGAGCAGAAAATAGGTTTTTACGAGGTATTGTGATGGTCCCCCAAAGCACACCCATAATCCCACTAAAATTGGATATGGGAAGAAAAGGAATAGAGGACATAGCGAGGCTACGCCCTCTTCTATATTGGAGACGGATTATGGTGACCCCAGAATTGAGCCATTATGCTGCGGCACTGACGGACGTTATTAAATTCGACCGTTTCCATACTATCCCATGGTTAAGGGAGCTCCGGGGACTCCTTATAAAAATGAATTTGAATTATCTATGGGATACCAAAGACGTAACCTGCTTTCCTACGAAGGCAAAGCTGAAAGACCTATATTGGGAAATGGTATATTTTACAATGTTTAGTGACGTCACAAGTACAAGCCTAACATCTCGCTTCTTGGACATAAAAATGTACCCTTCTTGCGAAATTTTTTGGGATATCATTGAAAAACCCTTTGATAGAAAACTTTATTTTCAATTCCGCATAGGTACACTCCCGGTGAATGCGTTTAAGAAGCACTGGTCCCCAGTATGGGATGAACATTGCCACCACTGTAAAGAACAAATTGAGCACATTTCCCATCTTTTGTTCTGTTGCCCATTGTATTCGTCCCCCAGACGCAAATGGTTAAAACCTGTGTGCTCTAGTTTGGGAACCCGTAGCCAATCCGCAGCCCTAAGGATACTTGAAACAGATTGTTCCATATTGCTTGTGGTTGGGGTAGCAAAATTTTTGGCCTGGTCATGGTCAATTCGTACTCGTTCACTTATGGCAATCGTATCGTAATGAAATTATGTATATTCTCAATCTTGCACTCTCCCATATTAATTATTGTATTTTATTTATAGAAAAATCTATATTTTAAGAAATTTGACAACTTGAAGTACTTGTATTTTTATTATGTATTTACTCGACATTTCATGTTTAATATGTATTTTTATATATAGTATTTATTGTATTAGGGATAGGGGAATGCTTTTATGACAAATGTCGAATAAAGCTTTAAAACTGAACTAATTATGTTGCCGAACTCCTTGCCTACTTGGTCCAATCCTGTGTTCTCCACACCAGAGCAGTTGAACATAATGTCCTCTTTTTATGGCCAGCTTTACACTACACCCCGATTCTCGTCTCGACCAAGTTATCTGAGTACTTTGACATTATACAATTGCTCTAGCTTGACCATGCTACCTGCGCCTATTTAGATTCTCCCATCACCAAAGCTGAAATTGAACAGGTCATCAGTAGCATTCCTAGGGAAAAGGTGCCCGAACTCGACTGACTCACCACTGCCTTTAGCATGGAGTTCGCTCTCTACTGGCCCCACACCTTCTGGAAATGTATCAGGAATCCATGGATATGGACTCGTTGCCACCCTCGTTGGGGGGCAGTTATAACCACACTCTTGAAACCAGACAATGATGCTTATTGTTGTGATTCGTAAAGGTGTGGCTCTGGCAATGTCAAGCGAATAGGGGTATCGGCTTCACTACCAGGGGCCTGGCTGTCTCGATGTGTGCAGATGACATCACTCTAAATGCATGCAACTCTTGTGAAAACCAGGCTACATTGACATGCGAGGTGGTGAAGTTTGGTGGCTGGGCCAAATCCATACAGATAACACTCATCTATTTCCCACTGAGTACCCTCGGAAGTGGGCAGTCTACCTGGTTCAGTATCTGGGTATACGGCTAAGCTGTGATCCAGAGGAATTATGGTGCGCAAATTATGGCCATGTCATAGCTTGGTTGGAGAACAGAGTACCTGTGTCATGAAATCTACTGCTTTCCACTTCTGGCCGTATCATGATTCCAAAGATGATTGTCCTTCCCAAATTCCTCTAACTTTTTTATTAATATACCGCTCCTCCTCACTGCTCGATTACTCAAGCATTTAAAATTTAACATGGTGGCTTTGGTGTGGGCGGGTAGATAGCCGAGGGTTGCCTGGGGCAGACTAGGGGTGCCGAACATGAGGATATATGCTCTTTGTGCCCAAGCTCAGTTTCTTCACTACTGGCTTTATCCAACCCAGTTACAACCACATACAGCAGTTAAGGCAGACCGCGCAGCTCCATGCCCCATATCGACAGCACTATACTTACCGTACAAAGCTCCTAGGGCTGAAATCAAGACAGCTGAGTGTGTGTGTTGGGATAGGGAGGGTTTGAGGAAGAGAGTAGGGCTGACACTTCTATATGCTCCCTCCATTGCACTTGCCAATAATCCAATGATACTACTGCTCTTAGACATGGGTGCTATCACACAAAAGCAACATCAGACTGTTCTTAAAACTTTAACCCGATGACTCATGATGCTTTACAGGGCACCTTTTCATGCCTGACGCTGCCCCTCCCGGCACTGGAACACCTCCTCACCTCACCATCCCGTGTAAACTGATTACTCACCTTTACAATTCTATGCAGTGCTTCTCATCAGTTGCATCCCTGAGGGCACAGGTCGCATGGTAGAAGGACATCACTCCAGCCCTGTCGAACGCACAGTGGTCCTTCTGTTGTGGGCAATAGGAGATACTCTCCCCCAACTATCGACTTCATTTTATTCACTTTAAATTCTTACACCACCTTTACCGCACCCCAATCCAGCTTTTCAAAATGGGCCTGGTCCTGGACCCCTGCTGTTTGTTTTGCAACTTTACCCTAGCTTCCTTTATTCACCTTTCTTGGCAGTGCCCGAAGGCATCATCCTTCTGGGTGGAGGTCTTCACCATCTTCCATACTATCAATGGACAATCACCTTGCTCACCATTTTAGTTGGCCTATTGGGATAAGTTAAAGACACACCCAGCACTTGCCACCACCTCACTGCCATGTTACGTCTGTTGGTTAAAAGCAGGGTTTCCATACACTGTGGTAGGAAAGCCGACCCCTTCACTCAAGCATGGCTGCGTTATGTGGCATATTGCCAGGACAGTTGTCTAACTTTTGGGAACTAATTTAATTATTTATTTTGTTTTTAAAGTTTTATATATTTGATTTGAATAAGCTTTATTTCGATACATGGATATCATAAAAGCACATAAGATTATAATAATGTGGGCAATCATAAAATCAAAGATTTAGAAGTAACAACATCGCCAAGGTTCCTAAGCAGATAAAATTTAAAAACACATATAAACATAATAAATAGGACAATTGGATTAAAAAGATATTTCAGAGTAATTAAACTGCATTACATTTGGACTGCGAGACGCTTGGATCTTAGAATCCAGGCCCACCTCAAGAACTTGGAGAGTGCACACACGTACAGGGTTCTGGTATCTGATCTAAAGATACGCAAGGCTTGATTATAGTCTCTGATCCCCATATTTCTGCACAAAGGTTTAAGCCAAAATGACCTTGGGTGTTTATATTCTGGGCAGGCAAATAAGATATGTGCTATTGATTCCGGTTTGGTCTCGCAGAAAGGACAGAAAGGCGGTGTTTGGAGAGGGGGTTTCCAGCGCGCGGTTAGTTCGCGCACCGGAAGGGTACCAACCCTAAATTTAAAATAGAGTGCACGATCAGAAGGTTTCTGGATAATATCAAGGTAAGGCTCATAGCGCACTTCTTCTTTGAGCCTTAGAAATTCAATGGTGCATCTAGCACCATGGGAACTTGAGTTCCTCCTCGCGGTAACCCATCTCCAATAAATTAGCTTCAATTCAGATTTAGGTGGAGAAGTTCTATTTACCCAGGCATCCTTTAGGCCAAGGTCAAACAGTAAGGACTTAACATCCCTTAGCCACTTGATCTTATGCCAATATGACATAGAAAGAATTTCGGACAAACCCTCAGCATACTTCACAAGCTCCGGGGTATGCCAGAGTCGGGCCCAAAGAAGGAGGGGGCGAACTCTTGCCGTATCCTTTAGAGCCTGGCACCCTAAGTCCATCAGCAGGGGAGTAACAGGTGTACTCTGGGGGAGTGCCATCAATTCCTTAAGGAAGGTCGACTCGGATTTGGCGAGCTGATCAATATTATTCATACCCCATAATTCAGCTCCATAGAGTGCTGAGCTTACACCTCTAGCTTTATATATCGTAAGGGCGGGAGCTATTGGTCTAGAGGAGGAAGAACGATGCTCTCTAAGGAGGGCTCCAGTAATCCGCTTATGATTTAGGAGCATCTTGTGTATGTGTGATGACCACTGCATTTTGTCCGAAATACGGATGCCCAAATAGTCAAATTCTTTTACCCTTTCCAAATTGTCTGAGTTTAGTATAGGGGGCCGACCTAACTTCTTTGGTGGATTCAGAATTAGGTATTTGGTTTTAGAGGAGTTTATTATAAGCCCTCTATTGGTACAAAAGGATTGGAAGCTGTTCAGGAGGGTTTGGAGGCCCATCGGTGATTTATATATTAAGAGGGTGTCGTCGGCGAACAGGAGAGTTGGAATACGTTCGCCCGCCAGGGATGGTGCCTCAGAAGGAACATGTGCCAAGTGCTCCACTACACCATTCACATAAAGTGAAAATAGAGTAGGGGCAAGAACACATCCCTGGCGGACACCCCTGTTCACTGGAATTCTCTCTGTTTTTTGGCCTTGGGAACCCCAGCGTACCTGAGCGAAATTCCCCTCATGTAATTTAAACAGAAGAGCCAACAGATAGGGTGGAATCTTCATAGTGGCGAGGACATTCCAAAGGGTAGAACGGGGGACTAGGTCGAAGGCTGTTTTAAGGTCTATAAAGGCAAGGTAAAGACTACCTTTCCCAAGAAAAACAACCTTCCAGTAAATAAGGAGCAGTCTGAAGACTTGCTCTAAAGTACCAGTCCCGGTTCTAAAGCCCGCCTGGTAATCCGAGAGGATGTTATTGTCACTTATCCAAGATAGCATCCTTTCCAGGATCACCGTCCCTATAACCTTCTGAGGTGAGTCTATCAGGCTAATAGGGCGATAGTTAGCCGGGTCATCCCTGCCTCCCTTCTTAAAAATCGGAACTACCTCGGCCCCCTTCCAAGAGTCCGGGACCGGTGCTCCATTCATGATGGCATTAATTAAAGTTGAAAGAAGCTTCGCCCATCTTACTGGGTCAAGTCTAAGTATATCCCCGGGAATACCATCAGGGCCTGCTGCCTTCTGGGGGACAATGGATTTAATGGCATTAATCACTTCCCCTTCACTAAAGGGATTGGTGGATGCTAAATCCTTGGCGGGGGGAGCCTCCAACCAAAGAAGCTCACCCTCACTCTCAGGGCAAAATGAATAGAGCTTGGAGAAATGGTCAAACCAAGCCGCACAGGGGATGTTACAAGTGATAAGATCTTGATCAGGTCTATTCTTTGTCCTAATAGTACTCCAGAAGAGGCCAGAATCCCGTTTGAGGGTAGCTTCCTTTAGTGTCTGCCAATATGAGTCTTCCCAAGCCTTTTTAGCACCAGCCACACTAGTCCTATACTCTCTCCTAGCCAGCTGGATCTCAGAAATAACTCTGCTTTTAAGGGCTACAATTAAGGCCGATTTCTTCAACCTGCAATCTTGTGAGTACCAGCCTCCTACTGAGTTCTGCTTTCCCCCCCCTGCTAGTTGTCTGCCTTTGCCTTTTACTAAAAATAGGGACCCCAAATCTTTAATGAGGCCTTGGAAAAGCGTAGAAACCTTAACATGATAGGTCTCATGGGAGTATAGGGAGGCTAACTCTTCTTGTGCACCACACAAGATGGATCCAATCGACTGGACTTTTATCTCATCGAGCATCACTTTGCGGCATTTAAGGCGCCTCTCACAATTAGATGGACATACCTCAAGGGTAGTCATGAGTGGGCCGACTGGCAAGATCGTGGCGCCAGTATCTTTCTCCCAAAAAGGATGTATGCTTAAAGATAGCTGGTTGTGGTCGCTATCAGCAGACGAGATTACTTCCATGTCTTGGACAAATGGCCATAGTTTAAAATCAAGGAGGATGTAATCTATCCTTGAAGTATGGCCTGTCCTGTTGTAAGTGTGGGCACCATGTTGGTCCGACCGAGTTCTACCATTAGCCGCCCTTAGACCAAACTCCAGTGTCAAAGAGTTCATGAAAATGACTGTCTTTGACCATCTTGTAATGGGAGGCAAAGATAATAAGGGAATACCTCTTTTAGCATCGTCCTCCAGAAGCTCTGGGGAATCTAGCACAGAAAGAGGCTCAAAGGAGCAATTAAAGTCTCCTGCAATCAGAACATGAGAGGCCTGGGGACACTTACGCAATTCCTGTTCGAGGGACATAAGAGTGGATGACAAAGCTCCCCCACTTAAGCCTCTAGCATAGACATTGATTAAAATAAGAGACTTATTGCCCTGTGCTCCCTTAATAGTAATCCTTAATAGATCAGGGGAAATATGGAGGGCCTGCTTGACGGTACATCTCAAGGAGATACTAACCCAGATGAGGAGACCGCAAGAGGGGCGGCCTCTCCCAGACGGGGATAAGATGGCCGGTTCAAGAAAGGTAGTGTAGCCCACCATATGGTGGGGCACTGTACTCCATGTCTCCTGAAATATACAAATACAATAAGGCTCAATTGAGGAATTCCAAGCTGGGAGATCTAATTTGCTCGAAAGGCCAGCTACATTCCAGCTTAGAATCTTCAAAGGAAGCTCAGTTATGGGGGGATCACAGAAGGGTGAAGGAATAATAAGATTAGGGACACCCTGCTGATAGGTGGGTAGCGGGGCTAGTGGGAGGTCGGCGCTGGGCTGGGGGTATAGTCCAGGCTGTGGCCTCTGGTTAGAGTCACAAGATAAAGAAAGGTTGGAAAGGTAATCCCCAGACAATACAGGGGAGGTCATCACTGCGTTATTAATAGCCTCCCCTGAGAGAATACAGGGATCAGCCATAGGCAGGGTTCCATGTCAGTATGAATCGTGCTGGAAATATGGTTCTCTATGTCTATTAAGGGAAGGAATAGTAAGGTCAGTAGCTCTGTTCAGCTGATCCCTATCATCATAGCACCCATCATACGCTGTATGGGAAAGAAACCGTGAATGCTGGGAGTAAGAAAAATCTGAATAAAATTGGCTTAGGTCATAACAGCCTATGCCATTCTGAGCAGGGCCAGCATGATGATTGCAAATAAACCTTGGGACCCTTGGGTCTCTAAAATTTACAAGGATGCAATCCCCAGATACATTTTTGCATCTATTACCCACCCAAGAAACTCTTCTAACGTGGAGAACATGACCATCCAAATGCCTCGGGAGCGGCCTATTATTGTTCAGCCAATATGTTGTTTTGTTTTTCAATTCGGAGAAGGATTCACGTTTACCAACTTTGAGATGGGGAACTCCCACTAGGACAACCACGTAAGGCAAACACTCGGGTGGTAAATTAATGTGTGGCAAAACTTGCTGAGTGTTGGTAGAGTTGGCATTCATGTGGGCAAGAGCAGGGCTCACAACAGGAGATATATGTTGGTTCGTAGTGGGCTCCGTCTCATGAGATGATGCTCCTGCACTCGCATAACGTGATGCCGGGCCATAAGCTAAAGTTTCTTTATTCTTCGGTTTGCTATTCCGAGAAAGAGAGGATGGTACTGATTTATGGGGTGCAGTGGGTGGTACGTTCTTGGGCCTAGTGCTTGGGATGGTATTAGAATTTAACAAGATAGGCGGGGAAGTAAACTCACTTGACGTCATCAGAGTGGGTTGAGCAATAGCAGAATTGTCATGGTTAATCTTCACATGCAACTTGATCAGAGATTTAAGGGAGAAGAAATTATCTAGGGAGGCCTGTTCAAACCTCTCAAGCCTCTCAGACAGAGTCCTCACCCTTTCGATCAGAGGGAGCATAAGGGATTTAAAAAGAAGTTCTAATTGATCAATTATAGAAGATTGAGACTCGTGGCCATGGGCACCTAAATCGGAAGATAGGTGTTCTGCAGATGAAAGGTCAAAGGCTGGATTAGTAGAAAGCCTAGGCGATAGGTGATGATTACTCTGGAGGCAAGAAGAAGAAGAGACTGTGCGTCCAGAGTTGGTATTATTTTTGTTACATGGCTTGGATTTTTGTTTCTTAGAACCTTTTTGGGGGTCCCCCTTGTGACTGCTACCTACTCTTTTCCTTTTGCTAGGAACAACTTTTGGTCCTACAGTAATAGGTGCCTCAAGAGGAGAGGTAAGAGCGTGAGCTGTTACTGGAATAGCTGACGACTCAGAGGAAGCTGGGTGAGCTACCTGCATGGGAAAGCAAGGAGAATCTAAATGAAGAGGAGGTCCGTTACCAACAGAACTGTTGGTAATTGCGTCTCCGCTAGGCTCCACAGACTGCGTGAGACCTGGACTAGACGCAATAATCTGTGCAGGTCCTGGCAAGGGGGAGACTGCTAGGGCTATGTTACCCAGTGACGACCTCTTAGTATACAACGGATCAAGTGATAAGCGCAGTTCTGTGATGGCGATTTCTTTTTCCAGCACAGAGCAAGCACGTATAATAAAATGGTCTAAAGTGCCGCTAACAGTGCGATCACCAATCCCACCTCCCTTTCCCGAACGTGTGAACATAGCCATGAATGCAGAAAAAGTGACCAGGATTGCACACAGAACACGAGTGTCTATTGGAGTGCTCTGTGCCAGGAGTTTATACCAGAGTCAGCGTGGTCGTTCGTAAAAACCAAAAAGGGTGGCCCAGCCGTGCATTCACAGAGTATAATAGCACACACCAGTGTTCAGAAAGTCACAAACAGTACCAACAGTCAGGCTTTACCTTGTGTAGCACAACACAGATGTAAGGGGGATAGGCCCAGCCCGGCCTCCGTCGGCCCCGGACGGCCACAGACGGTCCCGCCCTTGTCCCGGGCTTCTCCCGGCGCTACCCGCGCGCGATCCCGCGACGCGGGAGCGGCGTCGTTAATTTAAGCGCCTCCTGGCACGCAACTCTCGGTCAGGTGGTTCATGACCGCTAGAGCTCCTGGGACATGTGGTCCTGTCTCCCCACTGTGGCCGCGCTAGATGGTGGTGCGGCGGCGGGAGACCGGGACAGCTTCGGGCAACAAGGCAGCAGGAGCAGGCAACAGGGTCCGCGGGACGTCAGGCCCAAAAGAAACAACTTGCCAGGTAGGTTGCGAGAAGGAACCCGCTCTGCCGAAGCGGCGTCGTTAATTTAAGCGCCTCCTGGCGCACAACTCTCGGTCAGGTGGTTCGTGACCGCTAGAGCTCCTGGGACATGTGGTCCTGTCTCCCCACTGCGGCCGCGCTAGATGGTGGTGCGGCGGCGGGAGACCGGGACAGCTTCGGGCAACAAGGCAGCAGGAGCAGGCAACAGGGTCCGCGGGACGTCAGGCCCAAAAGAAACAACTTGCCAAGTTTTATATAGCGCTGGCTCCACCAGGGGTATCAGAGCGCTTAGCTTTGTTAAGATGATGTTCAGAAGAATACAGAACAATTGTTTCAAAAGCAGCAGTCAAACATGATACACACAAATAGCATAATGAGTGCTATAGAGTCATTGGAGAGAGAGAGAAAGAAAGGACAGTTTAAGAAGAACTAGCATCCAAAGGATGATGTAACAAATTATACTACTGTAAACATATGGTAGGTTCAGTGATCAGACTCAAGCTGGCTGGTAGGGTGCGTGAGTAGGGTGGGATGTGGTTTGTAACTTGTTAGGATGAGGAGAGAATGGCCAGTTTAAGAAGAAATAGCATCAAAAGGATGACATAAAAAATGATACTACTGTAAACATATGGTAGGTTCAGTGGTCAGACTCAAGCTGGCTGGTAGGGTGGGATGTGGGCTGTTGGGATGAGGAGAGGATGGAGGCAGGGGGATGAGGGGGTGGGAGGGGTTGTATGGTGAAAGGGGAAGAGGGGGACGGCATTTGGGAGAAGGGAGAGTGTAGCAAGTGCAGTAAGAGAGGGATTATGTACCCCAGTATTTGTTGAGCAGGTGTATTTTAAGGTCTTTTTTTGAAATTGACATAAGAGGGGTTTTCTCGTTGATTTTTAGGTAGGGCATTCCAGATGCTGGGGGCCTTTCCAGAGAAGGAGCGGGATTGAGAGGCTTGTTTTTCAGAAGAGGGGGGGATGAGGAGAAGAGAGTTGGTGCTTCTCAGCGGGCGGGCGCAAACCGCTTTGTTGAGTTTGTTTGAGAGGTAAGGCGGGGTCTTTTGGTAAAGGGTTTTGTGCATAATGCAGGCAATTTTGTAGGAGGATCTGCTTTGAATTGGAAGACATTTAATGACCTTGAGGGCAGGTGAGATGTGGTTGAAGCGTTTACAGTCCGTTGTAAGCCTTGCCACTAGGTTGAGGACAGATTTGAGGGGGGCAAGGTGAATTTTGGAAGTTCCGGAGAGAAAAGCGTTTCCATAGTCAATTTTCAAGAGGACTAGAGATTGGACAACCAATTTGAAATCTTCCACTGGAATAAAAGGTTTGAGTTTTTTGAGATGTCAGAGTGCTCCCTTTGCCAACTTTTTTATATGGAAATTAAGCGTTAGCTTACTGTTGATGGTGATGCCAAGAGATTTTACTGATTCGGCGAGGGAACGAGAACAGTTTAGGGCATTAAGGTCAGCGATCCAGGTATGAATGGGGAGCGTTTTTTTTTTTTAGGAGCGAAAAGAATGATTTCAGTTCTGTTTGGATTGAGTTTGAGATGATTGGAGTAGAACCAGGATTGGATCTTAGTTAGGGCAGTGTTGAGGTGTAAGATATCGGAGTGGGATTTAATTTTATAGTACAGTTTAGTGTCATCAGCATACAGGTGGTAGTTAATCATGTCTTGTTTGAGTATGAGGGTAAGGGGTTCAATAAAGAGGTTGAAGAGAGCGGGAGAGAGGATAGATCCTTGTGGGACACCGAGGGAGACAGGTGTGGGGCAAGAGAGGTAGTTTTGAATTTTAATTTGTTGGGTTCTGTGTTGGAAGTAGGAGGTGAACCAGTTAAGGACAGTGCCATTTAAGCCGAAACGATCTTTGAGTACATTAAGTAAGGTTGAGTGGTTAACTGTATCAAATGCAGCAGTGAGATCGAGAAGAATGAGTAGGCAGGACTCCCACTTATCCAGGGCGAGGTGGATGTCATCCACTATATTAAGCAATGCAGTTTCTGTGCTGCAACCTTTGCGGAAGCCGGATTGTAGGGGGTCGAGTAGGTTGTAAGTGTCAATGTGTTTATCTAATTGAAGAAGGGCACATTTTTCAAGGGCTTTGGAGAGAAGGGGAGGTTGGAGATGGGGCGGAGGTTGTTAGGGTCATTAGGATCGGCCTTGGGGTTTTTAGGGATGGGTGTGATTTGTCCAAGTTGGAGGGAAGCAGGGACGCACCCTGTAGAAAAGGAGGAGTTAATGATATAGGTTCAGTAAGGGATGATGACGTGCTTTAGATCATGGCGAGGGAAGATGGAAGTGGGTCTTTTTTGTGAGAGGACGGTTTTAATTTGGATAAGATGTTAAAGACTTCTAGTTCTGACACAGGGTTGAAATTGTGCCAGGAGGCATTGTTTTAAAGCAGAGGTTTAGAGAGGCAGGATTCAGACAGCGAAGATGAGGGGAGGAATAAGGACGGAGTGGGGGTAGTGTTAGGGGGTAGTGTGGTGTTGAGGTAGCATCAGGAGGACATTGGGGGTGTGGGGGCTGAGTTATCTGGAAGGAATGATCAACTTTGAAAATTGTTTCAATGAAAAAGCTTGCAATTTCTTCACATTTGTTAGTGGAGGCCAACACCTTGAGGGGGGCCGGGGAGGTTTGGTATCTAACAATGTTGAATAGTTCCCTGGGTCGGTTCTTTGCCTGGGTGTAGGAGAGTAGGATCTGCACTTATGTCGCCCCCACTTTTTTTCTGATGTATACACTGGTTTCTGGCTATAGTCAGTCTGGGTCCCTGCTAATCAGGGCCCCAGTCTCTCTGTTCTCTCTAAACAACTTTGAGTGCATACTAGATGGACTAGTGATTGGATACTGTGGTACCTTATGAGCCCCTAGTATATGGTACCCTAGGTACCAAGGGCATAGGTACTTCACAGGCCTACCAGGGGCTGAAGCATGTATTATGCCACCCCTGGGAAGCAGACTAAATCTGACACCACAGGCCTAATACTGCAGCCTGGGTGGGGTAGTGTTAGCACTCCTCACTGAGGTATAGGTCCCTATATCTCACCATACACACACATATAAACCTATCAGCCACCCTTATCTATGGCAGGCCCTATCAATCCTGAGGGCAGGGTGCTTGGTTTACAATGTGAAGGGATGCCTCTGCCTGAGCAGGGTCCCTCTGCAGCTGACAGAGTCTATTCCTTGTGGCTGTTTGTGAATGCGGTTAAGCCATATACTCTTAAGTGCATTATAACCTCCCGGTTAATGCTAACTTTGGAATGACTGCATCAAAACATGTTGTGTTTGGTGTCAAACAACTTGGAATCATACCCCCACATCAGTCCATGATGTGGGAGTATGATCCCACCCTTCTAGAGGGGACGACATGTACCTACTGTGGTAACACGGTAGAAATCTGAAAGAGCCCTGCCATCACAAAATGGATGCCACCAGCACAGACACTGGGCTGCCCTCCTGCTGCTGCCCGAAACTCGCAGTGGAGGAGGCCCAACTATAGGCATCCAGTCACAGGGAGGTGTCACGACCTTCCGGACAGGATTTAGTGTATTGGGGCTGGGTGGGTGCACTTCTAGAGTGCTTTGAAGTCCTGCACTGGGGGAGCAGTAGGCTCCTCTGTACATATGCCAGCTCAAACCAGTTCAGGGGCTGCCTGTCCCTGCTCTGGCGTGAAACTGGACAAAGGGAAGTGGGTGTAACCACCCCCTACCCTGACCCTCCCAGAGGAGTGGTCATAGAGCTAGTCCCTCCCCTATCTTCAGTATAAGCTAGCCAACCTTGCCATTGCATAGTAGATAACCCTGGATGACGCTCTACAAAGAAGAATTCTGGCCCTTCGACGTTCCACTACCTTTGGAAGACAGAAGAATCTCCCTTGGAGTCAAGGAGTGACTCCCCTGCTTGGCAGGCACCAAAAACTTGAATCAATGGTCGCAAACTTTCCCGCTCCCACCGGAGTCCGAAGTCCCTGCAGCACTGGAAGTAGATTTCCTGACTTCTTGACGGCCATTGTGAGTCCCCAGCAGAGGTGAGGCGAGTGGACCCCACGAGTGACGAGGAACAGCAATAACTGGGTACCGTGCACTATTGTCAAGTGCAACCCCTTCACAACATTCTACAAACTTGAGCTTTGAACCACTTGTGGCCCAAGCCTCCAGCAGGTTTTGCAGCAAAAATCAGAGGCCTACCCCATCCGAGTGACCGTGGGCTCCTGTGAAGCATTTCCTCAAGAGGCATCTTTGCGATCCCTTGCCTGCTGGCTTGTGGGTCTCCCAAAGACTTTCCTATCAACTCAAAGGGCTCCCCTGGTTGCTCCAGACTCTTCGCTGAGTGAGTCTCTCAGACCTTGCTGGTCTGCACCATCGACTTTCTTCACTCTACACAAGACTTGCTGTTGCCAAGGCTTGTTGGCTCCAATCTGGTTGACGATACCGCCATCAGCTGCAGACATTGTGGGACACTCCAAATCCAGCTACTGGTCATCATCGATCTCTCCTGGACCTCATGAGCAAAGAGTCAAAACACCCTTGATCACCTGAAATCACCCGACATCCGTGGGCATTCATCTTCCTGGCCCCGGGTCACTGGCAAGTGACTGTAAACACTGTCCCTTCAATTTTCAGGTCATCTGCATCTCGAATCCAGCCTTGGATTCCACCAGACACTTCTTCAGTTGCCGCAAGGAGCAAATCTTCTTTGGTCTCCATAGAAAACAGCGACGCGACCCGACACCAAAAGACACCTATGCACCCAGCTTCCCTGGGTGAGGTAACTCGTGCACTCCGGTGCCCTAGTGTGTGTTGGCCCTTGAATTACTTACCTTGTAAGTGGCTTGCTTGTAGACTTCCTCGAAGTACCCTAAAACTTCAAACCGCGACTAGCTCCATTGGAATCAATAGGGAACCCGCGGCTGTGTTCGCACACTCCATGCGTCTCCCGTGGGTCTGTTACTTACATGCTTTCACTGCAGTAGTGAAGCCCCAGCGATTCTACAGGCCCTAGACTTTGTCACTCTGCAAGTCGACTTTCCGAAACCTCTTTTTTAGTATATGGTCTGGTACTCCCCTAGGGCCCCAACCATATTTGTGCTTAACTTATTGTGAAACTTTGATATTTGAATGTGTTCCTGGCTTCTAATCTCATAAAGAGATTAGTAGAGTGTGTCTAGAAATAAATACATATATATTTGATATATATACCTGTGTGGTGTCCTTTCATTTGGTAATTCAAGAGATTATAAGGTAAAACAAGATGCTTTACATTCCTCTGAGACTTAGCCTGAAGGCTGCTCTCCACAGCTACCACTAGGATAGCTTTCTTTAAAAGGTTGTCTTAAACCTATCTACCATAAGAGTCGAATTGGACTGGTGCAAGGTGGCCACTATAACTAGTGACCAGCATATGTCAGGTCAACTTCTCACACCGGGTGAGTTGCGAGCGGAGGAAAGATGTCTTTCTGAGAAAATGGGTTTTTTGTAGATATAGCTAGCGGTTCTAAGGAGTGCAAGATGGGAGGGGGAAGGATGTTGTCTCCATGTTCTATTGGCGAGTCTAAGTGAGCGTCTTTCATCGTTGAGGTCAGAGGTAAACCATGATTTGGAGGAGATATTTTTTAGTGTTTTAAGTTTGGGAGGGGCAAGTTGGTCTAAAACCTCAGAGACAGTTTTATTAAAGTACTCTGTGAGTTGATTTGCATTGAGAGAGGGTGGGGTGAGACGAAGTTGGGTTTGGAGTTTGGACTCGAGTGCGCCAGGAGGGATTTGCTTAAGATTTCTATTCGTAATCGTGGTTTTGTTGTTTCTAGCTTGGGCGGGAGGGGTTGATGGGGAAATCTTGAACAGTATGAGGTGGTGGTCAGACCTATCAATAGGGATGATTTTGGATAGGGATGCCAGATCCTCGTTAGCGATGATGGCATTGAGAGTAGCTCCTTTGGAGTGGGTTGGGGAGTGGCAGAGTTGTTTGAGGTCGCTAATCTCAAGAAGATTAGTGAGAAGGTTAATTGTGGGATCCTTGGGTTCATTCCAGTGAAGGTTAAAATCTCCTAGGAAGAGATTTTTAGAGTTAGAAAGTAGCGATTGGGTAAGAAGGTCAGATAGTTCTTCAGCGAAGGACAGAGGTTCACCAGGTGGGTGATAGATGTTGTGTAGTCATATTGGGGGAGAGCCCTTCATCTTAAGTTTGGATCCAAGGTATTCAAATATTGTGTAATCCGTGATCTTGGCTAGGGAGAGTTGGAGTTCTTTTTAAAAAATAATTGCTAAACCTCCTCCTATTCACTCAGATCTGTCTTTCTGAGCGGCAGTTCACGAGCATGCAGGTCAGGTGTTTAGGGTTAGAATTGGGAAGCGGGCATGGGTGAATGGCGGTGAGTTGGGGGGGGTCTGGGTGACCCGAGAGAGGAGTGGATTCTGCTGATCCCCATGATAACAGGGATGTTGGATGGAGGGAAGGAAGAATCTTTCAGGGAGGACTTATTTAGATAGGAGTCGCAAATGTCAGCTAGGTTGGAGGCGAAGTAGTCATTCAAGGTGCGAAGAGGTCTGTGTGTACGGTTGAGAAGAGGGGAGATTTTCCAATGTTTGGGATAAGGGCTTTTAAGAGGGCCAGAGCACGGAGAGGACCATGAGGGGCGGGTTCTAGGGTTGGGGGATTTGAAATTTTTTAAATCTTCTCTAAGTCGGGCAAGTTCTGTAATCAAGGTAGAGATATTGCGTTCAATGTTGCAAAGTGTCTGGGTTAAAAGAGAGAGGTGGGGTGTGGTTGGGGCAGGAGGAGGGGAGGAAGTATGGTCAGAGTTGGCTGGGGTGGTCAGTTTGGAGTTAGGAGAGGGCGAGAGGTCAGGAGGGGAAGTGGTTGGGGCAGGGGGAGGGGAAGGGGTATGGTTAGAGTTGTCTGGGGGGCGGTTTGGTGTTCTGAGAGGGCGAGAGGCTGTGGGGACGACAGGGGTGGTACTGAGACTGAGGGAGGGGAGATGGTGAACGGAGTGTGAGGAGACACAGCATCAGAGTTGGGGGTTGGAGTGTAGATCTGGGAAGGAGGAGAAGGGGCAGGAAGGGGTGTAGTAGCTCGGGGGAGAGGAAGAGCTTGTGAACTAATGATGTTACACTTCTGCCCCAAGGATATATGGGAGCCTTTTGCCTCCTTTCTTCACAGCAGGGGCTCTAACACACCTTTGGAGGATGTATGGGTGGATGGGGGGCACCCAGACAGGGTGGTGACTGTCATTGGCTTTTTTTTGCACTCTGGGTTGAGCAGCAATGTGATGCTGTCCAGCCAGCAATGTTTTTACTTCAGTGCCTCGCTATGCATTATAAATGCTCCTCCTATATTGTGTCTATGTAATCCTTTTATTGTGGCTTCATCAACCTTGCACTGACATTCTCAGCATGTGCTACTACTAGTTTCTATGTCAGACACTTTGAGCAGCTATGTGTTTATTAGGTTTCAGTAAGGATTCTATAACCTATGGCGTTGTTCCTTTTAGAAATGGGATTTCTGGTTGGCTAGGGCATGCGCCTAAGCCAGGCGAAAACCACCACTGTAGTCAGGGCATGGGAGCTACACACTGAAGATAACCCCTGCTCACCCCCTTGGTAGCTTGGCAGAACATTCAGGCTTATCCCAGAGGCAATGTGTAAAGTGTTTGCCTAACACACTCACAAAGCAGCGACACACTAGGCACACCACAAAAGAAACTCCACACAAGGGAGGCACAATCAATGCTGCAGACCCACTAGCAGCATTTGATTTACAGGCCTGGGCACACACAGTGCACTGTACTAGGGACTGACTAGTACATCAAATATGCCAATCATGGAATCACCAATCCATACACCAATTTCAATGGTAGCACTTGCACTTTGGCACTAAACAGCAGTGGCAAAGTGCCTAAAGCATCTGGACCAGCAAAAATGAAGTCCAACACACAGCAAAATAACGGGAGGCAAAGGCAAAAATACTGGGGAAACCCATGCAAATGAAGCCAGGTCTAACAGTGGCTTTGTCATGTTTCATGTTTTTGGAATTGTAATGAAAAGCCTTATATAATGGTAAGGTTGCATTTTTTATTACAATTTTGAAAATACCACTTTTAGCAATTTTGCATTTTTCTGCCCTTTTGTGCCTGGAGCCTGGCTTGGGTCACATGATTGGGTGTAACTGAAACACTTTGTGGATTCCTCCCAGACAGTCACACAATAGAGGGAAAAGGTGTGCCTGAATGGGCCATCTGCTGGTAGGACAGAGGGTGGGCAAGCTGAGCACAGCCCTTCTTACAACTAAAAAGCCTGCGTTCTGCCTTCACACAAAGGCCTAACAACCCCACATTGTTACTGCAGGCAGCTTGGAGTTAGGTCAGTTTGAGACAATGTGATTTGCACATTGTGTTTCCCATGCTCCTGATCGGAGGGCGACACCCACTCACAACCTATACCAGTTGGATTGGTATACTACAGAAATATCACATTGCTATCTTCAGAGTGCCACAAATCATTTATTTGAATTTATATACTTAGACTTAGAAATTACTTTATTCGGTCTGTTTTGTGATCTACGGATCATAAAAGTACAAACAGATATAAATACATTTAAAACCATATTAAGTTAAATAGATCGAATTCAGCTACAATCTGACAAATTAATTAGTCAAGGTAAAAAATCACCACATCATCTAAGTCTTTTAGAAACCACTTGAAGATATATAAACATGTTAAATAACAATTTCAGTAACAAAAACAACATGACAATCAATCATTCACATATAATCATAAAATAGCCTGTGGATAGTTAGCCATTAAAAACAACTCGCTTAACATGCTTCATGTGCAGTGAGAGTTATATTTTTCCTACTTCTTCGGCAAGCTAGCAAAAAGAGGTTGTCGCAACACAGATATTAGGATCCTCAAGTTGTTTTATATACAATAATGCTGGATGGCATTGCCTAAACTTTACCTTCTTTAGGATTGGGAGGATAATTCTATCTCTTTCCTTCTTGTAAAGCCCACAGGAAAAGAAGGTGTGAAGGTCTGACTGCATCGACTCCCTATCACATAGTCATGCAGAGAGATTTGAGCTCATATACCTTCTTGAAGGATGACCGAGCATCAATGTAGCTAAGTTTAATCGGAATCTCAACAAATAAATCTGTGTTGTTTATTTCTGATATTGTATAGATAGGAAAAATCCCCCACAATTATAGGTGGTAATTGGAAGTATAGCATTACTGATTTCTTCAGCCGATTTCCTTCCTGGCGCTCATATGCCGACTTTGAGAAGATAATTTCCTTTAGTTTGGGCTTTGGAGTTATTCTGCACAAGTTGGGACTGGTGAACAGTTCCTCTAAACCTACAGCAGCTAGGTTTACCCTCACATACTGAATCCAAGGGAATTTACATGCATTTTCCATAGCAATACAATTTTTAATTATAAGCTGCGTTAAATCTACTGTATCTCTGTGCCATATTGAGTGCCACAAAAGTATTGGGGCGACCTTGATAATATCTGTTATATAGGGTAGTCCTACTTCCGTGTGGCAAATGTAATTCGAACATGATCTGGGGAGAGAAAGTACTTTCTTAAAAAATCGTCTTCTAGATTTTGAAGTTGCATTACCGGGACCATTCCCCATATACGTGTCCATATGTGGCTGCAGAGAGTGTCTTTGCCTGGTATATTGACTTTATAATGGCTAGTGGTTTTGTGCCCAGTCTGCTAGCAAAATAATTTATAGCTTCCATACTCCTTTCCATCTCCAGAGCTCTATTTTCCACCATGTTAGCCCAGGACTGTTTTTTATCAAAATGGACCCCTAGATATGAGAAAGAGTCAATCACCTCTAGTCTCCTTTGGCCTAGAGAAAAGGATTGCGGTCTCTTTACCACAGGGGTACCTACTATAAGTACCAAGGACTTTGCTTCATTTACTTTTAGACCCACTGAATCGATATGGGAAGCATAGACAGTTATCAATCGTTGAAGGGCCACCCCTGTATGAATTATTAATACCGTGTCATCCGTATATGCGAGAATCGGTATAGTTTGTCAAAAGTGGGCACGTCTAATATTTCTCCAGTCAATGCGGCACCAATCCAGTTTGTTTATAAAGAAAAGAGGAAGGGAGCGAGAACGCACCCCTGCCTTACACCCCTTGCGATCTTAAATAAGTGTGTGCACTCCCCGTCCTTACCGTACCTAACACTGACAGTCGCATTTGAGTACAGCTGCCAAATAAAACGGGTGAGTTCGGGGTGCACCCCCATTTTCTCCATTATCTCCCACAAAGGAGGATGGTTTACGCAGTCAAAAGCAGAACTTAGACCCATAAAACCCCAAAAGATCTGCCCTTGTTTTGTTCTTGTATATTTAATAGTTACCATAGCTAGTTTGAAGCACTGGTCTATAGTGCCTCTACCAGCCTGAAAACCACATTGCGCCAGCATCATGATCTCATTCTCCTTTGCCCACTCTTCTAACCTATTTAATAGTAGGCATCCCATTAGCTTTGCCGTAGTATTCAGTAATGAAATAGGTCTGTTGTTCCGTGGTTTTAGTTTGTCTCCCTTTTTATATATTGGAACAATAATACTCGTGTTCCATGAGGCTAGTGGGGGTGGTTTTAGCAATTTCATTAAAACCATTGGTTAATAGAGGGGCCGATAAGTCCTGGTGGCCGAGAAAGAAATCTATGGGGACACCATCAGGCCTGGAGCCTTACCACTAGTGTACTTACCCAGTCCCCTAGTAACCTCCTGTACTGAAAAGGTCAGATATTCATTTAATGGTCTTTCTATGTCAGGACCGTTAGACCCAGAAATTTTATTTGAGCCAAAAATCTCTTCGAAGTGGGCTACCCATTGATCTTCGCTTACATGAGTATCTAGAGAATGGTCAGTTTAAAAAAAAAAAGGAGCATTGATCACTCTCCAAAAGTCTTTTGAATTCTTGGAGGCGGCCGCTATCTCCAGTAGTTCCCATGCTTTCTTATGTGCCTTTGGCCTGGCTTGGGTCACATGACTTGGTGTAACTGAAACACTTTGTGAATTCCTCCCAGACAGTCACACAATAGAGGGACAAGTTGTGCCTGAATGGGCCATCTGCTGGTAGGATGGAGGGTGGGCGAGCTGAGCACAACCCTTCTTACAACTGAAAAGCCTTCGTTCTGCCTTCACACAAAGGCCTAACAACCCCACATTGTTACTGCAGACAGCTTGGAGTTAGGGCAGTTTGAGACAAAGTGATTTGCACATTGTGTTTTCCATGCCCCTGATCGGAGGGCAACACCCACTCCCACCCTATAACAATTGGATTGGTATACGACAGAAATATCACATTGCTATCTTCAGAGTGCCACTAATCATTCATTTGAATTTATATACATTGTTGAAAGGACTGCCACTGTGCTGGACTGCCTTGCTGCCCTTCTGTCTTTCTGCACTGCTGCCTCCTAGCTTGGAGAAGAAGAACTTGACATGCAACTTCATTTTGACCCAGGGCTACCAGAGTAACTCTAAGGGCTATCCTGCTGGCCTCCTAGCCTGAGTGACATAAAAGGCTTCCCAACATCGTGCAACAGCAGCTGGACCCAAATCAAGTGTGCTTCTGACCTCCAATTGGTGCCCCTCATATCCTGGACCCTTAGTGTGGCTCACAGAGCATAGTCAAGCTTTTTGGCTCTTTGCGACTGTGAAAAGGCCTGTTCCCACTGAGACCTCGCTGCTTGCACCGTGATTCAACACAAAGCTCTGTTCACCCGACTCTTCGCACTCACCATCAACCACTCACAGGGAAGCCATGCAAAGCTCCAGCAATGCCTGTATGAAATGTCTGGCCTGCTCCTCGCTCTACGCATGAGATGCTCTCCCTGCTCTGTGCAAACCTCTCACCGTGAATGGGATTCTTGGCACGGAAAAGAGAAGGTAAAACTTCAGATAGCCTAACCTGTTAACTGTAGCCGACCTGTGCTCCACTGCGGTCGGCCTGAGCTTGTTTCTTTGACCCGATCCAGCACGACCAGATATCAATAGTTGGTGCTTTGTGCTTTTTGGCAATATTTTTACTAAAATCTTTAATAATCATAACTCCGATTCTACTGATTAGATTTGTGTCATTTTGGTGTCAAAATGTACAATATTTTTATAAATTGGGTAGGGATTTTCCTTGTATTGTGTTTTCATTTTATTACTGTTTGTGTGCTGCATAAATACTTTACACATGTCTTCTAAGTTAAGCCTGACTGCTTTTTGTGCCAAACATCCCTTGGTTAAGCACGGGTTAATTTAGTGACTTTTTGTGTTTCACCATCCCAGGGATTGTGGCTCACACCACAGTCAGCCAGCAACTCAATTTCTAACGGATCCCTAATTACCTTCATTTTGTGAAATCTTTTAAAGCATAAGGAGGCACTTTTAGGTCAGCAGGCAGCCCAACAACCTGTTAAGATTGTGGAGACTCGGGGCACCACTCCCATGACTGAGGACCACTCACCGTATTTAGAGATCCCCACTGACTTCTGTGATGAAGGTTTTTGGTTTCATTTTCTCAGCGTTATTTCTCTCAACCAAACCTTTGAACCACTCTTAGAATGTTTTGTTCTGATATGCCTTTATGCATAGGTAATGCATCAAATCACTGGACTTATTAAGTGTTGCTTATGTCCTCTGGAAATGGAAACTTGTGCGTCCAACCATTAGATGCAACGTAAGAATTCTGGGATGAAGGATGGTATAGCTGACAGGGGGAACTGGACCCCAACTGTAACAGTTGGAGCTTTTTGCCACTTGTATACTGGGAACCAACTCCACAGGTTTAACCCTTGACCTGCAGGATAGTGAGGCACTTTTGTCCCTGCCAATGTCGAGCGATTCACCATGGTTTTTTTGTTTTGCCTATTCAGCTTTTTTTGTTGTCTTGAGAAAAAAAACAAAAATATATGGTCTTTCTCTGAAAATATTTTTCTGGCACAAAGAGAGTTCTCTCCCTTTATGTAGACTTTCTGGCTCACCATGCCTCTTATGCTAGACCCAGACAGGGAAACCAGTGATGGTCACTGACTCTAAATAGGCAAACAGCCCATCACTTCAAAGGTTTCTGTCAGCAGAGAATGCACCCCAGTGTTTCTCTACCTCTAAATGTTGCATTCCCAGGTTTACTAGTGCTAGTAAATTTGGGAATGCAGCAAAAAACATGGGTGTATGCATGCAAACACCCACGTTCTACCGGGGTAAAGAAACACAAGGAAGTGACGAGCGCTGTCTTGTGTTTCTCCAGATTTACTAAGCCATGCAGTGCTACACAAGGTGGCTTTGCGTGGCTTATTAAATCACACTGAAGCCCTTGCATTGCCTTGTGCATCGATTTGTGACACAATGGCCATACAAGGGCGTCATAAATCTGGCCCTGGATGTTTGTTGACCTCTATAAATTACTTCTTATATCATTGCTAAACACAGAAGAAGATGATGAAATTCATGGAGATTGACCTTCCAGCACATCAATTACCCACTAACAAATGGTCCTACTCTGCATTTCGACACAAGGAGAGTAATGCTTTCATTTCCAATTTATATTTTGGCACATCTTGTTCAAGTGTTCACATGGGGTCCCTACCTGGACCAACAATATAATGCACATTCCCTTTTATTTTAAGCAGGAGATTGATGATGTGCCCCATTGATTAGAAAATTAGCTTTTTTGAAACATATTCCAACTTTCATGACTAATATTTAAATACTATGCTACCATCTGAGACACATTTCTTACCTTTTTAATAATTGTCTGATATATGTAATACATAATTGATCGTCCTCTTCAGGATAAGGATAGTTCTTATATAAGGACACCTAATTACTGATTGCTGAAATTATTTTCATGATAATTGCTAATTTAGTGATTTCCTGTACTGATTAAAAACAAGTATGCCTAATCTGGTGGACCTAATGGAATTGGTGGTGTATAAATCCTACTGCATACAGAAACCCCCCATTTTATAATATTCTGTTGCCGTGGTTGAGCCAGCTGGGTCTCATTTCCTGCCCAAATTAACATTGCAGCTCGGGTGTACCTGAAGAGAGTTCTTAAAGGATAATCAGACCATATGTCAGAGGATTGCAATTTTTCTTTGTGATGAACCGCAGAATCAAACTGTATTCAGTGATAAAGGACAAAGCCGCTCTTTCCAGTGGAATACGACCTATCTGCACATGACAACCACATACCACGTCTATTCACACATGCTGACATCTGCTAATGCGTTCCCACAAGTGCTGGCCAGAAATAGTCCCTGAAGACAGCACCAGTAGACAGTAATAGCACTTTTCTTGTCTAGAAGCAAATGAGTGTAAAACGACTAAAGCACACAATGTGGCCCGAAAACATCAAAGATAAATGCGACTTTCCATAGGAAAGCAGCTTGTAATTTGTGCTAGTGCATTACAACGCAAGCGATGTCTTTATGCATGATGGGGATAATTGAGAATTATTTTGAATACAAATATAAAGTTGATACCAGAAGCACTTACTTTACACAATGCAAAATGAACATTAAATTGGCACATATCCTCTGGGTTAGTCAAAAATGTTAGAAAACTCTATCTAGCGATCGCGGTTCTCTTGTCCCTTTCTTTGCCTGGGGGCCCTTAACCCCTTCGCTGCTAGGCCTTTTCTCCGTGCTAAACCTTTTTTGGGCTATTTGGGGTAGTGTGTGCTTAGGCCCCTGTAACTTTTTGACCACATAAGGTATCCACACCCAATTTGCGTCCTTTTCTTCCAACATCATGGAGATTCTAAAGGTACCCAGGGTTTGTGGATTCCCCAGGAGGGGTTCCAGAAATTAGCCAAAATACAGGTAATTTTTGGTTTTTTGGGAAAAATGGGAAAAAAGGGCTGCAAATGAAAGCGTCTGGGTTTTTCCCTGCAAATGGTATCAAAAAAGGGGTTGTGGTGCTGAAATCACCATCTTCCCAGCTTTCAGAGACAAGCAGACTTTTGTCAGAAAATCAAATCTCTTTACACATTTTGGGCATTTTTATGGGACATTGCCTAATTTTGCTATTTTTTGTGCTTTTAACCTCCTTCCAGTTAATGGTAGAAATGTGTATGAAAGTAATAATGGATCCAGGAAGCTATATATTTTGAAAAAGTAGACAAAATTCTGAATTCAGCTAGGGGTCATTTGTGTAGATCCTTCAAGGTTTCATTATAGAAACTAACAGTTAAATATAGGAAATATTGAAAATTAGTTGAAAAAAACAGCCTTTTGTGTCAACGTTTTTACATGTATCTTCTTCTAATTATGACACCTCTATGAAAGCAATATACCGTTACATCTGCTGCACCTTCCTGGTTGTGGGGATATATAGGACTTGTAGGTTCACCAAGAACCCGACGAACCCAGAGCCAAAAACTGATCAGTGACTTGCAATGGTTTTTTATTATGTACCGGGTGTATAGCAATTTTTCTGGGAAAATGTGTACATGGAAAAATCGGTATGAAAGACACCTATGTATTTCTGAAATGGGAACAAAATATAGAGTTTAGAAATAGTACATATTTGCACATTTCCGAAATTGGGAATACTCATACTAGCATGAGAATTATCGATCATTTTTCAAAATTACTTCTTTTTAACACATTGTCTTTCATTTGAAAGGCACAAATGCATCGAAAGACAATAGGTAATAAAAGTTGCTTTACAAATCTGAATTACCTTAAGTCGCCCGATAAAAATGGTACCTCTCTTGTGTGGGTAGGCATAGTGCCCACGACAGGAAATGTCTCAAAACCCAACATGAACACACCACATTTTCACAATGAAAAATGACCCTTTTTTTGCAAAGTGCCTAGCTGTAGTTTTTGAACCCTAGCTCTGCCGGCACCTAGGGAAACCTAGAAAACCTATACATTTTTGAAAACTATACACCCAGGGGAATCCAGGATGGGGTGACTTGACTGCCTCTCACCAGGTTCTGTTACCCAGAATCACTAGCAAACCTAAAATTTTGTTAAAAAAAACACATTTTCCACAAATTTCTGTGGTGGAAAGTTCTGGAATTTCCTTGGATCCACAAATTTCCACCCACCCCGCGTTCCCCAAAGTCTTTCAAGAAAAATGGTACCTCACTTGTGTGGGTAGGCCTAGTGCCCGCAACAGGAAACGGCGCAAAACGCAACGTGGCCACACCCCAATTTCACTGTGAAAAATTACCCTTTTTTGAAAAAGTGCCTAGATGTAGTTGTTGAACCCTAGCTCTGCCGGCACCTAGGGAAACCTAGCAAACCTATACATTTTTTAAACCTAGACACCCAGGGGAATCCAGGATGGGGTGACTTGACTGCCTTCGACCAGGTTCTGTTATCTAGAATCCCTTGCAAATCTGAAAAAATTGGCAAAAAAACACATTTTCCCCACATTTCTGTGGTGGAAAGTTCTGAAATCTGCATAGATCCACAAATTTCCACCCACCCCGCATTCCCCAAAGTCTTCCGAGAAAACTGGTACCTCACTTGTGTGGGTCGGCCCAGTGCCTACGACAGGAAACGGCACAAAACGCAACGTGGACACACCTCAATTTCGCAATGAAAAATGACCCTTTTTTGGCAAAGTGCCTAGCTGTAGTTTTTGAACCACAGCTCTGCCGGCTCCTAGGGAAACCTAGCAAACTTATACATTTCTGAAAACTAGACACCCAAGGGAATCCAGGATGGGGTGACTTGACTGCCTCCCACCAGGTTCTGTTATCCAGAATCCCTTGCAAACATAAAAAACTGTAAAAAAAAAACATGTTTTCCCCACATTTCTGTGGTGGAAAGTTCTGGAATCTGCGTGGATCCACAAATTTCCACCCACCCCGCGTTCCCCAAAGTCTTCCGAGAAAAATGGTACCCCACCTTGTGTGGGTCGGCGTAGTGCCCGCGACAGGAAACGGCGCAAAACGCAATGTGGACACAACTCAATTTTGCAGTGAAAATATGACCCTTTTTTTGGCAAAGTGCCTAGCTGTAGTTTTTGAACCATAGCTCTGCCGGCACCTTGGGAAACCTAGCAAACCTATACATTTTCGAAAACTAGCCAACCAGGAGAATCCAGGATGGGGTGACTTGACTGCCTCCCACCAGGTTATGTTACCCAGAATCCCTTGCAAACCTAAAAAATTGTCCAAAAAAACACATTTTCCCAACATTTCTGTGGTGGAAAGTTCGTGAATCTGCATGATTCCACAAATTTCCACCCACCCCGCGTTCCCCAAAGTCTTGTGAGAAAAATCGTACCTCACTTTTGTGGGTCGGCCTAGTGCCCGCGACAGGAAACGGCACAAAATGCAACGTGGACACACCTCAATTTTGCAGTGAAAAATGACCCTTTTTTGGCAAAGTGCCTCGCTGTAGTTTTTTAACCATAGCTCTGCCGGCACCTAGGGAAACCTAGCAAATATATACATTTTTGAAATCTAGACACCAAGAGGAATACTGGATGGGGTGACTTGACTGCCTCCCACCAGGTTCTGTTACCCAGAATCCCTTGCAATTCGAAACAATTCTAAAAAAAACACATTTTCCCCACATTTCTGTGGTGGAAAGTTATGAAATCTGCATGGATCCACAAATTTCCTCCCACCCAGCATTCCCCCAGGTCTCCTGATAAAAATGGTACCTCACTTGCGTGGGTGGGTCAAGGACCCGCGACAGGCAAGGGCCCAAAACCTATTGAGGAGACATCAAAATTACCTATCACAAACCAACCTCGTTTTGCATGGGGGGTCCCATGAGTTTTAGGCCCGAGGCTCGGCAGCCATCCAGGGAAACTTACAATCCCACACATTTCTGGAAACTAGACACCCGGGGGAGTCCAGCGAGGTATGGCTTGCGTAGGTCCCCCATCATTCTCCTACCCAGAACCCCTGCAAACCTCGAATTTCGCAAAATAAATCACTTTTTTCTCATATTTCTGTGTGGGAAAGTTCTGGAATCTGCGTGGATCCACAAATTTCCTCCCACGCAGCGTTTCCCCAGGTCTTCCGATAAAAATGGTATCTCGCTTGCGTGGATGGGTCAAGGATCTGCAACAGGCAAGGGCCCAAAACCTATTGAAGCGACATCAAAATGACCTATCACAAACCAACCTGGCTTTGCATGGGGGTTCCCAAGAGTTTTTGGCCCGGGGCTCGGCAGCCATCTAGGGAAAACTACTGAACCCACACATTTCTGGAAACTAGACACCCGGGGGAGTCCAGCAAGGTATAGCTTGCGTGGGTCCCTCATCATTCTCCTACCCAGAATCCCCTGCAAACCTCAAATTGCGCCCAAAAATTCATTACTTTCTCAAATATCTGTGAGGGAAAGTTCTGGAATCTGCGTGGATCCACAAATTTCTGTCCATGCAGCATTCCCCCAGGTCTTCCGATAAAAATGACACCTCACTTGCGTGGGTGGGTCAAGGACCCGCGACAGGCAAGGGCCCAAAACCTATTGAGGCTACATCAAAATTACCTAGGGAGTTTTTTGGGCAAATTTTAATTAGGGTGGGGTTGCCCAAAACGGGCATGCCAATGCCCCCACCCTAATTAAAATATGCCCCAAAAAATCCCTGGCGTCTAGTGGGCTTTCCCCCCCCCCGGGGGCAGATTGGGGGCTACTGCCCCATATGTCCCCAGGGGGGCAGGAAGGCTGTAATTTTTGCGGGGAGGGGGTGGGGGCATTGGCATGCCCGTTTTGGGCAACCCCATCCTAATTCAAATTTGCCCCAAAAAAAATCCCTGGCGTCTAGTGGGCTTTTTGCCACCCCGGTGGGGCAGATTGGGGGCTAATGCCCCCATCTGCCCCCCAGGGGAGGCAGAAAGTCCACTAGATGCCAGGGAGTTTTTTGGGAAAATTTTAATTAGGGTGGGGGCTACCCAAAATGGACATGCCAATGCCCCACTCTAATTAAAATTTGCCAAAAAAATCCCTGGCGTCTAGTGGGCTTTTTGCCCCCCAGGGGGCAGATTGGGGGCCACTGCCCCATCTGACCCCTGGGGGGGCAGGAAGGCTGTAATTTTTGCAGGGATGGGGTGGGGGCATGGGCGCGCCCGTTTTGGGCAACCTCCACCCTAATTCAAATTTGCCCCCCAAAAATCTCTGCGGTCCAGTGGGCTTTTTGCCCCCCCCGGAATGGCAGATGGGGGCTAATGCCCCCATCTGCCTTCCAGGGGAGGCAGAAAGTCCACTAGACACCCGGGAGATTTTTGGGCAAATTTGAATTAGGGTGGGGGCTGCCCAAAACGGGCATGCCAAAGCCCCCACCCTAATTAAAATTTGTCCGTAAAAATCCCTGGCGTCTAGTGGGCTTTTTGCCCCCTGGGGGGGCAGGAAGGCTGTAACTTTAGCGGGGAGGGTGTGGGGGTTTGGGCATGGGCATACCCGTTTTGGGCAACCGCCACCCTAATTCAAATTTGTCCCAAAAAATCCCTGGCGTCTAGTGGGCTTTTTGCCCCCCTGGTGGGGCAGATTGGGGGCTAATGCACCCATCTGCCCCCCAGGGGAGGCAGAAAGTCCACTAGACGCCAAGGAGTTTTTTGGGCAAATTTTAATTAGGGGGGGGCAGCCCAAAACGGGCATGCCAATGCCCCCTACCTAATTAGAATTTGCGCAAACACATCCCTGACGTCTAGTGGGCTTTTTACCCCCCGGGGGCAGATTTGGGGCTACTGCCCATCTGCCCCCGAGGGGGGCAGGAAGGCTGTTATTTTTGCGGGCGGGGGTGGGGGCATGGGCATGCCCGTTTTGGGAGCCCCCACCCTAATTCAAATTTGCCCCCTAAAAATCCCTGGTATCTAGTGGGCTTTTTGCCCCCCCGGTGGGGCAGATTGGAGACTAATGCCCCCATATGCCCGCCAGGGTGGCAGAAAGTCAACTAGATGCCAGGGAGTTTTTTGGGGAAACGGGCATGCCAATGCCCCACCCTAATTAAAATTTGCCTAAAAAATCCCTGGCGTCTCCTGGGCTTTTTGCCCCCCGGGGGGGCAGATTTTGGGCTAATGCCCCCATCTGCCCCCCAGGGGACAGAAAGGCTGTCATTTTAGGGGTGGGTGGGTGGGGGCATGGGCATGCCCATATTGGGCAGCCCCCACCACAAATTATAATTTAAAAAAAATTCCTGATGTATAGTGGGTTTTCTGCCCCCCGGGGGGACAGATTGGAGGCTACTGGCCCCAACTGCCCCCAGGGGGAGCAGAAAGGCTGTAAATTTTGAAGATGGGGACATGGACATGCCCTCTATGTGCATCGCTCATCCTAATAAATTTTGCAGCCAAATATAAATATCCCTGGCATCTAGTGGGCTTTTTGCCACCCCAGGGGGGGCAAAAAGATTAAATCACGCCCAAAAAATTTGGGGGAAGTAAAAGCCCTTTCCCAAGGGGCCGCTCCCCCCTCCCTGGTGTCTAGTGGGTGGATCCCTGCTTGGGGATCGCCCTCCTGGCGCGATCCCCAGGCAGGGATCTACTGGGGAGGGGTACCATTGGAAAGGGGAGATTCTCCCCTTTCCAATTATACCTCTCCCGTCTTTCTACGTGCCCGGGGGGCTGAGATAGCCCCCTGAGCACATAGAAAGTGAAACTGAAATGAGCCTAAAGGCTCATTTCAGTTCCGGTTTCTGTACAATGACGACAGCGCGACGTGCACGCTGATCGTCATGGCACAGAAACCAGGGAGGGGGCCTTGGGAGCTGGGGAAGCTCTTCCCCAGCTCCCAAGGCCACAGGGGAATAATAGAAATCCCTCTGCTGTCTACAGCAGAGGGATTTCGTGACCCTGGCCTCATGACGGAATGGTTCCGTCATGAGCACAGGGGCACCGATGCTCATGACGGAACCATTCCGTCATGAGCATCGATGGGGTTAAAGGCCCATTGATGCTACTTGAGTGTTGAGTCTTTGGAAAATGTACGTATTCCCTCCTTTATTTCTCCATCAGAGTGCCGAAGGTGTTCTGGAGCCTGTGTCTTTTGTTTGTATAATTTTATTGATTTTTCACGCATCAATATGCAATACAACATACAAACAACAATGTCGAGGGGCAAGTTGTTGAGCTATTATCACATTATCACATTCTTTGTCAATCCTATTGTCTCAGGACCCCGAGTCTTAGAGGTTTTGAATTTTGGTGAACTATGCTTTTTTGTTTTCACTCTGGACAGTCTGCTGGGGAACTGAAGGCCTCCCACTGGCCCTCGTTGTTGTTGATCTGTACCCATCAGCTACCCCTTGGCAGAATCTTTAGGTTTTCAATCACCAACAGCTGCTGTAACTTCACAAAATAATTACTCCCAATATTCTAACTAGCAGTCACATGGTGTAACTGTTGATACAGTTAACCCTCATCCAACTGTCTTGTAGTTCCTATATTACCCATACAGAATCTGTGTGTTTGGATAACATAAACTGTGGATTGGTGGCAGAATGATTCTGAGCACCCCCACCCAGAATGTTAGCCTTTCTGTTTTAGCTAGCTCACAGTGCCACTAGAATCTCCTTTGTGAGAGGCTAGTTCTTGGCAACCTCAGAACATGACAACCCTGATCCCTCAGAATCGTAGAAACAATGTACTACCTTTCACTCAGTCACTTGTGCTCACTCATTCGGTCGCAGAGAGTTACACAGAAGAAACAGTTGGGCGTGTTACAATAAGAATTTATTGCACAGTTGTTCTTCTAGTATAAAATAGATGTGCTGCAACACCCGTTAGGCAGTAGCAGATATATATGATTAGCAGTAATGTGAACATAGAAGGATAGTACAGTTCTACCATCTTGCAATAATCATGAATACATACACGAAAATAAAATGCATGATAGGTGTGAAGCCAAGAATCCCTCTTTGATTTAGTCTAACCCCATTACCTGAAGGGAGAGAGTGTGAGACCCTGTCCTGGTCTCGAGTTGGACACCCCGCGAGGGATGTGTTAGACCACTGTCAGCTAGAGCATCTGCATGCAGGAGCCTCAGCGTCTCTGTTCAGTGTGTCGGCCGGGAAATCACAGTCTCCTCTTGTTTAACCCCAGTAAGATGTGCTGTATTTATACAGAAAGTGTCTAGGGTTCATTTGTCCCTTGTTTCTTTTATTAGCCACTGTTGGATTTGAGGATGACGTTTGGGATGAACTTTGTACGTAGATATTATGCAGTTGGTGTAGCCTCTGCCTGGCTTCCAAGAACCCTTATGAATATTCATTCATACTGTGTGAGTCTATTGATGAAGTTATAGGACGCTATTGCTCAGGGAAAAACCCTCCTTCTGCGCCCAGGACTAGAACTTGGTAAACGTTCAATCCTAAAGGCTCGTTACTGTGTAGTATAAGTGAGGTAATGTAGGTGAACGTGTATAATATTACCCGGGCTTATATTAGGGTACCTCAATGGAACATAACACCCACTCCTCTTCCGAATAGTCAACAATAATAAAATGCTAGCAAACTACTTTCTTTACTAGGTGGCAGCGCATAATACTATCATTGAGCCTCGTAAAAACATTGTCCTTAAAACCATTTAAAAAATAATCTAAGAAGGTAAAAAAATTTGGGGGAAAGTTAGTATTGGAATTGTCACTTAAGCCAAAGTCCTAGTTGAGTTTGTTAATATTAGTCGAACAACTACAAGCGCCAGAAGGCCATGCTTTTCCAGTGAAAGTGTCAATTTTGGGAAATGTTCCTAATTTTGTTGAGTTTTGAAACAAAAAGGAAAAAGCGGAATTCTTGCGACGCAACTCCAGCAATGCGCCACTTTTACGGCACAGATGCGTGACGCATCTGTGCCGTTTTTGCCCCATGGTGCGCTGCATTATAAATGCGGCGCATCCATGGTGGCGGAGCTGGGGCGCAAAATAACTGGCGCATCCCTGCTGAGATGCAGGGATGCGTCAGTCATTATAAATATGCCCCTAAGTGTCTTGGCTGGGAGACCCAACATCGCCATTGCTCACCGCTGCAGAGGACGATCCCTGTAACACCTCGAAGAGCACGTCAATTGAGCATAGATGATACTCAGAGATGCCAATAGCTGGTGCAGAGGCAGCTGGTGCTGTAGTCGATACCTGGGTGCTGGTGGAAGAGCTGATGCTCAACCCAGTTGTAGCAAAAGGCACCTGCGGGTTCTTGAAAAATGCAGCCATCAATATAGGAATACGCTGGGGACATTGCAGAGCATGGACCCTCACGGGTTCCAGCATGGTATTCATGTCTGGTGGCATGGCCGATGGAAGTGTCACACAGGGATCCAACACGCATTCTTATCCGCAAAACAGTCATCAAAGAACAGGTAAGATGCAGTCCTTCCAGACTGGTCTAAAGGATAGGAACCAAGTAGTGCTCAGTTCCTGTAGGCGAGGTGTGCCAAGATGTTGTACCATGCGTTCACAGTATTTGCACTCCAGGAGTGCTTTTGCCATCTCGTTGGTGATAGAGCAGTCCATTGCGTAGCAGAAAAATAACAATCAGGATTCACACTATTAAGAGCAGGATCAGCGGAAGACGTCCAAAAATGCTTCCTAATATGGAGTGTATAAAAGTTTGAATAACGCAGAGGAGTCTCTGAAAAGTGCTTAGAAATCCTGACCCTATGGTCTTAAATAGGTGTATAATACCACTCGTATCAGACATATTAAAGATACGACCCACCATTTATGTGAAATGAAAGGGGCAGTTTGTACGCATAAGTGCCTGTATCTCAGTCGAGGTCCTTGCGATTTGAAGATCAAAGGTCTCTTGGGTGGAGGTTAAGGGTACGGTTTGCTGTAAAAGCATGGCTTTCATTCTGTTCAAAGTATCAAATTGTATAAAGAAAACATTCAATAAAGGCCACAACAGTGCTTCCCTAACTGTATTTGTAAGGGGAAACAATACTTGCATACAGCAGGTAGTCCTGGAGTTCACAGTGACCAGATAGGCAATACCCGGAAGCATCCCACAGCAACCTTGATCATTCAGCATCAAGTAACTCCCATTCAAGTGCAGCTTGAATAACGGAGTAATCACGACTGCTGGAGTCCCTTTCATGTGGCAGGACAAGTTCGCTACTGAATCATTACAAGCTCCGTGTAGTAAAATATCCTGGCCCATGAGAGAACCGCTTAAATCGTTATTGCAATTTGTACCACTGAGAAACACTTCTCGATCCCCACTCCGGCAATGAAATTTGTATGGTAATTCCCAAGATTACTTAATGTATTCCTTTCCCATTTTTTCATATTTGCCTGCCTGCATTTGCTTAAGGCAATATTGAAACTGAAAAGTAGATGGTGATTCTGCAACTAAATGGTAATCTATCCAGTTTTTCAATATGCAGCATTGTATATTTTGCTCCCCTGAGTGCTAGTTATATCTGTTTATCTGTTAGATTGTATTCAGAAAACAGAGACGTACAGTTGTATAAAACACCAAGGCACATAGCCTGCACGCAAAGATTGCAGTGTCCAGCTTAACAACATAATAGAACGTAACTGAGGTTGCCTGTGTTGTAATATGGCTAAATTTAGTTCCAGTATGTCTATTGCAGAAGATACAATGCTGCCTAAAGAATATATCCTGGAGGTCAAAGTTGTTAACCCATTGTCTACGACAGCTAACGCGTTCTCTAAGTCAGTACGATCTATTTCCAGTATTCCCTCTGCGGCCTCTTGTTGGGATATTTTCCAAATTTCGTGGTAGGCAGCATAAATGTCAGCATATATGAAACATTTATGACATTGTTTCCTGGGACCTAGTAAACAATCCCTAAGATCCATGTCTTGTGTGAGTAAGGTTAAGTGCTGTTTCACCTCTGTGAGTGTTGAGGTTTCTAGCCAATCAAGGCACAACTTCCCAACACTATAGGATGCCACTACCCCTAGATGTTCTCTTTGTACATAGCGTGGGTCTGGCCTATGGATACTGAACCCTTCAGAGGTACCCCAGAATCTTTTCTGACATCTGTTTGTATCTATGGGCCAAACCAGCCATTCTCTCCAATTAGGGTCTGATCTATTGTACTGTAAAATGTCATCTACTCTTGCCCCTTCCTGTGAATTTAATTTTGCCACCCCTCCATCTGTGATAGTGTTGGAAACCAATGTGTGTTCAGGTCCTTGTTCTTGGCTAGTCCAAGACAGGATGTCTGTTGCACAGTGTCATTTAGAAATATCATCTGCTGTGGAATGAGGCATGCTCTAAATAGCACTTTTGTTCCCCCGAATTGCCAGTCCCTAGAACCCCAGACTGACTTGAAGTCTATTGTGTCCTTCCATAGGTCAAAACCCTGTTCAGACAAGTGAGTGATAAAGGAAGCAGAGTAAATCTGTTTGGTGTTTGTCAACAACATTTTCAATGACTAATGTGGATCTGACTTTAAAATAAAATGAGGTTGGGTCAGAATTGTTAAACCCTGAAAAATATGAAAATTTCTGTGCAAATGTTTGCAAACTACTTTTTGGTGTTGTTGGGCAATGTTCCCACTGGTGGTACTCAAAAACATTTCTAGTTGGTATAGATTTGTGCAAGAAATGATGACCATAATGTTGGTAACAGTACAAAGTGTCATAGTCTGAAGTACCTTCTACCATTTCAGTATTTGGAAATACAGCAGTTTTCTTCTAAATCAGACAACATGTTATTAACAGTTTCAGAGTGGCAATCATCAGAAAGTGCACTGGAGGTAATGATATCACTCAATGAAATATTAAATACATGAGAAATCTTTAAAAGTTCAGTTGGACCGAATATATTGAAATCAACCTTGTCCCAAACTATATCGTCCGGTATAGAAACTGCAGTAATGTTCACTGATGACAAGTCTCTTTGTTCACGATGAGAAGATTGATGTGGCTTCAGAACCAAATTTACTTTTTGGGCTGCAGAGCTTTGTCGAAGGTATCGTCCATTAAAAAGCCTGCTAAAAGTTATAACTAATCCTAGCCAGAAAAGAAAGAACAGTATCCCAGTAATTACCCAGAGTTCTTTCCAAGGCGATACCAGGTAAGTCTTTCTAAGAAAGTTCAAAAAGTCTTTAACTTGCTGCTTGCATGATATTTTGGCTGGTGTCATTTCAGGTTCGCTTGGATCCAAAGAAAACGTCTCAAAGTTGATGAAGTAGCCAGAAGCAGTTCGATCAATTGTTGTAATTGCATCAGGATTTGTTGAAATCGTACTTTGCTCTTGTCGAGGCATGTTGACATAGAAGTCTGTATTTGTTCTAATAGCAACTTGGTTGTTACGTTGAGTTTCATTTTGAAGTCGAACTTCTGGTTCAAGTGGAACAAGTTCCATAGCATTGTTGCATAGTCCTTCATTGCGTACAGGAGACTCTTCGAACGTGATGAGTATTTCTGTTTGCACTTCTTGAATGGTAGCGAGAGGAAGGCATCTGCTACTTTGGAGTCCACGTGACCTACTGCTTAGTATCGTCCACATAGTGTGGTTTGATTGAGACAAATCTTTTCTACTTCTTCCCGGCAAAAGCACAGTTCTTGTTCGTGAATTGCTAGGACAGGTACGTGCTTTCAGTATGATGGTCCAAATGATTTTTTATCCGCTATTTTCTCTCTGACCAGATCCCCGACTTTCGGGATCCAGACAGGTCATGCCGTGACTGCCTTGATTTCCCAGTGGCTGTTCGTTTCACCTGCACATTGCTGTGCAAGGCTCTTGGTTCATTTAATCCCTGTAAGATAGCCAAACCGTCATGGATGTCAAAAGGTTTTGCATCCGCCACTGTGCCTTCACAATCAAATTAGGTACCCACATTCTTGTCCCAAATAGGACCTCCTAAAGAGTGACACCCCCTAGAGAACTTTTTGGCTGGTTATTGAGAGCTCGCTGTGCCCCATATAAATGATTGACCCAACTACGGCCCCTGCCTAATACCCTAGCTGTTAAAGATTGCTTTAGGTCCCGGTTTTTCCTCTCCACAACTGAATTTCCCTCCGGATGGTTCAGAGAGAAGTACCGCAATGCTACGCCCATTCTTTCCATGGCCTCTTTGTAAGCCAGAGAGCTAAACGCCGGGTCACTGTCAGAATGTAACATGCCAACTGCGTATGGCCCTATAAAGACTTGCACATCTTTGATAACAGTTCAGTTGTCAGCCGAGCGCTAAGGCCAAACCCATAGGAATCTTGAGCATGAATCCACTGCCACCAAGATATACTTGTAAGCCCTATCAGATTGTAAGGGGCCGCAGTGGTCCAGATACACACAAGCAAGAAGTTTGTCTGATTTTAATAATGGTGTCTGTGCCGGGCGTGTTATGGTGGAGCCTTTCATCTGCTGGCAGATGTCACATTTCAAGACATAGTGTTTGGTTTGCTTTGTTAGACTTGGCCACCAATAGCACTTTTTCAATAAAGAAATAGTCGCTGTAACACCTGTAAGCGCAGAGCCCAAACACTCATGTGCTGCAATAATTAAACCTTGCCTACGATCCATATTTGGTATTACTATCCCCCACTCCAGGAATCTGAGCATATGTAATGTTTGCATCTATTTTGTAGGAGTACTTGAGTGGAAATTTCTTTAGAACTGCTGAGCCGCCCTTGCGTTAAGCAATGACAGCAACCATATTCTTATCGTCTACCCGCATTTTTGAGCGAGTGATTGCAGCTATGGAAGCTGTGAGTACAGCCCCCTTCACAGCTTCATCAGCCAATAAATTCCCTTCAACGTGAACGCCATCACATTGATGACTCAGTATATGAATCCCGTGAGCCCGTGGTAGTTCGTTTCTCAACTCAACTACCTGTTCCCATAGCATTTTATGCTTAATTGTGCCACCTTTTGCGTCTTTGATCCCGTTTTGCTCCCAATGGTGTAAATAATTATTGTATGATTGCACACAGTAAAAAGAATCACACACTATCAATGTGGGGAATTTGTGATCCGTATTCACTAGTGCCAGTATCAATGCTTTCAATTCTTCCAGCTGTGCCGTACATTCCCCTAGAGACTGTGTTTTCGTGCAACTTGGATGGAACTTTCCATCCCGCATATGACCTTTAACGATTGCGTATGTCGCACTGTATTGCTGCTTACTCCCTATGGCCAGCTGAGCAGATTCGTCTGTGTAAATTATATATTTATACGGATCTAGAGGCAAGATTTCATTCGGTAGAGGGTATTCTTGTTCGTATTGCAGGAATGCTTGTGTTCTTAGACTTGGATCAAATCTGTATTCAACATCCGTTGCAGTAAGAGAATTAGCCCATTGTATCCATCTCAGATGTAAGGCTTTTGCATTTGGAATGCTAGCTTTTGTAACAGCTTATCAAGCTGGTACCAGTGTTACGACAATTCTGCGTTTTCCCTGAACCAGTGCTCTTTCTCTTGCTACAGCAGTCTGAACTACTGTCAGGATTTTTTCTGTTGAAGTGAAACGCATTTCTGCGTTTGCGTACAGGTGTGATTTGTAAGCGATTGGTACCATTTCGCCTTCACTGACGGTTAAGTAAGTGTAACCACATTGACCCGCTATTACACGGATCACTAAGTTGCGTATGTTTACCAGCATCTGTAAGTGTTTTGAAGCTATCATGTCTTCTTCTAGTGAACGTAGGATGTTTGTGTGTTCCTGTGTCCGTTGCCTAACTGAAAAGTCAGGTTTTAGTAAGTCGTAAAAAGGTTTTACTCTTTCCGCGAAATCCAAAATATTTTAGGGATCCCAGTATTGATTTTAATTTTTTTTATGATTTTGGAGGTTGGAGCAACACACACTTTTCTAAAAAGTTAGCTGCCAGACTTTTCCCTTCACTTCAAAGCTCATATCCTAAGAACAGGACACTGAGGGGGCGGTTTTTGATTTTTTTAAATTAAATTTGTAGCCCTCAGAGGGGAATTCCATAATTATGGTTTTCACCCTGGTCAAGTGCCTTTTTAAGTCATCGTCCATCAGATAAATATCATCCACATAGGACAATGCTTCCTCATTCAAATTTTGTAGTAACTCAGTTATTGGTGCTGGTAATAACCATGGGATGTTCTTATACACTTGGGGAGATGAGAAAATTGCCGCTGGGACCCCAACACTGAGAATGCGGTTAAATACCTGCTTTTAGGTGCAATATTTCGGCAGAAAATCCATTTGAGATATCAAGTGTAGTTTTGTATTTTTCTGCACAATGTTATTCATTAATGCGGCACTGTATGCATTTTGGACCGCAAATGTCTTTGAGAATGTCTTTAAATGAATTTAATCTAAAACCAGACGATATGAGTTGTCTGGTTCCATTACAGGAAACAAAGGATTGTTCATTGGTGTGGTGCATGTTTCAATGACCTTTGATATTCAAGTTGATCTAAGATCTCCCTGATCTGTTTTTTAGCTTCTTGCTTTATTGGATATTGGCTCTGTGCATTTGGTGAAACTTTTAATGGGATCACATGGTGGGTTGATTCCTCATCCCAATACAGCATGATTTTTTGTTCAATGCTGGAGCTTGGGCAACTGCCCACTACCGTGCATAAGTGTGTTTAAGATAAATGGGAACGAGGTTGGAGAAGGCTGGAAAAATTATCCTTTCTCCCCTAGGGCACTCCATAATGAATGCTGGCGGACAATCTTGTTCAGCTAATAGGATGTCATAACCAGATGACAGGTTCTCCCAAAAGAGACCTTTAACTTTCCTGGGCTTGTCCCCTTCCATTTGGAGTGTTATTTCATCCACTGTGATGTAATCATTCAAGTCCGCTGTCACCAGAAATTCCATCAGGTTCTGGCAAGCTATTGTTAATTCTGCCACACTGTCTAGCATCATCTGAGCCCATTCCCGTTCAGAAGTTGTGTTCTCAGAATTCTGGGCATGTCTGATCTTCAGGCCTGCAACTTTTCTTCTTCTTGAACTGAGACTTTGATTTTGGCTTTGCTACTTTTTTGGAAGTATAGTCTTAAGCGTGCTGTTTGTCTCTGGACTTTTTACACTCTTCTTTGTGTTCTGACCGTCCTTCTCTCGCTGAGTTTTTCGTCAAGCCCTGAAAGGAACGAGAGGAACGTGTATCAGTATCCTGATACCTGTCAGGTTTCCTAATATTATCCCTATTCCTGAGGTTGGACCTTCTTTCGGAGGGCTCCTGTTGAGGAGATCCACCTCTGGATTGAGATCTGTGTTCTTTGCTGTTTTGTTTTTTATTAATAATATCCCACTTCTTTTTAAGAGAAGCAGGTGTCTGATTGGAATTGTCCTTTTCAGGACTGCCCATTAATTGTGGTTTTAAAGCTTTCCCACCTAAACTGTCTCTGCCTAATTCTGCGTATGCAGTTTCTATAATTTTGGGTAATTCACATTCCTGTTGTAAAGGACAGAACTCCAGTAGGCGTTGGCAGATTGTCACTGATGCTGCCTCCCCTTTAAAATTTGGTAATACTATTGCTGATAACTGGGCGTAATTACCTAGTAATTTCATCCCTAAGTTCAGAGCTGGTTCTGCCCCGTACTCATTTTGCATTTGTCTTAATATATCTGATATTACATCTAAGGATGGTATACAATGAGTTCTGTTATAGATGGCTGCGAAGATTGTACCCCAAGAGGTACAATCCTCTAATTTTGGTGTAATCCCCATGGGCAAGCAGATTGTCAGCATTCTGTGTTTTTCATACTGACTATTATTCGGGACTACTGCTTCTAATTGTGTTAAGTTCTGAGCTACCCAGAATGGTATTTGCTCATGTTTCGTGGGCATTTTGCCCATTACTGCGTGTAACGTTTGTCGAGTATTTTTAGTTGCTGTACTTTGTGTAGGAGCTGTATTTGTTGTAACTACTGTTGGTTGGACTGTAAGTGTCCTCATGATAAATTGTGTCATGTTTCTGTAAAGTTTTATCAACTCTTTCTGCTGTTCGAGTAATTCATCTTGAGGCATTGTGTCAATGTCAGGATGTGGTGCATAGGCTGCTAATATCGGCGATGTTGCTCCTGGTCTTCCTAGCGGACCGAGCCTTACTCTTCTTCTTGTATGAGGGAGGGTGCCTTTAAACCAGTATTCATGTTCCTGGTACGTTAGTGGAACTTTAGTGTCCTCATACGGAATGTATTCCACTGGCATGTCATCTTGACTGTAATAATGAAACGTTTTTGTTCTTGCATTTGCTGCTGGGAATGAAACCCATGAATAAAATACCTCTGTTGGAAAATCTTTGTGTGCCTCTATCACAAATGTTACTACGCCACCTCTGGCTGTTAAACCGTGTTTAAGTAGTTCAAGGGTGAGTGCGTGTCTAACATGTGGATGAAATTGTATTCCATTCGCATCTTCCTCTTCGTCTGAGTGAACCCTTTGTTGTTTAAACGCATCTAAAGTCCCTTCCTCGTTTGTCGTTGTGTTTTTAGAACACAAAATCATTTTTCAAGGGAACGAAGATAAGGTGTTTTTCACAATTTTAGGAACAAAGTGTCATTGAAGCTTGATTAATCAGCAGCCAATAAATAGGATATTTCGCCTACTCAGCTGTGGCGGAGTTTTGGGCCCACCTACTTCTGACGTCTCTGGCGTTTTGTGAGTAGGGGTCTCTGAGAATTAGCATGACTGAACTACTCAGATTCTACTGGTAAATAAGTACCCAACCAACTTTGGCAGCGCCATGTCGTGTAGTTCCTATATTACCCATACAGGACCTGCGCGTTTGGAGAACATAAACTGTAGGATTGGTGGCAGACTGACTCTGAGCACCCCCACCAAGAATGTTAGCCTTTCTGTTTTAGCCAGCTCACAGTGCCACTAGAATCTCTTCTTATTGGGGAGAGGCTCGTTCTTGGCAACCTCAGAACATGACAACCCTGATCCCTCAGAATCGTGGAAACAATGTACTACCTTTCGCTCAGTCACTCGTGCTCACTTATTCGGTCTCAGGGAGTTACACAGAAGAAACAGTCGGGTGTGTTACAATAAGAATTTATTGCAAAGTTGTTCTTCTAGTATAAAATAGATGTGCTGCAACAACCGTTAGACAGTAGCAGGTATATATGATTAGCAGTACAGTAAATACAAAAGGATAGTACAGTTCTACCATCTTGCAATAATCATGCATACATACATGAATATAAAATGCATGATTAAAAGATGATTAAAAGAACGCGTACTCCTGCAATGCCTGTCTAGATGTACCTAAGTGTACCTAGCATGTGAGTAGGTGTGAAGCCAAGAATCCCTCTGAAGTGAGAGAGTGTGGGACCCCATCCTGGTCTGGAGTTGGACACCCCACGAGGGATGTGTTAGACCACTGTCAGCTGGAGTGTCTGCATGCAGGAGCCTCAGCGTCTCTGTTCAGTGTGTCGGCCGGGAAGTCACTGTCTCCTCTGTTTAACCCTAGTAAGATGGGCTGTCATCAGTTTTCATGGTGCAACCCATATTATGACTGGCTATTATGTATTTTCTACTGCAGTATTATCTAAAACAACTGCAATAATGGACAGTAGGAGCGAATCAGTCGAGTCAGTGTGAGAAGAGCATTAGGTCTGACACTGCATGGCCTCCAGCATGGGTCCCTTGATTGATTCTGGAAGTACTATTTCCAGTGTAATCATTGTCCCTTGCCGCCCACTTTTCATATTCAAATATATTCAAGGCTTCCAGGTCAGCCTGCCATTGCAATTCATGGGCTCACCTCTTGTGTAGGTTTCTCCACTCAATTCCATTTGTATACATTTTTTAGACAGAAACCACACTACTGGCTTTGAAGTGATAATGGAAAAGTTGGGGTGGTCCCGGTCCTTCTCTTCCATTCCCTCTGAATATATTCTCATTTTGAAAGTTCTCTCTTAGTCTCTCTGGGTTGGCCTACCGTCCCCCCAGGCCATCAGACTTTTCTCCAACTACCTTTTCTTGAGCTTTGAGCATGGATGAGGTTCTTCTCTTTATGCAGCTTCCTTAGGGTTTGGGCCTACAACACAAGAAAAAAAGTCAGGTCATTATCCATTTCCCCCACAAAAATGTGATACTTGTTTTGTTTGAAATATACTTATACTTCTAAAGCTAATGGAACTTTCAGAAATATGTACAAATAGCAACAACTACTGATCAACAATATAAAAATCAATTTGTGGTGCGGGGAAGTGTGAACAAAGATGTTTGCATATGCGATGTTTACATTTCCATAAGAACTTCCAAACCCATTGCTTTAGAAGTATTCTTGTTGCGTGCTTCAGCCTTTGCCTAGTAAGCAGCATTTATATTTTATCATATCATATAAGAAAAATACAGTGCTGTTACCCTTAATCATCAGTAAGTATGTTATATTGATAGCGTTTAGGTAAGTGTATCTTTGGATATAGTCAAGCATAATTAACTCACCTATTGATAACTGTAGGGGTATATTCACAAGAACGTGTGATAACTACCGCAAGAGTAGCTCAACGCAACTCTCAACATCACAGCTCATCGCGGGAAAATAACTAGGCCTGGGCAGTAAATTCCGTTCCGCTCGCGGAATTTGCGGAATTTGGGTAATTTTGCGTTCCGCGGAGAATGCAGAATTGCCCAAAATTCAGCGTTACCCAGCTTTGCAGAATTTTTTGCTTCTTCGCGTTACCAAAATGCGTGTTTCGCGAGATATTTCCCCCCGAGCATGCAAACAGCGTTCGCGAACAGGAAAAAAGCCTTGTGAACATGCAATTCAACGTGTTCGTGGAATTTCTGCATGCTCGCCGAGATTTGTCAACGTGGAATTCACAACAAGGCGGTAGGATGCGATAGTCACCAGATAACGCATCAAATGGCCACGCAAAAATCAAGGCCATGCCGCAAAAATGCGAAACGCAAAAAATCATGCGATGAGGCCAATAGCGGTACAAAAATTAACGAAAACCAGCCACAGGCCTGCAAATCCCACGCGTCTGGTGGGAAAATTGCACCATAAAAACCATAGAAACAACACACCATAAACAAGCCAAAGCACGTAGCAACATGGATGCACCCATACCGAGCGCAGAGGCCAATGCGAACCCTACAACCCCCACAGACCACCAGCAAGGAACAACGGGGACGGGGATGGCCGAGGAGAAGAGGGAGAGGAAGACGGGGTGCAGTCCGCAGCAAAACCAGATGAGTGTCACAGAGGTGACAGAACACTAACAGCAACTGACCCACAAGTAGACCATCTGGAAGCAGTCAGAGTGCCGAGGAGGCCAATTGAGGAGGCTAAGAGGCGCTGGCATGATGTGACAACCTAAACCAGGCACAAACCCACTGCCAACAGGAAGCCTGAAACAGGAGGTGGCAGTCCTGTGCCACAGGAGGTGCTGGAGGAAACCGAGGCCACAGTCATCAGTGTGGAGACAGTGCAAGGGGTAGGGAGTATAGACACAGCTCGACAGGACCTGACACAACATCAACAGGGTAAGTAACGACCAGGGACTGTGGGGACAGGGGAGATGGGCACAATGGCACACATGCACAATGAGGTGTAGCGCACTGCACACCCACAATTACCCTGGATCATGTCCCTCATTCACTTGGCACACTGCAACACACACACATAGCAAGAACAGCACACCCACATTGACAACAACATGGTACAATGCGCAAAGCCGACACCACAGAACAGAGGACACTACTGGCTCCGCACATGCACAAAAACATGCGTACTACATCCGACAAAGCTGGAAACTGTGAAATGGAAATATACGCGTACGACCTCACATACGTCATGTAGTCCAAATGTACACTGTGCCACAGAAGAATCCAACACCTCCCAAACAGTCACAATGTACATTGTCATACAGTCTGCATGTAAACCAGTACAATGCGCCAACATACATGTCAACACAATGACACCATGCATCTCCCCTTCACATTGCAGAGGGGCACACAGCACCTCCAGCAGAGCACAGAAGACAACACTTCTGTAATGCCGGAGAGGACCACCACACCTTCGACACCGACGCCCTACAACAACCAATGGATATCCCACGCAACCCACCACCAGGACCTGGGCAGCCAAACTACTTAGAGGAGAACACAGAGCCTGCAACAGACCACACAGCAGGAAGTACCCGCAAGCACAGCTGGCTCATGACACTTCGCCCACCCACACATGGCACTTCAATGCCATGTGTCAGCACGCCAAAAGGAGGTGACCGAACAGGTGTGGGTGGGGTCCCAATCCATGGAAGGTGAACTAGATCACATACGTTGGTGTCAATCACCCTTCAGGGACCACCTACCCCCCGCAAAGGAGACCAACACTGCCATAGAGACACATGCAGATGCACATTCACAGTACACAACCACACCCAGGGGCACACACATATCAGTCACACACACATGTTGGTCCTGCGTACGACTGCCCAGGCCACTCATCTTACGAATTGAGTGGGTGACGACAAAGCTACATGTCCAAGCTCAAACCCGATGCCTGCGGTGACATGCCTGCATCCGCTGTACACAGCACAATGTAATGTCGTAGGGCCCTGGGCCCTCATGCATACAACAAGACCACAGGGACACATGCCGATATTATGTTGAACTGGCTACAGGCACTTGTGCCCGGCCCCTTTATTGGCAGGGCCACATGTACAGTGACGCCTGTGCTGGATCTGTGTGGGGTGGGTGCAAGCCAGCCGTCAGGGAGTTGTTGGTGCTGGCAACAAATACAACAGTTAGCAAAATGAATACGTAAACAGCAAACATCAGCATCACAATGACAACTGCGGAGCATCATGGATGTAGTCTGAGCAAGAGGGCACACAATGAGCAAACAGAAGTGTCTGTGAGTTGCAGTGCACTGAGGTTGGGGCACTACAGCTGAGCGCGCCCATGTGAAGAAAAAGTCTTGGATAGTTCCTTTGAGATATTCCTGATGCAGATGCATGGGGTGTATCAGACCTGCATCATCTTCCTCATCAACATCCCAGGTCTCCCACACTGTTTGAGGTGACATTGATGCACAAACTCTCAAAAAAACAAAACTCAATCAGTAACGGACAATGGCTTGCAGTGCACTAAGCTAGTGGCACCTGGAGTGCCGAGCAGGGTATCAGTCCGATGATGGCATCCATGACAGGTGTGAGCAACTCCGTCAGTCTGTCAGGACCACCGTTTCAACTCTGGCAGATGGCGGTTGAAGGTGGTCCTGGCGGTTGTGGCGTGTGCCTCCTGCGGTGATGCGACATCCGGGCCGGTCAGGCCTCGATTTGATGTGTGAGCCCTGGTGGAAAGTAGTTGAGGCCGGAGGCAGCGGACAGCGCAGGGCCACAGACACATGGCGTGGATGACCCCAAGGCCATCGCCTCAGAGGCCATCCAATATCTTAGAAGAAGGGGTCCCAGACATGAGCAGCACAGAGTTAGTGGCCCCGGATGCACTGTGACCGGGACAGGCACCCAGCCGTGGGAAGGTGACTTGAGATGCAGTCAGATGGGCCATGCGACCTGAGTGGGTCCTCTTCAATGTCCGAGGTGTATGTTGCAGAGGGTTGCGGGGGACAGTGGAAGGTGTCCTCCAGGGCATGATGCAGAGGGTGGAACCTGCCCGGAAGCAGCAAATGTTGGGGTGGAATGCCACAGCCTCGTTTTTGCCACAAAGTCAGTATCACCGCCATGATGGCGACAATGACGCAAAGTCCATGGACTCAGTTGCCACCAAAGTCCAACCAGAAAGAGTCCATGGGTCTCAGGGAATAGACATAGTGGCACCGGGGCTGAAAGGGGATGCAGTCTGCGATGAGACCTGTACAATGACATCAAGTCTGCCATAAATAAATCAAGGCTGAATTCGAAGGTGTGTGTGACCTATGCGACTGCAGTGTAGGCCAGGGGGAGTGGTCAGCAAGGGCCCACAGCCACGTGTAGTTGGGATGCTATGCACATGGTTGCTGCCACCTAACCAAAAGGAGTACAGTGAAGTAGAATCTTCCTTTTTGTGCGTACACAGACAATGTATGATCAAGACTCAGTTCCAAATGTGTGACCTACTTGGCCATAGTGTGGACCGTATGCAGTAGTCAGCAGGGGACCACACCCACTTGTCGTTGGCTTGCGATGCACAGAGTTAGGGACACAAGGGCAGTTGTCGGTAGTGTTCGATCACCTACATAACGATGACCCTTTTCCCTCCGGACTGCAACGTGTCATCCTCTCACGCCTCTCCTTGTGTACGATGAAATGTATTCTGCCTTTGAATGATCGATGTTCAGTTCCAATTCTGTGGCCTACTCATGTGCAGCGTAGGCCGAGGGCAGTAGTCCACATAAGCCCACAGACACATGTGGTTGTGATGCTATGCACAGACTTGGTGGCACCACATCGAAGGGAGTATAGTGACATGAACTCCGCCTTAAATAATGTTCACTGCCATGGTGGAATCAAGACTTAGTTCCAAATGTGTGACCTACTTGACCGTGGTGTAGGCCGGTAGTGTAGGCCGGAGGCGGCAGTAGAGTATGTCAACGAGAAAGGACTGAAGAGGGCCTGTGTCGTGGAGGCCGTGATGGTCTCAGAGGCAGCCAAGGTCGCGGCCCTTGGGCTTGAAGCTTGCGCAGCCACGTGGTGGGCCCTCCTTGATGCACACCGGTGTCGGAAGGTGATCAGTGTGACCTGGCTGCATAGGGGCACGCCTGATGGGTTCGCAGTCCAGCGGGCCGGGGTCCTGCAGGTGCACAGGATCGCAGGCAACTACACTCACGAGGACAGTGTCTGCCTCGTGGCGTGGTGAGAGCGCCGCCCTGGCAGAGACGTTGGGCTTTTTGGAAAAGGACCACGCCCAGGGCTACGTGCTTTTTATTCACACCCCTACGCTGGCCTGGAATATGCCGGGCCATCCAACTCCATGCACGCTTATGGGGGGGACGTAACAGCAACATTTCCGCGAACTTCCCCGCTGGCTGAGGTGACATGGTTGTGTCCACTGTCCACTACACTCCATTCACCAGCGGTGTATGTCGCCATGGATATGGGTGTGTTCGGCATACTGCGGTCTGTCCAGCACATCTCCGCCACTCTTTGCATTGTGTACTTTCCCAATCATGGTTCTCCTGCATTCTTCACATGCCTGGTTGCAACCTCTCCCCACATTGGGCCAGTGTGTGGCTGAGGTGCCATGCCGCTGATGGCTCATGTTCACGGCTCACCCAAGTTACCATTGTGAGTTGTTCTGTCGTGTCTGGTGTGTGGGCATGTTGTTTTGCATGTTGGTTGTGATTTTGTGACGTGGGCATTACCAAAGTTGTGAGTTGCATGGTTGTGGAGTTGAGGTGAGTGGGGTGTTCATTTGGAACTTGCCAAGGGGCTGTGCATTTCCCTTGGTGCCATCTTTGGAACACTGGTTGCTGATGGACTGTCGGAGGATGAAGGGACCATGCACAGTGGCTGGGTATTTGGAGGCGTCATTGGTGAAGGTTCCACGGTGTTCGGTTGTTGCCTGCACATTGATGTGAGATGTGTGCTTTCTGTTGCAGTGATTGTGTGCTGTGTCACCAGGGGGCCCAGGTATGACATGTGTGCTGTGAATTGCCCCAACACGTGCATGCATCCAGCTATGGCGTATGGTCCATGCTTGGTCTCCAGCAGATCGCGCACATTGTGTTGGACATATGGGGACTGGAGTACCAGGCTGATGTTGATGTCCAGGACAGGTGTGAGGGACTTGGATGTGGCTGGCTGTGTGACTCCTCCGACTCTGGTGGGTATTGATTGGGGGTACCAGGGGCCAACAGGTGCAGCACAGCCAGCAGCTTTGTGTGGGGTGGGATGTTGGTTGTCCGCTGTGTTAGTGCCATCGACCTGTTGGGCATTGTTGGTCAAGATGCGTAGGATGGTTGTCCTTTTGAGCCTGTAGTGGGCAATGACATTGTCAGGTGTTGGGTCTGTGAGGCTGGTGCATTTCCTGGGGGTCCGCTGTCTTTGTCTGCACTGCCTCTGTGGTGATCCGAGGTGGGGTGTTCCGGGGGTTGGGGTCCTGGGGTGGTGGCGGTGGGTATTGTGGCCCTCTTGAGCATCCGGGCCGCATGACCAGTGGCTCCATGGGATCTGTTGCCCTTCCGATGTGGCTGTGGGCTGTGCGCCCTTTTGTGGTGCAGGCTGTGGTCCGACTTTGCACCAGGTCAGAGCAGGTGTTATTTTCCTCCTGTTAAGCGCCTTATTGCCTGTTTTGTGTTCTTATCGCAGTTCTGTCTGGTCGTTGTGAATGTTGTGGAGTGGTGTTGTCGCAGCTTTTGGCACGGGAACGCCTACGCTGCATCTCATTAGCGATAGTTGCGGGGGTCATCTGTGGTGATGTTTTTTGCGCCTGCTATCATGGGTAAACTGGTGCTGCGGGCTTTTAACACCAGCTTGTGATTGGGGCGATAAGTTTATCGCAACTTTGGCTGCGATAAAGTGCCGTTAACTCGGCGATAGATCCTTGTGAATATTCCCCGTAGTCTTTACATTTAGCTACAAAATTCAGAATAAAGATCCAAACAATTAATGAAAATTAGGGTGATTATCATTTCTTAGAAACCACGACACAGTATGTGGATGCAGGAGCTAGCATTTTGTAATATTAAGACCTAAGTGGGCAACACAAAACAAATGTATATTTACTTCTGGACCAACAATAGAATTGTTTGTGCTGCAATGTGTGAATCATTTTAATGTGAAGGTCAGATTGATTGAAAATGTTCTATGTGTATTCTTGTACTTTCAATCCTGAAGAAGTGGCATGTGACAGCCGCAAAACACGTTGACTGAAAAATATCTTAAGCAAGAAACATTGTGCATTTGGGAATTTGCAATATAAATAACTTTTAAAGTGTTGGAGAACTTGTGAGAAACATAATTTGATTGACAATATTTCCAATATCTATTGATTGTTTGAAAGTTTTGTTAAAACACTTTCTGTGGTTTTGAAAATGTATGTGAGAAAGGATAATATTATACCTAGAAGGGTTTGTGTTGTGGCAGAATGCCAGAAATACATTTGATTGATAAATCAGTGCATTGATGACTATATGTATTTGAAAGGTGAAGCTCCCTACAATTATTTTTATTAAATTTACATATCAACCTGGTTGGACACCAGTCGAGTAGGTGAGCATGCGCAGGACCGTTGATGTCCTAGCCCAAATATTGTTATCTTGTTTAATGTAGAACCGGCTGCATCATGTCTTGATATGGCGGAGTATATTCCCAGAGAAAGTTCTATTGGGGTAGGTGCATCGAGTGGGTACTTTTCTCAGAGGTTTTCCCCAGCAGAGTTGAATTCCACATTTACAAAGAAGGAACTTTTAGCGGTAAATAGATATTTTTAAGAGTAAAGCTGTTACTTAATAAGAGCTAAACCCATAGTAGAGGCTTAAACAGATCATAGAATGTTATAGTTTGTTTAGTCCACCAGGACTTTTACTTCTAGACAACTCAAAGGGACACTGTTCTTTTCTGATTATGACTTTGTCATAAGATATAAATCTGGTCCAAATATGGGACTGCAGTTGCCTTATCTCAACAGAGTCAACCTGAAATTGAAAATGCAACAGGGAATGATTTTAACTGAAAATGCCATGTAAAACAGAGAATAGTCATTATATGACATTGATCAATGTGGGTAACTTCTTAACGGATGTTGACAGAGAATGATAAGGAGACCTGGCTCAGTGTAAAGGAAGACAGAGTTGGAAAAGAAGAATTCACATCAAATTCCCCACTGGCTGCTGCAATAATAACAGCCTTTCTAATTGTTTCAGGCAGATTGACAATCTGTGCCATTGGAAAGTAGTCTCATTTCATTTTTTAAAAAGTCTACGGAGATGTACATCTTCTGCAAAGTTCTGCAAATCTTTTAACACAAACTCAACAAGGCCTAAAAAATACCTAAAGTCTTTGTTGTCAGAGAGTTGGGGCTCACCACTTAGTGCACTCACTAAACTATCTTTAGGTTTGATACCCTATTCAGAAATGCTGTGGCCTTAAGCTCACTCCTATTACACATGTTTCACCTTTTACTGTACAATTTGCTTTATTTAGTCTAGAAAGAACTTTCCTTGGGGATTTGTTGTGTTGTCTTTCAGTTAATCCATAAACAAGTATACCATTATGAAAACGCACAACTTTATGTGGACCTTCTAATATGTTGTCATAATTCTTTGAAATGTTGCTGCTGCGGAGGCTAAACCAAATGGCATCTCTGCAAAAATGATATGCTTTAAAAGTGGTTATGAAGGACGGGAGTTCTTTAGAATGTATGGTGTTGGGCCACCTGGTGATATGCTAATGGGAGATCAAGAACACTGACGCAATTAGCAATTTGAAAGACACAAAGGCCCTCATTTACTACAAAATGACACAGGAAGGTGCTGCAAGCTATTTTGCTGCACCGAGCTGCGTCATTTTAAAAGCACAGGGATACCGGCGCACAATTGGCTGCCATGCACCACCGCAGGCAACCTTACATCATGTGGCACAAAAACAATCATCATGCTAATTTTTAAGAGGAAACAGCAAAGCAAAATAAAAATATTTCTGTCAGTTGAACCACTCTTACACCTCCCAATAGGAACAACAAAAGGGAAGACACTGAACGAGAACACAGCAGAGCATCAATATCACAATAAGATAGATCACTTTTTCGAGAATCCAGCCCCAGCTGCCGAAAAGGGACCAACTCCAATTCCCACTTTCCAATCCCTTGACATTTTCAAGAATATCTAAAATGTGTTTGGTAATATTCTTTTCCATATTCTTGATCCCGACCACACACTTATCAACAACTACTACGCATAAACCACCACTCTTGGTTTAAATAAAATCCACTGCATATCTAGTCTGTTCTGAATATATCTGTATACTCTCCAACTGAGTGGTGATGACGCGCAAAGCTGCCACTGTAGTATTAGATCAAATTTGCAACTTGCATCCAAAGTATTCTCTAGCCTTTTCACCCCTGGCCATGGAAGTACCACTCAAAGTGAAAATAGAAGAAAGGATGTATCCAAAAGTGATACCATTACTATAATTATTGACCTCTATATCAGTCACTCCCTCACAGAATATTTTTGTTAGCGTCCTTTTAACCCATCTTATTTTAGGCTTGGCATATTTACAGGGCATACCCAAAGGCAATACCATTCCAAGAGCTACATTGTCTGTACCATTATAGACATTGGAATAAGTCCCAAAAGACGAGAAGAAAACCCCTGGGTGTGCATAAATCGGCCCCTCATAATCCACTGCCGTGTACCTGGAGATCATTCCGAAAGTACTTGGATCCTGTTTATTCACTAAGGGGACCGTATGTTTATACAGCACTATTCCTGAGCAATTTATATATAATGAAGTATCCGTACTGTTCACAATGGGGCAGCAAGCAGGGTAATAACCGGCCTCTCGGGGGACTGTCAATTCCTTGTAATGCCAAACCCATAATGTTACGTTCAGCTCTTCCATATAAAAATTATCACAATCAATATTGTTATCACAACCTGGATAACCCTCTCCCAGTGGCTTTCTATCGTATAGACATGACCCCAGATAACCAAAACTAAACACTCTTTTCGCTTCTGTAAACTGAGGTGGCCAAGTATATGTGTAATTTAACAGTGACAATGGATATGCAGTCCACAGACTGGTTACAGATTGGGTGGGGTAACAGGCGGTCCCTTCACCGAAGAACCTTTTATGTGTTTCCAAGAATACATTACTCGGGCAGTTCTTTTAGTTCGTATCAGGAAAATAACCTTACCCTTACTGCATAAAGGCACACTTTGAGCATCTTCCAAAACCCTTGACACCCCACACAGTATTATTATCACCAGTATCAAAAGAACAGCGCATGTTATTTTACTTTTTCTTGATCACATCATATTACGTTGTACAGTAACCATTGGATGCTCCTCCTCAGAAACTTTTCTGCCAAAGGGATGCATAGTAAAATCAAATGAAGGAAAATGCACAAAAATATAAAAGTTCCCAGTGTCCGTTAGAGCCTCTCTGGCACAGGCTCCTATTGTCCATCAATAAGTTAGCGCTCTTGAGCGCCGGCTGTGAAGTTTGCCCTGTCCTAAGCTCTTCTAATCTATCCCACGTCAATAAAGGTGGTACACTTTCAAAGTATACTTTTTCCCCTGACTAATGTTCATACAACAAAGGCAAAGCAAATACTGAAATTTCACTTATTTCAATTATTCGTTGGTACTGTTATTCAGTACCACCTGCCTTGTGCAGTCCATCCTAATTTTTCTTCTCCTTAGATTCAGTAGCCCTCAGCTGAGGATGGAAATTGTATCTGGCAGCCCCAGGCACTGTGTGCTCAATGAACAAAGGCTCCTGGATAGCTCGTACTCCTGGTGGGACAGCCTAGTTTAAAATATCGTCGTTCTCCTTGTCTGTTTGTATCCAGTCAGTTGAGAATCACTGAGGGAGAAAACCTGGGCACTTGCTCACATTCGGCGTCGCCAGTACCCTCCTTGACCCACTGGTCATATGACAACGGCAAAGGAATCCTCCGGCAATGGGTGACACGCACCCAGTTCTTTTGACCAGCAACTTTTCCAGTCGTCCGTGTCATCAACAGAAACTGCTCAGGGACTTTTCAGCGGGGTGCCAAACTTTTCTTCCTCTGGAAGTTTCTAACCAAAACAAAATCACCAGGCTGAATGTCGTGGCAAGCCCCTCTGGTGTAGGAGGTAGGGATTCATGTACCTGTTGGTGAATAGAACGTACACTTTCTTTTAACTGACAAGATATTCAATATCAGAGTATTTACAGAGACGTGGGACTCCCCAGACATTCGCCGGGTGTCCAAACATGACCTCGTAAGGTGATAATCCTGTTCTAGAATGGGTTGTAGTTCTTGTTGACAGAAGAGCTAATGGTAGAGCATCTGGCCATTTCAACCCTGTCGTCTCTTGGATTTTTTCCAATTTCAGTTTGAGAGTACCATTGTACTTCTCAACCAAACCCGCTGACTGCTGATGATTGCCAGTATGAAATTTCTGTTTTATGTGTAAACCTTCACAAATCAGTGTAATCACTTTCCCATTAAACTGACAACCCTCGTCACTCCAGATAATTTGGGGCAAGCCAAATTGAGGAAAGTACTCTTTAAGGAGTATTTTCGCGGTTGTAATGACCGTATTGTCCTTAGTGTGGTAAGCCTCAACCCATTTGCTGAACGCACATATGACCACTAAAACATACTTAAGATTATTGCATTGTTCTAATTCAATGAAATCCATTTGGAGGACTTCGAACGGGGAAGTGGGTGGTGCAAAATTACCAGGTGGCGTAGGGGTACCTTTCCCTGGATTATGTTTCATACAGATCGTGCAATGTTTCACCAAATGCCCAGCTGTCTTAGTGATGGTATCATTATGTCAAACAGGGGCTAACAATTTACAAATGCCTTTTGCACTAATATGGGCTGGACCATGGGCCATAGTAACCACAGGAAGTACATATGCATCGGGCAACTTCCATTTCTGTTCTCCAGATCTATCAATCCAAAATCCTTCCTCATTTAACTGTGCTGTACTCTCCTGTAATTTTGCTAATTCCTCCATCGTGGCTTCGCTTTGTATCTCCTTTACACTCTCAACAGTATTTTCAAACATAACAACTTCAGGAACCCACCTAACTGGACTAGCAACAAACATTCTTTACATTTTGCTTTGGGCCATCTCCTTGGCTACCTGATATGCAAATGCATTTTCTCTACTCACGTCATAAGTAACATTCCTAAGGGCACTGCACTTGATTATTGCCAATTTCTTGGGGAGCATTAGAGCAGACACAAGCCGCAATATAAGGTGCCCATGTTGGATTTTGGTAAGAAACCCTCTCTCTGACCACAGTTGCCCAAAGTTATGCACAACCCCAAACGCATACTGGCTGTCTATATAGATAATGACAACCAACCCCTCACTCAATTCACAAGCTCGTATTAGAGCCACCAACTCTGCCACAGACTGATAAGGGACTTGTGATGTTTCCACCACTGTGTGCAAAGTAGTAATAGCATAAGCTGCAGTAGTTGTACCATCTGGCAATTTAAAACAGGAGCCATTGACATATACTTCCCCTTGAGGGTCAGATAAGGGAACATCAGTCAGGTCTGCCCGTCCTTTTGTCTCTTCTTCCGTCCGGAAAATGTAGCCATGTTTATCAACTGCATCATTCTCAGAAGGGAGGGGTAGTAACGTGGCTGGTTTCAGAGTGGCACATCTTTTGATCGTAATATGTTTAGCAAACAATGTCAATTCATAACCAGTAAGACGTGCACTGGTTAGGTGCTGTATCTTCGTCTTATTTAAAAGCGTATCCACAGCATGGGGTACCATAACTGTGAGGTCTGTATCAAGTACAAGTCCAGCCGATTGTCTGTTTGAAGTGGCCACAGCCGCGTCCGCTCACAGACAGCTTGGGGGGCTCTTGTGACAGGGGCAAGCACAGCAGAAAAATATGCACAAGGCCCCAAATTTCTGTATTAAGACAGAAGGTGCGCAACCAGCCATCTCATGAACATAAAGCACAAACGGTTTCCTAAAGTTAGGTGTGCCAAGCATCGGAGCCGGGCAAAGTGCAGTTCTTAATTGCTCAAAAGATTGCTGACATTCTGGCGTCCAAGGCAAAGCTCATGCACTGCTTTCATTGTTAATTCATTGTTAAAGCAAATGTTTGATTAGTAAAGAATAATTTGGGATTGCTATATTTGGTGCAAACTACTGTACCAAAACTGTAAAATTGTGTATCGGAACCACCCTACTACGTGATACCGGCATCAACTGTGCTGAATATTGTACCACCACAGAGCATTTTGAATTGCTGGACGAGCTCCTGTGGGCGTAGAGGCTTCTACAAAAAGGCGGTGACACAGGCAAGAGAATAGGCGAGTGAGAAACGAACTGGCGGCTCCGCTGTGGAAGTGATAGCGACGCCGCTGAGAACTGCCTGCCACCGGCATATCCCTACCACAATATAAACCGATGGTGATCTGTTACATGTGCGACAAATACCGTGCCTGCACCTAATTAAATGTCTTGACGGGACGCAACGGCGGCCTTTGTGGGAATACGCTCTGCCTGCCTGTTGCGCTGATCGGGGGGCGTCGGACCCCACTGCAGCTCGACTAAGTGGGAATAAAGACAGTGGCATACACAGTTAGGAATAATTGAATAATCGGCGATAGTAACACCAAAGCATACACCGCGCTGCCCAACACACATCAACTTACGCCGCTGGATCTGCGTGCGAACATACTGTCGTGCGACACACTGCAGCGACCACAAAACCCTAAGCATCCTCCACGATTGTCACCAGGGTGCAAGAACAGCCTAGTTGTGGCATAGGGACGCTACCCCCGCTGCCAGGTATTTGTGAAGAGACATTTCAAGTGTGCCATAGCCGGTGTCCCATAGACATTACAGAAAAGGCGAGTCATTGCCAGAGGCAAGCAATACTACGCAACAACCACCCTAGCCCACCATTTTTATTTGGGTTCACTCCACTTGCCTACGGACCAAAACTACACAGACACCTCTGTCCTGTTGGCTCAAACGGGCTGCGCTGCAGCCACTGTACGTGCTGCCAGAAGCTCCTCGCATTATCTATACGACACGAGGAAATAAAACCCAGCATTTCATTACTAAGCCCGAATATATACATGAGCTAATACAGGTTGTGGCTCATACTCCCACGGGTTCGACCACACCTTGCGAGTGAGGGTCGAAACGTTGACACTTTCTCCTAGTAGGCCTGTACCCTACTTCACCCCATCCCTACCTCTCTACAGAAGATTATACTCTGTACAACATCAAGAACCAGAAAAGTACTTTCGAATCCATGAGAGACGGGCCCCATTGTAAAACTGGTGCTACTGTAAACCACAACCAGTTTACTAAGGACATTACTATGTGTAATTGATTGTTTTAACTACTCTCTGATTTCCCTCCCTATGGATATGTTCTATCCTCACGAGCACAATCCTTTTTCACACTCCCCCTGGAGCAACCCTCTTTTCTGTTTTGAAAGGTTCCTTACAGTGATCTGTTATAATAACTGTGGCATTAAACAGTCACTATTGAAGCTATTTATGGTGCTTGTGTGTCTTTTTGAGGATATAATTAATTGAATTGAGAAACTACTGGGGTACACTTATGATGCAACTTGAGTTCTATATGTATCATGTTCATAGATTTTGACTTAATGAATACCTTCCTAAGGCAATTAGTCTAGGACCATTGTTTTCTATACCGAGCATTACCCAGGTCCTTGGACTAGTATGGGTCACCCCATTATTTTGTAATGGTTCTATACAAACAAGGCATATAGAACTTAATTATTGTACTGTACTGCGGTTTATTTACTGTATGTAAGGCAACAAACCTGACAAATAAAACCCGACCACATCCGTACGGGCGGATGTTGTAATGAGCACTCAGTGGCCCCCCCAAGGGTGCTCCCCGGAACTGTTAGTGCACTGGCATAGTTGGTTATCAGGGTATGGCTTTGGCATGTTTGGGGTGCCGAAATGGGTGGGGGGTTTGTTGGTAGGTTTACTATTAATTACGGGCTTCTACAAATGGAATACACCATACACAGTGCCACAACGCATACATGTTTAAATGTATTAATGGATGATGCACGTTGCACCCTGCGAGCATCAGCGCAACAATTATATCATATGCTAGCACATGTATCTCCAAATTAAAATATTGCGACTAAATTGAAGTTGTCACAAATTCGTTTTTTATCCTGGAACATTAGAGGTTTAAATCATCCTAAAAAAATACATCAAGTATTTGCATATCTCGATCATCACCAAATTGACGTAGTGATGCTGCAGGAATCCCACCTTGCAAAATCGACCAAATGTCCATTTGGTAGTAAGTGGGCCGAGACAGTTACACTGTCTTCATATTCCAATTGTTCGAGAGGTGTCATTCTCTTAGTGAAAAAAGGCATCCAATTCATCGTAGATCACACCATAACTGACAAACATGGCCGCTACATCATACTAACAGGACACATTCGAGGACACCATGTAGGTTTGATCAACACATATGGGCTAAACATAGATGATCCCGAGTTTTTCCAGAACATATAGCGTAGTCTTAGGGAATTACCTGACATAGAACTGATATGGGGCGGCGGTTTCAACCTGTCCCTTGAGGAGAAATTAGATACCAATCAAAAAGAGAGGGAGGAGGAGGTTTGGGCTAGGTTCACCCTCCTGTGTGTTCAGAGTACAGCAAAAAGAATCCGTAGATGACAGATCAAAAGAACCTAGCCAAGAAAAAACTGAAGATTCACCAATTGGGTGAAAAACCACCTCTGCCAATAGAAACATTTCTTTTCTTGAGTTCCCTCACTCACCCAGGGTTGCCCCTACGTGACATGATTCATCATTGGGGCCATCCCAAACATCTACTGCTTGTGGCGTACTGCGACTTGTGGAGTTACGTAGGAGCACTTACTTTGTGAAGATATGTGTAGTGCAGTATAGGGGGAGTGGTGTGAGTGATATTTAAAAATTTACCTAACTAGTGAGCTAATGTTTTATTCCTGCTCCTAGTTGGTATGGATAAAAAGGGGTTAATTAAAGGGACAAATAACTGTTATGTAATTTTAATCCCTAGTATTGTGTCGACATGTTTTGAGGTATCCCCTAAACCTCTTCTTCAGGACAACAAAGGGGCCATCCCGTTGTCTACCACTCCGTGCAGGACCTATAATAAAGTGAATAATAAATTATGAATGCATACCTATTGTGTGAGCATTGGAAAAATACATACGGTTGATTCTGAACGTGTAGTATCTGTCATGAAGAGAAAGCAAAATGCAAATTAATACAAACTGCCTGCCCATCGCTCTTGTGGGTAGGTTATGGCATTTAGCTGCGCGTAAAGAAGGTACTTTATAATATGGTTTAAATATTGTGTAAGAGCCCTTGGAAATAACATTAATTAGTGCTTAGGTGCTGTGTGGATTAATATACCACACTCAATATCTCTATTGTGAGAAAGCAAGGTTAAAAAACATCATTAAAAAACACTCGTGGTCAAGGACAGACAGGACACACACAACATGTAACATAGAATCAATTTCTTTTTGAAACATACTTATTTTGTGGCTAAAATATGCCTCATGGTCTGTCTGGGTGGAGGGGCCTGTAGAAACCCTGTATTATAATAAGAAGAATACACAAAGAAATGGAATTAGAAGGATTTGTTTAAAGCCATTCAGCTCTTATGCCTTCCTCTAAGTGGTTCCCGCCACCATATATATGGAGATTCAGTGCTAAAGCGCTCTCAGAGTCGTCCTATAACACCACTGTTAGGACATCTATCGAGGAATATTTAATGTTGAACCTGCCCTCAGTCAATGATCCGAGTATACTATGGGAGGCCTTTCAGGCAACTATACGTGGCGTGTGTATTAGCACGACTGCGCGCATTCTGAAAGATATACGTGAAATGAATCTTAAGACCTTAGAACAAGAATTCGAACGTACCCAAAACACGGCTATACTGGGCGAAATACGGAAGTTAATTTCCGAATATCAAATTTTTGCTGAAGACGAAAATAAATATATCGCTAAACATAGTATTGCCAGGACTTCCGGGGAGGGGGGTAGACCGGGACGAGTATTAGCACACAAGATATGTACAGGACATACCACCCACACGGTACTCAAGATTAAAGATCGTCAAGTCAATCTACACTATGACACGGCGGGTATACTACACGCATTCATAGACATATATGGGGATATGTACGCTTCGCGTGATACAGCTAATTTGCCAGAAATTCAACAATATCTTGAAGTAATTGCAATAGCATGGTTCTCGGATTCCCAACAGGAGTATCTTTCACAAGCTGTCAGAAGTCTGTGATTAAAACACTACCTAATAGTAAAGCCCCAGGCCCAGAAACACTACCTAATAGTAAAGCCCCAGGCCCAGATAGCTTCACTAGCGAATTTTATAAAGAATATGTTGATCTCATAGCCCCACACCTAGTTGAAATGTATGGTGACACTCATGACAAACAGATGCTGCCACCTACGTTAAGAGAGGCTATGATCATAGCCCTCTTGAAGCCTGGTGAAGATCCAGAGGTCTGCGATTCCTACAGGCCACTATCACTGATTAACACAGATGCTAAAATATTAGCTAAACTGCTTGCCACTCGACTTCAGCCTTTGATGCCTAATATTATACTACCGGATCAGGCGGGATTCATACCACACTGTTCTACAGCCCATAACATTTGTACTCTGTTTGCATTATCTCATCAGCTATACCCTCACTTGCAAGTAGCTGCAGTTCTACTAGACACAGCAAAAGCATTTGATTCAGTTGAATGGACCTATCTATTCACCGTCTTCTATAAAATGGGACTGCCCCCCATATTCATACAGTGGATCAAAATACTATACACAGCACCAATTGCGAGAATAAAGGTAAATCAATATGTATCAGAAACAATACAAATTACACGTGGCACTCAGTAAGGTTGCCCACTATCACCGCTCCTTTTTGCCATTGCGTTAGAGCCACTGGCATGTAAAATAAGACAATGCCACAAAATTACGGCCCTACAATTCCATCTGCGTCCGCTGAATATTTCACTATATGCTGATGATATGGTGCTGTATGTCCGAGATCCCGGTGTTAATCTAGCCCCTCTGATTAGGGAATATATTAAGTTTGGAAGACACTCTGGACTCCAAATAAATTGGAGCAAATTGACAATTATCCGTTAAACAGACGCTACCAAACCCTGCCTGGCGGAATTCCCATTGGAATGGTAGACAGATCCGATTAAGTACCTGGGAGTTTTGTATTACCCGAGCCCCGAGGTGGTTATTCGTGAGAATTACGGAACGGCCATTAGTAAACTAGAGGAGAAGGTAGAGCGATGGATAAAATTACCGCTTTCACTTGCAGATCGAATGGCCATCGTTAAGATGGTTATATTGCCGAAATTTCTATACCTCTTCAATAACATCCCCATCGTACCACCATCGGCCACGTTTCGTAGATTGTCAACCGCAGTTAACCAACTTATATGGGTTGGGAAACAAGCCCACAATGAACTATATACACTTACATTGCCTTATTCGGAAGGCGGCTTTAAAGTTCTGGACTTTTTGCTCTATTACCTGTGTGCTCAAGTGCAATATGCGCACTGCTGGTACCATCCGGTTAGTTATTTACCGCACATGGCGGTTGAGGATGGTGACGCATCTCCAATACCATTACATAATATCCTACCACACTGATGTGCCCATGTGAGTAGGCATGAGATAAACACGATTCGCACTACAAATCAAGCCTGGCAGAAGATGGGCAAACTGGCGAATAGATTGCCACTGTATGCGCCAGCACTACCATTGCAGCACCACCCAGAGTTATCTGTTACACAAGACACGGTGGGTATGGAACAAGTCCAATGAGTGGGAATAGATACAATGGGAGATCTTTACAATAACGGTACATTTATAGACACTGCTGATCTCACTTATATTAGCAATCAAACTCTGCTTTTCAAATTTACATATCACAGACTACGAGGAGCCGTCAAAAAGCTATACCCTTCGTTTCCACATGAGCCCCCCACACTACAGGCACTGCAAATGATAATTATCAATCCTCATAATATACATCTTGTCACGACATCATATAGACTGTTTCAAGCAGACATTGGAGGACGGGCTTCCAAAGCATTAGACAGATGAATACACAACTGGACCTGCAACTTACAGATGAGGAATGGCATACTACCTGCTCTTTGATTGAAATGCTCACTCCAAATGGTAACTTGCGCATAATACATTATAAATATCTGCATCAAATTTACCACACGCCTCTCAAGTTACACAAATGTGGGCTCTGCCCCGATGCACGATGCCAAAGATAGGGTACTGATAATGCTGACTTTCTTCACTTGGCATGGCAATGTCTACATATTAGAACATACTGGGAAAATGTTACGAAAATGTTGAGTGAAATGCTAGAGACGCCGATAGACTACGATTCGGCTATATCTACTTGGGCTAGTGTCTAATTTGCGATCTCTCAAACATAAATTTTGTATGATAGCATTGCCACTGGCAAAAAGGAGGGTGTCAATGTACTGGTGAGGCAGACAACATCTTCGCTTTAAACAATGGCTTCAAGATCTAGCATACTGTAGAGAAATTTTACAGACCTATGAGTAGGGGTGGGCGGAATTTGCGTATTCCTGTTCGCGAATGCTGTTTGTGTGCTCGGGGGCAAATATCTTGCGAACACGCATTTTAAAAGTGCGAACAAGCAAAAAATTCCACGAAGCCGCGGGTCGTGGAATATTTGGCAATTCTGCGTTCTCCGCGGAACGCAAAATTACCTAAATTCCGCAAATTCCACAAGCGAAACGGAATTTATCACCCAGGCCTACCTATGAGGAGGAACTTCCGTCTGGATCTCGACCTAGGAACTTCTGGATAATATTGACAGACCATCTTCATACTCATCAATGTGTAACTGCATCACCTAAGGAACGTACTGTTGTGAATTGACTAGATACACTGTGTAACTCTGAAATGTATTGTAATGATCATCAAGATTCCGTGTTTTATGCCCGGTTTGTTTTGTCTTTTTGTAACATTTATATGAATACAATAAAAGCAACAAAAAAAAAAGTGCATACATCTTTTTGAGTTTGTGGAATGGGCATCTTGATAATGATACTGATACGCTCAGGTGTCAACCTCCTACCCTCCTTCGACAGTAGGTGACCTAAAAAGGTAGCCTCTTGTTGACAATACTGACATTTCGAAAGAGAGACCTTATGTCCATGATGCGCCTAATGCACCAAAAACTTCTCTGTACTATCCTTGCAACCTTGTTCCATATCAGAAGCAACTGACAGGTCATCGACATACTGCACCAATACAACTACCTGGGGAAAGCAATAGTGAACCCAACTGACTTTTTAATGCTTGACTATAAATACTAGGTCTCTATGTATAGCCTTGAGGAGCAGTGTAAATCCAAACAAAGAACCACTGTCTGGATGTATAGGAATACTGAAGAATGCGTTTTTCAGATCAATAACAAAAAAGAACGTAGAAGCTGATGGGTCTCTATGTATAGCCTTGAGGAGCAGTGTAAATCCAAACAAAGAACCACTGTCTGGATGTATAGGAATACTGAAGAATGCGTTTTTCAGATCAATAACAAAAAAGAACGTAGCAGTTGATGGGAATATTGTTAAAAGTATAGTAATATCAGGAACCACCGGAAATTGCACTACTGTTTTATTAACCTCTCGCAAATCAATCACAAAGCGATAGACATCCTCAATAGCATCAGAGGAACCCAAGGGTGTCCTCTTAAGGACCAGAAGAATCGGACTATTGCAAATGTTGGCAGACGATTCATCAACTACACCCTTTTGTATCAAATACTGAATAATCTGAAGAAGGGACAGTTCCCCTTTCTACGGTATTATATATTGAGAAATATCGGTGAGAATAGCATTATCTTTAACTTGTATAGAAACTGGTGGTATATGCAACAGACCCAGGTCTGTATCTCCCGCGGCCCATAGTGTGGGTGGCACCTGAGTAAACTCGTCTGGAAGGGGCGCATCCTGAGACAAACACTGTCTAGTACTCACATCCGAACCCATAGTAATATAGACACCATTAGGAGAACAGTAAATAGTAGTATGCAACTTCTTTAACAACTCCAATCTCATCAAATTCTCACAACAATTGGATGTTAACAACAATGGAGACTCCACAGTGAAAGGACCTACAGTAAGTGCCAGGGGCGTGAAATGGGGCTGACAACAGGTACACCAGAAAAATCTATTGAAACATTATTTTGGCCAGGCAGGGCCACTCCACGGACCATATCTCGAGAAACAGAACCTTTTGTCACACCTGTGTCCACCAGAAATTCCTTAGTCGAGCCTTGCTAATCTGCTGTGACATAAGGCCCACACTGATCTACAGGTATCTGAACTGGTCCCACAACCTGTCCCTAGCTGTGCTAGCTGTACGTCATACCTCTCACATCATCAAAATCATAATCATCATGATAATACTGACCGTCTCTAGGGTCATCAAAATAATTATTATCATAACGGCCCGCAGGGGGGCCATGGCTGACTGACCAAGATGGCGGACGCGCTCTAAAGTGGCTCCGCGCTGTGGCCCAATTATCTGCCAAAATAAGATAGCAACTGATGCCATCAAGACACCGAAGCCTACGCCACAGACAAGAGTCATCAAAATAAGCCATATGGCTGAGAAAACGGGAGACGAGGCATAGCACAGGCTTGGGGAGAGACCCAGGCTGTCTCTAAGTGGACTGCAGATGGCGGCCATCTTGCTGCTATTGGCGGAGGCTACCCGGCACCAACGTGCCTAACGGCCCGGACATCGCCAGGCAGCAGCCCTGCAAGCAAGCGCTCCACACTCTTGGACCCTGTGAAGAGGTAGCCGAGCAGCAACAGTGGGAAGCAGCAGTACAGATGGAGGCGAGGCACGCCGTGAAGGCATGGGTGCGAGGGACACTGGGCGGCGATCCTGCTATGTACGATCGGATCTGCAGAGGCTGTGGGAGTCGGGCGATTGCAGCGAGTGCTGTGTGGCTGGGTTCCTGGGGGCTGTACCGAGCCTAGACCCAGCGGCAAGTAGCAACCTCCAAGATCACACAGGCAAACGGAAACTGTAAGTGTCCACGCTGAAACATGCCACAGCAAAAGGGAACAGTAGACCCGCATGTGGTGGCAGTTCCATGGAATCAGCATAAAGAACCTGGTTGGGAGGCAGAAAAGTGCATTAATAAAGTCAAGGTACAGCAAACACTGCCGAAGCCAAGACCAAGGTGCACGGAATCCGAGAAGGAGCACAGCCACTGTTTTAGACATGCAAGGGATTGGGCCTGGTCCCTGGACAAGTTACTGTGAGTTGGCACTCACAGGTGATAATGTCGGGCAGCAGCACAACTGTAGAGACTCGCGCACAGGAGCACCCTTAGACCTAGAAGCGGGGCCTCAATAGGGAGTGACCTGATACTGGGCAATGTTACAGATGCCGCACTGACTGTGAAGAAGCGCACCCAAGCTGAACCAAGGCCCGCCCAGGAACGGCACATAGAAGGGGAAGTGTGGATGCGGATACCGCTAAGGCAGACGAACCAGTACACTGTGGTGTAGAACCGTCAAAATGTTGTGAATACTTGCAAGTGTGTGAGAGTCTCTATCAAGCTCAGATCCACACGGAGGCAGGAAACAGCAGTGCACATCCCCCACCCGTGTGAAACAGGCAGCCAGGAAATATAACAAACTCATGCGAACACTAGGGCATAGAGAACCCCCTCATATGTCATTGTAAACGACTTGTGGTGTTTCTAGCCTAAAGGAGAAGCCAGCCCTATGGCCTGGGGTGGAAACTATGAAGCCAGGAACAGCGCACACTAATATAGTGAAACAGAGAGTGGAGATAAACTTTACTAGAGACACTCATTTACCAGCATAAATCGCTCAGAGATCTAGAAAAGAGGAACAGTGGCTGGCCTTGCGCGGACGCAGCGCCCCAACCTAGTCCATAGACAATCGGCAACAACAATGGGCAGACAACGTGCAGGAACTAACATGCAGTTTACACAGATCACAGAACTTCCCAAGCAGCCAGAACAAGAAAAGGAATCTGAAGAGACTGCGGAGAAACCTACGCTGGGATCTAAAATAGACACTGTACTCAAGGCGGTGACACAGTTAAGCGTCTCTCTAGCGCAAACCTGCACATCTTTAGAGGGACGAATCGATAGGATCACGTCGTATTTCACACTACTTCATGGAGACCATCGCAAATTAGCTGAGAGAGTAGATGAAATAGAAGTGGAAATGGAAGAGATTCTCCCAACCACCAAAGCTTCAGCCACCGAGATGAGTGTACTTGCGGAGAAAGTACGCATGCTGGAGCGCAAGATAGACGATGCGGAGGGCGCGCTCGCCGCAACAATTTCCGGGTAGTGGTCCTGCCTGAGGGCTCAGAAGGGTGAGAGGCGGTGACCTACATGGAGACCTGGCTGCCATCAAACTCGCTCTCCCCCTTTTTTGCGGTGGAAAGAGCGCACGGAGTTCCGTCAGGCCGCCTGCCACCAGGAGCTGGGCCCCTTCCATTCCTATTTCGACTAAATTATAAGGACCAGGATGCGATACTTCATGAGTTGAGCAAGATAGAGGAGGTCAGAGTTGATAACTCCAAAGTGCTATCCTTTTTGGACAACTCCCTTGGAGTGCAGAAACAGAGAAGCACGTTCATGGCAGTAAAAAAAGAGAATGCAAGAACTAGATATAAAATACTCTTGTTCCAGGTTTGTCTGGGAGTGGTGAAGGATGTCGCCACTCACTTCTTCAATGTAGCGGAAGAGGCATGAGACTAGCTTGAAACTGAAGGTCACCGTGTGTCACTCAGTAGACAATATAACGCTGTGGGCTCTGAACTGGGCAATTATAGAAATCGGTGGAGAATTCGGAAAGAAGTCAAGAAAGGCCCGGCGCAGCCCAGGGCAGGTCCCAATTTAGAGCAAAGACTACAAGAACGATGTGCTGCCCTGCAAATGGCAGCGACCATGCGAGGAAGTCAAGACAACAGAGACACAGACGCTTCTTCAGAACAATCCATGAGTGCAGACAGTTCATCCGTGATATGGTCATTGGGCGAGGACTCACAGACATAACCAGAAGTGACACCCCACACCGCGGATGACATCGCATAATACAGGACAAAATGCCACAGTAACTTTCATAAACATCTTAGCAGGTTATATTGTTCCCATGTAAGCAAGCGACACACAGTAGGGTAGGGGCCCAACTTCTCGAACTGTGAAATTGTACACAAGCACGCTTTCTTTTTCCTCCCCCACTGCCTTTCCTCCCACCTCTGATATGGGGGCACTAAAATATAGGTAAGACAAGGCGTAGTGAGCATAATTAAGCACAGGCACAGGGCCTGAGCCTCCATCAGCCCTCTATAAATCCAGCTAAAGCTCCCCCCCTCCATACACAGAGTAGCAGGGCAAGAACGGCCGGCAGTTTGGGCAGACACACGTTGTCCATCTGACCTGTCCCAGTTACATAACACAATGTTTATCCCCCCACATTACATCTCACAAGTACTGCGTCTGGAACTACAAATAGTGAGGTCGCAGGATAAGCCTAGAATTCATGTTTACACTAACCGCTCCACCTATAGGGCAGTAAACCAACTGCCCATGCAACTGTACCATATGACTAATAGATGCCGCCGACCACTATAATTACTTGGAATGTCAGAGACATGCATACGCCAACGCGCCAATACAACACTTACTCATATCTGAAGAGACATGCAGCCCATATAGTATTTTTACAAGAAACACAGATATCGCAGCCTGAGATACACAGACTGGAACGCAAGTGGAGGGGGCAGATATTCACCACGGGATACTCCTCATACACGAGAGTGGCACTAGTGTGGGTCAGGCCGGGCACACAATACGTGTCAGAAATAGATATCCACGGCCGATTTGCATTGACAAAAGGCAGACTAAATGGTAGGCAAATAGTGCTGGGTTCCATATATGCCCCAAACACTGACCAGGCTCCATTCTGGTGCACACTATCAGTAAAACTATCCCGCTGGAGCGATATTCTATTTATTACTAGGTGGTGACTACAATACAGTGCTAGACACAAGCCTGGAAAGATCCTTTCCACCACCACAACAAACAACTACTGCGTCGAACGCCAAAGGCTTGAGGGAATGGTTACATAGATGGGGATTAGTGGATTTATGGAGGACATTAAACCCACACACATACCTCTACTCACACTGTTCACACCCACATGGCCTACATGTAAGCATAGATACATTTGTGGAGAATATGGCACTGTTAGCTGAATGCACCATTGCGGACTATCTCGGACCCACGCATTCTGACCACAAACCACATATGTTACAGCTGCGAAGCGAGGCTATGGCACATTTCACTAAACTATGGAGGCTGCAGACAGCGGCACTAGAGGACCCCCCCCCTTCCGAGACTCAGTGGGCACGGCCATAACAACATATTTTGATACAAACGAAGGATCAGTGATGGACCACAGGGTATTATGGGATGCATACAAAGTGGTGATTAGAGGCCAATGCTTGAACCTGAACTGAAGCATTCGTTGACAGTTGGACCGTGAAGCTAAACAAATTGAAGACACACTTATTAAACTAGAAACAGATTTAGCAGAAAACACTGGCAGACAGCAAGCTCTGGATGATCAGAGGCAGAAGTATGCTGAGGTCATGGAAAGACTGCATTGCCTGAACTATGCTGCGCATTTGGCTCGCACACATACCTCGGCTGACAGAGCTGGATGGCTGCTGGCACGACTAATTAAGCAGGAACATGCACAACAATCGTCATTGCACCTGCGATCCAAGGCGGGTCAGCTATTAACAGGACAGTATGACATAAATAGTGAGTTTACCGGCCACAACACTGCAATATGCAAACCTGTGGTGCAAACGACTCCAGATGTGCTGGAAGCATACTTGTCCTAGCCTCCTATGGCAACTGTGACTGACTCTCAGTGAGCTGAGTTAGACGAGCCGATGACACTATTGGAGGTGCAGCTGGTGATTCGGGCACTGGCCACGGGTAAGGCACCAGGCCCAGATGGGCTGCCTGCAGAATTTTACAAGGCGTACCAAGAAGTTCTTGCCCTGAAACTGCTTGCACTATATCATAATACGCAGGAGACCTCTGCCCTACCATTGTCACTACGCGAGTCTTTACTTGTCTCGCTTCCCAAACCAGATAGAGATACAGAACTCCTAGGTTCATATCCCCCATTAGCACTGTTCAACTCAGATTATAAAATATTGGCTAAGCTGTTGGCGAGTCGGTTGGCCTCAATAGTCACAGACCAAATGGGTTTGTACTGGCACGCTCCACATCACTGAACCTAAGGCACTTCTTCAGAGTGGCCCAATACTCTAGACAGCGCTGGCCATACTCGGGATGCTTAGTGCTAGATCTAGAAAAGGTGATTGATACGCTTGAATGGGACTTTTTATTTGCCACCCTAAGCAGGTATGGCTAGGGCACTGACTATTTAGGGCTAGTTAAATTGCTATATACAAGACCCACAGCCAAAGTTAAGACAGGGCTGTAGATATCTCAGCCTATTCCAATAGGTCGAGGAACGCGACAAGGCTGTCCTCTCTCCCCACTGCTGTTCACGTTATACGCAGATGACCTGTTGATATACCTGCGTGATGTCCGACAGCCATGCAACACAATAGAAAAAGCGCTCCCGGACTTCGCCACCCTGTCGGGTCTGCGCCTGAATTGAGGTAAGTCATGCCTCTACCCCTTCAATGAGTCAACCCCTGATCCTGCACTGTCAATGGCACGTCAGTGCATTGGCAACAGACAGCATTTTGGTATCTAGGAATCTGAGTATATCGGGAACCACTGGATCTGCCAGAGGGTAATTATACTCGAGCAGTAACGGCTATCAAATCACAAATGTCGTTTTGGCGCACGTTGCCCCTCGCCACTATGGGCAGAATAGCACTGTTAAAAATGGTGGTGCTTCCAAGGCTTTTATACCATTTTGCAAATCTGCCTGTATATATTAAACCGGCGTTGTCCCGAGCATTTGAAGTTGGCATGAGACAGATCATTTGGCACAGCACCCGTAACAGAGTGGTGTTGGCCAAACTCTACTTGCCTGCCAGTGGCGGCGGGTTGGCAGTGCCCAATATGGAGCATTATTATTTGGCAGTGCAGCTGCAATGTGTGGCCCGCTGGCTTAGTGACTGGCAGCTCAACTGGGATACACCCAAACACAGATCGTGACTCTATTTCACCCTGGCAGGAGGGGTGTGGGACCCTCCCAGTAGCTGGCAAAGGTGGCTTATGCCTACTTTTGGTGTGGCATGCGACTCACTAAAGCAGTCACTACATATGCACCCTCTCTCCTGATACTGGACATGCCACGGCAACTGCAAGAAATGACAGCAGCGGAACTCCGCACATGGGAAGAAGCAGGAATGCAAACTGCAGGGGATATATACCAAGACGGCAGTTCGACCATTCGACACTCTTATGAACGTATACAACCTGCTGCAGGGCCAATTTCTACTTCATGATGCGCTGATAAGATCGTTGAGGTCAATCTGGGGAGACGTAGCAGACGAACCAAAAACACACCTAACATTACAATACCTGCACATAATGGGTACAGGCCGGCACCTTACCAGATGGCTAGCAGAATCGTTACGCGCACATGCAGCAACCCCATTAACAATACTTAAAGATCATTGGGACACAGATTTACAGAGACAAAGTACAGACCGAGAATGGGCAACAATTCTAGAAGGACCCACCTACATTCCAAGGATGGCCAGGTTCCGGCTCATACAGTACTATATAACACCGAGAGCTTACATGACACCAGCTAAAATAAATAAAATCTTTAGCTGTGAGGACGCCCAATGCCCTAGGTGTGGACTTGTGAGAGGAGACCTCTTGCACATGCTGTGGGCCAGCACCACGCTGGCCACATACTGGGAGACTATCACAACAAATTCAGCACAATGCACTGACCGCACGCTGGAGTGGAAATGGGAGGTGTGCATTTTGAGTCTTTATTGGAGGACCAAGAAGCATGAGGTGACAACCCGCTTTATAGATTTGGGACTTATCATGGCAAAGCACCTCATTATTAAGCGCTGCAAGTCCCCTGATCCCCCGTCAGTGAAGGCATGGTTTCATTCCATTGTATGCTGGGTGCAAGCAGAAAGCGTAGCACTTAGACACGAAGATGCCACTGGCATGCGCAAGATACCTATGGCTACAGCATGGGAAACAATACTCATGGACTTCCGAGGCGCCTGGCAGGCACTCACTTCTGGAGGCACAGGAAACCCCCCAAGAGATAGGCACAAGAACTAGGCCTGGGCGAAGCACTACGCTACGCTCGCGTAGTTTGCGAAGTTCGCGCTACTTCGCACTACGCGAACTGCACGTAGCACAGTGCGAACACGCGTAGCGTAGTGTTGCGTAGTGCTGCGGTCATTTTTTGCTTGTTCTCAACGTCAAGTTGGCGACCGCGAGCAAGCAAAATGACATCCCGGCGAGACTTTTTCCTTGTTCGCGATCAGCAACATCAAGTTGGCGATCGCGAGCATGGAAAATAAACCTCCCGGCGAGATTCCCAACGCGAGGTTTCTCATTGCGAGGGGTCGCGTATGCTCGCGACCGCTCGCGATGAGAAACTACCAGTTCGCGTTGAGAAAGCTGCCGCTCGAGTAAAAATCTACTCGAGCAGCAGAAAACTACAGCTCTCACTGTGCAAGATGCCATTTTCAATGATTGCACAGTGCCGGTTGCTTGTCCGCACTGTGCAATCATTGAAAACAACATCTTGCACAGTGCGAACATGTTACTACGCAGTTCGCGAAGTGCTACGCGTAGCTCACGTAGTGCGAACTTCACTTTGCGAAGCTTCGCGAAGTGCTACTTTGCGAACTACGCCCACCCTTAACAAGAACAAATGAATAACAAAATAGGAATTGGAGTTCCCTGACGATGCTAACTTAAAAGCAGGTCACAGACATGATGCGAGAAGCAACCCTGGCATACACCCAAGATAAAGTTAGTTGAAGTATACAATGACAAAGTAAGGCGGCACACAAATTCACTAAGTAAAGGAATTTAGATTGCAACAATGTAAACAGAAAGTTATGTAGTATAAGTAAGCAACATATAGGCGTGGAGTCGGACAGTACAATGTAAGGCAAACACTGCATTAGTATAGGTATCTGCACCCAATTTACTAAAACTGTGAGATGTGACCCCCCCATCCTAATGTTCACCCCCCAAGAGTTAGCATGTTGTTATAGTTTTTTTTTAATTTATTGAGATTTATAAGAACAGTTACACAACTAATTCATAGAAATATACAATTTTCCAAAGCAACGATATGTAATTAGGACAGTAAAGAAAACATCTAAGTCCCAACAATTAAACCGAGATCAAAGGAGCAATTAATTCCCATTAAAAAGAAAAGGAGATAAATGGTTATATTCATGGTATGCGGCATCAATGAGAGCAGTACCTGTAGTGTGATATGGTTCGTCTTTCACAGGCTATAAGTATAATCAAGCCCGCAATTTATATCCCATGCCAGCCTCTCAGTGTGGTATTTCATACACCAGTTATTATACACTCTTCAAGTTTCATCTAGGGGGAGCGTGAGTAGATAATCCTTCAGTGGTTGCCAAATGTCGCGGGGCGTGAGGTGGGTGGTAATAATGTGGAATATACTTCGCTCATGGTGTCACAATGAATCAGGTCATGGAGCCAGACTCTTGCCGCTGGCGTTTCAGTGCTGCCCCATTTTAGGGAGATTTATCGTTTTGCAAGAAGCAAGGCGATAGCGGTGAACCTTCTGATTTATTTTTTGAACGGCTGAACATATCCCAACAGTGCAGTTAATGGTGTAGGTTGTATCGTATGTTCTACCATCAAATACAGGAGTCGGAAGATCTCTTCCCAGTATGCCGGCAATGGCACACAGTTCCATACCAAGTGCGAAAAGTCGGCCTCAGAGGCAGCACATCTGGCACAGGCGTGTGGCACACCAGGATCCATTTTCGATAGAAACTTCGAGGTTACATAAATTCTGTGTAGGTACTTAAAATGTAATAATTTGTGTTGATGGTTGTTTGAGATATATCGTGTTTGTGCACAACAATAGTTCTATGTACTGTCAGGTATCAGTGTTCCAAACCGGACCACTTCCCGCAAGAGGGGGGGCAAGTTCTCCTCTGGTTGCTGTACAAATAGCATCACATCATCTGTATAGAACGAGGCCACAAGAGGACCTGTATGGAACTGTAACCCACGGTGGAGATGCCGCTCCTGTATATGGTGCACAAGGGAATCCATGGCCACAATAAAAAACAGAGGTGAGATAGGGCACCCCTGCCTGGTGCTGCGCGATAGGGCGAACTGGGTTGTTAAATCACCATTAATCTTTAGAGGAGCAACTGGGCCAGAATACAGCAGGCGGACTAGATTTAAAAAACCAATAGGGATGCATCACAGCATATAAGAAGGGCCACTCTAGTGAATCAAAAGCCTTCTCGGCGTCTAGTAGAACAACCGCCACCTGCAATGTGGGCTCAATGTGGTTCATCACCGAGAAAATAGCACGTAAGTTGAGTGCAGTAGACCTGCCAGGTATGAAGCCAGCTTGAAAAGGGCATAGCGCGGTATCCGCAAGTAATGATAGACTGATAGCTAATATCTTGGCAAGGATTTTGTAATCATGATTGAGTAATGATAGTGGCCTATAAGATGAGCATTGACGTGACGATTTGCCTGGCTTAAGTAGTAATGTGACAATGGCTTCGTGCATAGTTGGAGGAAGAGTTCCACTCTGTAGGGCCTCATCGTACAGTTATAACAATCGCAGAGCTAGTTCATGTTTATAAACCTTATAAAACTCCCCAGAAAGACCATCGGAGCCCGGAGCACGGCTGCTAGCTGGATCTTTTATGGCCTGACAAATTTCCTCTTCGTCTATCGAGGAAGCTAGGAACTTGCGTTGTACCTCCTCAAGCCAGACCATAGCTATCTTCTGTAAATAGTCTGCCAAGGCCTGTCCCACTGGGGGGGCTGCACGTCGTGTATAGGCGGTTATGGTATGAAAGAAAGCAGTGGTAATGTCTATTCCCCTCGTCAGCATGGTCCCGGTCTCAGCTTCAAGATGTGTGATTAATGCAGATTGATTTTAGGGTCTAAGGAGGTGGGCGAGTGTCCTGCCAGGCCTCTCGCCCTCCCTATACAACTGGGCCCTAGCATATTTACCAAGATTTTTAATTTCATGCGTAGCCAAATCAGTAAAGTCGGTCAATAATGTTACGCGACCGCGCAGTGATTCTGGAGACGAGGTAGTCTGGGCAGTCATGTCCATGTCTCTGAGTTTCTGCCCTATTCTCTCCAGGTCCCCCCGTATGGATCGAAGCATGCCCGCATGCTAAGAAATACATACAGAACCCACGAATAAATGCCTTAAAGGTGTCCCATAACAGCCACTGTGAATCCACTGTTCCTTCATTTAGCTAGCAATACTCTTGGATAGCCGCACCCACTTTGCTACGAAACACTGAGTCAAGCAGAGCCGACAAGGGGAACCTCCATAAAGGCCGTTGTCTAGGAACCGTGGGGAAAGCCCCCGAAAGCAAAACAGAGGAATGGTCAACTGTACGTACCTCCAAAAGTAATTGCGGTGTAAGATACCAATGATCTATCTGGGACATTGAGCTGTGAGGGGCAGAATAGAAAGAATAGCTACGAACCCCCGGATGTTTTGTGTGTCAAGGGTCCGTCAGTAAGGCGGATTGTAATAAATTGGTCAGTCCCTGTGTAGCATGTAGCATTGTAATGCGACCTGGGCCAGTGGTGTCGGTGGTAGGGTCTAATGTAAGATTGAAGTCTCCACCCATGAGTATATTGTCTGTGCCTAGACGATCAATGCATGCAGTAATTTTAGGAAATAAATCAGAGGTGTCAACATTCAGAGCATACACATTAATGAAAAGTACTGATTGTCGTGTCTTCGTTGAGACCAATGACGACAGACTCTGTGGGTTCATTCAAGTGCTCTTTATTCACAACCGGTCACTACCTCGTCCCTACTCTCACTGCCGTTCCCCTGTCTCGCCACGCCTCTTCCTCTTGGCCGTCCTCCTCCTCCGGCCCTCACGATGCTCCACCCTCCAACCACTAGACCACCTCACAACTCTACATCTCCCCCTTTGTTAGCAACCAACTGAGTCACTGAAAGTTTACATCTCTTCAATTAACCGCTTAGGCTGGCGGATTGTCTGTCGGGGTCTGAGTGACCGACCTTCGGGTACCACGGTGGCGTTGTCTCCGGGTTCCTGGTCCGTGTGGGTGCCATTCTCACCTCGCATTTCAGTCTGTTGAACTCTTGGTGGCGTCGTCCGCGAATCGAGCGCCTCCTGCAGAGCTGGACTACACTTTTGAAAGTGAGACACGTTTCGGGTGACGCGCCTGTTGTCCGACTCCGCTGTCAGCATGGTGCCTTTCTGTCGAGTGACTGTCAGAGGTTCCGCTCTGAACTTGCTATCCGTCTTCTTGCATTGCTCCTGCTTGACTACCACGCAGTCTCCTTCGTGGAACGAGAGAGAGCGAGCTCGTCTTCTGCCATCCGCATACGTCTTCATGCTTTCTTTGCGAACTTTGTCGGTAACTTCCACTTCCTGATGGACGCGGCTGGGGGATATCGGTCGTAGAGCTCCCTCCCAGGTGGGTATCCGCGTCCTAACCGGGCGCCCCAGCATGAGTGTTGCTGGACATTTGCCTGTGGTGGCGTGCGGCGTCGTCCGGTACGCTCGGAGCACGTCGTTGAGTGCCGCCTGTGGGTCTCTCTTGTCAAGAGCGGCCTGCTGGAATGTCTTCTTGAGGGTGGCCATGAACCTCTCAGCTGTGCCGTTGGCCTGTGGCCATAGTGGTGTTATCCGTCGGTGTCGAACATTCATTAATTTCATGAAGTCACTGAACTCCCGGCCATTGAAAGGAGGACCATTGTCTGTTTTCACCTCTTTGGGTATTCCCCAGGCTGCAAAGACTTCATCCAAGATAGTAAGTGTGGCAGCTGCGTTAGTGGATGTCACAAACCGGGCGATAGGGAATCTCGAGTATTCATCTATTATTACTAACACATATTTGCCCGACGGCATGGGGCCATAGAAATCCATCGCCAGTTCTTGCCACACTCCTGGCGGTAGGGGCGTCATCTGGAGTGGGGCTGGCGGATCTCCTTGCCTTACCACTTGGCACTGCAGACAGTCCTTCAGAGTGTGTTCTACCATTTGGTCCAGGAAGGGGAACCAGACGCGCTCACGAAGGGCCCTTTTCGTTGCGACCACTCCTCGATGGCTTTCGTGCGCCAGGTTGACGTCTCCTTGCCGCAATTGCTGGGGGATGACGATTCGGTGATCCCTCAGCAGCAGGCCGTCTGTTGTGACGGATAGTTCCTCGCACACGTTCCGGAACGCTTGCCACTCCTGATGCATTGTTGGGTCGCCGCTTTCATCCTCCGTGTCTTCATGCCGCCATCGGTTTGTTTGAACTCTGCGAATCACCCGCTGCAGCATTGTATCCTGCGAGGTGGCGTCTTGGATGACTTCTAGGGGGACCGCTGGTGGCCGCGCCTGATCCACTACAAAGTGGATGTATTCGTCAGCAACAGATGGTGTGGGGCGCTGGGAAGCTTCGGGGTGTCGCGAAATATAATCAGCTGGGTTAGCTGCCTTCCCCGGTTTGTGCACAATGGTGAACGTGTATTCCTGCAAACGGAGTCCCCAGCGCTCGATGCGGGGAGGCATTTTGGACCGTGGGTTTCCGTAGATGGTGATGAGTGCTTGGTGGTCCGTCACCATTGTGAAGTGTTTACCATAGATAAACACGTGGAAGTGTTCGCACGCCCACACCACCGCAAGGCTTTCCTTTTCGGGTTGAGAGTAGGCCTTCTCTGTGTCGGAGAGGCTTCGGCTGGCGTGGGCCACTATGTGGCGTTGGTCCGTGTCTTTATCGTATTGGGCCAGAATGGCACCTAGCCCGACGGGGCTCGCGTCCACGGTGATTTCAGTCTTGCGGTCTGGGCTGAAATATGCCAGGCTCTACACCGTGCCCACAGCCTGTTTGATTTCTTGAAACGCTCGCTCGCACTCCGACGTCCACTCAAACACTTGTCCCTGTTTGGTCAGCATTCGAAGGGGGTGGCTGAGTGTGGCGTAGTCCTTAATGTACCTTGAGCAGTAGCTCGCCATGCCCAGGAAGGACCGTACATCGCTGACGTCTTGTGGACTCCTGGTGTTGTTCAGAGTGCTCACTTTGTCAGGGTCTGGCTTCATCCCGGCTCCAGAGAAGATGTGGCCAAAGAATTTTAGCTTCGACTGGTGGAACTCACACTTCTCTCTGTTGAGCGTGAGGTTGGCTTCTAGGAGGGCATGGCAGACTCTGTCCAAGGCTGTGTCGTGGTCCTGGATGTTCGCCCCGTAGACTAAGATGTCATCGCTGTAATTCAGCGTGTTAGGGATGTGATGGATTGTTTGTCTGATAGCTTCTTGAAATATCTCTGCGGCTGATGAGATGCCAAAATGCAGTCTCTGATATCTGAACAGCCCCAGGTGCGTTGCAAATGTCGTAATATATCGGGAGCTTTCGTGGAGTTCCAACTGGTGGTAACCTTTGTTAAGGTCTAATTTGGAAAACACCCGTGCCCCGTTTAGTGCAGCTATCATGTCACTTAAGTGGGGCCCTGGATGGCGCTCCCTCTCAATGGCGGTGTTGGGCACCCGCATGTCCACACATAGTCGGACCTTCCCTGGTGTTCCTTTCTTGGGTACGACCCCTACTGGAGATACCCACGGCGTGGCGCCTTCTGTCCGCTCGATGATGTCAGCCTTTAGCAGATCTTGTAGCTCGTCTTCCACAGCTTGCTGGAGGTGGAAAGGTACCTTCCGTGGATGCTGGGCAAGTGGGCGGATTTGTTCATTTATGTGGAGGCGAATCTAGCCTCTGTTCATTTTGCCGAGCCCGGAGAATAACTTCGGGAACTTGTGAATGGTATCGTTGTCACTGCTGACACGGTAAAGTATTTCTACCAGTCTTAACCGTTCAGCCGTCGGCAGGCTGAGGAGACAGTCTGCTTCAGGCCCCTCACTGACGTGTACCACAGCTGGGACAGATGTTGTTTGGTGCCTCAGCGTCGTCGAGAACTTCCCAAGACATGGGAGCGGTTTCCTGGACATCCAGGTGTAGACGCGGACATGTGCAGGGCTTAGTCGGGGCCGAGGGTTCATTTTCTTATACTCTGTCACCGGGATATAATTGAGTGATGCCCCACTGTCCATTACAAACTTTGTGTGATGTGTGCCCACACTGATGTCCAGTCGAGGGTATTTCTTCAGCTGGTCTGGATCAGCAATCATGTTTGCATATTCCACGGAATACTCTCGTTCGCTTGACGGTGAACCAGAGTCTCTAGACGGTGACCTTCTCGACCACCTTGAGGATCGTGACTCCCTGCTAGACTGGGAGGATTTGGACGATGACTTCCGATGGTCATGTACTGCTCGCGCATGGTGTCGGCGCGTTTCGCCTCTTGGCATCCTTGTTGTATTTTTGTCTTTCTCACGGCGGTACTCCCCGCACATGGTCTCAAAATGATTACTCCGGCCACACTTGTAGCACTGCTGCCCTAAGGCGGGGCATGCTCCGCTGTGTGGGAAGTCATACCCACATCTATAGCACCTTCGCGCTGGCGCCTTCTTCCCGTGATCCTGGCGTCTGCTCCTCCTTCCCGAGTCTGGCCGCCGATGTCCAGGGCGGCGGTGTCTCGACGGCGGTCGGGCGTGCCGCTCTCGTTCTCTCGATCCCCGGCGGGAGCGTTCGGTGTTTACTTGACAAACTAGCTCCTTGCGCTCCGTACGCCCTGCCTCCATGGTCTTGGCCTGTTCCTCTGTTTGGTCGTGTAGTCTCGTGAGTTCCTCGATTTCATCTAAGGTGTGGCTTTTCTTCAGTAATTTCCTGCGAAGAGACTCTGACTGACAGCCGTCAATCACGCGCAGCCGTATTGCATCATCTGTCGAGAATGCTTCAAAGTTGCAGTGGCGCGCCAATCGCCGTAGTCGCGTTATGTACGAGCCCATTACCTCATCCTTCTCCTGGCGCGCTCGCTGAAACACATACCGTTCGTAGTCCACATTCTTCTTGTGCAAGAACTTCTTATCCAGGGCCTCTCGCACCTTGGCATATGTCCCTGCATCTGCGGCGGGGATCTCTTTTATCATCTTGCTAATGTCCTTCCCCACGAGATTTCGAAGTGCGATCAGTTGGTCCTCATCCCCCAGTACCTTGGAACCTTTGATGTAGTCCTCGAAATCTTCGATCCATTCTTCCCAGCGAGGGCCCATACTACTTCCGACCACGAGCGCTAGGGGTTCTGGAGGTCGCAGGTGCGATAGCCCCATGACAATTGGCTTCACTTCTTGGCGGACTGGGGATCCCTGTGTCGACATCGCGTTTCACGTGATGCTATGTCTACTCTGTCCACTTGCCTTTGCCTTGGTTTGTTTATTTGTTGCTTGTCTTGTTGTTATTTCCAGCCTTCCCGCTTTTTTTCGAATTTAACTGTCCTTTTCCACTCGTTTGAGGCTTTGCTTTGCTCGTGCTTGTTTTTTTCTACACGGCGCCTGACTTCAAAATGGCCGCCGGATACACTTGAATGGGACGTCTTGCACTTCGCCTGACCTCAAGATGGCCGCCGGGCCGGTAGCATGCACAGAGCTTCACACGTGCTGCTGTTGCTGCGAGGCTTCACTCACCCCCGGTCCGCGCACCGCTCATTTAATCTCCTCACACTGCTGGGCTCTCTTCACGCTCGGGGGCGCGCTCTGCATGTGGCGGTCTTCCCGCCGTCTTCTCCCGCGTCTTGCCCTCCGGCGATTTCTGTTGCACTTCAGTGTTTGGGAGTGTTTAGGAGAGCATTCAGCTCGATCCCACCCTCGTCGCCAGCTGTCGTGTCTTCGTTGAGACCAATGACGACAGACTCTGTGGGTTCATTCAAGTGCTCTTTATTCACAACCGGTCACTACCTCGTCCCTACTCTCACTGCCGTTCCCCTGTCTCGCCACGCCTCTTCCTCTTGGCCGTCCTCCTCCTCCGGCCCTCACGATGCTCCACCCTCCACCCTCCAACCACTAGACCACCTCACAACTCTACACTGATTCCCCCCAACAAGCCTAGCACCATGATATAGCTACCCTCGTCATCTGCCACAACCTCCGAAACCTGAATAGGAAGTGAGCTGTGAACCAATATACACACCCCGTGTGAATATGAACTCTAGCTGGCAAAGAAGCGGTGCTACCCCATGATGATGCAAACCCATTTACCGGAAGTGGTGAGTAGTTTGTCTCTTGAAGAAAGGCGACCTGGTTAGAGTGTCTGGCCAAATACGCCAGGACTTGGCGACCTTTTTTTAGGATCAGATAACCCTCTCACATTCCAGGATAGGCACTTAAGGTGCAAACTAGGGTCGCACTCATTTTTGGAGGTCATCAAACTGCTGTTGAGTAGATCTTCACAGGTGTTAGAAATGTATAAGTCATGCGGTGAACAATACAAATAGGTTTCGCCCCCTGCCAATAAACAACAAAGCAATAAACAACAAACAGAAAAACCCACGCCCATCCATTACCCCCACCCACATCGGATATGCAAAAACAAGGCACCCGGTGAATCCCAATCAAATAACAACTGGCAGAAGGAAAGAAGAGGAAGAAGGAAAGGGGTAGAAAAAAAATATAGGAAAACATCCTGAGGGGGAAGGCAATGCTCCGAAGGAGCCCTCCATTAGCAGGATATGTAATGACAGGATCATGTCCGCCTAATATGAGCCTGCTCCGCAGCAGCAAGTCATGTATTATATGGTAATGCAGTATAGTAAAATCCTCGGCACACGGATCTCATACCATGTCTGTAGGCTGCACCGGGCTCAACACAGGGGACATCAACACCACATGTCAACACTAATGCTAGGCCTAGACCCGTTTGTGTTCTGAAAGTGGTCGCCTGTTGCTAAGAGCCAGGATCTCGATTACCATCATGTCTCTGCAATTTGTACTAATTTTGCTGTTTCTTCTAGAATTGTGCAGCTTCATCAGGAGTATCAAATATGTGCGCTTTTCCACCTATCTGGATTCTAAGCCGGGCCGGATACCGCATGGCATATTTAACATTCGCTTTCTGGAGAGAGCGTTTAATGTCCATGTATTTTCGGCGCGCTTTTTCCACAATCAGAGTGAAGTCTGGAAATATAGAGATGTTAGACCCCGGGTAACTAAGTGAGCTGCATTATCGAGACAATTGGAATACTACGTCCCGGGCGTGATAATTAGGAAGTTTGGCAATGATTATCCTCAGAGCTACACCCGGTGCCTGGGGGGGGGGGGTCCCACAGTTCGGTGCGCCCACTCCACAACAAACATAGCAGAGAAGACCTCCTTCCCGAACCTTCCAAGGAGGACAGACTTGACGAATGCAGCCATGGGGCCGGTATTCATGGTTTCAGCAATCCTGGCAAGGCGGATGTTATCTCTGTGTGAGCGTGCTTCTAAACCTTCTGCCTTCATAGCAAGCTGTTTAAGCAGGCCCTCCGCCTTCTCCAATCTTCTCTGGACAGTAGGTTGTGCATCATTAAGATCAGAGATCCGCTGCCCAGTGCTTCCAATCCGGGTATCTTGCACTTCAAGCTGACCGTGAATGTCATCAAGGTGAGTGGTAAGTGTGTCCAGGCGGGCATCAATTGCCTGGGAACCAGCCCGCAGCTCGGCCATGATGGTGGGAGTGCCCACCAGCTTATGTGATTCTCGTTCAGTAGGGGCCTCCGTGTTGTTGCGCCTGGGTGTCTTACCAGCTTCAAAGCTGAGTTGGCGCTGTTTGGGGTCTGTATGGCCCATTTCATACTTTAAAGATAGAAAAAGCAGTTCCTGGAATGAAATGGGAACAAGAAGTGGCAGTCTGCTTCGTGGGGGCAATTCGACGCAAGCGCACCTGGTTCTGTTTTCACCATCGCCGATTTTATTGCAGGCGCAGTGGGCGCGATATCCACAGGGAGGGGCACACAATGTTCCAATTGGCCTGTTTCGCTATTGCCGATGGTTCCCCGGGCACAGGAGCTCAATGTGTGTGGGGAGAAGCGCCCTGTAATTCAAATGACAATTGAAAAGTCCCCACTCCGCCCATGACCCAACAGGAACTGGTGGCGAAAGTTAGGGGGGCAGTGGTAATTGCAGCATAATAGTGATGCTGCCACTCCATTAGTGCAGGGGCACCGAGCATAGTGCTGCAGAAGACCCAGATTTCATTGGTAACAGCCTGGTGAGCACTGCGGAGTGGGCTGTTCAAGGGGGCTGACTAGGCCGAGTGTCGTCTCCTAACACCCAACAGCAGTTGGTGTCATCATGCGCTCTCCAGCGCCAGAAGTCAGGCCAATGACATTTGGGGGCTGATAGGCGGAAAAGAAGATGAGGCGGGTCCGGAGCTTCAGAGTCAAGCGGCCATCTTGGCCGCTGGCTCGGCCATGCCTCCCAGCATGTTGTTATAGTTGATACCGCATGTACATCTTGTCAAACATTATCTGGAGTGATGGCATGCTGATATAGCAGTCGGTGTACATATTTCTCGCTAAAAATAATCTAATATGTTGTAAAGACATTTACTGTTGGCTACATGATTCACCTGAGCAAGTCACAAGTATGCAATTTCCATTATTGACAACTGCTGTAGTTCATGTAAAAACCAATAAAGAAATTCAAAAAAGAAATTTTAAAAAATCATAACGGCCCATAGGAGCCACAGCATTCTCATTTCTGTCAGTCCCACGGCCTCTACCACCAGAACTGCGTCCTCTAGGGGATGAAACCTTCTGCAAAAGCACAGGGCACTGGCTACGCCAATGTCCTTCCTCCTTACAATAAGCACAATGATTCTGTCCCAAGGGGGTTGTCGACGGCTGCCTAAGTATGTGGAAGTTTTCGGAAAGGACCTCCCCGTCCTCTGGTATTACCCTGAAATGCCTGCTGCAACAACACTTTTGTCTATCAAATCCTTATGTTCTTTATCACGTTTATCCTTTTCCTTCTGGTCTCAATGCTCATAATATTGAGCCATGTTCAGAATAACTGAGGGAGAAGACGTAGACCAAGTACTTTCAGACACCTGCAAACAAGTAATTATTTTAAGCCTGGGCAAAGCACTACGCTACGCTCGCGTAGTTTGCGAAGTTCGCGCTACTTCGCACTACGCGAATTGCACGTAGCACAGTGTGAACACGCGTAGCATAGTGTTGCGTAGTGCTGCGGTCATTTTTTGCTTGCTCGCGGTCCTCAACGTCAAGTTGGTGACCGCGAGCAAGCAAAATGACATCCCGGCGAGACTTTTTCCTTGTTCGCGATCAGCAACATCAAGTTGCCGATCGCGAGCATGGAAAATAAACCTCCCGGCGAGCTTCCCAACGCGAGGATGTCAGGTTTCTCATTGCGAGTGGTCGCGTATGCTCGCGACCGCTCACGATGAGAAACTACCAGTTCGCGTTGAGAAAGCTGCCGCTCGAGTAAAAATCTACTCGAGCAGCAGAAAACTACAGCTCGCACTGTGCAAGATGCCATTTTCAATGATTGCACAGTGCCGGTTCCTTGTCCGCACTGTGCAATCATTGAAAACGACATCTGGCACAGTGCGAACAAGGTACAACGCAGTTCGTGAAGTGCTACGCGTAGCTCGCTTAGTGCGAACTGCACTTTGCGTAGCTCCGCGAAGTGCTACGTCGCGAACTACGCCCAGGGTTAAATTATTTCAGGAAGAAGATTAGTAACAAACCTGTCAACAAACAAGCAAACTCCTCCCTCTGTGGACATATCCTGCCCACTATAATCCAAAAACGTATCTTCAAACCTTGTAAAAAAATCAGACACACTCTCATCCTTCTTCTGTCGACAGGCCGTCAATCTATCCCAGCTTACTTTTTTAGGTGGACTAAGTGTATGCATATATGTAATAATACGACCAGGCAAAGCAAGTATCTCAGCACGCGGCTTATCTCCTGGCTTCCTTCCTTGATGCCATGCCTTAATCACATGTCCCGCTCAACTTGGCGACATGATCTTGAGTATGCACCTGCTGCTAAATATTGGCCGGAACAAGACCAAAAAACATTTCAATATCAGTGTTAGACATAGCACCATTGGCGTGGGTTTCCCTTCCATTTTTTTGCTGTTGTCTCCTGTATTTTTGCTATATGTTTTGCTGGTCTAGATGCTTTGGGCACTTTGCCACTGCTATTCAGTGCCAAAGTGCAAGGGCTCCCTATTGTAAAGTATTGTATTGGATTAGTGACTCCATGATTGGTTCTTTGATTTATTTGTCAGACCCTAGTACAGAGCACCATGTGTGCCCAGGGCCTGTAAATCAAATGCTGCTGGTGGGCTTGCAGCACTGGTTGTGCCACCCACAGAAGCAGCTGTAAAATGTGACCCAGGCCTGCCATTGCAGAGCCTGTGTGCAGCCTTGGGCTGCCATGTTGACTTGGCAAGTGCACCTAATTGCCACTCCCTAAAACCTTCCCTTTGCTACATATTAGTCACCCCTAAGGTAGGCCCAGGGGCAGGGTGTATTGTATGCAAAATGTAGGATATGCCCTGATGTGTGTAGCATGTCCTGATAGTGAATTACAGCCAATTTCGTGTTTAACTATAGCAAGGCTACCTGTTCCCATAGGCCAGAATGGGCAGTTTGATTATAACATCTTATAATCCTAACTGACTCAGGGAACTAGGTAGAAATTTGAGTTTAGTATGCCTGAACTCAGAATGATAAAATGCATCTTTTAGTGAAGTTGGTTTTCACATTCTGTGTTTGAAAATACCACTTTTAGAAAGTAGGTATTTTTTTGCCTAACCATCCAAGCCTGCCTCTGCTAGGTTGTGTATTCCATGTCTGGTTTGTGAGTGACAGGGGCTGGGGTGGCACCAGGAGACAGGGTGAGTCAGCACAAGGCTGAATAGACCTATCTGCATGAGGAGTGGTGGGAGGAGTAGCACCTGGGCCTGAATAGGGCTGTGCCTGCCTTCCACAATGCTGGCTCCACCTCCTGTGGTGTGTCTGATGGCCCTGGCCCACACTGACAAAGGAAGAAGTTGTGCACTATCAGAATGCACCCAGAACTGGCTTGGACTAGGTACAGACACTCTCTGCCTTCAGAGACAAAGGATTTCAGTGTATAAAAGGGGGAACCCAGACCCCAGAACTTTAGATCACTTCTGGGAATCAAGACGGCCCTTTGCCAAGGAGAAGAACCAAGGAAGCTGAAGGAGGAGACTGCCCCTGTGCTGTGCTGTTGGGGTTGGCCTGCAGTGGTTACTTTATTGCCAATGAAAGGAAAAAAGGAACTTTGTGTGTACTTTTGCAATCTTGAAGAAGAATCTCCAAGGGCTTGAACTGAGCTTGCTTCCTGCCTGAAGTCTCAGGGATCCAAGACTTCCCCACCAGCTCCCCTGAATTCCCTTGCTGTGGAGTTCTGCCTGCAGAGAGGTGCCTGCTGTTGTTTGGGCCCTCTGAGAAGACTGCGAGTCGCTGGGAGCTGAAACCGCGGCGCAACGAGGTGAAGCGTGTTGCCGTCGCAGTAGTTGCCGTCGCATTGCCGAAGAAGCGTGCCGTCGCTGCAGCTGTTCACCGTCGCATCATCGACAAAGCGCATTGCGTCACCGGAGAAACGTGTTGCCGCCGCAGAGGTTGCCGTCGCATCACCAGAGAAGCATGTCGCAGGGCCTGTCGCGGCTCAGAAGTTACTGAGTTCGCTGCACGGCCATGGGGCGTGCACGCATCACATCCAACATTGTTGCATCGCATCGAGATGCCATTTTCTCGCATCACACCAGATCATCGCATCGAGGCGCCATCTTGTCGCATCGCACAGGATCACAGTAAGAAACTGACGCATCACCTCCTCTCTGGTATGGAACCAACGCATCACCTCCCCTGTGCTGCAGTAAGGAACCGACGCATCACCTCCCCCGAAGCAAGGAACTGACGGTTCACCTTCCCTGCAACCCTTTTGTTTGTAGTGCGTGACGCATCCAAGGTACTTTGAGAGTAAAGTGTCGCTATTTCTACCATTTTAAAGTCTATTTTTGAGCACTGTATTGTGGATTTTTGTCGTTTGGTCTTGTGTTAAGTCTAGTTAAGATTACCTATTTTTCTATACTGGTGTGGTGTCCATTTGTAGTGTTTTCACTGTATTACTGTGTGTTCTCAAATGCTTTACACACTCCATCTGACATAAGCCTGTCTGCTCGTGCCAAGCTACCAAGGGGGTGAGCAGGGGTTATTTTAGATGTGTACCCCCTTACCCTGACTAGATGCAAGGGTCCCTATTTGGTCAAAGGTACCTACCTCTGCCAACTAGAGACCCCCAGTTCTAACAATCAGCAAGAGTCATTATAGTAGAAGAGGCAGTTTCTGTTAATACCTTATAGTAGGCTGTGGGATTTTTCCTAGGATCGGGCAGCGTAGCCTTAAAGGCTAAAACCTCACTTCTTTTCCATGGAGTATAAACCCATTGGTCCTGAAAGCAGGCAGCCACGGCCGGCCTAGAGGTCGCACCATGCTGATCCATCAATGCAGGTATTTCCGGATGATAAATTGGGTAGACTTCATGCATAGGGAACTGAGTTATTTTAGAAAGACTCTTATCATGCAATCGAACTCTATAAGAGACTGTGGTAGAAATATTACCAAATACTTGTTCTGGGGATAAATCAGTAACATAAACGCGGTCCCTACTATCAAATAATATTTGGGGAGCCTCCGACTCAATGTGTGTATGCCAAAGATCAATCAACGTAGCAGACAAATGTTGAAGGGCATGCTGTTGTAAAAAGTGCTCAAAATCATGTACATTTCACCAAATATCATCCAACATTATGAGCCCACCGCATTGCCTGACTCACTATTACTCTCTTCTCATCCTCCCCTACTCCAGATGTCATCAACGAGCCTGTTTGCTCCCTAAATCTCACCAATCCCTGTCTTCAAAACCACATACAGGGGTATCAGCATCCAAAAACATCGGAGGATTAATGACCACAGGAGGAGGAGTAATAGGAGTAGTAGATAGAACTGTAGTCAATGATTGCATCGGAGAAGAAAGAACAGAGGCACAGGAGTTGGAACAGTGCAGGTAACAGAGGCCACAGTCGTCAAAGGTGAGGAAGGAAGAGAATGAATAGGATGTACTGTAACCAGAGCTGTGGCTGTAGCAGCTGTAGATACGGGGGCAACTAGAGTAGACAAAACAGACTGCTGCGACTGTAAAGGAACAACTGGATATATCCTATGCGGGGCATGAGGAGGCGGGGTCGAGTATCTAACAACTCCTCTACAAAAGTATCATCTTCCTCTTTGGCCACATAGGACTTGTCAACATTCTATTCCTGTCTCCTGTTTTTCTCTATCATACGCCACAGCTTACTGTGTAAGAGTCTGCATCCTCCCTTTCCGTGCGTCTTTCTCCATTTTTAACCGCCGTTGCTTAGCCTTCTTCTGCAAGTTCGAAGAGAGTCAAACATCGACTGTCTACTTCATCTCTAAAATAACTGTTCCTGTAAAAACCCAATCTTTTGTTCATCAAAAGAGCCTGTCAAAGGCCACTGTAACTCGGTGTTGTCCCTCATATATTTGTGCCCTAATGTACTAAACACAATAGGGCCAAGACCATTTTTCACATACATATCAAAATTAGGGCTACTTTCAATAGGCACATGCTTAGATTCTTCCAACCGAGCATTTGCAGAACAACAACGACAAAACAAACTCCAAATCTTGTTTAGACCAAGCATTGCAAAGGAGAAATAAAATTGTTATTTTTATCTAGCAATTTATTTGCCAAACTTTTTCATCAAGACAGTCCTTAGACCCTAACAAACTCAAACCACAATGATACCATATCCACATAGAACCAAAACAGACTCCCCTTATATCAGAAGTATAAACTAACCCGTTCTCCACTGCCAACTCTTCAGACCAAACAGTCAGATTGAGAGTTTTGCCATTCAGGACTCCAGTCCGGTTGACCACTGGGCGAGGCACCCTCCGGTGGGACAAAGGCCGCAGCTGCGAGTAACAGAAACTCGTCGTGCGGGATTCCTGAGCCGTCTGTCCGACCTGATGATGTCCTCGTCCTCCCCTCTGTCCACGGAAAGGGGATGGGTCAACAACCAGAAGGAGTCCGTGTTCAGGCGCCAACTGAAGGAAGTGACCCGCTTGGGGCCCCCCGGGTCACCTCGGACCACCTCTCAGCCTACAGTACCAAATGAAGAGTTGAGGAAACAGTGGAGAATATAGCAATAATTGTTTTATTCAGATTCACTCAGAGAGGAGCGCCATCTGCACAGTCTTGGAGAGTGGTACAGAGGGAACTAAAGTTCAGCAGGCAAACCAATAGATTATGTACATTTCATACCCGGGCAAAGGCACGCCCACAGTGGAATTTTTCAGGCAAATGCAGCTGGAGAGTGAAATACAAAAAAGGTTTCTGTTCTCGTATCTTGCACAAACTAGCACAGTCCAAGGTCGTTTCACCCTGGGCCCATCACCAGACAAGTAGGAGAGGGCCTCTATCTAGTGAGAAAGCTATGCACTGGCACTAACAGTTCATTATTGCAGAAACAAAACTCAAACAGAAGCTTTTCTCAGAAACAGTAAAGGATTAGTTTCGATCATCCTTCAAAATGGAGTCTAAACAGAAACTGGTGCCGCAAATGGTAACTTATATTGGGCACTACATAAACATTCACAGGTCTATTCTAACACTGTTCAGATTTATTCTGATGGTGAGAAAAAATCCAACAGGGCCCAAGCTACTCACAGGAGTGTGTTTGCCTATACCTCACTGACGAGGCATGTGTACAAAATAGCCAAACAGCATCTGGGAGTCTTGCTGGGATGCACACAAGTGTATGTGTGTGTGTGTGTGTGTGTGTGTGTCTGCAGCCAGCAGAGGAGGTGGGAGCTGTTTGGATTTTTCTGAGGCAAAGAAAAGTTCAAACAGGTTCTGGGTTCGCTGCTGGCTTGCAGACACCTATGACTGTGCCCCAGCAAAGAGATGGGCATTGTTTAAAATTCAAACAGAGCCTGAATTCTTTTCTAGGGCATAGAGGTGTGTGTGCTTGAGTTTGAGCCACCGTAAGGTGATAGGCACTCTTTGTTTTTTTTCCGAGGATAGGAACAAATCCAAACAGGGTCAACCCGTGCTCCGATGCAGGTGCATGTGTATGTCTACTCCCCAGTGATGATACGGATGGTGTTTGGCTTTTTTGTAAGACTCAGAAAATATGGAAAGAGGGTCTGTGCTTTTTGCGAGGGTACAGACACACAAACATTGTGATTAACCTGGCGCTGTTTTCATTTTTTATTAGCCTTAGCCATCCACCTTTTATCCTCAACTGCTGGTTACTTTTTCTGTTAGGATTGTAGGAGTGGTAGGTTGGTCAGAGGAAGGATTGGAGGAGGGTAACTGCTCCTCCAGAACTCTCTATCACCTCACTCACTCCCACAAAAAAGAAACATTGCAACCTGCTGGTGAACATGGCAGTGGAGGAGCTGAGGATAGTAATAGTGAAAAGACCTGGAAATGGCTAGGGTATGCCTCCAAGGGCAATTTCATATGTGCATGATGTCACTTGAGGAATCAAACACATATTGAGGCAATCAGAAAGTGAGCACAGGACAGCCTCATTAATGAGTTTGCCACTTTTTTGAAAGAGTCAGGTACTGGCAAATGCTTTCCCCACAAACTTGGGCTATGAAGAATGTTCTCCCTCATCAGGAGACAGAAAATAAAACAAAATGCTGCATGGGTGTACACTTCTCCATTGAATTAGATATACGTTAATATTGCAAAGGGTTAACTTTCCTATAAAGCCATGGTATTCGGCTCAGAATTTGCACCTTTGTCATTGAGTTTAAATGTGATGTGTGCTGCAAGGTGTATCACAAATGCATGGCTATTAGTGGCACAAATGTGTTCTGGCTGGGCAGCAGTTTAAATGAACTGCATGATACATGGTAAGGAAACGTGTATGCTTTTTTATATCAATATAGGTCCTAACGTATGTTTTGTAAGCACTCATTTCATGTTGCCCAACAAATTGAATGTAACAACAAGAAGGTGATCGATGGAATGCTTGAATTAATCGCAGCCACTGGAAAAGGCTTGGGTGGCGTCCCGGTCCATTATGTTTCCCCCACCATGCCACTCTAGGCAAATGTCCGCCTTATGCAACTCAGTACAGACCCAGCTCCTGCTCCTGGGAACAGTCTGCCCCAAACTGTCAGGCGAGGCCCTCTCCTGAAGGGACCACAAGCAACACATGAACAGTTATGACCTTCTTAGGTCACATCAGTGAGATATAGCTTGGTCCTGCTGCTCAGTGAGCACTAGACCCACGTCTTATTATTTTTTATTTATGAAGTTTTATATAGTGCAAACAAGACAAATTATGGTGTCAGAGTGCTGCACTACATAATAATAGCATTGAATGTACAAGGAGTAAGATATAGAATGATAGGTTGAAGCCGAAACACTATGAGGGAGGAAAACATAAAGGGGGATATTTTCAAGACCGTGTGATAACTACCGCAAAATTAGCTTAACACAGCTCTTCACATCGCAGTCTATTGCGGGAAAACAATGCTGAGTTAACGTGGTATTCTCAACACGGCGGCACTATGCGATAGTCCCCCGATAACGCGTCAAATGACCGTGTTAAAATCAACGCGCCGCTGCAAAACTCCAAAACACCAACGGCAGAAAAGGTTCGATGAGGCCAATCGTGATACACAAATCAGCGAGAACCAGCGACAGGCCTGCAAATCCCACGCGTCATGCAGGAAAATGCACCATAAAAGCAGAGTACAAAAACGGTGAGATGACAATGTACAAGCACAACTCCACATCCGACATGTAGAACAAATGACCATTGTACCGCATCAAATAGGCATCTCCTTACAGTCACAATGTACATTGACATGCAGTCTGCATGTAAACTGCGCCAAGGCAGACACATGCATGGAACACACTCTGAAACCGCATCTCCCCATCACATCGCAGAGGGACAAGCAACCCCTCAGGCACACAGACGTGTCATGACCATGATTGTGCATACATAATGACCACAAGGACACACTGCGATAATTTGTGGAACTGGCTATGGGCACGAGCGCCCGGCTCCTTTTATTGCCAGGGTCACACGTCCAGTGATGCCTGTGCATGATGGGTGTTGGGTAGTGTAAGCACCCCTCAGGGGTTGGTTGGTGCTGGCAACAACTACAACAGTGATCAGACAATCAGAAGCTCAAAGTACAAAGAGAAAGTGTCCATGACTTGAGCTGCACAGAGTTAGTGGCCTCGGATGCACTGTGGCAGGCACAGGCACACCTGCAAGGGACGGTGACTTGCGGTGCACTGAGATAGGGCCACGAGAGCTGAGCGGGTCCTCGTTGATGTCCAAGGAGAATGTCGCTGGGGACAGTGGAAGGTGTCCATCCAGGGCATAATGCAGAGGGCAGAAGCTAGCAGAAACAGGCATTATGGAGGAGTTGAATGCTACAGTCCCCTTTTCCCCACCATGTCAGTATCAGCTACATGATGAAGACAACCCCCAAGCCATAGACTCAGATGCCAACAAAGTTCAACAGGAGAGTGCCCATGACTCCCGTGGCACAGAGTCAGTGGCACCAGAGCTGGAAGGGGATGCGGTCTGTGATGAGGTCTGTACAATGATATAAACTCTGCAATGAACAAATCAAGACTCAGCTCCAATTGTGTGTCCTATTTGACTGCAGTGTGTGCCGGAGGCAGCGGTCAGCGTGGAGCAACCACTGTGCAGCCAGCTCCTCCTGGATCTCTAACACACGGCATTAAAATGGCATGTGGAGAGGATTCCTGGTTGACGGAGGTGGAGGCATCAGAGCTGAGCGGGTGCAAACCTTACGATGATGCCGTTTCCTGCCTGGGATGGACTGGATTGGATTTGTCTGAGGCCTTCTGGACCGGTGTGTAGGCCTAAGGCAGAAGTCCGCAAGGGCCCACAGACACATGAGGTTGGAATGCTATGCACAGATTTGGTGGCACCACATCGAAGGGAGTATAGGCATTTAAGTGATGCCATGAATATGTTCTCTGCCATTGTGAAATCAAGACTCAGTTCCAAATGTGTAACCTACTTGTCCACTGTGTATGCCAGTGGAGTGTGTCAATGGGAAAGGAGTACTGCAGGCCTTGCTCACGGACGCTGCGATGGTCTGAGGAGGCTGCCAAGGTTGCGGGCTCCTGGCTTGGAGCTAGCACAGGTACGTGGTGGGCACTCTTGGAGATACGCCGGTGTCGGCGGGTGAGCAGTGAGGCCTGGACGCGCAGGGGGGATGAGATTGGTTTGGGGAGCAGTGGCCCGGGCTGCGGCAGACGCACATGATCGCAGGCACCGCCGCACATGGCATCAGCCTCGTGGTGGGGTGAGAGGCGCCGCCCTGGCAGACATGTTGGCCATTCTGGAAGAGAACCACGCCCAGGGCTACATGCTTTTTATTCACACCACTTCGCTAGCCTGGTGTATGCCGGGTAAGCCCACATTGCACACGCTTACAGGGGAGACGTAACAAGCTACATTTCCATGATCTTCCCCACTGGCTGGGGTGACATGGTTGCGTCCACTGTCCACAACACTACCAACACCAGCATTATATGTTGTCATGGATATGTCTGTGGTCTGCATACTGCAGTCTGTCCAGCACATCCACGCCACACTTGGAAATGTGTGCATTCTCAATCATGGATCACTTGCCTCCTTCGCACATGCCTAGTTGCCACCTACCTCCACATTCCGCTGGTGTGTGGCTGATGTGCCATGTCGTTGGTGGTTCATGTACATGGCTAGTCCAGGTTGCCACAGTTAGTTGTGCTGTCATGTCTGGTGGGTGGCCATGTTGTTTGGCATGTTGTATGTAGGTTTGTAACATGTGCATTCCCAGAGTTGTGAGTTGCATAATTGTGGATTGGAGGTGTGTGGTGTGTTCATTTCATACTTACCAACAAGCACTGCATTTCCGTAGGTGCCATCCTGGAAGCGCTGGTTGATGATGGACTGTCGGAAGATGTATGAATCATGCACACTGCCTGGGTAGTTGGCGACGACATTGGTGAAGAGTCCCCGGTGGTCCACTATTGCCTGCACATTGATGGAATGCGTGTGCTTTCTGTTGCGGTAATTGCGTGCAGTGTCGACAGGGGGCACAAGTAGGACATGTGTGGAGTCGATTGCCCCCAACACGTGCGGGAATCCAGCTATGGCATAGAAGCCTTGCTTGGTCTCCAGCTGTTCCTGCGCAGTGTGGAGAAAGTATAGGTACTAGGGTACCAAGCTGATGATGGCATCCAGGACAGGTTTGAGGAACTTGGATAGGGCTGGCTGTGAGACTCCTCCAACTCTGGCGGTTGTTGGTTGGAATGTCCCAGAGGCCAACAGGTGCAGCACAGCCAGCAGCTTTGTCTGCAGAGGGATGTTGGTTGTCCGCTGTGTTGGTACCATCAGCCTGTGGGCAATGATGTTCAGGATGCGGAGGATGGTTGTCCTTTTGAGCCTGTAGTGGGCAATGACATACTCTGGTGTTAAGTCTGGGAGGCTGGTGTGCTTCCTGAAGGTCCGCTGTCTTTGTCTGCACTGCCTCTGTGGTGGTCAGGGGGGGTGGCGGTCCTGGGGGTGGTGACGGTGGGTGTTGTGGCCCTGTTGGGGTTCCGAGCGGCATGATGAGTGGCTCCATGGCATCTGTTGTTTTTCAGGTGTGACTCTGGGATGAGCTCCCTTTATGATGCAGGTGTTCGTCTGGCCAGGTCAGAGCAGGTGTTAATTACCTGCTGCTAACATGCCTTATTGCCTGTTTTGGGATCTTATTGCCGATGTGGCTGGTCGTTGAGAATGTTGCGGAGGGGTGTTGTCGCGACTTTTTGCTTTGGAACACCTACTCTGCATCTCATTAGCAATAGTTGCCAGGGTCATCTGTGGCGATGTTTTTTTAGGATGCTATCGCCGGAAAACTGGTGATATCGGCTGTTTGCCCCGGCTTGTGAATGGGGCGATAAATTTATCGTGACTTTGACTGCGATGAAGGGCCGATAACTCGGCGATAGATCATTGAGAATATGCCCCTAGTGTGCCTGAATGATACAAAGAATCATAGGCTAATAACACAGACAATGAATTCAAAGTGGAATGGATAGACAAATTAGGTAGGAAGGAGTCTGGGCATACTACTTGCAGTGAGTTCATCAACTGTAACAATTGGAGCAGGATCAAGACTGATTTTCATATGGCTGGGTCTAATCAGAGGTGGCATTGTGGGCAAAAAAGTGATGGACTGGGATGAGTCCCGAGTACCTACCAGTGGCTGAGATTAATTCAAGCATCCAACCCATCATTTTTTTGTTGATTTTAGTGAGACACCCTAAGTGCGAAAGGTATGCCCAGACATGGGTCCTGTGCTCTTTTTGCCACTGGTAACAAGCTGCACCTGACTGATGAGTCCCAATTTGGCCAAACCAGTCTTATTTAATATGAAAATATGTTTACTCATTCTTTTCGAGTTTACTCGAGTTTGGAGAGGACATCACCTCAGCAATCCCAACTATCAAATTTACAAGCAACTGTACTCCATCCATCAATCTCAATATCGGGCCCTAAATCCAAATTATGACTGTTTCAAAGGTGTTTTATATTTTCAAGGTACTTTTTCCAATAAATCTGTAAAATTTAAAATCTGCTGTTGCCCTTATCCACATGTTATAATTTTGGGTGTTTTTGCTCATCAAATAGTTTCACTGTTTTTCTAAATGGGTTTAGGAGTTTTATTGTTTTGTGTACTTAACTTTAAAAGTTTGGGTATTGCTTGAACTTAACCTACACTTCTCTGGGAATTGCCTGCTGCTTGTGCAAAACCTACAAGGGGGTGAGTAGTGATTCTCTAAGAACCGTGTTTTGACCTTTGGTGGACATAAATCCTTCCCAAATTATTGCCCCAATTTCTGACAGTCTTCAGAGTATGAGTTTTTAATGTTCAGTACAAAATATAACTCCTTTTCCTTTTTCAGCCAGACATCATACATTTACAAAAGCTCTCCTTGTTATTGATTGTATAGCATGAGACATTTTTGATTTGCCTAAATCAGTGATTTCCCTTATAATATTAGTGACTTAAATCTGCTGGTTAGTTGTATTTACAGTAGTGAACATTCTGAAAAGTACATTTATTCCAGTATCCAGACAATAAGCCATTCAAACAATAAAAACAACAACCAGCCCTTCCTTAATTTCAATATTAATGGTTCCCAAGCATCAAACTCAGCTATAAAAGCCCCACGCATGTACAGACCAGTAGATGTATAATGGGATGTATTCGCATTGGGAAGCATATCCCTCTTCTATTAAACAACACCTTGAGACAATATAACAACTGGAACGACCTAACCAGAGGAAAAGTGTGCTATGTATGTACTCACTGCCTCATCAGAAAATGTACACAAGGACAAAACGCTGCTGCCTTGTTAAAGCATTACAATGATGTCAATCAACATCAAGGAGCAGAGGACAGTATCCGTAATTTCCCATCAAGCCCACAAGATGGAGACTGGGAACATCTATTTAGATACTGATACTTCTAAGCTCCAGAGATGCGATCACAAAGGAAATCTAGCTATGTGAGTCAGGAAGCAATGCCACCTATTTTGCTCTCATGCTCACTGTTTTGTAGGTGTCATTATCACGCTGATAATTCAGCAGGTAAAGTTAGACTTAGAGCTAGGGTTAATGAAATCTGTGCTGGCCGACGCAACACAAAAAAGAGGGAAGCGGAAGGCTTATTATTTAGAGTACTGGAAAGTAAGCAGCGTTGCAGGAGTTTGCACCACTCTGCGTCACTTTTTATGACTTTTTCTAGGTGCAAACCCTAAGTAGACCTGGCCGTGTGTTGTATCAAACCAATACTACAAATCCGCTTGAGCCAAAACGATCAAATCATTGAACAGCAATGACATCAGTCCACGCACGTAATGCGAGACAGAGTGATTCCCAAACGCAGCAGTGCGTAGCTGCAGCTCTAAGCAGAAACTCAGCACCAGATGCCCTAAAATCTTTCCCAAAGCTTTCCAGTTCAAAAGAGCTATACATATGGATGTGGAGGGACTACAAATGCACATTGTGCAAACATGGAACAGTCAATAAGTCAATAGCAATCTATGAGCCAGGACCTGAACGGAGTGATGGCAGGAAAAGAAAACTGTGCATCAGTGACAGTGAGACAAACTCTTGATAATTGAAGCTAGTAAAAAATCTGCATTGAGAAAGGACGTACTTCTGAAAATTAATGCAGTAGGACACCCCAAAAGTATCATGTTCTGCGACCCACACAGACTACACCGACACCGCAGCAGTAAGTATATTGGAGCTTTATTTCGTTTTGTCTTTCCTCCTAACATGCCTTCTCTAAACTCCTCACTCCTCCCTTTCCTCCCCTTCCTCTCTCCAGTTCCTCCTTTCTGTTTCCCCTGGCTGAGGATCCTACTGCCCCTCACATGAGGTCTAATACAACATCACATCTCCCCCTGCGTACACAAATTGGTCTCAATTTTAGGTAAAACGAAGGGAAAAAAAAACCGGAACATAGTTACAGTTCTTCAATGAGACGCGTAGGTCTTCGATACGTACACGGTGGCCTACATCTTGATTGGATCTCTCCCCTTCAACCGAGGGGAAGGGAGACATGGACTCACTGCCCAGCACTTGAGTGTCCTCATTAATTGCACTTTCTAATGCAGCCGATGTCTCTCTTGTGGTTGGCATGCATTTTTGGAAAATGTGCAACGTTCCTTGTTATTCTCTTGTCATCTGAGGCAGCCATGATCATGGTCCCCTTTTGTTTTGTTATTAGCAGTGGATGAGCATGGTATTGACTGTCAGTTTTTCTTTGTTGTTCTTGCCGGACGAGCACCCAGTCTCCTTCCTTGATGGTTGATGGTTTGGCTGTCCGACGCCTGTCCGCATATTCTTTCATCTTGGCTTTTCTGGATCTGTCTACTGCTGCTAATTCTTCATGTTCTGAATCTTGATGAACACAGCCAGCGGAGTCTTCCCAAGCCAGTATTCTTGTGCGCACAGTGCGGCCCACCATCAGGGTAGCTGAACACCTATCTGTGGTACTGTGGGCTGTGGTTCGATATGCTTGTAGAACCTAATTTAGCGCCTTTTGAACATCTCGCCTTGATAGTTCAGCTTGCTGTATGGCCTTCTTCAGAGTAGCCATAAATCTCTCCACCATACCATTGGCCTGTGGCCACAGAGGAGTGATTTTCCGATGTTGAAAGTTGAGATGGTTAGCAAATGCAGCAAATTCATGTCCGTTGAATGGAGGACCATTGTCTGTCTTAACACCTTTAGGTAGTCCCCATGCTGCAAGGACTTCATCCAACACTGGCATAGTGGTGGCTGCATTGGTTGATGATATCAGGTGAGCAATTGGGAATCGGGAATATTCATCCATTATGACAAGAATGTATTTGCTTGATTGTAGCGGACTAAAGAAGTCTACTGCAACATGTTGCCAGACACCCTCTGGCAGTTCTGACATTTGTAGAGGTGAAGGTGGCTCTTCTCGACCAACTAATTGACACTGAGAACAGTCTTTTAGTGTGACTTCGACCATCTGCTGAATGAATTAATGACATTTTTTATATAGCGCATCTTTCACTCGGGAGAGCATCTTGGCGCTGATGCGGGGAGGTAGAGGTAGAAAAAGCATAAGAGCAGTCTGAAAACTGATTAGATAAGTGAGAACACTATATTAACTTGGACTGCAAAAATCCAGGTTTTCAAAAGTTTCTTGAACATGGGTTCTGACTGCGCGAGTCTGAGATGAGTGGGTAAACTGTTCCAAGCTTTTGTTCCCAGGACTGCCATCAACTTTCCCCCTCTAGACGTTAAATGAAAGCTGGGAGGTGCTAGAAAATTTTCAGAAGATGATCTCAGTATCCTTTGAGTAACATATGGTTGGATTCTAGTCCTGAGGTATTTAGGTCCTGTTGACCTGAAAGTTCTAAAGGTGATTACTAAGATCTTAAAGAGAATCCTTTTATGTGCGGGCAGCCAGTGGAGGGTTTTGAGTGCCCCTGATGCCGAGGACCCTCTTGGCAATTTTAATACCATGCGGGCTGCTGCGTTTTTGACTATCTGTAATTTCCTGTGTATAGGCTGTTACAGTAGTCTAGACAAGACAGGATTAATGCAACTGCGACTGTCTTTCTAGCTGGGACTGGAAGCAGATCAAAAAACCTTTTAAAGGTGTTTATTATGTGGAAGCAAGTGCCGGCTACCAAGAGAGATTGCTGGTGGAAGGACAGTGAGGTATCAAATCTTATCCCCAATGTCCTCACCGCATCCACTATTAGGAGGAGGTGCAGTGTCAGTCGACCCTCACTGCTTGGGTGTGAAAATGTTCGATTTCCCGAGCAGCATGATCTCTGTTTTTTGGCTATTGCATTTAAGATGATTAGATTTCATCCAGTCGATGACGGTGGAGAGGCAGCGCTGAAAGTTTTCCTCTGCCACAGTGGAATCTTTGTCTAACGTTAGGATTAGCTGAGTGTCATCAGCGTATGAGATAGACTCGATGTTAAAGAATGCAATCAGGTTGAGCAGGGGTGTCATATATATATAGTGAAGAGTGTTGGGCTCAGGGCCGAGCCCAGTGGGACACCAGAGTACAAAGGTTTCTCCATCGATTGGTAGTGGCCGAGTGTTACTATTTGTTTCCTGTTCTCAAGAAATGATTTTAGCCAGGCCAAGGCCTTGTGCGAGATGCCACTTGCAGTGAATCGGTCTCCCAAGATGTCATGTGAGACAGTGTCAAACGAAGCCGATAGATCCAACAGAATCAGCACTGCATGTTTCCCTTGATCTAAGGCAAATGCAGATTTTAATGTTTAGGTGGTAAGTAGCAGCGGTGACTCTGTTGAGTGTCCAGGCCTAAAACTCGATTGACTAGGGTGTAAGATGTTAGCTTCCTGCAAAACAGCATTTAGTTCCGTATTAACTAGCTTCTCTGTTATTTTGCTTAAACATGGTAGCAGGGAGATGGGCATGAGATTCGAGAGGGTTGCAGGGTCCAGGAGTTGTTTTTTTTGAGGGGCCTAACTGAATGTGATTTTCCAATTTGCTGGTAATGTTACATGTCTGATAGAGGAGTTTATTATTTGGTTGATAGTTGGGTTTAAAGTATCGATGATTGTATGCAAAATCTTGGGGGGGCAGGGATCAAGAGGGGAGCCCGATTTTCATGAGAGGATAGCTTAGCGCGACTGTTCCAGACTAATCTCAAAGCAATAAGCTTTGGTCTATTCTCCAGGTCGGCTCTTTCTGCAGGCACAGTGTTTGTTTGCTTAAAATCTTTTTTTAAGTCTTTAATTTTTTCATCAAAGTAATCAGCAATCTGATCACATAGGATTTGTGATGGTGGAAATTCATGCTTGAGCATTTTGGGGTGTGTAAAAGATTTAACAATTTTAAAAATCTTTTTCTGATCCGATGCTGTCTAACTAATTAGATTTACGTAGTGGGTCTTTTTCTTTGATTTAATTTGCTGATTGTAGTTTTTAAGAGCTGCTTTGAAAAGAGTGATCAAGAGAAGGGAACCAGACCCGTCAACGCAACGCTCTCTTCGTAGCCACGATGCCTCTGTGCCCTTCGTGTGCCAGATTGATAACTCCTTGACGAAGCTGTTTTGGAATGACAATCCTTTTGTCTCATAGCAGGAGGCCATCTTTGGCGATGGACAATTCATCTTTTACATGTTGGGAAGAGGTTAATTCTTGGCTGTGGACATGTCTATTGTGGCTGGGCTCTTCTAGGTTTCTCCATCTGTTGGTTTGGATGCGATGTATCACATCCTGCAGGGTGGCATCCGTGGCTGTGGTTTCAAGAACGGCTTTGAGAGGGACTGCAGGTGGTTTTGCTTGAGCAATGACAAAATGCCTATATTCCTCCACTAGAGACTGTTTTGAGCTTGAAGATGTCTTGGGGTGTATTAATATTTATTCAGCTGGAATCTCTGCTTTTCCTGGCTTGTGAATGATAGTATAGGTATATTCCTAAAGACAAATTCCCCAGCGCTCTATTCTGGGTGGCATTTTGGCCCAGGGATTTCCGAATATAGTTATAAAGGCTTGATGTCTGTGATAAGCGTAAAGTGTTTCCCATAGATGAAGATGTGAAAGTGCTCACAGTCTCAGATCACAGGACTTTCCTTCTCAGGCTGTCTGTACGCCCTCTCGGTGTCAGTCAGGCCTCGGCTGGCATAGGCTACTATGTGACGTTGATCACCTTACTTATCATATTGAGCGAGTATGGCTCCAAGTCCCACAGGGCTAGCATCCAAGGTGATTTTGGTCTTTCGACAAGGGTTGAAGTCGGCCAGATTGTTGGCTGACTCAACAGATGCTTTGTTTAAGTGGAATGCGTGAGCGCATCTGGTTGTCCATTTGAATATGTGACCTTGTTTAGTTAGTTCCCTCAGGGGATAGCTGATGGTGGCACAATCCTTGAAATAAGATGCTCAGTAGCTGGCCATTCCTAGAAATGATCGAACGTCTCCAGCATCTTGAGGTTGAGGTGTGCCATTCAGCGCTGCGACCTTTTCAGCGTCTGGTTTCATTCCTGCACCCAAACAAAAGTGTCCATAGAACTTCAATGTTGATTTGAGAAATTCGCATTTATCTTTGTTGAGTCTTAGGTTTGCTTCCAGGAGGGCGTGACAAACCTGATCCAGTGCTTTGTTGTGTTCCTGTACAGTCGCTTCAAACACAAGAATGTCATCACTGTAGTTAAGGGTTTTGGGATTATGATGAATGACCCTTCTGATCGCCTCTTGGAAGAGCTGAGCAGCAGAAGAAACTCCGAAGCTATGCCGTTTGTATCTGAATGGGCCTTGATGAGTCAAGAAATTGGTGAGATATCTCAAACTTTCATGAGGTCCAAGCTGGTGATAGCCCCTGACCTCAGGACACCCCCGCGCCGCACGGCCACCAGCTGTAGCGTGTGCGTTCCCCCGCTACTGTCCTCAGACTCGCTGAGCCCGCCCCGTCGACCCCGCCCCCCGCCGCAATATCTTGCGTGTGATTTACTCTTGTGCTGCTTTTTTCCGTTTTTGCCATTCTGTACTGTCCCCCATATTGACTGCCTGTTTCCCATAGTGTGTGCCTTATCGTTGTTCTGTGCCGTTCTCTGTGCCCCTGTGCCCCCCGCCCCGCTCCCCGCTTCCCACCGCCTGCGTGCGGCCACGCCCCCTTTACCTTCTGTGCCCTCCCCGCTCCCACCTCCCAGCTGTTCCTCCCTCCCTCCCTCCCACTTGGCCATAAATGGTGACCGTGCAACGCAGGTGAGTGTGACCTGACCTCAGGACACCCCCACGCCGCACGGCCACCAGCTGTAGTGTGTGCGTTCCCCCGCTGCTGTCCTCAGCCTCGCTGAGCCCGCCCCGTCGACCCAGCCCCCGCCGCAATATCTTGCGTGTGATTTACTCTTGTGCTGCTTTTTTCCTTTTTTGCCATTCTGTACTGTCCCCCATATTGACTGCCTGTTTCCCATAGTGTGTGCCTTATCGTTGTTCTGTGCCGCTCTCTGTGCCCCTGTGCCCCCCACCCCGCTCCCCGCTTCCCGCCGCCTGCGTGCAGCCACGCCCCCTTTACCTTCTGTGCCCTCGCCGCTCCCGCCTCCCAGCTGCTCCTCCCTCCCTCCCACTTCGCCATAAATGGCGACCGTGCATACGCGCAGCGTTGACGCGCAGCAGGCGCGCCGATTGTGTGCCGAAGGTGCGCCAAAGGTAAGCCCGTCTGCGCCCGTCCGTGCCTGGACCGCGCCCAGTGCCAGGACCCCTGGCCCCCGCAGACGCCAGCCCCCCCGCCGGACCTACACCACCACCGAACTCAACGCACTCAACACCGGACGGATCCCGGGATGCTACCGAGCCACCCCGAGACGAACCCACGGACCCTTCAGCTGCCACTCCTGCAAGTTCACCTGCATCCGGACCTGCACCGCACCCGCCAAGCCGAGCACCAGCAGCAACCACCTGAAGTGCATCTTGCTCAACACCCGCTCCGTCCACAGACACGTCGTCGAACTCTGGAACCTCCTCGACACCACATCCCCAGATGTCGCATTCCTCACGGAAACCTGGATGAATGCCTCCTCTGCACCCGACATCGCCATCGCCATCCCGGACGGATACAAGATCACCCGGAGGGACCGCAGCAACCAGACGGGAGGAGGCATCGCCATCATCCACAGGAACACCATCCACATCACGACCAACTCCGACGACACCCTCACCACCGCCGAACACCTGCACTTCCAGATCCACACCGACCCCAAGACCACCCTCAGAGGCACCCTCATCTACAGACCCCCGGGACCACGCACACAATTCAGCGAAGACATCGCCGACTTCATCAGCCCGCACGCCCTCCCCTCCGCCGACTACATCCTCCTCGGGGACCTCGACTTCCACCTGGAGAACAACAACGACCGCAACACCGCCACCCTGCTGGACAACCTCGCCAACCTCGGTCTCAAGCAGCTGGTGACCACCCCCACCCACTACGCCAGACACACACTCGACCCCGTCTTCTCATCCAGCAAGGACATCGCCTTCAGCCACGCCACCGGACTCCACTGGACGGACCACAGCTGCATCCACTTCAGCTTCAGTAGAACAACGGTCCACCACCACCAGCAAAAAGTCGCACGCAGAAGCTGGAACAAGATCACAGCCGACCAGCTCGCCGCATCCCTGAGCCAGCACCCCCCCACCAGCTCAGCGGACCCCAGCCAGGCCACCGACAACCTCACAAAATGGATCAGCAGCTGCGCAGACGACCTCGCCCCACTGAGGACCCCACCTAGCAGACCCGGCAGCAAGAAAGCACCCTGGTTCACCGACGAACTCAAGAGCTCCAAGAAGAACTGCCGAGCCCTCGAGAGAGCCTGGCGCAGAGACCCGACACCAGACAACATGACCACCCTCAAGCTCGCCACCCGAAAACACCATCAACTGATCCACGCCACCAAGAAAAATGCATTCAAGGAACGACTGGACAACAGCGCACACAACAGCAAGGAACTCTTCAACATTGTTAAAGAGCTCTCCAACCCCAACGCCGGAAACAACGACATCACCCCATCTCAAGACCTCTGCAACTCCCTCGCCTCCTACTTCCACAACAAGATCGCTGACATTCACAACAGCTTCAGCACTCAACCAACGCTCCCCATGACCGCACCGACGCCCCCCACCACCCCACTCCGCACCTGGACCCCGATCAGCACCGAAGACACCATCCACACGATGAACACCATCCACTCCGGATCTCCAACCGACCCCTGCCCTCACCACGTCTTCAACAAGGCCGACACTGTCATCGCACCCCACCTGCGGGACATCATCAACACCTCCTTCGACACCGCAACCTTCCCTGAGAGCTGGAAGCACGCCGAACTCAGCGCTCTGCTGAAGAAACCAACAGCGGACCCCACCGAACTCAAAAACTACCGCCCCATCTCGCTCCTCCCGTTTCCGACCAAAGTCATCGAGAAGACCATCAACAAGTAGCTGGCCGCCTTCCTTGAGACGAACGGATCCCTCGACCTCTCGCAGTCTGGCTTCCGGGCCAACCACAGCACCGAGACCGCACTCATCGCGGCCACCGATGACATCCGAGCCCTGCTCGACAACGGAGAAACAGCGGCCCTCATCCTCCTGGACCTCTCCGCGGCATTCGACACTGTCTGCCACCGCACCCTAGTGCAGCGCCTCAGCAACGTCGGAATCCAGGAGAAGGCACTGGATTGGATCATCTCCTTCCTCGCCGGGAGGACACAGAGAGTCCGCCTACCCCCGTTCAGATCAGAAGCCACCGAAGTCATCTGCGGCGTTCCTCAGGGCTCCTCGCTCAGCCCCACCCTCTTCAATGTCTACATGAGCCCCCTCGCGGCCATCGCACGCCAACACAACCTCAACATCATCTCCTACGCCGACGACACTCAGCTGATCCTCTCCCTCACCAAGGACCCCGCCACCGCCAGAGCCAACCTACACGAAGGGATGACAGACGTAGCCGAGTGGATGATGACCAGCCGCTTGAAACTGAACTCAGACAAGACGGAAGTTCTCATCCTGGGCTCCTCACCCTCCGCCTGGGATGACTCCTGGTGGCCCCCGCCCTGGGCAGCGCACCCAAACCAACAGACCACGCACGCAACCTGGGCTTCATCCTGGACTCCTCCCTCTCCATGACCAGACAAGTCAACGCCGTCTCCTCGTCTTGCTTCAATATCCTGCGCATGCTACATAAGATCTTCCGGTAGATCCCCACCGAGACCAGGAAGACGGTCACCCAGGCCCTCGTCACCAGCCGACTTGACTACGGCAACGCCCTCTACGCCAGAACCACCTCCAAGCTCCAGAAGAGACTCCAGCGGATCCAGAACGCTTCAGCAAGACTCATCCTCAACATCCCCCGACACAGCCATATCTCCGGACACTTGAGAGACCTACACTGGCTCCCGGTCAACAAGAGAATAACCTTCCTTCTCCTCACCCACGCTCACAAAGCCCTACAAAACCAAGGCCCAAGATACCTCAACAGCCGCCTCAACTTCTACACTCCCATCCGCCAGCTTCGGTCGACCAGCCACGCCCTCGCCACCGTCCCCCGCATCCTAAGAGCCACAACAGGAGGAAGGTCCTTCTCCTACCTGGCCGCCAAGACTTGGAATTCCCTCCCGACCCACCTCCGCCTGACCCAGGACCACCTCGCCTTCAGGAAGCAGCTCAAGACCTGGCTGTTCGAACAGTAGCGGACCCCCCATCCCCAGCGCCTTGAGACCCTCTGGGTGAGTAGTGCGCTATATAAATGTTTTGAGTGATTGATTGAGCCCTTGTTAAGATCCAGCTTGGAGAACATTTTTGCCCCATTCAGTAACGCCTTTACTTTGCCTTCAGTAATTTGCCTTCAATAATTTTTTTGGTACTATGACCACTGGAGATACCCAGGGAGTAGGTCTCAAAGTTCTCTCAATGATGTCTGCCCGGAGTAGATCCTGCAGCTCATCCTCCACAGATTGTTGGTTGAAGATGAAACAGTATTTTGCTATGATGCTGAGCTATGGGTGTCACCTGTTCATTGATGTGGAGACAAACTTGAAAGTGAGCCTGTGAGAAGTTGACCTGGCATATGCTGGTCACTAGTTAAAGTGGCCACCTTGCACCAGTCCAATTTGACTCTTATGGTAGCTGTGGAGAGCAGCCTTCAAGCTAAGTCTCAGAGTAATGTAAAACAGCTTGTTTTACCTTATAATCTCTTGAATTACCAAATGAAAAGACACCACACAGGTATATATATAAAATATATATGTATTTATTTCTAGACACACTCTACTAATCTCAAATTAAGCACTTATATGGCTGGGGCCCTAGGGGCGTACCAGACCATATACTAAAAAAGAGGTATAAAAAGAACGACTTGAGAAGGGAGAAGGCCTTAGGTCTTCAGAAGCGCTGGGGCCTCACTAATCCACCCAAGGCAGGTAAGTAAAGGACCCACAAGAGACGCATGCAGTGTGAGAACACAGCCGCGGATCCCAATAGACTTCAATGGAGCAAGTCGCGGTTGGAATTTTAACATTTTAGGATACTTCGGGAGAGTCTACAAGCAAGTCACTTACTGGGTAAGTAGTTCTAGAGCCAACACACACAGGAGCACCGGAGTACTCGAGTTACCTCACCCAAGGAAGCCGGGTGCATAGGTGTCTTTTGGTGTCGGGTCGCTGCGTCGTTTTCAATGGGAGCCAAAGAAGAATTGCTGCTTGTGAAGACAGGAGAAGTGTCCGGTGGAATCCAAGGCTGGATTCTTAAGAAAGAAGACCTGAAAGCAGTGGAGACAGTGTTCAAAGTCACTTGCCAGTGACCCGGGGCCAGGAAGCTGGATGCCCGCAGAAGTCGGGTGATTTCAGGTGATCATGGGTGTCTTGACTCTTCAGCCACGTGGTCCAGGAGGCATCGACGACAACCAGGAGCTGGATTCGGAGTGACCCACGAAGTCTGCAGCTTACGGAGGTGTCAGCAACCGGATTGGAGCCAACAAGTCTTGGCAACTGCAAATCTTGTGGAAAGTGAAGAAAGTCAGCGGTGCAGACCAGCAAGGCCTGAGGGACTCACCCAGCAAGGGTAAGTCAGGGCAAACCTGGAGCAACTAGAGGAGCCCTTTGGTTTGATGTAAAAGTCTTCAGGGATCCCACAAGCCAACCAGCAAGGGATCGCAAAGATGCCTCAGGAGGATTCACTTCACAGAAGCCCACGATCACTTGGGAAAAGGTAGGCCACTGATTCTCGGTGGAAATCCTGCTGGAGGCTTGGACCACACGTGGTCTTATGCACAAGTTCATAGAATGTCGTGAAGGGGTTGCACTTGACAATAGTGCACGGTACCCAGGTATTGCTGTTCCTCATCACTCGTGAGGTTCACTCGCCTCAGTTTTACTGGGGACTCACAATGGCCATCGAGAAGTCAGGAAATCTACTTCCAGGGCTGCAGGGTTCCGGCAGGAGCGGGAAAGTTTTCAACCATTGATTCAAAGTTTTGGTGCCTGCCAAGCAGGGGAGTCACTCCTTGACTCCAAGGGAGATTCTTCAGTCTTCCAAAGGTAGTGGAATGTCGAAGGGCCAGGATTCTCCTTCCAGAGCGTCGTCCAGGGATATCTAGTTTGCCATGGCAAGGTTTCCCTATCTTATACTAAGGGAAAGGGAGGGACTAGCTCTATGACCACTCCTATGGGAGGGTCAGGGGAGTGGGTGGTTACACCCACTTCCCTTTGTCCAGTTTCACGCCAGAGCAGGGGCTGGTAGCCCCTGAACTGGTTTGAGCTGGCATATGCACAGAGGAGCCTACTGCTCCCCCAGTGCAAGACTTCAAAGCACTCTAGGAGTGCACCCACCCAGCCCCAATACACAAAATCCTGTCTGGAAGGTGGTTACACCTCCCTGTGACAGGATGCCTATTGTTGGGCCTCCTCCACTGAGAGTTTCAGTCAGCAGCAGGAGGGCAGCCCAGTGTCTGTGCTGGTGGCATCCATTTTGTGATGCCAGGGCTCTTTCTGGATTCTACTGTGTTTCCACAGTATTTACATGTCTATCCCTCTAGAAGGATGTGATCATACTCCCACACCAGTTACTGGTGTGGGGGTATGATTCCAAAGCGTTTGACATGTTTTGATGCAGCCATCCCAAAGTTAGCATTTACCGCTAGGTTTTAATGCACTTAAGAGTATATGGTTTAGCCACATCCAGAAACTGCCATAGAGAATGGACTCTGAGAGCTGCAGCGGGGCCCTGCTCAGGCAGAGGCACCCCCTTTCACATGGAAACCAACCACCCTGCCCTCAGGATTGTTAGGGCCTGCCTTAGGGGTGACTGATAGGTTTATGTGTGTGTGTAAGGGGAGATATAGGGAACCTATACCTCGGTGAGGAGTGCTAGTGATAGAGATCAGGGTACCTAAAATAAACCCACTACCACGGATAGAGTAATTTCACAGTTACACGCACATACATTCATCATACGCTAGGGCCCATTTCACTAACATACGCTCAAATACTCTACCAGCATAAGACCTGTGGGAAGAAAACCCTACATCTATATCTAGGACGATAGGATCTGATTATAGTGGTTATCCTTAATTATACTCTATACAATCTATACAACAATAATCAAAATGTACTCAATAATTGACAAGAAAGAATAAGAATATCCAACACCATGTTTAAAGTTATATTGCTTTATCTAAAATTAGTCAAAGTAAATCAATCAAAATAAATCATTTCTCATAGTTACCTATTCTAACTAAGTGTCAGAACGGGTCAGGACCAGTCTCTCGGTAAAGTCTCTCAGGACAGAGTCCTCAGCATCGAACCTCAGCAACGCGTGAAGGTGGCCAAAGGAATGGGGAGAGCCCTCCCTAAACTAACAGTTTTTATAGTGAGAAATACAATAGAAACACACATAAAGTTGGCTGAATAAACTGTATCACCAAGCAGAACAAGAAGGAAGAAATGTAGCTTTGCTACATCTGGAAATCTCCGCTCAGGAAAAGTCACAAGGCATAAACTACGGAACAGGAACCAAGGAAATAAAACATGTAACACATTTAATCCGATTCCTCCTCGGCCATCGAGCCACAGTTCAGAGTTTCCCTCTAAAGCTCCTTTGTCCTTTGAGAAAGCCAAGGACACTTTCACTTTTCTTGGAGTACACCCAAAGCTGCTGCCGTCCTCATGGAAAATTTCATAGAAGGACTATGGTCAGTTGTCTTCGACCTTTCTCCAGCAGGGGTCTCTCTTGCCACATCACAGAAATATTCACTCGAGGCCAGGCTCTCAAATCAGCCATCATGGATTAGGCCTCCATAGGCCACAATAGACCATCTCAATTTAAAAGAAATAAAAACAACGTTAATACAACATAATGATTAAACAGTGTTAACCCCACTAATACCCTTATGTGTATGCATTTATCTAGCTTTGCAACATAAAAAGCATTAATTCAGACAGCGTTTTGTGCTCAAAATAAATAGCACACAGCAACGTTTAAACATGAAAACTTGCACGTTATTGTAAATACAAGAACAGCACAAATAAGCTAACCCTCATGTAACTTTCTCTTGTGTTAGGACAAACAGGTTGATTAGTAAAACACACTTGCACAAGACAAATAATTAATTGTTAAATATTATTAAATTAATAAAACGCATAGACATGCCAGAGCTTCAAAAGCCCCAGAATTTTCTAAAAGAAAACTCTGCTCCAGCAATCCCCCCTTTGGTGATTTTATCACCAAATAAACCCAAAAAAAAAATTAGTGAAAATTTAGTCCCATTTTAGGAAATCAGAAATGTCTCTTCCCTTTAGACAACATTAAACACCAGTCACTCTTTCATCATCTCTCTTTGTCTCTAAATAAACACTCTCCCTCAATTCTTCTAGTTCAATCTCTTCTGGTTCTCTTTTCGAAAGTTTCGAATTCTTGTTTTTCTTTTCATTTTTCAATTTCTCTTTCCCTCTCCTGTTTTTACAACACACACACACCAATCTTAGTATCAGTAAAGCAACAATTATACAAGACAAAGGAAACAATATTCTACCTATAATAGTACTACCTATTTTTGCAATAAAATCCTTAACAGCTATCATTTTATTAGCTAGTTTAGTCCATAAACTCCCAGTTTCAAGTGGTACTAATTCTTCATGCAAATCAGTAATATTTTTGATATAGACCTTCAGGTCTTTACTTTCGTCAGGAATGTAAGTGCAACAATGTTGAACTTTCAAAATTCCACAAACTCCACCCTCCTTAGCCAAAAGAATATCAAGGGCAAGTCGATTTTGCATAGACATGGCACGTACGGCACTTAATTCCGTATTCACCAAAAGAAACCCTCCTGCGGTATTTGTCGATAAGCGATCAACCACTGTGGACAGTTTCCGAATTCCATAAGCATTTAAAGAAATTCCCACTGCTGGAATCAAAACCCCAAAAATATCACCCACAATTTCAGACCAAGTTTCTCTCTTAAAACGTGTTAATAGGTTAATGTCTTCTACATCTTTTACTTTATCCGTATGAAAAATCGTAGGGAAAACCAGGCCCACATAACATGTGCCATACCAATGGTCAGGCAACTTGTAATAAGCCTTGTTCCCACACACATAGTACACTCCTGGAAAAATCGTATCTTCTCCACCTCTGAAACCCCAACCTGTCGCAATGAAGTATGTATCATGGCACTCACTAGTTCCCACAAAATATGTATCATATTGGGATTTCCTTCTGGTAATGCATAGTTTACCCTTCTGCGGTGCATCTAGAGCCAAAGTTGGACTAGCCCCATTCCTCAATTCTTTTCCCATCTCAATGTCCCAAATTGTCTCACTCACTTCATATTTTCCCCCTTTCCCATGCATGTTCAATCTCCTTTCCTCAACCATATCCAGGAAAGCTTTCTCCTCTCCTTTCAAATTGCAAGTTAAATTATTCTTAAAAATATAATCTAATGTTAGTCCTTTTTCTTCAATAAAAATCTCACCAAAAGTGTTAGCTTCTTTAGCTGGATTCAGCTCTTTGTTCATTGGCAAGTGCCCAAAAATACTATCTCTGTTAGACATTTTATAATCTATCTTCCCTAACAAATAAAAAACACTACTTAAAATACTACAAGAAATACCATATGTAGCTGGCAAATGGTGATAAGTAACACCCTCTGAAACGGATGCAGGTAATTGCATGCAGACATAGCAATCCCTCACTTCCATTGTCTTCACATATTCATATAACAGTTTAGAAAAAACATTACTAGAAAAATTATTAATTGACCTATCTTTGTGTATGTAACTACTACTTCTAATTGGGACTACTCTTTGTGAATTCTTTTCTACATTAGTCACATTCTCTATATTCATTCCAAATTCTACTCTAAAAGTAACTAATAAAATTAAAACACCCCATAGAAGCATTAATAATCCAGTACAACAGCAGCACATTTTGCACCACCTCTTTAAAAAGGCACATCTATTTCTATTCTCCTCTATGTTAGCCATTTTAGTTTAGCTTCTACTACTCCACTACTGTTTGAACTTCTTAAATTCTTCAGCAACTCTTCAGCTTTCAGTTTATCCAAATGATTTCCTCGTTCACTTGATCCAAGTGAATTTTTCTTTCACTCAGTTTGGACACTTGTCATTCTTCACTTCAATTTCTTCAACATCAAACTGTATCAGATCTCCAACGTCGGAATCCTCAGTACTCGACTCTTCTCCAATGTCAGTCAAGAGTACTTTCAGAATTTCACCAGTATCTTCCTCAACCACTTTTCTCAAGACCACTTCCGGATTATCTCGAGTCACTGTTTCTTCTTTCCCTTCTTCAGACAGTGTCACATAAGACCATTCCGGTGATCTGTACTTTTGGTTGGGTCTTTTAACTCTTCTTATTTCTACTGGTTCTTTTGATTTCTTTGATTCTTTTTCTTCAGGTCTCGAAGTTTGGCTTGATACTTCATTCACTTGTTCAGCTTTTGATGAATTTGCTCTTATTACTCTGTATCTCACCCTTTTCACTCGGTTGTTAGGCCAACGATCTCCTTTTACAACCTTTTTCGGCCTCAATTTTTTAACACTCTTCTCTCCAATCGAAGTTCTCTCTCTCAGAACTCGACCTTCTGTTTGTTCATCTTCATCATCTGTTTCAAGTGCCTCTTGTTTCCGTTTCCCAGTAGCTTTTCTTTTCTCCACAGACTTTTTCACCACTGTTTGAGACTTCCCTATTTCTGTCCCTCCTCGGGTCTCCGACACGCAATCTTCTTGCTGTCTACTTGTCCCTTCACCTAGCTCCTCATCAATGTTCCCTACACCTCCTCGGGGGTCTTCCGCAATCTGTCCCTCTCTATCTTCTTCTGACCCTGTTTTCTCAAGAATAATCTCAAGTGGTTCTTCAATCTCCTCCTCTTCTGATTCAGGAGTGGGTTCTATGTGTTTTCTCTTTTCTTTTCTTTTACTCCCACTGCTACTTGAAACTTCAGGCTCTGTAACAGAATTCGATTTTCCCTCTGATACTCGCAGTGAATCTCTTGAAGCTCTCTCTGCTTCTTTTCTCACTGATTCTGTATCTTCCGGATCTTCACCATCACTGGAATCTGACTCTTCATAATACTCTTTACCAGTTCCCTCTCTCGGGCTTGGAACTCTCAGAGTATGACTTGCATGTACCCAGTGCTTCACTCCAGCACACTTCACTGCAGTCGTTGTAGTCAGAATAACTTGTCTTGGCCTTCCCCACCTTGGAATCAAGCAATTTCTTCTTCTGTGCACCTTAATCCTTACCCAGTCACCTGGACTCAGATCATGGGCTTGCTTCTTCTCAAGTGTGGTAGCTTCTTCTCCAATCTGGTGAAACACAGAATGAACTGCGTCAGCCAGGCCTTTACAGTAATCCAAAATCATGTCATCAGTTATTGACACCAACTTATTCACAGGCACGAATGCATGGCGCATAGCACGTCCCATGATTATTTCATGCGGGCTCAAACCAGTAGTTCTATCTGGAGTAGATCTCATTGTCATCAGAACAAGAGGTAATACATCTGGCCATTTCATGCCAGTGGCTAAACACATCTTTCCAATTCTATTCTTGATTGTGCCATTGATCTGCTCAACCACACCAGAAGCCTCTGGTCGGTATGCACAATGTAACTTCTGCTGTATTTTCAATGCTTCACAAATTAAACCAATGAGTTCATTTTGAAAGTGTCTACCTCTGTCAGACTCAACTGTAACTGGAAACCCGTACCTAGGAATCAATTCCCTCAACAGTAATTTTGCCACTGTTAATCCATCATTTCTTCTAGTCGGGTAAGCTTCCACCCACCTTGAAAACAAACAGACTACCACTAGAACATACCTCAGTCTGTTCACTTGGGGCATCTCAATGAAATCAATTTGCATTCTTGTAAAAGGACCTCCTTCTCTGCCAATTGTCCCTAGACTCACCACTGTCTTTTTCCCTGTGTTGAATTGCTGACAAATTAAACACCTTTGACAGATGCTCTCCGCAATTGTCCTAAACTTTGCATTGTACCAGGTTTGCTTAAAGGACCTTACCATCGCGTCCCTCCCCAGATGTCCCTGGCCATGATACATCCTTGCCATTGACGACAAAATTGAGTTAGGCATTACTGGTCTGCCATCCCTGTAGACCCAAACATGGTCTGTTTCTCTTGGAGCACATCCTGCTTTAACCCAATCTTGTTTCTCTTCCTCTCCTGCCTCATCTTGTAACTGCTTTACTTCATCCCATGTTTCTAGGACATTAGTAAACATTACAGAAAGAACAGACATTTCTTCCATCCTACTCCTGTTAATAGATTGGTTTGTTTTAGCGCAATACTGCGCCACATCGTTGGCAAATCTGTTACCAACAGTGATAAAATCATCCCCTGAACCATGTGCGGCACATTTTACAACCGCTAACTCCTTAGGCAGCTGTATCGCCTCAAGCAATTTTCCAATCAACTCAGCATTCTTTATCGGAGTTCCACCCGATGTCAAAAAACCTCTTTGTAGCCACAATTGGCCAAAGTCATGCACCACTCCAAATCCATACCGACTATCTGTCAACACGGTTGTTCTCAAGTCTTTCCCAATCTCACAAGCTTTTGTCAATGCCACTAGTTCAGCAACTTGCGCAGATTTCACTCCTTTCAATGGTGATGCTTCCATAACCTCTGAAACTTTGCACACTGCATATGCTGCACATAGCACACCATTATCATTTCTCAGGCACGATCCATCCACAAACAACACATGGTCATTTTCAGGTAAGGGAATATCCCTTATGTCTGGTCTCGGTTTTGTACAGTACTCAAGCACATCCAAACAATCATGATCATCTTCCATTTTTATACCCACATTTTCAATATCCGGCAAGAGTGTCGCTGGATTCACATTCACACATCTCTCAAGAGTCACATTTGATGCTCCCAGAATCACTTTTTCGTATTTAGTCAGCCGACTATGTGACATATGCTGAGTTCTGCTTCTTGTCAAAAGAATTGCCACATTGTGAGGTACGAATACCCTTACAGGATACCCCATATGATCCCCTCACTCTGTTCTAGGCTTCTGCATGTCGCAGCTACAGCTTTCAAACAACCTGGTAACCCCACGGCTACAGTGTCAAGTGTCGATGAGAAGTATGCAATAGGCCTTCTCAATTGCCCATGTTTCTGGATTAACACTGAAAGTGCACATCCATTTCTCTCACTGCAGTACAATTCAAATTCTTTTTCGTAGTCAGGCATACCCAAAGCTGGGGCCTCACACATTTTAGTTTTGAGCTCTTCAAATGCTGCCAATTGTTCTGCATCCAGATCTAACGGATCTGTCATTTCACTTTTTGTCAATTTAATCAATGGCTTTGCTATCAGGGAAAAATTAATTATCCACTGACGACAATATCCCACCATACCCAGGAACATTCTCACTTCTCTCTGGGTTTTCGGAGCTTTCATTTCTCTGATTATTCTGATCCTGTCAGTAGTCACTTTTCTCAGACCTTTTTCAATATTGTGTCCAAGATAATGAACCTCTTTCTTGCAAAATTGCAATTTGGCTGGAGATACCTTTAACCCTCCATCTGCCAGATGATTCAGTAAAGCTATGGAATCCACTTCACAAGCTTCACGTGTCTTTGATGCCACAAGTAGGTCATCAATATATTGTACTAGCACTGAGCTCTCAGGCATGATCAGACTTTCCAACGATTTCTTCAATAACTGATTGAATATCGAAGGACTCTCCGTATACCCCTGTGGGATACGACACCATGCTAAAATACGCTGGCCAAACCTAAATGCAAAAATCGGCTGGCTGTCATGATGCAATGGAATTGAAAAGAACGCATGACACAAATCAATCACTGTATACCACTCAGCATCATGTGGAATTTGATACAGAATCACTGATGGATTTGGCACAATGGGACAACATGCCACCACAATTTGATTAACTTTTCTCAGATCTTGCACGATCCTGAACTTGCCATTGGGCTTTTTCAGTCCCATTATCGGTGAATTACACGGACTACTCAGTAGTTCTCTCCGAACTCCCTGCTGAATCATTTTCTCAATTATAGGAGTTATCCCTTCAATTATTTCTGGTGTCATTTTGTACTGAGGAATGTTAGGATATGTAATTCCCTCTTTCACTGCAATTTTCACTGGATCTACATTATTCATCAATCCCACATCCTCTCCTGTAAAATCCCAAACTGCTCTTTTCACTGTGTCTCTCAGCACTTGAGGCAAATCCTCCGGATTAAACACTGGAAATGCACCAATTAACTCATTTTCTCTATTTTCTAGAGTCATTCGGTAGAAAACATCATCATCTGGTGTCTCAAAAGCTATTCCATCTGGAGTACAAAAAATTGTGCAATTCATTTTACACAATAGGTCTCTACCTAACAGGTTCACTGGACTCGTGTCACAGACAATAAATCTATGCATGTCTGAAAATTTCCCTATCTGTACTCTTACTGGTTCAGTAAGACGTGTTCTGATCTGTGTATTGGCTACACCAACTACTTGGATTGCTTCATCCGAGAGAGGAAGATTTCTAACATCTGTTGACCTGACAGTTGATCTTGTCGCACCTGTGTCTACCAAAAAAGTAACACTCTCCTCATTTATTTTCCCATCCACAAATGGTCCTGCCTGGTCTATTTCTAGAGTTGCACCAAGTATGCACTCTTCTTCCTCTCCTCGGCACCGTCAATAATCACCCTCAGACTCACTCCCTTCACTCTTTAACAAGTACTGCTGTACTTTGTTAGTACGTCTCGGTTTGTTTACCTGCTCATCATTGAAGAATCCTGAGTCCTGATTGTACTTTTGTACCCCTCTATTCTGCGGTAAGGGCGGTTTTGGCTCTTGACTCTGCTGCTGTCTCACAACTTTCTGCTGTTGTTGCTGCTGGTTATTCCCATCATTCTGCACCTGTTGATTTAAGGATTTACCCTCATTATTCACTAATGGTGGATTAGGACATTCAGATCTCCAATGTCCCAGCTGGCCACAGTTGTGACAAGGGAACTTCTTTTTGGCTTCCTCAAGACTTCCCCTTCCTTTTCCTGCAAATCTCGGTCTATTTCCTCCATTATTTCCTGGATTATTTGCCTGTTCCACTAACTGTGCTTCCTGTCTTTCTGCAACTTTCACTTGTGCCCACATTGCTTTCTCTTTCAGCTTTCTTTGTTTTGCTTCAATTTCATCACTAAAGTATTTTGCATGTCTTAGAATCTCATCTACTTTTTTACTCTGCCAATCCACTGTGTGTTCACGAATTCTCTCACCAATTTCAGGTCTAAGACCATATACAAATCTGTATACAAAATGACTCAAATCCTTGTCACCCAGGTGTTCATCTCCACTGAATTGTTTAAAAGCCAGTATCAGCCTCTTGTAAAAAGCATGAACTGATTCTTTTGCTTCCTGTTGTGTTCGATCTATCTTAACCCAGTCTGTCTCTTTTGGAGGAACTTTACTCTTCAAGTATACCATCACCTGATCATACTTCCTCATTACTTCTGGGTCTGGTGCCCCTGTTCTTGAATCTCTTGGATATTCCTCAGTAGGACAACTCACAACTATTTTACACTCAGTCCACAAGTCTGCTGGAACAATTATATCAAACAGACTATTCAGGTCAACCCACAGCACTTTTGACAATTTCACAAACCTATCTACCTGCCTATACCACTCGACGGGCTTTTCTCTCAATCGAGGGAAATCATTCGTAAATGATAAAATATCCTGTCTGGTCCATGGAACATGTACATATCCTCCTCCAGGTATTTCTCTCATAGGATAATTCTCCACTGGTTTCTCCTTTTCTCTCACTGGAAATGCTGAATAAGTTGTTCTATCCTCAGATTCTTCTCTTTTCTTATACCACCTATCCTTCCACTTTTCTACATCACCCCATCTTCGCAGTAATGCCACCATTTCTTTAATCTGTCCTGTTCTACCAGAAGTATTCAAATTCTCAATGTCTTTCTCAGTGAAATCCATCCTGTACGTTTTCTGTAAAGCTTTTACTCTATCAATGTCAACTCCTTGCTCATTTGCTATTGCTCTTAGTCTATCATGAGTATTTCTTGCTCTCCATGTTATGCTCTTGCACATAAACATTAATTCACCATCATGATGACTCTTCAGGATTTCTGTTGGAACTGTTCCTGTCACAAGCTCTTCTAATTCTATACGTAACTTAACCACATCAATAACTTGTGAATCCTTATCCTTTTTCTGAAGAACCTTCATCCAATCGTTCAAATCATCAACTGTTATCTCAGCAGTTTTTCTCACTGGAACCACTTTTTTCTGCGGTTCTAAAATCGGCATCCCTGAACAACTAGGTTCACTGACATCCAATAGTTCACTACATGTGTCATGTCTGGTTTGTCTCAGGTCACTTCTCCCTGTTCTTTTTTCTGAATCTCCTGAAGGACCAACTGAATTTGTCGATTCATTTGCAATATATGGAATTACCAGTCCTTTTTCACCTGCTCTCTGTTTATCAAACACAGGCATAACTGGACCTATAGTTACAGGCACCGTAACAGCTTCCAGATTTTTCGTTAACTCCCTAATTTTCTCAGCCAGTTCTGTTGTCGTCTTTGCTAATTTTCTAGCATTTTCCTCACTACCTCGATTCTCTCTCTCCCTGAAAGAACTACTACCTCTTGATTCAGGTGTCATTTTTTCTTTCTCAACTGCATCTCTTATCGGAGAAACAACTGGTGTACTCTCATCTGGTTCTGTTCTATATGGAGGTGGTCTCTTGTAAATCATGTCATTTAAGACTTCATCCTCATATTCTCCATATCTTCTCATATCTGACTCAGAAGCTCTTTCTGTCGAAGGAGCAGAAGCTTCAACTGTTCTCATTGGATATAATCCCTCTGACATACAAGCATCTCTCCATCTTTTCATTCGATCATGATGTGTTTCACGATCATGTCTCCTCCCAAACATGTACCTATAATACCCTCCAGACCTTTGCTTTTCTCGGTCATGAACTTCCTCTTCCCATTCCACTAAAGCCTCGAACTGTGTAGGTCTCGGCTTCGGGTCTAAGCATAACATCTTTTCCCGTAAGTTTCTCAACACGGCCAAATTAAATGAACCATGTTCTGGAAATGCTAGAACACCATCTTCTTTAGTATACTTAACCCAATTCTGCAACCATATACAGGTATGCAATCCATATTTCACAGCCATGAAGGATGCAGGTGTTTTCGCTGGAGGTAGCAACTCACCCTCTCTCGTTTTAACCTCTTTATCCTTGGTAAACCACTTTTTAACTTTTCCAAAGAAAGTCTTTTTCTTTTTCTCTTCTTGGTAATACATTTTAGCAAGCGCTTATCAAACTCTCTACTCTCTCCGTATTATAAATATACAATACGAGTTTCTCAACCAACAGCAGCGCGACTCACACTAACGCACCAATCCTGGAGCGTCTACGTCACCAAACAGCTCTTCCAATCCCTGCGCGACTCACACTAACGCACCAATCCCAGCGCGAACCCTATTCTGATTCACTATCCAATCAGTGCGCGGACCTTCTGACGTCAACAGTCGCTGCAGTCTCTGTCTCCTGTCTCTGTCACTCGTCTACCCCTCCTTTACAAAACTCTCAGTAGACTTCGTGTGTCAAAACTTCTACAGAATCTATTAGTTACAACATAAAAACATCTCCATTGTCTGCTTCGCTAACCACAGAATAGTAAAAGAGAGTCTATTTCTCAAGAATCAACAACTTTCATACATCGCATAACTGTTTCCTCTAGGACTTATCCAAAGAGTCTTACAGTCAATAAATGTATATGCATTCACGCACATTCACACGAGAAAAATATAGTACATGCACACAGAATCCTGCTTCTCGAGAACAGCACAACCTGTCTCTGTACAGAATTATAACTCAACAACTAAGCAGCTTACCTCTGCCCAGTTCCTCAAACAAGCTCAGAAAATACCTATTACTCCTCCCGCGATAAGCTTTAACGGCAATCCTTACGGATCCCTGGGACTTAAGACCAGAGTTTCACAGATAACCTTCACTATCATACACACTCCTTATATACCAGAAATATCTAATAGTAACATACGACGATGTCACTGATTCCGAACCCAGACAATGTGAACGCGCAACTTCAACTGTCACACGTAATTCCTTACAATTCCGTCTTTCCCGAGAGCAGCATATACACCTTCCTCCGCTCTACTACGGAACTGCTTCCACAGCTTCCAAATTCCAGAAGCACTACATATAACTCAACATTACGACTCCAACATATAGTATTAGTACATATACCAACAACATCAAAATAAATCAATAATCAATAAGCCAATATACAAGCTATCTTATCTTATCAGATCAAGACAACCATCTATAACCATCCTCTGCTACCAGAGAAATTGATAGAGATCAGGGTACCTAAAATAAACCCACTACCACGGATAGAGTAATTTCACAGTTACACGCACATACATTCATCATACGCTAGGGCCCATTTCACTAACATACGCTCAAATACTCTACCAGCATAAGACCTGTGGGAAGAAAACCCTACATCTATATCTAGGACGATAGGATCTGATTATAGTGGTTATCCTTAATTATACTCTATACAATCTATACAACAATAATCAAAATGTACTCAATAATTGACAAGAAAGAATAAGAATATCCAACACCATGTTTAAAGTTATATTGCTTTATCTAAAATTAGTCAAAGTAAATCAATCAAAATAAATCATTTCTCATAGTTACCTATTCTAACTAAGTGTCAGAACGGGTCAGGACCAGTCTCTCGGTAAAGTCTCTCAGGACAGAGTCCTCAGCATCGAACCTCAGCAACGCGTGAAGGTGGCCAAAGGAATGGGGAGAGCCCTCCCTAAACTAACAGTTTTTATAGTGAGAAATACAATAGAAACACACATAAAGTTGGCTGAATAAACTGTATCACCGAGCAGAACAAGAAGGAAGAAATGTAGCTTTGCTACATCTGGAAATCTCCGCTCAGGAAAAGTCACAAGGCATAAACTACGGAACAGGAACCAAGGAAATAAAACATGTAACACATTTAATCCGATTCCTCCTCGGCCATCGAGCCACAGTTCAGAGTTTCCCTCTAAAGCTCCTTTGTCCTTTGAGAAAGCCAATGACACTTTCACTTTTCTTGGAGTACACCCAAAGCTGCTGCCGTCCTCATGGAAAATTTCATAGAAGGACTATGGTCAGTTGTCTTCGACCTTTCTCCAGCAGGGGTCTCTCTTGCCACATCACAGAAATATTCACTCGAGGCCAGGCTCTCAAATCAGCCATCATGGATTAGGCCTCCATAGGCCACAATAGACCATCTCAATTTAAAAGAAATAAAAACAACGTTAATACAACATAATGATTAAACAGTGTTAACCCCACTAATACCCTTATGTGTATGCATTTATCTAGCTTTGCAACATAAAAAGCATTAATTCAGACAGCGTTTTGTGCTCAAAATAAATAGCACACAGCAACGTTTAAACATGAAAACTTGCACGTTATTGTAAATACAAGAACAGCACAAATAAGCTAACCCTCATGTAACTTTCTCTTGTGTTAGGACAAACAGGTTGATTAGTAAAACACACTTGCACAAGACAAATAATTAATTGTTAAATATTAATAAATTAATAAAACGCATAGACATGCCAGAGCTTCAAAAGCCCCAGAATTTTCTAAAAGAAAACTCTGCTCCAGCACTAGCACTACCTCACCCAGGCTGCAGAAGCAGGCCTGTGGTGTCAGATTTAGTCTGCTTCCCAGGGGTGGCATAATACATGCTTCAGCCCCTGGTAGGCCTGTGAAGAGCCTATGCCCTTGGTACCTAAGGTACCATATACTAGGGGCTCATAAGGTACCACAGTATCTAATTACTAGTGCATCTAATATGCACTCCATGTTTAAGCGAGTAAGCAGATAGGCTGGGGCCCTGAATAGCAGGATCCCAGCCAGACTAGTCAAAAACCATCAAAACACCAGGAAAAAAATGGGGGCAACCATGCAGTCAGATTCCACCTTCCTACAGAGCCATTTTTCCCAGTCCTGTGAATAGCTTTGGGAACTTGTGGATAATGTCGGGTTCAACATCCACTCGGTATAGTATTTCTACCAGTTGAAGTTGTTCAGCTGTAGGCAAGCTGAGGAGACAATCTGCTTCTGGCCCCTCAATAACATGGATGCGAGCAGGAATGTTTCTATCTTTGTACGTGAGAGAAGTCTGAAATTGTCCTAGACAAGGAAGGGGTTCTTCAGACATCCACGTGTAAACTTGAACAGCAGCTTTGTGCAGGTGAGTTTGTTGATTCCTTTTGTTGTATTCTGCAACCAAAATGTAATTGAAGGATGCACCACTGTCCAGCATGAACTTGGCCTGGTGCTCGCCCATCTGGAGATGTAGGTGTGGGTATTTCATTAGTCTGTCAGGATCAGCAGCCATGCAGACATATTCCTCACTGTCTTGAGTTACAGGCGTGAAAGACCTTGCCTCCCATGATTCTGAGCGTCACGACCTGTAGGTGATATGTGAATAGAGACCTGATCGTGACGAGCTGGTGGAGGTGTCTCTGCGGTCACATACTGCTTTTGCATGATGGCAAGAGCTGGATACCCTCAACTGTCTATGAGTGTCTTTGTGTGCTGCTCTGCATTCTTTCTCAAACTGATTCTCTTTGCCACATTGCCCAAATTTCTGACCTAACGCGGGGCACGTCTCGGTGTGTGCGAAGTCTGGTCCACAGCGATATCATTTTAACTAGTACTCCTGTCTCTTGTCAGTCCGATTGGGACTGCGACGACGACTTAGTCATTGAGGATGGTTGTCGACCTGCAGAGGAGTGACGGTCCTTGTGGCGAGATTGAAGCCGGAAAGGCTTGTTCCCGTTTTTTGACTTTTCCAGGTCCATTTTCTTCGCATTTTCTTCTGCTTGATCATAGACTCTTGTAATTTCTTGCATTTCATCCAAGTAGTAATTTTTCTTTAGAAGACGTCTTTACAGAGACATCCTTTGATGATTCATAAGTGAAGACCATCTTCAGTCATGAAAGTGTCGAAAGTGCGGTAGCGTGCTAGCTGTTTGAGGAGCGAAATGAACTCTCCCATGGATTCATCTTTTTCTTGGGAGGCGAGATTGAAGGTGTAATGTTCATAATCAATGTTCCGTTTGTAAAGAAATTTTCTGTTGAGTGCCTCACGCCTCAAATCTGAATATTTTCGGCTGATGTTGTGTCTTCATCAGCCGAAAGTTCCTTGAAGATTTTGCCAACGTCTTTTCCGACAAGATTGCGTAGTGCAATGAGCTGTGGATTGGGCTCAGAGACTTGCGAGCCTTTCATGAAGTCTTAGAAATCTTCTAGCGATTCCTGCCAGTGAAGATCCATACCTCCACCAGATACAAAGGCCAGAGGTTCTAGCGGGTGCAGAAAAGGAACTCCTAACATAGCAGGTCTGTGCCCAACCTGCGACGACAAGTTAGGGGACTCTAGCCTGGCTCCCCTTGTCTGCAAATCGTGTTGTCGTCTTGAAGTCGGAGAGTTAGACATGTTTCTTTTTTCTATGTGCATAAGTAAAGTTGCCACCAATTGATGGTGAAGAAGTTGGCTTGTGCATTGAAGTGAAAGGTTCACAAAGCAAATCACCAGGAACAGGCAGTGCAGTTTGTAATGGTGACCTGTAATTGTTGATGGAAGGAGGCTTGAACTGTGAGCATGCGTCACAAACCAGCGAGGAGGATGTCGAAGAATACCCAGAGGTGTAAAAATCCAGTAGTTAACATTTTATTATGAATGGGGTTTTTGTTTGTGGGTGCCTGACTTCAAAGTGGCAGTCCTTGATTTCTGGCAGCCTATTGGATGGCCCACCTGACTTTAAGATGGCCGCTGAGCAGGGCTGTCTTCTCCAGAGATTTCAGGGTCCTTGGACACAAGTGCAGAGGCTCATCAGGTACGGCAGGCACACGGAGCTCCACTCACCAGCTGGCAGACCGAGGGGCAGGCAGCTGCTAGGAAAGGCATGCGACAGGGGTGAGCTCCCGAAGTCGCAGAATGTCGCAGGGCTGACGAAAGGTGCCCACGCCCAGGGTGGGCTCCTGAAGGCATGTCACTGCATCGACCATGCACACTGTCGAAGCAATCCTGTGCGACCGAGGTGAACTCCCGAGATCACATCACAGCAATTTCCTCCATGGAAAGGACACGTATTAGGGGTGAGCTCCCGACTCCACTTTGCTTTCTTCACAAGAACGATAGGTACTAAACAGGAGGTCTCAAGGCCACCTTCGTCGCCTGTTGTCGTGTTCTGTGACCCACACAGATGACATGGACACCACAGCAGTAAGTATATTGGAACTTTATTTTTTTTATCTGTACTCTTACCCTGCCTCCTCTAAACTACTTGCTCCTCCCTTTCCTCCCCTTCCTCTTTCCAGTTCCTCCTCTCTGTTCCCCCCTGGCTGCGGGTCCTAGCGCCCCTCGAATGAGGTCTAATACAACATCACAAAAAGAACTGTAGAAAACACAAAAAGATATCAGACATGAAGAGCCGATTCAAAATGAAATTTTGCTAATAACCACATATTTATTAGAATTGGCAAAACGTGGCACACCAGAAGGAGAGGCTCGATGCAAATGAGGAGCAAGTACAACAGAACACCAAATTGTGATTTGAATTGAGAGCAGAGGAACAGGTGAGGAGGGCATCCACATCATGTATGAAAATTAATCCGCAATCACACCCAAATTGCAAGCTTAATGCATCCATGTAGAGGTGGGCACCCCAGTCGCTCTTCAACTTGAAATCTTGGCAATTTCTCAATAAAACTATTGACTCCAATGGGCGATATTTCTGTAAACCATATTTAGGACACAAGATTATGTTTGGTATTTTTGTTACAATATTTTGATACCATACCCACGGACTGCAGATTGTTAGACATTCTGGGCCAGCTTTAACACTTATTTACTCAGCGCAGTCGAGCAGCAGCAAATGCTGCCCTGCACTGAATGAAAAGGAGAGAGAAGGAGAGCGCCATATTTATGGAAATATGGCTCTCTCTTCCACTTCCCCTAGCACTGGCCCTGAAATCAGCTGCCATGCACCACACAGACATCTTGGCACCATAGTGCAAGGGTGTCTCCGTGAGTGTAGCATAGGTTTTGTACTGGAAGGATACCCTTCCATTACAAAATATCATGCTTAGACTAACTTTAACACTTTTCCCTCTTTGTATGTATGTTGTAAAGTGCAGCACACATACAAAGTAGGATAAGGAAGGAGAAATTAAAGCATTTCTCCTTCCTTGCACCTACTTCAAAAGGGCACAGTTTTCTGACGCTAAACGCTGTCTACATTATTTAGTAAATAGGGTCTAGCGTCATAAACCTTCGGTGGCTGAATGGGAATGTCCATGCACCACCCCTAGTATGCTCCTTTGCCGCTAAATAATGCACAATATTTCCAACGCTAAACAAGTTTAGCGCTGGAAAGTAAAGCAGAAAAAAAAGATTTTGCACTGATTTGTGTCACTTTTGTAAAGCAAACATGTCGCAAACTCTTTGTAAAGCACTTCCTCTGTTTCTTGAATGGTGCACCCAAGGCCTGCACACAAGTGCTAGGATATGTATGACATGGAGGAAGTGAGAATAACACGTGTGGCTGTATGTCTGTGTCTGGGAGCTCAGCTGCCGGGATGTACTGTTTTTATTAAATGAGCAGTGTTATATTTTCATCTTCACATTGCTGCTGTCTATCTGGCTTCATGTTCTTAATGCTATCCATTAAAAGGGAATATTGGGAAGTCCAAGTGCAGAACTACTTTCATAGAAGTGTGTTTTTAACCTCTAGTTCGCAAAACAAATTAAACTTAATCAATATTAAATACTGCCTGCAGATAGGCATTTGCGTTTTATTTACATTTAAATATTTGTTACAATAAGTTCATGATTTATTTTTAAAAAGTCATCTGGGATGCCTACACATGCGTGACTAATTTACAATGAACAGCAAATCGAAAAAAAATCTTTTTGCTCAGCTCAGTCATAGCCAGTGAAAGCACAAAATCAGCAACTCAAAAGGGGGATGCTGTTCCTCCAGGAAAGATAGAAAAAAGAAGAGAGGCTGTGAAGCTGTTGGTCAGGACTTGGGAGGTGAGTGACTGGATCCGGGGACCCGAGTGATCAGAAGTGATTGCCCTCACACACCCAGGTGTGTGACATGCTTCATCACTGGGCTGCTGCTTGTTGGGCCGGAGCTGCAATGCTCAATGGGCCCCTCGAGGGTGCTCTTTTTTAGAGCTCTTCAGATTTTTGCTGTAATGATGAGTGCAAGTGAGGATGTAAGGGTATAGTGGTGTAGTAAGTGATTTAAAATAGTCTAGGGGGTACCGGAAGCTGCTTTAATAAGGTGGTCCTTTTGACAGTAGTAAACACAGGAGCTATCGCAGGAACCAAATACCTAGACAGCTTTAAGATAAGAGACGTTGGATCAACATATTGTGCCTTATGGCCCAACAGGATCTTAGGCATTTCCTAAGGACCAGGTTGTTGATGTTTACCATACACCTGATTGGGAGTGAAGGTGTGTGAAGTAAATGTGCCCTTTCAAAATGTGTCAAATGTACCTGCTATGGTACAGGACAATAAAGTTCCGGCATGTAAAGGAGAAGAGCTATTCAGTGGTGTCACCACTGGCTTGATGCATGGGCACTCTCTAGGTTCATATAGTATACCATAATATTTAAAACATGCTGAGGGTGCATTGTCGCCCCACAGTGAAATGTGCAAACTAAAACACAGACAAAACAGACAAGTGAGCACACTTGAAGAGCACAAGATGACTTTAAATACAACGACAAACACATTGCTAAAGCATGGTAGTGTATCTTAATAGCCCTATTAAAGTAGTAACTATACCTCAAAGGTAAGGCAAAGACCATGCTTTGGTGAGGAGATGGACTGATCAAAAATGCGGATACCGGTTATGAGTTCATTGAAGGACACAATTAAGGGTAACATCTGTGGAATTAGATTCAGAGTACTTGTGTGGACCAACGCAGTTAATTACCATAGACCTACCGTCCTCTGACAGCCTGGAGGTTGAGAATAAGGCTGGAGGTGTGTGTTTAAGGGTATCTGGAAGTGGTTTCCTGGTGTGTACTCGAGGCTTGTCACATGTGTGGAGGGCCAGAAATGGCTAGACCGGTCCTTGAAACAAATTTGGTAAAGCCACCGACCATGAAGGAATGTGTCCATGGAGATCAGTCACGTCCTAGAGATGGATTGGCTCATGAATATGAGGCAAACTCCCAGGATGGAGCTTCCTGAGGTGTAGGGCCTACAATATGTTGTGGGCGTTGCCTGGTGTGTACGTTGGGTGGACCCCAAGGATGTGGCATGCACAACGGTCACGCCTGGGGCTGAAATGTGAAGGCGGCCCGGTGGAAATGAAGGGTGCCATTTTGAGTGGAGGAAGACGCTCATTAAGGAAACTAAAAAGGTGTTAATTGATATGTAAGAAATCATTCTATTGCATTTGTAATGAAGGTAAAAAAGGAAGCAATAAAGGATAATTCTACTCAAGTCAGTGTCACTCTTGGCCATAAAATGAACATCTTTAAGAAGGTAAAGTGTATATAGGAGGTTGTGAAGAATGTAATAAAGGTTCATGATATATATATATATGATTTATTTTTAAAAGTGCTCTAGGATGCCTACGTGCGCATGACTAATTTACAATGAACAGCTAATAGAAATAATATAGGGCCTCATTTACAACAAAATGATGCAGCGCAGCGCCGCAAGTCATTTTACTGCACCAAGCTGCGTCATTTTAAAAGCACAAGGATCTGTCATATTTCCAGCAATATGATGCATCCCTGTTCTTTCCCCTGTGCTGGTGCACAATTGGCTGCCATGCATCAACAGAGGCATCCTTGCACGATACACAACAAGACTGAAATCCATGTTCTCCCTGGGCAGATCTCTTTGCTCATCCTCTAATTCACATCTCCACGTACCCAGAACAGTAAGGAAGAAATGGGGCGACAGAGCCTTCTCGACGGTCACCAGTAAGCTCTGGAATACCCTGCCAAAAATCATAAAAGCCATTTCCTAGCACCTCTCTTTTAGAAAGGCCCTAAAGACCTGGCTGCACAATAACAATAATTGATGGCGTTTTTCTCTTTCTATGCGTGCTGTAAAGTAGTTGAAAACAACAAAAGAACTGCAAAGATATCTGCATATCGGTGATCAAGAACATGCTGGTCAGACCATACATAAAGGTACCGCGCTGCTACACAATTTACAGTCATCCGTAATCTGGAGCATTATCGCAAAAGGCAGATACATTTTCAAAGAGCGACCATTGATAATCACAAGTAGCAAGACAACATTACAATTTGAAAGAGGTGAAGACAAAGTTCATGCAGAGAGACTTCAAGGACTAAAACATTTATTTATTCACCAGAACCTGAGTAAAGTGAGCCAGTACAATCTCAGCGCAGGGCACAACCTAGGCAAAGAAGAGAGGTTTTGCTTGGGAACCTGGTGGGTCCTGTCAAGCAGACTAAAGGGCCGTGCGGTCGGAATAGGAGCAGAGTAGTGGGCAACAAACAGAACAGTTGCAGATATCTCTGAAATACTGAATTGCTGCTTTTCTTATGGAGGCAAAGATCAAAGCCGTCATTTCCAAAGTTATCAAGGATGATTCAGAGACCAGCACATCTCAAGGACTTAGAGATGGCTTACATGAACCGATTCATGATGAGAGAGCTCCACCCTCAATATCAACCACTCAAAGAAATGGTTACAACAATGCCTCTTGCCTAAAAACACCACCAATGCTCGATAACACCAAAAAGCTAAATATTTGCGATAGATGGACTGCTTGGATGGAGGCATTTGATAATTTCATTGAGGCACTTGACGAGAGTGATAGCAGAAAGATTATCAAGTATCTAAAAAATCTTGCTTGTGATGGTGTAAAGGAAGTCATAAAGAAAATGCCATGAACTGATGAAATAGTCTCATACCGTCAGATTAAAGAAGTATTGAATCTTAAGTCAAATCCAATGTCAAATGTTGATTACAAACACCACATCTTCAATCAAGAATGCCAGAAAGTTGGAGAAAACATTGATGAATTATTAGAGAGACTCGACACGCTCACCAGATGTTGTAAATTGAATTATTTAATGATGAAGAAGCTATTTCTCTTAGATTTATTGATGGATGCTTGTCAGATCCATTCAGATGACGAATGCTGAGAGAAACTCTAAGTCTGGATTGAGTGCTGATGGCTGTCAGAGCTGAAGAGATTGGTGAGAGACAAGCTGCTGACATGGGGGCCAGAGGTGCCCAGAACGAATCTGTCAAGAGTGTGAAAACTAAGCTAAAGCAAAACCCTGAAGAAAACCAAGTGATGTCTACACATAAAAGTTGTTTTTCAGATGTGGATTTTCATTCCACAGGAGGGTAAATGTCCCACAATTGGACAGATTTGCAAGATCTGAGGGAAGAAGAACCAATTTTGGGATGGTTTGCAAAGTGAAGGAAAAGGAAGTGTGTCATGGCATGAAAACAAAAGGGCTGCCAGCATGTTCCAGAAACAACCTTCAAAGCACACCCACAAGGCCAAGCGGCGACATCAGTTGAGATAGATTGACACTGAACGAAGTTGATTGTTGCCTAAATCATCGTCAAACAGCTCGTCTGTGTCAGTGTCAGTATCAAGTGAAAGTGATGAAAATGATTGTGTCATGTTTAGCTCAGAAAAGCGTGTGCATGTTGGTTTGTCTGCTTATGAAGAAAAATGACAGTCAAATAACGAGGTCATGCCAAAACACCAAAGTCATTCAAACTTTGTCTGAAGATTATACTGAAAGTAAATATTTATTCTATACCTTTCATTATCGACAGTGATGCATCGATAAACATTATGTCTGAGGGGAAATACAATTAACTATCTCCATTGCCGCAGCTTACGACATTGAAAACCAAAGTATACTTTTGGGCTACATTGTCGCCCTTGAAACGTCAAGATTGATTGGTAGCGACAATGAAACACAAGAAAACGAAGGTACAAGCACCCATCCATGTGCTTAAAGCCATAGTGTCAAGTGCCTGTCTTCTCAGTTTCAACACAGCAGCTAATATGGGACTGATTCCTGTGAATTACAACATGAATGCTCACTATGAAATCATGAGTCATTTCCCTTTGTTATTTTATGGTTTAGGAAAACCTAAGACTATGAAAATAAAGTTGCATGTTTGTGAGAATGTCCGTCCTGTTTCTCAGAGACGTAGACAAATTGCTTTTCATTTGCAAGAAGCTGTTGAAAGAGAACTTTAAGCATTACTTTACATTGATGATATTGAGCATTCAACTGGTCCAACACCATGGGTTTCTCCCATAGTGGTAGTGCCTAAAAAGGACAGTGAAGGAGCTGCATGCATATATCCGTTGACATGTGTCAGGCAAACAAGGCAAATCAATGAGAATGACATTCAGGTCCACATATTGCTGACGTTATAATGCAATTAAATGGTGCAAAGGTCTTCTCTTGCCTTGATTTAAATAAAGGTTATCATCAGTTAGGACTTGAAGAAAATTGAAGGTACATTACAAACTTTTTTACACATGTTGTTCTGTTTCATTACAAAAGACTGAGTTTTGGTGTGTCATCCGCTGCCAAACTCTTTCAAGATGTCATTCGAATTATCATACAGCCTGCCATGAATACGTTCAATTACAGCAATGATTTATTGGTTTTTGGATCTACACAAAAAGAACATGAGAAATCTCCCACACAAGTATGTTGTTTGCTTGCTGAAGCAAGTTGGACTTTGAATGCAGACAAATGTGAGATCTATAAGACAAAGATAACATTCTTTGGCTGTATCTTTTCTTATGGGGTATGACACCAGATTCTGCTAAAGTCTAAGCGCTGCCAAATGCTGATCCCCACAAGATGCTTCTATGGTGTGTTGATTTCATTGCGTGGCCAGTTACTTTCCCAGATAACTACAAGACTTTGCCATTGTAAGTGCTCCATTGAGGGACTTGACAAAAAAGAATGTTTCATTTCATTGGTTACATGAATGTGAGTATAGCTTTTAAAGAATTAAACAAGCCACCGAGAATGCTTCAGAAATGGTGTTCTTCAATCCTAAGCTTCAAACAGAGGTTGTTGTTGATGCTATCCTTGCACAGCACAGCGGACACTTGAAAGCTCAAGGTCAGTTGTGGCATATGCAAGTAGAAGTTTGACTCAAACAGAACGTGCTTATTCACAACCTGAAAAAGAAAGTTTAGCTGTGGTACAGACTTGTGAACATCTCCATGTCTTCCTGTATGGAAAGCCTTTTACGTTAGTAAAGGATCATCAAGCTTTACAGACTATATTTGGCAATTCAAAGGCCAAAATGCCTCCTCGCATTGGACAATGAGGACTATGGTTACAAGAATATAATTACACCAATCGTCTTCATCCTGGGAAAGTTCAGAACCCTGTTGACTACTTTTCCAGAGTGCCTATACAAGGTCACAGTACTCTTTCAAGATGGCTGAGGCCAATATCAATTTCATTGTAAAATCAAACACATCTGCTGCTGTTTCATTAGCCTAGATGATCACTGCCACAAGCCATGATAGTGACATGTCAAAACTTAAGGATATAATTATACATCAGTCATGGAACCAATACCCTCGACCACTCACCAGTTATGGTAAATATCAAAAATGCAAAACTGTCAAGGATGAACTGTCTACAACTCAGGAAGGAGTTATGCTAGGACGGTCGACAATTCTGAATCCGCAGAGTCTTGGACAGAAAATAGTTGAAGTGGCCCATGAAAGACATCGTGGAATCATTGCCTCTTCAAGACCATGCCGGGTTCCTTATCTAGATGACAGGGTTAAAAAGGAACTAAAGGCCTATCATCAATGTAACTCCCTTTAAAAAAAAAAAAAATTACTCACCACACCTTAAAAATTTCAGAACTCTCAAAGCATGCATCGGATAGAACAGTGATTGACTTTTTTGGTCCACTCGACAATGGACATCACCTACTGGTGATTGTGGATGAATATTCATGATTTCCATTAACTGAAGGTCTTTCATCCACTACACAAGAAAGAGTCATTGAAATACTTGATGGTATGTTTGCGACATGGGGTGTTCCAGCCATAGTTAAGTCTCACAATGGCCTGCCTTTCAATAGTCTAGAGCTTAAAGTTTTCTTGCAGCAATTTAATACAAAGCAACAAAAGAAAACACAATTGTGGCTGCAGGCCAATCAACTTGTTGAGCGGTTTACAAGTACACTAAAGAAAGTAGTGCGGTGTGCTAATCTTAAAATACACGATTTGAAATTGTGTTAAATTCTACTTTGAGAGCTTATAGTAGGGGTGGGCAGAACTCGTGGAGTTTTACTCAGTAGAATTCTGCTGAATTACATAAAAACACAGTAGAATTCCAAGGAGTTGCACCCACCCCTAGTTTTCTCCCTTCCAAGCAGAGATACATATGGAAACAATGTACCTTCTGTACAATCTATTATCCATCCATTCTTCATGGTTAGCAACATCTGGAGGGACAATTAGAAGATCCAATGACCAGGCAATGTGAAAGAGACTGCTACTGAGGAGTAGTAGATCGTGGAACTCTTCAGCACTCCCCGGTGTTTTATGGAGCTGATCTAAAGGGTAGGCTTCCGCCGATGATAACAACTTGGCCTGCACCTTACGTATTGATTACGTTACTTCCCATTCCCACTCTGAGTCCCCATTTCAGCTTCCTTAGTAATGGCGACCATCATGTGATCTTTGTTGTAAGCGACAGCTTTGAGCATATTCTGTCCGGGCATCACCTGCGTGTAGTAACACGAAGCTGCGGCGGGGTTGATTAGGCTACCTGCCAGCTGCTACGGTTTCACCATACAGTAAGCCTACGAGAGTGTCTACAAACACTTCCATGCCTGGTGTTTCAGTTCATTGCTGCATTAGAACAGCCTTTCCCAGCATGCAATAACTGTTTATTTTCTAGAGCTGGTTCGCTTCCTCTTCAGCCCAGAGTGCTCGCATTCTGGAACTTGTAGTTGCACTTTCTCTTGGGTGAGCTGCCGTTAAGCTTACAGGACTGATAATGCCCATCTGAATGGCTACATCAAAAGCTCTCAGTCTGTCTTCCCACCTGTTGTTTTGGGTGCTTCATTGAAAGTGATAATATACATCTAATTAGCATTGTTAAATATAAGCAGGTTTTAAAGCTGCATTGTGCATCTACTTTTGCAGCAGCTCTTTGCTTCCAGACTCACATCAAAACAAATGCTGGGGAATGACAGATATTTATATATTTCTCGGGTTCACAGTGTGCCGGGTTGCACAAGTGCTTGAAGCAGCCCACACCACACCTCACTTTTGGCATTATACAAAATTAGAAATAAAGGGTGTATAGTTTACTGTGATACCAAAAACTTTTTGAACAATCTGGTTAGAAAATGGCAGCAAGTTAATGACCATGCACATTAGCAATTCATGAGCATTGGAGCTCTCTCAATGCTCTTTCACAGCCATTTTGGAGAACAAAGAAGAGCATTTGTGACATTTGTTTACAATAAGAACATTGAGTACTCCATTGTACTCACAATGAACTGCCACTCATAGTGTCAAACATAATTGCACCTAAAACATGGAAATATCCCAAATAAATTAAATGAAAAAGTCGCCACCTATAGGTGGAAGACAGAGGCCACATAAGGCACTGGTTTTCTCTAGGGGTGGGCACAGATAAACTCAGCCACGACGTGGTAATTGGAGTTTTTGCTGAACTCTAGGTCAAAGAAGAGTATGGAGTGGCAAAACTCGGCAAACTCTGCGAGTGGAACGGAGTTTAACATCCACCCCTACACTCAGCCACAGGTGAAAGTCCTGCGACATTGCTGTTCAGGAGAGAAATGAACACCAAGTTGCCTCAATGGTCCAATCAGAAAAAGAGAGATGAGAAAGCAACTCATGAGCAAGACATGATGAAAAAACAAAAGATGAAAACATAGACTGATCAAAGTCTACATGTGTAGAACATTATCTTTAGAAAAGGAGATTGCTCGACAGATGCGGAGAAGAAAATCTGATGCTCCATTTGATGCAGAACCTTTTCAAGTGGTGTCTACCAAGGGAAACATGGTGACTGTCCAGGACCCTGGGAAGTCTATTACCACATACTCTTCATACTTCAGGTCTTTAACTAGTCGTTCATCAGATTTAACTGTTGAAGAAGAGACTGGATCTGAACCATCAGTTACTGCTGTTACCTCTACACCGATGACACAGATCCCGAACATTGGTGATAACAATTCCAAGTTTGTGAGAACAAGATCAGGTCGAACAAGTAATGCGCCAAAAAGATGTATTGAAAATATGTGATTATATATTTCTATCTACCTATATATTTTGTAAACAAATATTGTTTTTATTTAACAATGCAGGATGTGTAGTGTCTTGTGAGACATCTGAGGCAATGTGAATCTTATAGTCTACGGTATGTTGCGCCTCACACTCCTGTCCAGGAGAGAGCGTGAAAGAGAGAGAAAGGGGGATAGATGGAAATAGAGAAAGAGCAAGGGGGGGAGACAGCTGGTTCCTTCACACCCTCTGCACAACAATGCCAAACCTTCATCTGACGCTCGCTACCCATATTAGCATTATTTGGCTAGTCTCCATTAACATGTACACAATGGCAACATACAACCACTAAGGGATTGATTTTTAAACATTTTGCACTGGGTTAGCGTCATAAAAGTGCCAATAACCAGCACAAAATGTTCTCTTACCAAAACACTTTCCAGCGCAAAACTCGTTTTGCATTGTAAAGTACCCTACAAATAATGCAGAGCAGCCCAAAATATTGCTTTGTGTTACTTAGCACCAGTTAGTTACATGGGTGTTCCCAGACAGCCACCCATGCCTTTTGATGCAAAACCCTATATAGAAACAATTTCAGACAGGGTTTAGCACCAAAAGTTAATGTCATCTGAAAGGAGGTGTTAGGATGAGAAATATTTTCCTTTCTCTTTTCTTTTCCCACTTGCTCCACTGTGTAGGACACATACATAGTGGGAAAAGTTTTCAAACATGTCTAGGCATAGTATTTTGTACAGGAAGGGCACCCTACAGCGCTAAGGTGTGTGCCTGGAGCATGGCAGCTGAAATCAGCACCAGTTCTATAGAAAGGGGAGGAGAGAGCCATATCTCTGTAGATATAGGTGCCGATTCCGATCCGGTAAAACCCGGGTACGAATGGTCGTACGGAGCGTTTTTTCCGTCCGACTCGTACCCGGGAAAAACACCTTACAAACTCGCAAGTACGATTCGCACAGAACCACCATTTCCGTATGAGTCGTAAAAAACGCAGACCGGCAAAAAAATACATACAAATCTGAATCTGGACAGCGCATACGCGACGTCCGGACAGAGTCAGGCAGCGTTCTACGGACCAGCAAGTACGATTCGTGCCGACGTCACTCCGCACGCAGCATTTTTTACGGGAGCCAAAAACTGCCGGGAAATTGAGGACGACGCGAACAAGGAGCCCCGGTACGCGACGGACAGCGATGTACCCCAACCTACGCGTCATCCCGGCCCTCATAGCCTACCACCTCGTGTACAGAAACCGACGCAGATGCCGCAGAAGGTCAGAACAACCCCCAGGGGCAAAGGGGGGGGGGGGGTGCAAGGGGCAGGAAACATAACCCACACCCCACAAATTACTAATACATCCTGCACATTAATTACCTCCATGGTCTGGTCACTTTGGGGGGTGTGTCTACCTATCCCACGTCCCGCCAAAACAGAAGTGGACGTGGACGTGTACCCGTCACCACCACAATGGTGGAACGGGACGTTCACACGCCCCCCAGAGCGTGGGTATGGCCCGTACCACCATTGTAGTGATGATGTAGGGGTACGCGTGTACGGACCGTACCCATGCTCCCCAGAGCGTGGGTACGGGTCATACCACGCGTACCCCTACATCACCGCCACAATGGTGGTACGGCCCGTATCCACGCCCCCATAGCGTGGGTACGGGCCGTACACGCGTACCCCTACGTCACCGCCACAATGGTGGTACGGCCCGTACCCACGCTCCCCAGAGTGTGGGTACGGGCCGTACCACGCGTACCCCTACGTCACCGCCACAATGGAGGTACGGCCCGTACCCACGCTCTCCAGAGCGTGGGTACGAGCCGTACCACCATTGCAGTGGTGATGTAGGGGTACACGTGTACAGACCGTACCCACGCCCCCAGAGCGTGGGTACGGGCCGTACACGCGTACCCCTACGTTACCGCCACAATGGTGGTACGGCCCATACCCACGCCCCCAGAGCACGGGTACGGGCCGTACCACCATTGCAGTGGTGATGTAGGGATACGCGTGTACGGACCGTACCCACACCCCCAGAGCGAGGGTACGGGCCGTACACGCGTAACCCTACAGCCCCAATACATGATGGATACAAGGCGTACACATGCCCCGGACGTAGGTGTGTGGCTTGGTGCAGCACATCAGCTGTAAATTGGGGGTGGTGTATGGCCAGGACAGCAGTGTACTACAACAAACAAATGATGGACGGAATGCTGACAATGCAGACATTCTCCCCCAGTCAAGAGATCTGGGTTAAATCCATCGTTCTTTTGCCCACTACGCCACCCCAGTTTAGACATGGCCATATGCAAATCAGTCTTGACCCTGTGCCTCATGGGAACAGTCCAGCCCGAACTGCCAAGCCATGTCTTCCCTGGACCAGAATCAAGCATCCTAGGACCGGTTTCTGGCTATCAGCCGTCATCAGCCAGGATAGCTTGACTCCAGTGGCGTAGTGAGCACGGGTCCCACGTCTGGGAATACCCATCCCACTTAGGGCGAAAAGCATTACAACAAACAAATGATGGACGGAATGCTGACAATGCAGACATTCTCCCCCAGTCAAGAGATCTGGGTTAAATCCATCGTTCTTTTGCCCACTACGCCACCGCAGTTTAGACATGGCCATATGCAAATCAGTCTTGACCCTGTGCCTCATGGGAACAGTCCAGCCCGAACTGCCAAGCCATGTCTTCCCTGGACCAGAATCAAGCATCCTAGGACCGGTTTCTGGCTATCAGCCGTCATCAGCCAGGATAGCTTGACTCCAGTGGCGTAGTGAGCACGGGTCCCACGTCTGGGAATACCCATCCCACTTAGGGCGAAAAGCATTACAACAAACAAATGATGGACGGAATGCTGACAATGCAGACATTCTCCCCCAGTCAAGAGATCTGGGTTAAATCCATTGTTCTTTTGCCCACTACGCCACCCCAGTTTAGACATGGCCATATGCAAATCAGTCTTGACCCTGTGCCTCATGGGAACAGTCCAGCCCGAACTGCCAAGCCATGTCTTCCCTGGACCAGAATCAAGCATCCTAGGACCGGTTTCTGGCTATCAGCCGTCATCAGCCAGGATAGCTTGACTCCAGTGGCGTAGTGAGCACGGGTCCCACGTCTGGGAATACCCATCCCACTTAGGGCGAAAAGCATTACAACAAACAAATGATGGACGGAATGCTGACAATGCAGACATTCTCCCCCAGTCAAGAGATCTGGGTTAAATCCATCGTTCTTTTGCCCACTACGCCACCCCAGTTTAGACATGGCCATATGCAAATCAGTCTTGACCCTGTGCCTCATGGGAACAGTCCAGCCCGAACTGCCAAGCCATGTCTTCCCTGGACCAGAATCAAGCATCCTAGGACCGGTTTCTGGCTATCAGCCGTCATCAGCCAGGATAGCTTGACTCCAGTGGCGTAGTGAGCACGAGTCCCACGTCTGGGAATACCCATCCCACTTAGGGCGAAAAGCATTACAACAAACAAATGATGGACGGAATGCTGACAATGCAAACATTCTCCCCCAGTCAAGAGATCTGGGTTAAATCCATCGTTCTTTTGCCCACTACGCCACCCCAGTTTAGACATGGCCATATGCAAATCAGTCTTGACCCTGTGCCTCATGGGAACAGTCCAGCCCGAACTGCCAAGCCATGTCTTCCCTGGACCAGAATCAAGCATCCTAGGACCGGTTTCTGGCTATCAGCCGTCATCAGCCAGGATAGCTTGACTCCAGTGGCGTAGTGAGCACGGGTCCCACGTCTGGGAATACCCATCCCACTTAGGGCGAAAAGCATTACAACAAACAAATGATGGACGGAATGCTGACAATGCAGACATTCTCCCCCAGTCAAGAGATCTGGGTTAAATCCATCGTTCTTTTGCCCACTACGCCACCCCAGTTTAGACATGGCCATATGCAAATCAGTCTTGACCCTGTGCCTCATGGGAAAAGTCCAGCCCGAACTTCCAAGCCATGTCTTCCCTGGACCAGAATCAAGCATCCTAGGACCGGTTTCTGGCTATCAGCCGTCATCAGCCAGGATAGCTTGACTCCAGTGGCGTAGTGAGCACGGGTCCCACGTCTGGGAATACCCATCCCACTTAGGGCGAAAAGCATTACAACAAACAAATGATGGACGGAATGCTGACAATGCAGACATTCTCCCCCAGTCAAGAGATCTAGGTTAAATCCATCGTTCTTTTGCCCACTACGCCACCCCAGTTTAGACGTGGCCATATGCAAATCAGTCTTGACCCTGTGCCTCATGGGAACAGTCCAGCCCTAACTGCCAAGCCATGTCTTCCCTGGACCAGAATCAAGCATCCTAGGACCGGTTTCTGGCTATCAGCCGTCATCAGCCAGGATAGCTTGACTCCAGTGGCGTAGTGAGCACGGGTCCCACGTCTGGGAATACCCATCCCACTTAGGGCGAAAAGCATTACAACAAACAAATGATGGACGGAATGCTGACAATGCAGACATTCTCCCCCAGTCAAGAGATCTGGGTTAAATCCATCGTTCTTTTGCCCACTACGCCACCCCAGTTTAGACATGGCCATATGCAAATCAGTCTTGACCCTGTGCCTCATGGGAACAGTCCAGCCCGAACTGCCAAGCCATGTCTTCCCTGGACCAGAATCAAGCATCCTAGGACCGGTTTCTGGCTATCAGCCGTCATCAGCCAGGATAGCTTGACTCCAGTGGCGTAGTGAGCACGGGTCCCACGTCTGGGAATACCCATCCCACTTAGGGCGAAAAGCATTACAACAAACAAATGATGGACGGAATGCTGACAATGCAGACATTCTCCCCCAGTCAAGAGATCTGGGTTAAATCCATCGTTCTTTTGCCCACTACGCCACCCCAGTTTAGACATGGCCATATGCAAATCAGTCTTCACCCTGTGCCTCATGGGAACAGTCCAGCCCGAACTGCCAAGCCATGTCTTCCCTGGACCAGAATCAAGCATCCTAGGACCGGTTTCTGGCTATTAGCCGTCATCAGCCAGATAGCTTGACTCCAGTGGCGTAGTGAGCACGGGTCCCACGTCTGGGAATACCCATCCCACTTAGGGCGAAAAGCAACTACGCCACTGGAGTTAAGCTATCCTGGCTGATGACGGCTGATAGCCAGAAACCGGTCCTAGGATGCTTGATTCCGGTCCAGGGAAGACATGGCTTGGCAGTTCGGGCTGGACTGTTCCCATGAGGCACAGGGTCAAGACTGATTTGCATATGGCCATGTCTAAACTGGGGTGGTGTAGTGGGCAAAAGAACGATGGATTTAACCCAGATCTCTTGACTGGGGGAGAATGTCTGCATTGTCAGCATTCCGTCCATCATTTGTTTGTTGTAACGCTTTTCGCCCTAAGTGGGATGGGTATTCCCAGACGTGGGACCCGTGCTCACTACGCCACTGGAGTTAAGCTATCCTGGCTGATGACGGCTGATAGCCAGAAACCGGTCCTAGGATGCTTGATTCCGGTCCAGGGAAGACATGGCTTGGCAGTTCGGGCTGGACTGTTCCCATGAGGCACAGGGTCAAGACTGATTTGCATATGGCCATGTCTAAACTGGGGTGGTGTAGTGGGCAAAAGAACGACGGATTTAACCCAGATCTCTTGACTGGGGGAGAATGTCTGCATTGTCAGCATTCCGTCAATCATTTGTTTGTTGTAACGCTTTTTGCCCTAAGTGGGATGGGTATTCCCAGACGTGGGACCCGTGCTCACTACGCCACTGGAGTTAAGCTATCCTGGCTGATGACGGCTGATAGCCAGAAACCGGTCCTAGGATGCTTGATTCCGGTCCAGGGAAGACATGGCTTGGCAGTTCAGGCTGGACTGTTCCCATGAGGCACAGGGTCAAGACTGATTTGCATATGGCCATGTCTAAACTGGGGTGGTGTAGTGGGCAAAAGAACGATGGATTTAACCCAGATCTCTTGACTGGGGAGAATGTCTGCATTGTCAGCATTCCGTCCATCATTTGTTTGTTGTAACGCTTTTCGCCCTAAGTGGGATGGGTATTCCCAGACGTGGGACCCGTGCTCACTACGCCACTGGATTTAAGCTATCCTGGCTGATGACGGCTGATAGCCAGAAACCGGTCCTAGGATGCTTGATTCCGGTCCAGGGAAGACATGGCTTGGCAGTTCGGGCTGGACTGTTCCCATGAGGCACAGGGTCAAGACTGATTTGCATATGGCCATGTCTAAACTGGGGTGGTGTAGTGGGCAAAAGAACGATGGATTTAACCCAGATCTCTTGACTGGGGGAGAATGTCTGCATTGTCAGCATTCCGTCCATCATTTGTTTGTTGTAACGCTTTTCGCCCTAAGTGGGATGGGTATTCCCAGACGTGGGACCCGTGTTCACTACGCCACTGGATTTAAGCTATCCTGGCTGATGACAGCTGATAGCCAGAAACCGGTCCTAGGATGCTTGATTCCTGTCCAGGGAAGACATGGCTTGGCAGTTCGGGCTGGACTGTTCCCATGAGGCACAGGGTCAAGACTGATTTGCATATGGCCATGTCTAAACTGGGGTGGTGTAGTGGGCAAAAGAACGATGGATTTAACCCAGATCTCTTGACTGGGGGAGAATGTCTGCATTGTCAGCATTCCGTCCATCATTTGTTTGTTTTAACGCTTTTCGCCCTAAGTGGGATGGGTATTCCCAGACGTGGGACCCGTGCTCACTACGCCACTGGAGTTAAGCTATCCTGGCTGATGACGGCTGATAGCCAGAAACCGGTCCTAGGATGCTTGATTCCGGTCCAGGGAAGACATGGCTTGGCAGTTCGGGCTGGACTGTTCCCATGAGGCACAGGGTCAAGACTGATTTGCATATGGCCATGTCTAAACTGGGGTGGTGTAGTGGGCAAAAGAACGATGGATTTAACCCAGATCTCTTGACTGGGGGAGAATGTCTGCATTGTCAGCATTCCGTCCATCATTTGTTTGTTGTAACGCTTTTCGCCCTAAGTGGGATGGGTATTCCCAGACGTGGGACCCGTGCTCACTATGCCACTGGAGTTAAGCTATCCTGGCTGATGACGGCTGATAGCCAGAAACCGGTCCTAGGATGCTTGATTCTGGTCCAGGGAAGACATGGCTTGGCAGTTCGGGCTGGACTGTTCCCATGAGGCACAGGGTCAAGACTGATTTGCATATGGCCATGTCTAAACTGGGGTGGTGTAGTGGGCAAAAGAACGATGGATTTAACCCAGATCTCTTGACTGGGGGAGAATGTCTGCATTGTCAGCATTCCGTCCATCATTTGTTTGTTGTAACGCTTTTCGCCCTAAGTAGGATGGGTATTCCCAGACGTGGGACCCGTGCTCACTACGCCACTGGAGTTAAGCTATCCTGGCTGATGACGGCTGATAGCCAGAAACCGGTCCTAGGATGCTTGATTCCGGTCCAGGGAAGACATGGCTTGGCAGTTCGGGCTGGACTGTTCCCATGAGGCACAGGGTCAAGACTGATTTGCATATGGCCATGTCTAAACTGGGGTGGTGTAGTGGGCAAAAGAACGATGGATTTAACCCAGATCTCTTGACTGGGGGAGAATGTCTGCATTGTCAGCATTCCGTCCATCATTTGTTTGTTGTAACGCTTTTTGCCCTAAGTGGGATGGGTATTCCCAGACGTGGGACCCGTGCTCACTACGCCTCTGGAGTTAAGCTATCCTGGCTGATGACGGCTGATAGCCAGAAACCGGTCCTAGGATGCTTGATTCCGGTCCAGGGAAGACATGGCTTGGCAGTTCGGGCTGGACTGTTCCCATGAGGCACAGGGTCAAGACTGATTTGCATATGGCCATGTCTAAACTGGGGTGGTGTAGTGGGCAAAAGAACGATGGATTTAACCCAGATCTCTTGACTGGGGGAGAATGTCTGCATTGTCAGCATTCCGTCCATCATTTGTTTGTTGTAACGCTTTTCGCCCTAAGTGGGATGGGTATTCCCAGACGTGGGACCCGTGCTCACTACGCCACTGGAGTTAAGCTATCCTGGCTGATGACGGCTGATAGCCAGAAACCGGTCCTAGGATGCTTGATTCCGGTCCAGGGAAGACATGGCTTGGCAGTTCGGGCTGGACTGTTCCCATGAGGCACAGGGTCAAGACTGATTTGCATATGGCCATGTCTAAACTGGGGTGGTGTAGTGGGCAAAAGAACGATGGATTTAACCCAGATCTCTTGACTGGGGGAGAATGTCTGCATTGTTAGCATTCCGTCCATCATTTGTTTGTTGTAACGCTTTTCGCCCTAAGTGGGATGGGTATTCCCAGACGTGGGACCCGTGCTCACTACGCCACTGGAGTTAAGCTATCCTGGCTGATGACGGCTGATAGCCAGAAACCGGTCCTAGGATGCTTGATTCCGGTCCAGGGAAGACATGGCTTGGCAGTTCGGGCTGGACTGTTCCCATGAGGCACAGGGTCAAGACTGATTTGCATATGGCCATGTCTAAACTGGGGTGGTGTAGTGGGCAAAAGAACGATGGATTTAACCCAGATCTCTTGACTGGGGGAGAATGTCTGCATTGTCAGCATTCCGTCCATCATTTGTTTGTTGTAATGCTTTTCGCCCTAAGTGGGATGGGTATTCCCAGACGTGGGACCCGTGCTCCCTACGCCACTGGAGTTAAGCTATCCTGGCTGATGACGGCTGATAGCCAGAAACCGGTCCTAGGATGCTTGATTCCGGTCCAGGGAAGACATGGCTTGGCAGTTCGGGCTGGACTGTTCCCATGAGGCACAGGGTCAAGACTGATTTGCATATGGCCATGTCTAAACTGGGGTGGTGTAGTGGGCAAAAGAACGATGGATTTAACCCAGATCTCTTGACTGGGGGAGAATGTCTGCATTGTCAGCATTCCGTCCATCATTTGTTTGTTGTAACGCTTTTCGCCCTAAGTGGGATGGGTATTCCCAGACTTGGGACCCGTGCTCACTACGCCACTGGAGTTAAGCTATCCTGGCTGATGACGGCTGATAGCCAGAAACCGGTCCTAGGATGCTTGATTCCGGTCCAGGGAAGACATGGCTTGGCAGTTCGGGCTGGACTGTTCCCATGAGGCACAGGGTCAAGACTGAATTGCATATGGCCATGTCTAAACTGGGGTGGTGTAGTGGGCAAAAGAACGATGGATTTAACCCAGATCTCTTGACTGGGGGAGAATGTCTGCATTGTCAGCATTCCGTCCATCATTTGTTTGTTGTAACGCTTTTCGCCCTAAGTGGGATGGGTATTCCCAGACGTGGGACCCGTGCTCACTACGCCACTGGAGTTAAGCTATCCTGGCTGATGACGGCTGATAGCCAGAAACCGGTCCTAGGATGCTTGATTCCGGTCCAGGGAAGACATGGCTTGGCAGTTCGGGCTGGACTGTTCCCATGAGGCACAGGGTCAAGACTGATTTGCATATGGCCATGTCTAAACTGGGGTGGTGTAGTGGGCAAAAGAACGATGGATTTAACCCAGATCTCTTGACTGGGGGAGAATGTCTGCATTGTCAGCATTCCGTCCATCATTTGTTTGTTGTAACGCTTTTCGCCCTAAGTGGGATGGGTATTCCCAGACGTGGGACCCGTGCTCACTACGCCACTGGAGTTAAGCTATCCTGGCTGATGACGGCTGATAGCCAGAAACCGGTCCTAGGATGCTTGATTCCGGTCCAGGGAAGACATGGCTTGGCAGTTCGGGCTGGACAGATCCCATGAGGCACAGGGTCAAGACTGATTTGCATATGGCCATGTCTAAACTGGGGTGGTATAGTGGGCAAAAGAACGATGGATTTAACCCAGATCTCTTGACTGGGGGAGAATGTCTGCATTGTCAGCATTCCGTCCATCATTTGTTTGTTGTAACCCTTTTCGCCCTAAGTGGGATGGGTATTCCCAGACGTGGGACCCGTGCTCACTACGCCACTGGAGTTAAGCTATCCTGGCTGATGACGGCTGATAGCCAGAAACCGGTCCTAGGATGCTTGATTCCGGTCCAGGGAAGACATGGCTTGGCAGTTCGGGCTGGACTGTTCCCATGAGGCACAGGGTCAAGACTGATTTGCATATGGCCATGTCTAAACTGGGGTGGTGTAGTGGGCAAAAGAACGATGGATTTAACCCAGATCTCTTGACTGGGGGAGAATGTCTGCATTGTCAGCATTCCGTCCATCATTTGTTTGTTGTAACGCTTTTCGCCCTAAGTGGGATGGGTATTTCCAGACGTGGGACCCGTGCTCACTACGCCACTGGAGTTAAGCTATCCTGGCTGATGACGGCTGATAGCCAGAAACCGGTCCTAGGATGCTTGATTCTGGTCCAGGGAAGACATGGCTTGGCAGTTCGGGCTGGACTGTTCCCATGAGGCACAGGGTCAAGACTGATTTGCATATGGCCATGTCTAACCTGGGGTGGTGTAGTGGGCAAAAGAACGATGGATTTAACCCAGATCTCTTGACTGGGGGAGAATGTCTGCATTGTCAGCATTCCGTCCATCATTTGTTTGTTGTAACGCTTTTCGCCCTAAGTGGGATGGGTATTCCCAGACGTGGGACCCGTGCTCACTACGCCACTGGAGTTAAGCTATCCTGGCTGATGACGGCTGATAGCCAGAAACCGGTCCTAGGATGCTTGATTCCGGTCCAGGGAAGACATGGCTTGGCAGTTCGGGCTGGACTGTTCCCATGAGGCACAGGGTCAAGACTGATTTGCATATGGCCATGTCTAAAATGGGGTGGTGTAGTGGGCAAAAGAACGATGGATTTAACCCAGATCTCTTGACTGGGGGAGAATGTCTGCATTGTCAGCATTCCGTCCATCATTTGTTTGTTGTAACGCTTTTCGCCCTAAGTGGGATGGGTATTCCCAGACGTGGGACCCGTGCTCACTACGCCACTGGAGTTAAGCTATCCTGGCTGATGACGGCTGATAGCCAGAAACCGGTCCTAGGATGCTTGATTCCGGTCCAGGGAAGACATGGCTTGGCAGTTCGGGCTGGACTGTTCCCATGAGGCACAGGGTCAAGACTGATTTGCATATGGCCATGTCTAAACTGGGGTGGTGTAGTGGGCAAAAGAACGATGGATTTAACCCAGATCTCTTGACTGGGGGAGAATGTCTGCATTGTCAGCATTCCGTCCATCATTTGTTTGTTGTAACGCTTTTCGCCCTAAGTGGGATGGGTATTCCCAGACGTGGGACCCGTGCTCACTACGCCACTGGAGTTAAGCTATCCTGGCTGATGACGGCTGATAGCCAGAAACCGGTCCTAGGATGCTTGATTCCGGTCCAGGGAAGACATGGCTTGGCAGTTCGGGCTGGACTGTTCCCATGAGGCACAGGGTCAAGACTGATTTGCATATGGCCATGTCTAAACTGGGGTGGTGTAGTGGGCAAAAGAACGATGGATTTACCCAGATCTCTTGACTGGGGGAGAATGTCTGCATTGTCAGCATTCCGTCCATCATTTGTTTGTTGTAACGCTTTTCGCCCTAAGTGGGATGGGTATTCCCAGACGTGGGACCCGTGCTCACTACGCCACTGGAGTTAAGCTATCCTGGCTGATGACGGCTGATAGCCAGAAACCGGTCCTAGGATGTTTGATTCCGGTCCAGGGAAGACATGGCTTGGCAGTTCGGGCTGGACTGTTCCCATGAGGCACAGGGTCAAGACTGATTTGCATATGGCCATGTCTAAACTGGGGTGGTGTAGTGGGCAAAAGAACGATGGATTTAACCCAGATCTCTTGACTGGGGGAGAATGTCTGCATTGTCAGCATTCCGTCCATCATTTGTTTGTTGTAACGCTTTTCGCCCTAAGTGGGATGGGTATTCCCAGACGTGGGACCCGTGCTCACTACGCCACTGGAGTTAAGCTATCCTGGCTGATGACGGCTGATAGCCAGAAACCGGTCCTAGGATGCTTGATTCCGGTCCAGGGAAGACATGGCTTGGCAGTTCGGGCTGGACTGTTCCCATGAGGCACAGGGTCAAGACTGATTTGCATATGGCCATGTCTAAACTGGGGTGGTGTAGTGGGCAAAAGAACGATGGATTTAACCCAGATCTCTTGACTGGGGGAGAATGTCTGCATTGTCAGCATTCCGTCCATCATTTGTTTGTTGTAACGCTTTTCGCCCTAAGTGGGATGGGTATTCCCAGACGTGGGACCCGTGCTCACTACGCCACTGGAGTTAAGCTATCCTGGCTGATGACGGCTGATAGCCAGAAACCGGTCCTAGGATGCTTGATTCCGGTCCAGGGAAGACATGGCTTGGCAGTTCGGGCTGGACTGATCCCATGAGGCACAGGGTCAAGACTGATTTGCATATGGCCATGTCTAAACTGGGGTGGTGTAGTGGGCAAAAGAACGATGGATTTAACCCAGATCTCTTGACTGGGGGAGAATGTCTGCATTGTCAGCATTCCGTCCATCATTTGTTTGTTGTAACGCTTTTCGCCCTAAGTGGGATGGGTATTCCCAGACGTGGGACCCGTGCTCACTACGCCACTGGAGTTAAGATATCCTGGCTGATGACGGCTGATAGCCAGAAACCGGTCCTAGGATGCTTGATTCCGGTCCAGGGAAGACATGGCTTGGCAGTTCGGGCTGGACTGTTCCCATGAGGCACAGGGTCAAGACTGATTTGCATATGGCCATGTCTAAACTGGGGTGGTGTAGTGGGCAAAAGAACGATGGATTTAACCCAGATCTCTTGACTGGGGGAGAATGTTTGCATTGTCAGCATTCCGTCCATCATTTGTTTGTTGTAACGCAGGACAGCAGTGTACCACAGCAAGGGCACAGGTGGGTGGGTGGGTGCAGAGGACCCCCAGCAGTGCCCAGACATATGAGGGGTGGGTGCAGAGGACCCCCAGCAGTGCCCAGACATATGAGGGGTGGCTGCAGAGGACCCCCAGCAGTGCCCAGACATATGAGGGGTGGGTGCCTATCACTCCCAGCAGTGCCCAGACATATGAGGGGTGGGTGCAGAGGACCCCCAGCAGTGCCCAGACATATGAGGGGTGGGTGCAGAGGACCCCCAGCAGTGCCCAGACATATGAGTGGTGGGTGCCTATCACTCCCAGCAGTGTCCAGACATATGAGGGGTGGGTGCAGAGGATCCACAGCAGTGCCTAGACATATGAGGGTGTGTGCCGATCACTCCCAGCAGTGCCCAGGCATATAAGGGGTGGGTGCCTATCACTCCCAGCAGTGCCCAGACATATGAGAGGTGGGTGCAGAGGACCCCCAGCAGTGCCCAGACATATGAGGGGTGAGTGCCTATCACTCCCTGCAGTGCCCAGACATATGAGGGGTGTGTGCCTATCACTCCCAGCAGTGCCCAGACATATGAGGGGTGGGTGCCTATCACTCCCAGCAGTGCCCAGACATATGAGGGGTGGGTGCAGAGGACCCCCAGCAGTGCCCAGACATATGAGGGGTGTGTGCCTATCACTCCCAGCAGTGCCCAGACATATGAGGAGTGGGTGCCTATCACTCCCAGCAGTGCCCAGACATATGAGGGGCGGGTGCAGATGACCCCCAGCAGTGCCCAGACATATGAGGGGTGTGTGCCTATCACTCCCAGCAGTGCCCAGACATATGAGGGGTGGGTGCCTATCACTCCCAGCAGTGCCCAGACATATGAGGGGTGGGTGCAGAGGACCCCCAGCAGTGCCCAGACATATGAGGGGTGTGTGCCTATCACTCCCAGCAGTGCCCAGACATATGAGGGGTGGGTGCCTATCACTCCCAGCAGTGCCCAGACATATGAGGGGTGGTTGCAGAGGACCCCCAGCAGTGCCCAGACATATGAGGGATGTGTGCCTATCACTCCCAGCAGTGCCCAGACATATGAGGGGTGGGTGCCTATCACTCCCAGCAGTGCCCAGACATATGAGGGGTGGGTGCAGAGGACCCCCAGCAGTGCCCAGACATATGAGGGGTGGGTGCCTATCACTCCCAGCACTGCCCAGACATATGAGGGGTGGGTGCAGATGACCCCCAGCAGTGCCCAGATATATGAGGGGTGGGTGCAGAGGACTCCCAGCAGTGCCCAGACATATGGGGGATGAGTGCCTATCACTCCCAGCAGTGCCCAGATATATGAGGGGTGGGTGCCTATCACTCCCAGCAGTGCCCAGAAATATGAGGGGTGGGTGCAGAGGACCCCCGGCAGTGCCCAGACATATGAGGGGTGGGTGCCTATCACTCCCAGCAGTGCCCAGACATATCAGGGGTGGGTGCAGAGGACTCCCAGCAGTGCCCAGACATATGAGGGGTGGGTGCCTATCACTCCCAGCAGTGCCCAGACATATGAGGGGTGGGTGCCTATCACTCCCAGCAGTGCTTAGACATATGAGGGGTGGGTGCATATCACTCCCAGCAGTGCCCAGACATATGAGGGGTGGGTGCAGAGGACTCCCAGCAGTGCCCAGACATATGAGGGGTGGGTGCCTATCACTCCCAGCAGTGCCCAGACATATGAGGGGTGGGTGCAGAGGACTCCCAGCAGTGCCCAGACATATGAGGGGTGGGTGCCTATCACTCCCAGCAGTGCCCAGACATATGAGGGGTGGGTGCAGAAGACCCCCAGCAGTGCCCAGACATATGAGGGGTGGGTGCCTATCACTCCCAGCAGTGCCCAGACATATGAGGGGTGGGTGCAGAGGACCCCCAGCAGTGCCCAGACATATGAGGGGTGGGTGCATATCACTCCCAGCAGTGCCCAGACATATGAGGGGTGGGTGCAGAGGACTCCCAGCAGTGCCCAGATATATAAGGGGTGGATGCCTATCACTCCCAGCAGTGCCCAGACATATGAGGGGTGGGTGCAGAAGACCCCCAGCAGTGCCCAGACATATGAGGGGTGGGTGCCTATCACTCCCAGCAGTGCCCAGACATATGAGGGGTGGGTGCCTATCACTCCCAGCAGTGCCCAGACATATGAGGGGTGGGTGCCTATCACTCCCAGCAGTGCCCAGACATCTGAGGGGTGGGTGCCTATCACTCCCAGCAGTGCCCAGACATATGAGGGGTGGGTGCCTAATACTCCCAGCAGTGCCCAGACACATGAGGGGTGGGTGCAGAGGACCCCCAGCAGTGGACAGAGACATGGGGGGGTGTACATCATTATCAGATGACCACAGCTCCATGGGTGAATGTACGTATCCCTAACTTAGGACAATGAGGATAGTGCCATAACAACACATCACTGACAGCAGTGTCCCACTCCTAGGAGGAAGGAGGTCTTACCCCCACTGCATGACACACCACATGTGGGTGTGAGGACAAATAACACATGCATACCCACCCCTGGCAGATGCAGCACAATACACACACTGAGATCATGCCACAAGACTGCATAGTCATGTCACTGCCTAACAAACTAAGAGAGCCAAAGAGAACACACACGGTCACGCACATCCCAGGACTGTTAGGAATGTACCCCTACAGCCCCAATACATGATGGATAAGAGGCGTACACGCGCCCTGGATATAGGTGTGCGGCTTGGTGCAGCACATCAGCTGTAAATTGGGGGTGGTGTATGGCCAGGACAGCAGTGTACCACAGCAAGGGCGCAGGTGGGTGGGTGGGTGCAGAGGACCCTCAGCAGTGCCCAGACATATGAGGGGTGGGTGCAGAGGACCCCCAGCAGTGCCCAGACATATTAGGGGTGGGTGCAGAGGACCCCCAGCAGTGCCCAGACATATGAGGGGTGGGTGCCTATCACTCCCAGCAGTGCACAGACATATGAGGGGTGGGTCCAGAGGACCCCCAGCAGTGCCCAGACATATGAGGGGTGGGTGCCTATCACTCCCAGCAGTGCCCAGACATATGAGGGGTGGGTGCAGAGGACTCCCAGCAGTGCCCAGACATATGAGGGGTGGGTGCCTATCACTCCCAGCAGTGCCCAGACGTATGAGGGGTGGGTGCAGAAGACCCCCAGCAGTGCCCAGACATATGAGGGGTGGGTGCTTATCACTCCCAGCAGTGCCCAGACATATGAGGGGTGGGTGCCTATCACTCCCAGCAGAGCCCAGACATATGAGGGGTGGGTGCAGAGGACCTCCAGCAGTGCCCAGACATATGAGGGGTGTGTGCCGATCACTCCCAGCAGTGCCCAGACATATGAGGGGTGGGTGCCTATCACTCCCAGCAGTGCCCAGACATATGAGGGGTGGGTGCCTAACACTCCCAGCAGTGCCCAGACACATGACGGGTGGGTGCAGAGGACCCCCAGCAGTGGACAGAGACATGGGGGGTGTACATCATTATCAGATGACCACAGCTCCATGGGTGAATGTATGTATCCCTAACTTAGGACAATGAGGATAGTGCCATAACAACACATCACTGACAGCAGTGTCCCACTCCCAGGAGGAAGGAGGTCTTACCCCCACTGCATGACACACCACATGTGGGTGTGAGGACAAATAACACATGCATACCCACCCCTGGCAGATGCAGCACAATACACACACTGAGATCATGCCACAAGACTGTATAGTCATGTCACTGCCTAACAAACTAAGAGAGCCAAAGAGAACACACACTGTCACGCACATCCCAGGACTGATAGGAATGTTCAGGTGCTGGGCTAGCCACCAAGATGTTGTCTGTCATGGAAGGAATAGTGTGGCGTTGCCACAGATACAATGCCCACAATTGTGAGTCAGGTGTTCAAATACCCAGCAGAACAAGTACCATATGTGTACTAGGCTGGGATCACACACATGCATTGTGCGGAAAAGGGACCATTTATCCATGAAGGCATGGCAAAATACTCTATACACAAGTTCAGTGAGTACCAAGGATGGCACAGACAATGCAGGCGGACACATTGCTGAGCAGGCATGCCCAGAGTTGAAGGGATCCATCACCAACAAAGGACATGTAGACACAGGGCAACACAACAATTGTGCAACTCTCTGCAGGGGAGATGTCAGGTGCCACAGAGGAAGGAACACCCCTTGGGACAATGTCTCCAAACACAAAGAGCATACACGACAAAGAATCTTTGCAGAGATCACGTGATGGCACGCAGATACCAGGTTCCACCCCATGAGCAGCAGACCACAACATTTCCCTGAAACATAACACATGCCCACAACCCCAACTCCTGTAGCATCAGCATCAACATCAATACCTGAAATGCAAGACTTTTCCAAAGAAAAAGAAAATGCTTTATTCAGCATGAAAATAATGTGTAAACAAGACTATTCACAAAGGCCAATGGCCAGTCCATATCAGCAGTCCTTGGGGGGGGGGACATGGCCATGCGTCTCCCCTAGCTTGCCTGCACATCACAAGAGTGTTTCGTCGACTCGGGGGGGTGCATCATGTGGGGAAGGACCAGGCACCGCAGGGACAGGAGGGGGAAGGGTAGGTGTTGTGGGTGCTGGGACGGACGACTCCACCACAGGGGGTGGGGCAGCACCAAAGGTGGAGGCGAGCTCTGCGCTGCACACTTCTGCCAGTTCTTCAAGCATCTCCCCTGCACCCGGAGAAACAACAGGCCCCAAGGAGGGGGGTGGGTCGGAGGGATGGGTTGCAGCGCTACTGGGGGAGGTGGTGGACGGGCTGGGAGACTTAACTCCCCTACCCGTGGAGTGCCGTGACCGTTTGCGTCCAGGTGAACTAGTGGGGCTGAGGCCCAGCCCAGCAAAGTAGGCCTCTTTCTCCGAATCTGGGGCAGGGGAGCCAAGGGGAGTGACATAGGAGGGACTGGGGAGTGAGTCATGTGGATGAGAACTGTGGCTGCGTGCCTGTCTGTGTGCCCCAGACCCAGTGGGTGTGCCTGCTACCCCCTGAGTGTGTGTGTCAGGAGGTGTGCGCTTGACCTTACGTGGTGGTGTGCTGCTTGTGTCTGGTGGGGTGCGTGTGTGTGGATATCTGGGTGTGCTTGGGACAGGCATGAGTGTTGGACTTGTGGATGGGCCAGGAGTAGGGGGGGAGGCAGCGCTGCAGGTGACTCGCTACTGCCGTCAGTGACGAGTCTAGGGACCTCAGCAACATCCGTTGGTCAGACATCGCTGATGACATGCCCTCCATGTACGACACCATCTGGGTCAGCAGTCTGATGTGGCCATGGAGGACAGTCAGGATCGATGTCTGCCCAACTTGCAACTGCCGCTGAATGTCCACAGACTCGGCAGTGAGGGAAGCAGGGGGGACAGGGGCAGGGGGTGCGGTGCCTGGCACGAAGGAGACACGGTGTGGCCTAGCACGGACAGAAGGGACCCGAGCAAGTGGGAGGGCGGTGATGGGAATGGAGGGGGCGGCGAGAGATGTACTGCTGCTTTCAGCTCTGGGAGCAGCCTCCGCCCCCTCTGGGAGCTCAGCCTCGGACCCGTCTGCCTCGTAGTCTGTGTTGGTACTGGGCAGGTCCTCCGCCTCACTCCCCTCGCCCTCCGTGCCACTAGATTCCAACGACTCCACAGCAGTGGTGGCACCACTGCTCGATCCCTCCTCCACGTCCGTGCCGGTGTCTCCCTCGGTGTCCTCCGATGATGCTGTCGAAAAGGTGAAGAGACAGGAAAAAATCAGTCACCTGTATACATCTGACACATCAGTCCAAACAAAATAGGCAACAGTGCATGTCAGGAAAGGCATCAGGAGTAACAACTAGGATACTCCCCACATATGTAAGCCCTGCACTCCCCAGTTGGTTGACGCACCATGCCACTTGCAAACAATGAAAATTAGGACACAACAGCAAATAACTCGAAATCACAAGATCATGAGAAGCTAGTGTCTGGGATCAGTTGAGCACAGCAAGATTATGAAGGCATGCCACCTCTTGTTCACTGGGAAACAAACAGTATTGTCGCACCCAAGGCCAAATACCACATGCCAATGCAGAAGGTGTCCCCACACTCAGAGACCTGTGAGTACTTTTGACACCCCAAAGAAATACATTGTGACTCCTGGAGAATCACAACCCTTTACAAAATGGACATGTCTAGCATGTGTGAATGTGGCACTCTGTGAACACAACACACATGTGTCTGTATAGCAGAAGTCACACAAGGAGGTGCACACCAAACTACATGTACACAGTCATTGTCTGAGCTGCCAGACTCCTTCAAATCAGCCACTGTTAGGAAGAAATGGCGTAGCAGTAAGTACATATACATGGCACCAGGGTGGCTGGATGACTTGACACTCGTAATTTGGTACCAGCAACAACCAAGGACTAACCCAAATGCTAGCACACTGTGGGAACATGTATATGTATAAACTCCAAACAAGTGTTGTCCAAACTGTGCATTACTGTAAAATGTGCCAGCGTGTCCCTGGAAAGTGTAAAGGTGGTGTCTTGTGCACTTCCTTGGGAGACATCTGTCATGCAGGCACATCATTGTCCTTCACAACCAAACAACAAGGTCAAGCATATGAAACATTGGGACATGTTGACAGGTGTAGTGAGTGCCAATGGACATTTTCCCCGAGTAACAACTTGAATAATGTCATTTGTCACATGGCTATCCGTCACCTGATCACACAGTTGGCTACACATATCACCTACTGACTGTCATCTGGAGTGGCACACATGTCCACACCCAGGACAATGCATAAGCTAATGGGCCTGCAATTGTTTAGCAAAAAAGCCTAGCTGTACTGTGGGTTCCCCCTCATGGCAAGCCAGAATGTACCCACAGATGTCATCACACAAAGTCACAACTGTGTAGCATCTGAACCACACACAGGTGCCAAAAATGTCCAAGCAGGATACATGATTGCCAATAACTGACACAGGCAATGAAGCACCAACTGCAAGCACTGGCCAACATCATGGGGGCACTGCACGATGACTTTCTGTACTTTGATTCATCACACACAAGTCAGAACTGGCAATGAAACATCAGGGTTGAACATGTATGCCCCTTTCGCGCACACCCACCCATACCTGAGTCAATGTGACTGATACCAATCAACAAGTGAGAGCTCATATTCAGGGTTACAATAACTGTGGTTTGTTGGACCCGGCCTCGTGGTGTGGTCCCGGACCCTCCTACCAGACCAAACGGGGGCAACCCCAACCCTTCGGGGTCCCCCTGGATTGAACCCCGCTACCCGCGCCAGACTTCGCGATGCGGGCCGCCCCCGGCCTCGGTCCCAGCGAAGCCCCAACATCGAGGCGCCAAGATCCGACCGGGGGGGGGGTCGAGTGGCCACACCACAGATCCCGGAGGAGGAGAGTTTCGATGGGGCCTCCAGCCGTCCCCCGACGCCTGGTTCTGATCGCCCTCCGGCCTCCCTGGGCGCTGGCTCTGCCCCCCGCTGGGTGTCTGGACTCTCTCATTCCGGCCCCTCCGACCCCCCCAGGCGTGAGGGTCCGGACATCAAAGGGCTCCAGACCTATATCTGGGGCAGCCCTAAACCAGGGCAGTAGTTGTATCCTGGAGTCAAGAGCCCTGCAGAACGGATCGCGGCTGACCCTACGGAGAGAGACTCATTGCCTGGAACTTGGAAACTCGAGCCCTGCTGACTGCGTCGCGGCTCCCCCGTGCTGAGAAGAAGACCCTCACGGAACATCGGAGCCCTGCTGACATCATCGCGGTCCGACCTCGCTGAACTAACCATCGGAGCCCTGCTGACCTCGTCGCGGCTGGACCTCGCTGAAGTAACCACCGGAGCCCTGCTGACCTCGTCGCGGCTCGAACTCACCGAAGCAACCCCTCGAGCCCTGCGGACGACGTCCCGGCTCCCGGAACCCCCCCAGCTCGAGGATTGAGAGCTGGGTGCAGGGTGTCCCCGTACCGGGCTGGTACTGAGACTGTCCCGCTACCCCATCCCTAAAAGACCCTGAGACTCTTTTGGATCCCTCGATCCGCCTGTAAATATTGCCACGGAGACCTGCCTTCAATACCGATAAAGACTTGTGAGAATTGATACCCTTGTTGTGTCCCTTTGTGGTGGTGGGATTGCTTGGCTGTTACGATCATAGGAGAAGGACCTCGCCCAGGAGGCTTCTCAGCGGCGCTCGGCTACTTTCCTACGGAACGGTGGCTCTCGGGGTGGTCAGTCCGACACCATCTGACTCCCTGGAGATCGCCCTTCTAACATTGGTGGCCAGCGGTGCGATCCGAGCCCGACGCAAATCGTACAGCGAGTAACTCACCCACTACCTACCCAGACACAGAGTAACCATGAACAACCAAGAGACCACCCCAACCGCGGAGTTCCAACAAGAACGGTTGGAGGAATATACCCATAAGGAACTAAAACAGTTTTGTAAAGACAAAGGCATTGCGACCACCGGATTAAACACAAAAGAGGACCTGCAAAAAGCCCTAAGGGCCTGGGTAGAGTCCGAAGCGGCTTCCCCCCAAACCGAAGAAAACCCGGTGCCAAACGTGCACCGGCAACCAACCGCAGCCCCAGCAGATGGGAGAAGAACCAGCATGGAGACCGGCCTCTCCCCGGAAGAGATACGAGAATGGGAGAGGGTCCGGACCCACGAGTTAGAGCTCGCCCGACTCCGCCTGGACGGCGAACTCCTACTAGCCGAAAAGAAATTGGCCCTAGAGCAACTGCGGTTGCAAGAAGAAATAGAGGAGAAAAAGCGGCACCGAGAACTGAAAGAGAGGAGGCTAACCCTCGAGCATGAGCGGGGCCTTAAAGAACTTGAAATTAAGTCCAAAAATGGAGAAACTGGCACCCCCGGAAACAGGGACACCCCTCCGCCGGCCGAGGCGAAAGTACATATCCCCAAGGATGTCGTCAAAGAGTACTACAAGAACGACGACATCCAACAATGGTTTAAGGCCTACGAGGTAGCCATGACCGCCCATCGGGTACCCCGAAAAGATTGGGGTGCCGGCCTATGGGGACAGTTCCTCAGCGAAGGCAGAGACACCCTACTACAGCTCCCAGACGAGGTGATGACCTCTTATGACCATATGAAGGAGGCCCTGCTCACCCGCTATGGTCTCACCTCAGAGATGTACCGCCAGCGCTTCCGGGACTGCAAGAAGCTCCCCGGTACCACCTGGGTGGAATACGTAGACTTTTTCAGCAGAGCACTGGAAGGGTGGATCAAGGGCAGCAAAGTCACCTCCTACGAACAGCTGTTCGACTTCATTGTATGGGAGCACCTCTCCAACAACTGCTTCATCGAGCTGAGACAGCACCTCCTCGACAGCAAGCTGACCGAGCCGCGGAAGCTCGCCGCCAAGGCCGATCGATGGGTGAACACCCGGTCCCTCGGAACTCGATGGGGGAGTACCAACGGAACCCCCCGGGGCCCCCCCGCCAGCACGGCGGAGGAGGAGGATCGAACAGGAACAGAGACTTTCCAGCAGGGCCGCCCCGTAGTCCTCCCCGGGGACCGCCCCCGAACCGCACATCCCCGTCCCTTGCCCGAAGAGGGGCCCCCCTAGCCCGACCAGGGCCTCGACCGACGGTGACGTGCTACAACTGCCAACAGCCAGGGCACTATGCCAGTGACCCGACCTGCCCCGTGAACCGACGAGCCGGGACCACCGGGCCACCCCTCCGCCAGTTGGCAGCCGCTGCCCTGGGGGAAGGGGGAGAAGAGGAAGAGAACTACGACGCCGGGCCAACCGAGTGGGAACCCACCGCCATGTCCTTGGTATGCCTGGGCAGCCGGGAAATGTTGCCCCGGGCCCCCATCCCGAGCAACACCCAGAAGTACCAACAGTGGGTCACCATTAATGGACGCCGGGCCGAAGCCCTCCGCGACACCGGAGCCAGCGTGACAGCCGTCCGCTGCCACTTGGTGACCCCCGAACAGATCCTGCCTAATGTATTGTGCCCCGTCCGGTCGGCAGACAACACCGAGAGCTTGTGCCAGATGGCCCGGATTCCCTTTGAGTGGGGGGGAGTGTCGGGCATGCTGAAGGTGACCATCCGCGACGACGCCCCCGTAGACTGCCTCCTTGGGAACGACCTGGAAAGTTCTCCCTGGGCCCACGTCGAGCGCCGAGAGCATCTGGGAATGATGGGACTGCCCGAGTGGGTCTGCGCAACCACCCGGTCCACGACCGCCCGGGCCATCCGGCCGAGCATAGCTGCTCCCCCCGAAGAGCCGGAGTGGCCCGAACCACCACCTCCCTCCGTCGAAGAAGAAACCGACGCTGAGTCCGGGCCGCCAGAACTCACCCCGGACGAGGTCGCCATGCTCGGCGACCTCCCCGAACTCGCCCAATGGCGCCAAGAAGGTGGCCCCACAAGGGAGCAGTTCCGCCAAGAACAGAAGACCTGCCCCTCCCTCGAAGGGACCCGACAGCAAGCAGCCGCCCAGGCCACCGGAGATCAAACGGGGACCCACTGGGTCTATTGGGACAATGACCTCCTCTACAGCGAGCAGAAGACCGCAGAACTGGGGGCCAGCCGAGTGCTGGTGGTCCCCCTCCGATTCCGAGACTTCCTCCTCAATCTGGCGCATGATGTGCCCCTCGCCGGGCACCTAGGGCAAGACAAAACCTACAGCCGCCTGGTGACCCACTTCTACTGGCCCCGAATGCGGAAGGACGTGGACAATCATTGCCGAACCTGCCCGACCTGCCAAGCCAGTGGGAAGAGTGGGGGAAGGGTCAAAGCCCCTCTCCAGCCCTTTCCAATAGTAAACACCCCATTCGAGCGAGTGGGGATCGACATCGTGGGGCCCCTGGACCCCCGAACCTCCCAAGGACATCGCTTCATCCTCGTCCTGGTCGATCATGCCACCCGATACCCTGAGGCCATTCCTCTCCGAACAGTGACGGCCCCCGTGGTGGGCCAGGCCTTCATGGGAATCTTCTACAGAGTGGGTTTCCCCAGGGAGGTCGTGAGCGACCGAGGCACGAACTTTATCTCAAAGTATATGCGGTCCCTGTGGCAACAATGCGGGGTCACCTACAAGTTCACCACCCCGTACCACCCCCAGGGGAACGGACTAGTCGAACGATTTAACCGGACGTTGAAAGGAATGATCAAGGGCCTGGAGGAGCCCCTGAGACGCAAATGGGACGTCCTGCTGCCCTGCCTCCTGTTTGCCTATCGGGAGGTCCCGCAGAAGTCTCTGGGGTTCAGCCCCTTCGAACTCTTGTACGGACACCCTGTCCGAGGCCCCCTCAGCCTGGTCAAAGAAGGCTGGGAGACTACCTTCCAAGATGCTCCTCCCGACGTCTACCGGTACCTCCTGACCCTGCGGAATCAAACCCGTAAATTCAGGGAACTGGCCGAAGCCAACCTCGAGGCCAGCCAGGAGGAATGAACCGCTGGTATGACCAGAACGCCTCCTCCATCGAGTTCGAGCCAGGCCAGCAGGTCTGGGTCATGTCGCCCGTTGACCCCTGTGCTCTCCAGGACAAATGGACCGGTCCCTTCAAGGTGGTAGAGAAGAAGAACCCCGTCACCTACCTGGTCGACATGGAGTCCCCCAGGAACCCCCTCCGGGTTCTCCACGCCAACAGGCTCAAACCCCACTTTGCCCGAACGGAACTTAGCCTGCTGATGGCTACGGACGATGGGGCCGAAGACGACTCCGAGCCCCTACCCGACCTCCTGAGAACCTCCGAAAAGGACGGCTCCTTAGAGGGAGTCATCCTCTCCACCACCCTGACTTCAGAGCAGCGCCAAGATTGTCAAGGACTGCTGCATCACTTCGCTGCTCTCTTCTCCCTCACTCCCGGAGTCACCCAATGGTGCGTCCACGACGTCGACACCGGGGACAGCCCCCCCGTGCGACACCGAGCCTACCGAGTCCCCGACCGGGTGCGGGCCTGCATCCACGCCGAGATCTCCAAGATGTTGGCCCTGGGGGTCGTCGAACCCTCTGACAGTCCCTGGGCCAGCCCTGTGGTCCTGGTGCCAAAAGCAGCCGCCCCGGGCACCACCCCAGAGCTCCGGTTTTGCGTGGACTATCGGGGATTTAATGCCGTCACCAAAACCGATGCCCATCCCATTCCTCGGGCAGATGAACTGATCGACCGCTTAGGAGCAGCCCGCTACCTTAGCACCTTTGACCTCACCGCCGGATACTGGCAGATCGGGCTCACCCCAGGCGCCCAAGAGCGTTCTGCTTTCTCCACCCCCGATGGCCACTACCACTTCCGAGTGATGCCCTTCGGCATGAAGAATGCCCCGGCGACCTTCCAAAGACTGGTGAATAAGGTACTGGCCGGCCTAGAAGTGTTCAGCGCCGCCTACCTGGACGATATTGCGGTGTTCAGCAGCCACTGGGCCGAGCACCTGAGGCCCCTCTAGGAGGTCCTGACCGCCCTCCAAAGGGCCGGACTCACAGTAAAAGCCAGCAAGTGTCAGATAGGCCAAGGATCCGTAACCTATCTGGGACATCAAGTGGGGAGCGGCCATGTGGCTCCCCTCCAGCCAAAGATCGACGCCATCATGGCCTGGGAGCCCCCAGCCACCCAAACCGCTGTGAGGGCCTTCCTGGGTCTCACGGGCTTTTACAGGCGGTTCATTCAGAACTATGGAAGCATTGTGGGCCCCCTCACGGAGCTCACATCAAAGAAGCAACCAAAGAAGGTGCACTGGACGCCCCTCTGTCAGGCGGCCTTCGAGACCCTCAAGACAGCGATGTGTACCGCCCCCGTGCTACAAGCCCCCAACTACAGCAAAGAGTTTGTGGTACAGACTGACACCTCGGAGTACAGAGTCGGGGCTGTCTTGTCCAAAGTGAACTCTGAGGGGGTTGACCAGCCGGTGGCCTTCATCAGCCGGCTCCTGCTGCCCCGGGAGCAGAGATGGAGCACCATTGAACGGGAGGCCTTCGCCGTGGTGTGGGCCCTCAAGAAGCTCCGGCCCTACCTCTTCGGCACCCACTTCCGGGTCCAAACCGACCACCGGCCCTTGCGGTGGTTAATGCAGATGAGAGGCGAGAACCCAAAGTTGTTGCGGTGGTCCATCTCTCTGCAGGGGATGGACTTCACTGTAGACCATCGGCCCGGCAACGACCACGCCAACGCCGACGGCCTGTCCCGCTTCTTCCGCCTCGGCGAGGAGAACCCCCAAGAAGATGGGTGACTCTCCCTGCCTTCAGCTGGGGGGACGCCTGTTGGACCCGGCCTCGTGGCGTGGTCCCGGACCCTCCTACCAGACCAAACGGGGGCAACCCCAACCCTTTGGGGTCCCCCTGGATTGAACCCCGCTACCCGCGCCAGCCTTCGCGACGCGGGGTCTGCCCCCGGCCTCGGTCCCAGCGAAGCCCCGACATCGAGGCGCCAAGATCCGACCGGGGGGGGGGTCGAGTGGCCATGCCACAGATCCCGGAGGAGGAGAGTTTCGATGGGGCCTCCAGCCGTCCCCCGACGCCTGGTTCTGATCGCCCTCCGGCCTCCCTGGGCGCTGGCTCCGCCCCCCGCTGGGTGTCTGGACTCTCTCATTCCGGCCCCCTCCGACCCCCTTGTGAGAATTTATACCCTTGTTGTGTCCCTTTGTGGTGGTGGGATTGCTTGGCTGTTACGATCATAGGAGAAGGACCTCGCCCAGGAGGCTTCTCAGCGGCGCTCGGCTACTTTCCTACGGAACGGTGGCTCTCGGGGTGGTCAGTCCGACACCATCTGACTCCCCGGAGATCGCCCTTCTAACATGCTTGAAAACTAGCTTCATTAACACAACATCACCTTGTAGGGCTGGCAAAACATATTGGTCACAAACAATCATCAACAGATTGTTGTGAATAGCCACACAGGCACTGCCCAGTGTGAGTATGCACAAGCAAACTGGTGTATCCCTGTGGGCAAATGTATCACACATGTGAAAACTACTACCTAGGCCAGGGAACAATGCCACAGAGGCAGAGCCATTATGAACCCACAGTGAATGTGCACAGTGTTGGATGACACACATGGGTAGGAGGGCAGGCTGTGACAGGGGACTGTAGTGTGCACACTGCTCCATGGTCCTGGAATGAGCTGACTGTTACAAGAGCAACCGTCCCAGCACTATGCATATATCCCACTCATGCACATCATGTCGGAGGTCACAACATTAGTAATGCATGCAGCAAGTCTGATCATTTGAAACCTCACACTCCTATGTTGGGACTCAGCATCAGTGGCAACAAATATGCACCCCCTAATGACTGTACAGGACAGGGCACATGCAGACCACCCCCACACATGATGCTGAAAGCAGTGTGCACCTTGATAAACTGGCAGCCTAGATGACCATGTACAATAGTGATCACACACAGACCAGGTAACACATGTCAAGGAGGGGAAGGGAGGAAGAACAGCACAGGTTGACTGTGGGGGAACAGGATATGCACTGCACATATATACCCTGGCAGTGTCTCCAGGCGACTGAGCAGCAACAAAAGCTTGCGACACACAACAAACACACATGTACCTACCCCCTTCCTGCTGCTGTAACTCCTGTATCCGCCTATCCAGGTCAGGGAAGACCACCGCCAGGACACCCAGCTTCTGGTGGGTCAGGCGTCGGCGCCCTCCATGCTTGCGAGGAGGTGAGTCCTTCAGCATGACCCGGGCGATCCTCCGGGTCCAGCACCGGATGTCCTGCCATCTCTTCCTCACTTGTGGCAGGCGCCGACTGCGACCCTCCGCCGATTGCACGTCCTTGACGGCATCCTTCCAGATCTTCCCCTTGTGGTAGGGGGATACCTGTCTGGATGACAAATTGGGACAACAACACTACACCTGCACCATGTCACAGAGACACACAGTTGACCATCTTAGATTTGTAGAACAGGGCAGAGTATGCTGGCAAGTAATAGCACCTTAGTCATAGGGACTTTTTCCACTGGGGACGCAGCAATGCACCACATGGCATAGTAAGTACACAGGTGGCATGAGGGGTGCGAACCAATCCCTGATCATGGCACACACTGTGCATCCCAAGCAACACAAGGCTGATGGACAGCAACGCAAAGCAGTCACATACGCCAGGCCACTGACGAAACCTCAGCAGAGTACACAGACACACACAGGCACACCTCAATCACCTGCTATTGGCAACAACGGATGCAAACCTCACTCTGCACATGTGCCACTTGCCAGGGTGGGTCACAGGTGTGGGGCTAGCTCTGCAAGTCTCACACATTCAGCACGGCTTACTTCACACATCAGATTGATAGAGCAGTTGCCTCCTCCATGCAGCTGTGGTGCAACACTCCACATGAACACTCATCCACATGACAAGAAACATTCACACACATCAATGTCCAGGGGGCGTACACATCATTTGGACACTCTCACCACTCTCACCACAGCTCCACTCAACTCTCACACACATCTGTGGGTGCAGTCACCTGTCACACCGGGGTGACCACTGAATCACCGCAGGAAAATAGAACAAGAATGCCCAAGAGGATTTGACTGGCGGAATGTGCCATGCACTATGCAGTGAATGTCACAGTAAGCACAATGCAAGTGAGGAGTGCACACATGAACTACATAAAGCCCTGCATAAGAGACATAAGCCATCCCCCCCCCGGGACCCACTCCACCCAACATTGCATGTCTGTCACACCTGGCCACAATGCCAGAAGTGACAGACACAATAACGGTGCACAGGCAAAGGTACTGGAGTCAGCACTCACCTGCTCCCCTGGTCGACCATACAGCATGGTGTACTGTGGGAGGATCACATCCAGCAGGGCCTCGTTCTCCTCCCGGGTGAAAGGCTGGGCCCTCTCCACAGTCCTTGACATGGTGCCAGAGGGAGACAATACAGCAGCAGTGGTATCGACTGACATGTTGTGCAGGCAAGTGCCCTCTCATGGGTTCTGCCTGCCTTATGTCTGCCTTGCTGGCCTATTTCATATACAGGAGTACAGAGTGATTGGTCAGACTCATTTGCATCCTACGTTTCCTCCAATCCCTTTAAACATACACCTGTGACAGCCTTTGCATCTTTCGATTTTGCAGCATCATGTCAAGTCAACAACCACTTTGCAACAATGTTAAATGTGGCCAACTGATTTTTCCAGATCACATGGTGTAAAAATTTGAACTTGAAACTCGGTATCCATGACAACCAGCATGCATTTAGGCCCTAATACTTGTCCCTCATGTGTCCCCATTGTAATTCTTAAATCTACACACAGGTACGGCGCTTTTCACACGTACCCCTAGGGCACCATCACTACAGTGATACGGGCCGTACTCACGCGTGCACGGCCCGTATCACTAGGCCCTACGGTACCCCCAACGATAGTGATACCGCACGTACTCACGCGTGTACGGGCCGTACACGCGTGATTACGTGCCTATCACTATCGTTGGGGGTACCATAGGGCCTAGTGATACGGCATGTACTCACGCGTGTACGGCCCGTACACGCGTGACTACGTGCCTATCACTATCGTTGGGGGTACCGTAGGGCCTAGTGATACGGCACGTACTCACACGTGTACGGGCTGTACACTCGTGAGTACGTGCCTATCACTATCGTTGGGGGTACCGTAGGGCCTAGTGATACGGCACGTACTCACTTGTGTACGGCCCGTACACGCGTGAGTACGTGCCTATCACTATCATTGGGGGTACCGTAGGGCCTAGTGATACGGCACGTACTCACGCGTGTACGGGCCGTACACGTGTGAGTACGTGCCTATCACTATCGTTGGGGGTACCGTAGGGCCTAGTGATACGGCACGTACTCACGAGTGTACGGCCCGTATCACTAGGCCCTACGGTACCCCCAACGATAGTGATACGGCACGTACTCACGCGTGTACGGGCCGTACACGCGTGAATACGTGCCTATCACTATCGTTGGGGTACCATAGGGCCTAGTGATACGGCACGTACTCACGCGTGTACGGCCCGTACACGCGTGACTACGTGCCTATCACTATCGTTGGGGGTACCGTAGGGCCTAGTGATACGGCACGTACTCACACGTGTACGGGCTGTATACTCGTGAGTACGTGCCTATCACTATCGTTGGGGGTACCGTAGGGCCTAGTGATACGGCACGTACTCACTTGTGTACGGCCCGTACACGCGTGAGTACGTGCCTATCACTATCATTGGGGGTACCGTAGGGCCTAGTGATACGGCACGTACTCACGCGTGTACGGGCCGTACACGTGTGAGTACGTGCCTATCACTATCGTTGGGGGTACCGTAGGGCCTAGTGATACGGCACGTACTCACGAGTGTACGGAGCGTACACGTGTGAGTACGTGCCTATCACTATCGTTGGGGGTACCGTAGGGCCTAGTGATACGGCACGTACTCACTCGTGTACGGCCCGTACACGCGTGAGTACGTGCCTATCACTATCATTGGGGGTACCGTAGGGCCTAGTGATACGGCACGTACTCACGCGTGTACGGGCCGTACACGTGTGAGTACGTGCCTATCACTATCGTTGGGGGTACCGTAGGGCCTAGTGATACGGCACGTACTCACGAGTGTACGGAGCGTACACGCGTGAGTATGTGCCTATCACTATCGTTGGGGGTACCGTAGGGCCTAGTGATACGGCACGTACTCACGCGTGTACGGCCCATACACGCGTGAGTACGTGCCTATCACTATCGTTGGGGGTACCGTAGGACCTAGTGATACGGCACGTACTCACGAGTGTACGGGCCGTACACGCGTGAGTACGTGCCTATCACTATGGCTGGGGGTACCGTAGAGCCTAGTGATAGGCACGTACTCACGCGTGTACGGCCCGTACACGCGTGAGTACGGGCCCTACACACGCCCTCAGAGCATGTGTACTGCGTTTCACTGCTTACACTGGTGATAGGAGGCGCACACGAAAGGAATGGAGGTGTCAGACTCGCACAAGGCTGTACATCAAGTCATTGTCAGTGCAGTCCTTCATGTGCAGGGCCTAGGTGTGTCAGGCAGTGATGTGGCACATGTCTCCTCATGTCCACCACAGGCACAGGAGGTAGCCTTCCGTAACCGTAAACATTACCACTCCATTAATGCCCTTGTGGTGTGTCTTGCTAACATGCTGATTACCCATGTCTGTGCACGTTTTCCAGGGTCCGCACACGATGCATACATCATGAGGCATAGCAGGGTGCCAGAAATGATGCTGCAGCTGCACGCGGAACGAGCATGTCTTGTTGGTGGGTATACTCTGTTAGTCCTGTGTTCAGCGCTATCTTTGTATCTTACGGCATCTCCTGACCCACTTCTTCACATGACGCCATGTAGGGGACACTGGCTATCCCAACATGCCATGGCTGATGACGCCTCTCCGCAACCCCAGAACAACCGCAGAACACCGGTACAACGACACCCATGGGCAGACGAGGCGCGTGATTGAGAGGACGTTTGGACTCCTGAAGAGCAGATTCCGGTGCCTCCACAGGACCGGCGGCGCCCTCCCATATGCCCCGGGGAAGGTCTGGAAAATCTTCATTGTGTGCTGCATGCTGCACAACATGGCAGTGGAGAAGGCTGTGCCACTCATCCTTGATCCGGATGAGCAGGATCATCCACCCGTGGAGGATGAAGGGCTCGGGCACGGGCCAAGTGAGGATGAGGATGAGGACATCTGGAGTCAGCTTATCCGCAACTTCTTCTCATGATGGTGAGTCCCTGTGTCTGAGTGTGCACGCTTTGAGCCTTGTGTGGCATGTGTTGCAATGTGTGTGTCGAGCTGACTGTGTGCTAAGTGACTTGGAGGTGTGTTCTGATGTGTCATTCAAGTGATGATGTCGTTCCACACATATTAGCTGGGACACTAAATTTGTTAAGGGCATGGTGACAACATAATTCCTGTAGAGTACATGTACATGTCTGCGGATTACTAGCTCTTCGCTGACTTGTTGTGTGTCTGTCCTCCCCAGGTTCTTGTGGCTGTCGTCTGCTCATGTCATCATTGCCCTCCTGCTATTCCTCATGAGTATTGCAACGTGTGCTGGATCAGAGTTACATGCACAGACATGGTGACAAGTCATTTGGTGTAAGGAGTGCAGCAAGGCATTTTGGGGGTGGTACGTGTCTGTGATATGTGGGGACTGCTCCTGTGCATGTTGTGTTACCATGCATACATGTCGACTCACCATGGGCCACATGACGTGCTGCATGGCTCCCATGAATTGATGGTCACCCTTCCTGGCAGTCATCTGTAATGGTGTGTGGATTCTGATGGAGGCATCAATGTGTGTATAACGGCTCCAAGGAACATACAGGATGCTAATGGTGGACATAGTGTGGGACATCCCCATATGAGGCTCAATGGGGAATTGTAGACTCTCTGTGTGCAGCAAGGGGTGTTAGGCTCAACCCCTTCACTTGTGTGCCAGCTCAGTAGGATTTACACATCTGTGTGTTGAAGGGGGTGTCCAATGTAGGTCACACATGGTCAGCCAAATGACCTGTGAGTCTGTTCCAATTGATGCATTTCCCTTAGTGTGCGGCTGAGTAATAAAGGTGTTTGTCACACTCCAAGGTGCCTCATCTCTGTCAATGCAGGTCTCTTGCCACTTTGCATGCGGCATATCTGGCATAGTTGTGGAAGATTATGCATAGGAGTCCATGTGTAGTTTAGCAACATGCATGCAGTTGCTCATGGGTTAGGCTCCCTATTGGGCATGAAGTACATGGTCGTGTATGTTTTTTGGCATGTTGGTCCGCACAATGGGTCACCTACAGCTGCTGAGGGTGTGTCTCCGGTGCGCAGGTCGGCCTTCAGTTTCCCGATCTGGTGTCATGCTTCTTTGGTGATTGTGCATGCATTGTCTCTGGGTGTGCCATGTGACACTGGACACTCCTTACTTTACACACGCGCCTGTTGCAGTTGTCCTTCTGACTTCCTAGTCTATGTGTGCAAATTCTGTCATTTTGCGAGGAGATGCCGCCTGCTGCTGCAGCCCCTGCAGCAAGGGCCAACAGAGTATCAGATTTGGCAACACACACGCCTCCAGGATGCTCCTCACTTCCTCCCTCCACCCATTCATTTTGCTGTCCTCAGCTTGTCTATGCCACTGTTGCCGCCACGCGGTGCCAAAGGCTGGACCATCAGCACATGCAAGGTGCACATTGCACCACCATCCTGTCCTTGCATTACCCACATCACACTACAGTCTGATGTATCAGCCACACTCCGAGCTATGTCCATCCGCACATCTAACACCTACTGTCAGACATACCCTGGGCACACACACGACACCTTTGCATGCTGAGTGTGCAACTCCAACTGCCTACACTGCGCTGCCCCACCTTCCAGGCCCTGTCACACTAACCAGGTCACGTCCCTAATACTCCCCACCGGCTCTGTATCCCAGCAAGGGCATGGGTGTGGGACTCAAGGCTTCAGCATGTAGTATGGTGTCATCGTCTGGGACAAGGCACAGGTATCATCTCTCAGCATGGCAATCTACAGAGTGTCCAGGACCCCCCTCTCCACCATCACATGCGCACAGCACCTCATCATCAGCTCGTATGCCATTGACAGCCAGGTGCTCCTCACCCTCAACAAAGACACAGACATTGGCAGTTCCGTCATTCAAGTATGCATGAGATCTATTGATGGATGGCTGCACATGAGCACCCTGAGGCTGGACTTGTACAGGACTGAGGTGAGCATCTGAGGATTGTCCCCTTCCAGCTGGGTCAAGTGCCTATGTCCCACCCGCAAGAGCCCTGCACAAGCACCCAGTACCACACACACAAGATGGTGTGCATCATGTTTGGCTCGCTCACATATGCCATGCTAGTCCACAGCATCTGTACCCCATGCTGCAACGCCCTCTGCATTATGCACATGATCCACAGATAGATCCACTCCAAGACAAGACAGACCATCCCCAGGGTCCATGACAACATCCATGTCAAATACTGCCCTGCCCTCTACGGAGCAAGTACATCCAAACTCCCAGGAAACTGGTCCACTTCCAGGGGGCATCTGCACACCTCAGATTCAACACCCTGCGCCCAAGCCAATTCACCGTCCACCATGGATAGCTGCAATGGATCACTGTCTGCTGCAGGGTGACCTCCACACTCCCCACCCACACTCAGGAGGCAGTCCACAACCCCGACCCCAACCAACCTTGTACGTCTGTCATCCTAGATCCCGTTGGGCCATCTCCGTGCATCCAACCTTGCCCTGGCCACCGTTCTTCACATCCAGCATACAGGACATTGTTCTCCCACCTGGCCACACATACCTGGGACTCCCTCCCTGGGAACCTCCACATGAGCCATGACCTCTATGCCTTGATGATGATCTCCCAAATAAGTCTCTCCGCTCAGTTTAGCAAGCCCCCCCTCAGCAGCCAGAGGCCATCACAAGTGAGTGTTGTGCTCCATGCCTACATTGAATGATACCTTGTGACCCGTGTGTGTCCTGTACCAGACTCTGATACCAGGGTATGGATGGCTGGAGTTGGTTCAACACTCAGGCATAGTTTGACATTTCCACACACATATGTCATTGGATGATGCAAAATGACAGGAATGTCTCATGTCCAAAGAGTAATATTTATTGACGGTGGGGTAAGTGGTTTGGTAGATGCAATTGGGTGCTGTACCGGGGGAATAGAATCCAAAGTTCACAGGGGGAGATGGTATCCTTGGCATTGGAAGTCATCAGAGTCCAGACCACAGTGTTGGTCATCATTGGTCAGACTGTGACCAGCAAGTCCATGTGGCAGAGAATGTCATTGGATGAGGTGCTGTTGTTGCGCCGGAGGGCCAGGTGCCAGGCCAGGTGACCTGGGAGATGGGGATGGTCCGCTGACTCTCACGGTCTTTTCCGTGGACGACCCACCTTCCTCCGGGGACCCTCAGATGCAGGCCTTGACGATGCTGGGGACGCTCAGTCAGAAGAATCCTCCTCCTCCTCCCTCCCTGTGTCTGGTGCTGGTCTACGCCTGGTGGCACAGGGAGGGTTTGCCAGGCTTTGGGCGATCTGAAGGAGTGATTGGCTGATGTCCCTGTGCACCGCCAGGAGCTCAGCCAGTCTTGCCTCCATCCGTCCTTGGTGTTGTTGATGACTGGCATAATGCTCGACCTGCAGGTTCTTAATGTCATCGAGGGTCCCCTGCATCTCGGAGAGTCTTCACACGACCTGGTTGATGCCTCTGGTGTCACGCCGGTATGAGTCCAGGATGTTGCGTATGTGTGACATACCGGGGTCCTGAGCTGGCTGGTCAGGTTCGCGCCTCCACCTGCCTCCACTCCCACCACCCCTGCCCACTTGAGCCTGGCCTGCCCTTGTGGGCACATCGGGTCTACAGGACCCCTGAGGGTTGGCATTTGCAGGGTTGCCTGCCTCCTCCTGGATGCCCAGAGAACCTTGTCCCTCATGGTCAGACTGGCTCTGTTGTTCAGTGTGAGCAGGGCTCCTGGGTGTGTCCTGGGATGTGGCAGGAATGGGGGTGGTGGTTGGCACAGATGTACCTGGCGCAGGTGCTGCAGGGGCTTGGGCACCAGAGGGTCCAGGTTGGTCGGGGTCATCCACGGAGTGGAGAGAGTCATCGCTGCCGGTGGGATCGTCTTCATGCGGTGCCTGGGACTGCGATTCTTCCCCCCCAGTGTTGGGGGGAGATCGACGACGTTGCCCTGTGTGTGAGAGAGAGACAATGTTATTGGTGTTTCATGCGACATCTATGTTTCATACATATTCAAGTTGACACATTTCCTCCAGGTAGTTGGATGTGCCTAGCATTCCTCTCAATGTCCACTTGGGGATGGGTATGTTGCGGGGGACAGATTGGGATGTTCCCCTGAGTGTTTGACCTGTAGATTGTTTGCTCTGATGCTTATTTGGCTCTGGATCGGTCTTGTTGTGTCACATGTCCATTGTGGGAGTGTGTAAATCCGTTGGCTGCCCCGGGTGTGTGTGCTTGTGTTAAGGGGGGGGGTTGTGACCGGGCCTGCTGTTGTGTGTAGTGTGATTTGTCATTGGGTCTCCCAGGTGATGTGCCTGTCCCCTCATGGTGCATGCTGGCATGATAGTGAGTGTGAGTTCCTGTGCTAGATACCTGTGCTTGTGGAGTTGGTGTTTGAGTGTACAGTGGTCCCAGGAGGGCGTTGTGCTGCATACAGAAGTGCCAAGTGTCATCTACCTTGTCAGTACTTTGCCAGTCCCTGTGCATTGTGCATGGTTATGTACCTATGCCATATAGGCTGAGGGCATTGGTGTCTGCGTCTCATTTCCACAATGTGTTGTGTGGGGCCCACACTCCCAGCCTCCCGGACATCCAGTCTTGTGTTTGTGGTTGTTGTAGGCTTGGACATGGCCTTGCCTTGATTTGTGAAGGGTGCATGGTGACGTTAGTGGCATCAGCGTGGTTTTTTAGTGTGGTTGTTTGCGGTGAGTGCTTGGGGGTAGTTGGGTGCATTTGGTGTGTATGTGGTGTGGACCCCATTGCCCCCATGTTACGTAAGTTGTTTGTGTACTCACCAGGCTCCGCGACTCCTTCGACTCCGTGTACTCCCACCGGCGGTAGCAGGGCCATCACCTTCTCCTCCCAGGGATGGTAGTGTACAGGTCTGCGGGGCGGCCCACCTCCAGTGATGTTAGTCTGGGCATATTCTTCATTCATTTTCCTCTTGACCGCCCTGAGCAGATCGTACCACCTGGCTTGGCATTCATGCCTGGTCCTTCAGATGGGCGCAACAGCATTCACCTTGTCGACAATCCTCTGCCACATGGCAGATTTTGCAGATATGCTGGTCTGTCTGACCAATGTTCCAAACAGCTGTGGCTCGACTCTGATGACTTTGTTGACAAGGAGGTCCAGCTCCGCCGTTGTGAACTTTGGATTCTTGTCTGTGGGCATGGTGTGGGGTGTGGGTGTGGGTGTGGATGATTGTGGGTGTGTGGGTGTGAATGTGACGGTGTGTGTGTGACTGTGAAGAGGGGGATCTTTGTGGAGGAGGTTGTGTGAAGGTGTGTGAGTGAAGGTGTAGTGGAGGTATGAGTGATGTGGAGTAGTTTCTATGTGGAGTTGTTTCTCAGTGGGGTCTGGCAGCAGTGGGTCTGTTGCAAAGGCTCATGGGTTGTGTGTGTGGGCCCTTTTTATTGGTCCATTTTTGGGTGTGGCTGTGTTTGAATTTTGGTGGGTGTGTTATAAGTGGTGGTTGTGATATGGGGCCTCTGTTTGCCTGTTTGGATGTGCCAGGTCAGTCATTGAGATGTATTTTGTCATGTAGACGTGTTTTGTGGTGTTGTGCGAGTCAAATTGACCCTCCTTGTGCTGTTTTACAGTGTTCTGGTTCTGTAAGAGTAATTTTCGCGTAGGTACGATCTGTACATACGCGATGCTGGGTGAGGGTGCTGGGGTATGGTGTTGGAGTGCGGCGTGTACATGCGGTGGGGGTTCGGTGCGTACACGTGCGGCCCTGGGTTACGGTGCGTACATGACGAGGTACGGCACATACATGGGGCGGAAGGCGCGTACATGGGGGGAGGGGAGCGCGTACATGGGGGGAGGACGCGTACATGCGGGGGTAAGGCGCGTACATGGGGGGGTAAGGCGCGTACATGCGGTGGGGGTACGGTGCGTACACGTGCGGCCCTGGGGTACGGCGCGTACATGCGGGGGTGCGGCGCGTACATGGGGGGGTGAGGCGCGTACATGCAGTGGGGGTACAGTGGGTACACGTGCGGCCGTGGGGTACGGCGCGTACATGCGGAGGTATGGCGCGTACATGCGGGGGTGATGCGCCTACGGGGGGGTACGGCGCGTACATGGGGGGGTATGGCACGTACAGGTGCGGGGCTGGGGTACAGTGCGGACAGGGGGGTAAGGCGCGTACATGGGGGTACGGCGCGTACATGGGGGGTACGGCGTGTACAGTTGCGGGGCTGGGGTACAGTGCGGACAGGGTGGTGTACGGTGCTGACATATTTGGGGGTGGGGGGGCTGTATGGCTCGTACACGGGCATGAGTTTACCCGTGTACATGTGTGCTCCAGCGTTGCCTCTGTATGGGCCTTTTTACGTGCGATTGTGTATTCAGACGGACGGTCGGGATCGTACGTGCGCGATCGGACTTTTGTTTTACGATTTGCGCATAAAAATGTCCGGATCACTTTCGTACACTTTTTCCGACAATATTCGGACGTGAACACTTTCCAACGCACTCTCGTAGACTTTTCCCGACGCTATTCGTAGTTTTTTTTCACGGACGAATCGTACTTGGCAGTTTGTACGGTACTTGGACGACTCGTACGTAAAAAAATACGGATACGGGTCGTACGCAAATTATTTTTACCGGATCGGAATCGGCACCATAGTGTTCTCCTGCTCCCTCCCTGTCTAGCAACTCAGCGCAGCATTTTTGGCTGCTGCACTGCGTTGCATGACTTCTTTGAAAATCTGCCTCTCAGCATCATACAATGGGCACTAATCACTGCAAAAATGCAATTTAAACACTGACAGCCAAAGCAAACAATGATGAAAATGTGCCCGGAACTCGATAAATCTAAGTAAATGCAGTTCCATCTCCTTATGTGCCTGTGTGTTCTTGTTTCCATGTTGCTCTCAGAGACTTTAAGTAGCCCAGCTGAACTATGGCACCCATCAACAGACTCCTGCCTGGCTACTCCCACCTGTATCAGAAATCTGGTTGGAACCTGATATAGCCCTCAACCAACTTCTGAATGCACGTATACCCACACGGAGGCAGAGCAATGAAGTAACTATGCATGCATGCTGAACTTCATGCAGGATGTAGGACGTTTGATACTACAATGGTGTACTAATGCTTAATTTGGTCATGTGAGTAGCATTCTGCACCATAACTGCATGTACACAAAATATGCGTTTTGCCCACCATGTCTTTAATGTATTGGCTTGTATGGAGCATTATGCAGTGTGTGCTCATGTCCCACGTAGCCATGCATTGGTAAATTCACAGCTTGAGCTATGATTGTGCCTTAATTAGGAGAGGTTTACTCAGGGATATTGGACTTGTACATGAGAAAATGAATGGAGGTTCTGTCAGTAAACTGAAGTAAAGCATTAGTCATCCATTTGGTAAGAGTCTTGTGTAAGTTAAGTCACTTGGATTTAGGTGGGGGATAAGCATTTGACAATGTATGCACATGTTTTCAGAGAGAGTCAATGTTTTATTCTACATGAAAAAAATTATATTTATAAGGGAATGATCAAATTGAGTGTAAAAGAATCGAAAAAAGAGTTAATTGTTTTTCATGATATAAAACAACGTTCAAGACGAGGAGCCTGCAGTAGATGGCATGACTCATATCTATGAAGATCTGCCTGCAGTACAGTATTCCCTATCATGCTTATGCTTCTGTACCTGTTCAAGTGTTGTCATGAGCAGAGCTCATTTTCAGTATGACTCACCATCCTGCAGTGATTCACAAATGCTACTTTAAGTAGAAGCATTTAGAGAAAGGCCAAATCTGAATATAAGTATACATTCTGCAGCACACATAGAAAGAGGAAAATGCCTCTAAGGATTGTTTTTGTGAAGGAGGGAATCCCTTCCTTAACAAAAACAATCCTGTCTGTAATGTATTATGTTGGCACTAGGCAGCACACAGTGAGCCAGAGCAAGAACAGAGCAGAAATGTTCCATCCACATTGTGCTCCTTAATGTGGATGATTTGTGTACGGCGGCTCAGCCATGAGAGCATTTTAGGAAACTTTCTGTAGAACAAAGTGTATCAGCCAGAACGGAATCCTTCTATTTCTTATAAAATAGTCTTGTAAGAAGACTAATAGAATATGCGTTTTTGTATTTACCTATGTATATATGCTCTAGGTGGTAGTGACAGTGACAGTGACAGTGGTAGTATGGGCAGGAATTGTCTAGCATTTTCTGATGAACACATTGCCTTAACACTATTCCCAGATACTCCCCTGATTAGCACAACATCAGCCAGAGAAGAGTGGGAGATGCTGAGTAATACAAAAAAACGCCAAGTGAGGGTCACCCTACATGGGGCATTAATGACAGAGAATCTTTGTGCAGGTGCTGCTCCCGCAAGTCTTATAGTAAGAATTGAGCCGAACATATTTCTGGAAGATAGACAGTTCCGGGTGGACTGGAGTTACATTGCCAAGAAGTGCACCCAGGATTGACCTATCCTTATTCTTAACACAGCTAGGAGAATTAGCGAGGAATTACTAAAAGAAATCCTGGAGCTCAAAGAGACAATCAAAAAAGAAACCACCTTTACTGACACCAAGGAGCAGTTGGCACGCATTCAAAGTGATCTTGCTGATTACAAGAATTATAAGGTCAACCAAAAGATTAAGGGGTTGAAACGTAATTTGGAACAGTTCCCCAACAAATGGGCATTTCCCTACATGTAAGATAAATACTATCAACCGGGTAACGAACAAGTACAACAATCAAATTATCAAAGAGGCGGACGTCATCAGGCCAGGAGGACCCCTCAGAACTGGACCTTTGATAATACTGGCAGTGAGGAAGAAGAGACAGGTGCACAGTCCTCAAACCAAAACAGAGTAAGATTCAATCCCCAGAATAGATCCAACGAAGATCTAGGAGCCTTATTGTTGTCTTTTTTAGGACAGAACCAAAGAGGCAACAGAGGGGGGGACAGAGAGGAAGAGGCAGGGCATGCCAAAATCAAGAACAAACGTGGCAAGCCTACTTACCACGGATAACCCACAGCCGGGGCAGGACTCCCCTATAAGCAACATAGTGGTCAATATGTCTGACCACCTACTTACTTCTAGCGAATTGCGAGTCTTGAATAAAGGCTTGGGTTATGTACCCACACCTCGACATGACTCTTTCAAGTTCAGGACGGAGTTTCAGAAAGTGATGAGAAAAATCAAACTTAAAAAATTCTTTGCAAAAATTAGTTGTGACCCCCCTCCCCCCTTGGTGTTTTCAGTGAATTTACACCGACCCTCACAATTTTGTCCACCTAGTTCCTCTGTGGCACATGAAGTTTTGGTTTTTCCACAGCCAATGCTCCAAGATATGAACCACACTAGAGCAATCTGAGAACCAACACACGTTCAGTAACATGAGTTGTGACGACTAGCAGGCAATCACATCTTTATAGGATAATGAGGAAATCACTATAAAATCCGCCAACAAAGGCAGGGCGGTGGTTGTGATGAACACTAGGGATTATGAGACTGAAGTCCCGAGATTACTGGGGGCTCGTGAAAACCATCAACCCCTGTCTAGGGATCCCTCTGGTGAACTTCAAGACCTAATGAAGACCATGATAGAACAGGCAAAAGGAAAAAAGTGGATTACTCATAAGGAAGCCGAATTTTTGATAAATACCAAACCCATGACATCGGCATTTTACATACTGCCGAAAATTCATAAGGCACAACACCCGCCGCCAGGACCCCCGATTGTTTCCGAGATTCAACCTTTCCTAGAACCACTGTCTCAGTTTGCTGACTTCTTTTTCAGGGAGTCAATTGTAAATCAACCCTCATACATCCAGGACAACACTGATATTTTAAACATACTCAATGAAGTAGAGTTTAATCCCACACACCAGATCTTGGTGACCATAGATATTGAATCTCTTTATACCCGCATACCCCAAGATGCCACGCTGGTGGCAGCAGCGCTTACTCTTGGGGCCCAAGACTTGTTTTATGATACACCCCAATCTTTTGTACTACAGTGTGTTGAGTTGGCCTTGACCAGAAACTACTTTGGCTATAAGAACCAGCTGTTTTTACAAGTGTCCGGAGCATCCATGGGGGCAACTTTTGTGCCAAGTCTGGCCTGCATTTATGTGGGACTGTTTGAAGAGAGCATCCAACTTGAAAGACGTGTTGGTTCACACTCTCCCTGTTCAACCTATTAAATATTTGACTATCCCGCCTGGACATTACCCTTGTGGGACCTCACGGAAAAAAACAGGAGTGTGCAGTTGCTGAATGGTAAGACATGGTATCTCAATAAATTCAGCAACTGTAATACTACCAATGTGATATACAGAATTACTTGTGAATGTGGTTTACATTACATTGGTTTAACTACACGAAAAATTAAAGTACGGATCCTGGAACATCTTAGTACAATAAAACCCGGAAAACTAACTACACAACTGGTTCACCATTTTCAAGAACAACATAATTTTAGAGCATTGAAATGGACGGTGCTAGAGAGAGTAATTGATGAGGCAGGTAGTATTGAAGGAACAATTGCAAGAAAGGAGGCCCGCTGGATATTTTCTGAGAAGGCTGATCAATCGGGCCTTAATGATTCTATTGAGTGGAACAAAATCAGCAGATAAGCCACTGGTGAAACAAAACTGGCTATATTCTTTGCCGCAATGTTCTTTTACTCAACATAGTGGCTGTAGTATTGATGTCAGGGATGGTGGTTGCCTGACCATGGATTTAATCCTGATGAGAACTCACTTGAATGATTAGACTTTTACAACAAGAACTATACACCTTGAACATTATCGTAGCCACTATTCTATAGGCTTCTTGTCATATTGCTCCTCCTCCCGGGTCTGATAACAATAAAAAACTTGCCTTTTGTTATTCAAGATTCCCTTGGGAAATTAGTCTCAAGGACTCCCTTTGACAATTGTAGCCCTGGCATTTAGGGCTTGATGAGATGTGGGAAGATACCCAGGGTGAACGTGTCGCTATGTACTTGAGCACGTGGTTTGCAGTGGCGAGTTCAGTCCAATTGCTAACACATTGAATCATGATGGCAAAGTTGACATATCTATTTAAAGAGGGCGCTGCCTCTAACGTGGCTGTGTGGCAGGGCGACAGTCACTATCACATAAGTATAGTATCTAGAAACGCTTGTATGGGGGCGCGGGCAGAGGAGATCGGTGCCTGGAAAAGGCAAGAACGGCATACAGGTATGATATTGCTTTTAAATATTGGTTGTGTGGCAAGTTTGATTTATGAAAGGATTCGAGGCTGCAACCTTTATTTGTTTTTAAAAAAAAGAACCATTAAAAGATGGTGTGCACCTTAAACAAAAAAACAAAAAACTTAAACAAAAAAAAAAAGATGGTGTGCATGTCAGGGCAATCACATGATACGATCAAAGGCAGGGTCACATGGCAATACTTTTCCAGGACGCGCACTTAATGTAGAGCGCGAGGAGAAAGCAGTAAGATGCTGGGATGAGACAAAGCAGAATACACGCATAAACACGGTAAGAGTATGCATGATACCGTGATGGGCAGTGAGAGAGCCTCGAGGTATTATCCCGTAAGGGATGAGAATGGGTCGAGTGGTGGCATGTAGCTAAAGAATCGAGGGGGAGTCTAGTGCCCGCATCTATGCTAAACAGGATGGTCATTTTTGATTTGGGTTTCCCTTTTGTAAAACGAATACCATTACTGAGGGAATGAGAACTCAGTAAGGTTGCACTTGTCTATCGTCTTGTGCATATCGTGACTCCGTGGGCATGAACGGTACTGTTTTGCTACTATGTGTATTGAATTTAATTGAACAGTGAATACATCACCTGAGGTTGAGAACAGGTCGAAATTTACTTGTATATATTCACAGGTATACGGACTGCAACAGACTGTGCCGGTGGGAGACTTATGACTGAAGGACACCCCCTTAAACGGTGGGAAGCCGGTATGACTACTGTTGGCTACCACTCGGTAAATATATTCTGAACTCTGTGTCATATATATTACCTCTGACAAATTTTTCAGTAGATGCGGTGTAGGATGTCCTCCTGACTGGTTGGTATTTTTAATCTGTTCTTTGTTCTTTGTTTATCAGTCACCCATGGTCTAAAATGTGAACTCCAGTGAGGTGAAGTTTGGCCCGGGGCCCTGATGAAATTGCCGTAATGGAAGATTGGCAATGAAACATGTTGGCCCATCTTAAAGTGGTCGGTAACATGCAGTTTGTTTTTGACCTTAAGGAGGCTCACAGCATGGAATAAAATTAGGATCTTGTACATGTGAGTCAGAACTCGATTTTAGTTGGAGAAAAGTGGTTATTCTTTCTCACATTACGGGGTCTTGTCTGACACAAACACGCTTCTGTTCATACTCTTCTTTAATTGTTTTTCAACTCTTATGTTTTACACTGGACATTTTTTCTTTTCTTTTCACAGGTAAGAAAGTTACTGATGATGAGAAACGTGGGCAAACTGGTGAGTACCTACCAGCAGCTCCCCTGGTGATGCTTACGTCAGGTAATTTCTCACCTTTACACATTTTGTTTTGTACACACCTTTCAAGAGGGGGTATATATACACTGGGTGGACTGGTAAACGTGTGTCTGAAAGATTTTTGTGGGACATTCAGGACTGGATACAACTGGCAATTGACTAAAGCCAGTGGTTGGGTGCAGAAAGCAGTACCCTACCCCCAGCTCTCAAAATTTTTAACATGTCCTAAACAGTCAGGTCTATTTTGTTTATCATCGCTTCAGAAATGTTCTACATCTTTGTAAATATGGAGCATTTCTGCACTCTCCCTTTCAGGCAATGCAGCGGACCAAATTTGCATGCTGCCCTGTGTTGTGTGAAAGATTAGTAAATATGCTCCTATGAGTTAAGATTATTACTCTCAACAAATTGCAGCAGTTGTTGATAGACTCACTAAAAGGCCCATATCATAGTGGTCATCCTGGGACAGATGTACTAAAAAGGCAGTTTGCGAATTCCTCATTGCGAATTTTTGCAATTTGCAATTAGGAGATTTGCAAACACTCACCTATAAATGTGTCTTAGACACATTTTGCGATTCCCAGTGGTTCGCAAACAGACCTACCTCAATAATATTCATGAGGTAGGTCTCGCTTTGCGACCCATTGGAAATGGCCCGTTAGATTCAGCAGACCACAATGTCTGTGACTGCTTTTTAAATATAGCAATTATTTTTTGTAATGCCGTGCGTATTTCAAAAATAAAAATAAAAAGTTACCCTTTCATTTTTTAGGAGTAGGGAGTGGTCTGTGGGACCAATGCCTGCTCTTAAAACATGTTGGTGCCCACATTCACAAAGGGGATCCCCTACTGTTTGCGACTGGGTTACCACCAACTTGAAGTTGGTGATAACTGTGAATATTTTATAACCGCATTCCCAGTCGCAAAACCTGCTTACAAACCAGTTTGACTCACTATTAACAAGCGACGCCCTTAACACTCTCCTTCCTAATAGTGACTTTCAAACCCTATTTTGCGAATTTGTAATAGGTTACCGGCTTACCAAATAGGGTGGGTACATGGCAAAAAGCATTGAACCAGTCACAAATGGCCCGGTGGACGTTTGTGACCAGTAAAATGCTTCGTACATCTGGCCTCTTATTTCTCTCTTACAGTGGAATCACCACTTCCCTGGTCATGAGTAATGGTGCACAGCTTAATGTCTGTGTACATAATTCAGTTTTTCAAAACCGGAGATGAAGGGGGCGCTAGAGGGCGCCAAACCAAGATGGCCGCACTCGTGTGAGGCTCCCGCCTGACCGGGCGATTCCGCTATCCTTTCCTGCATCCTGACAGCGTGATCCTCTGCCTCACCCCTACTGCTGGGTCCGTGGTGCCCTGCGGGACAATCTGGTGCCTGGCACGTCTGCGGGGGTGGCCGGAGCGCCCCGATATCTCCCATTGTTGTGCCGTGCGGAGTGAAGCGTGCCTCCGCGGCCTGCGCCTGACGGGGGACTCTGCACGCGAGCCCGGTGCTGCGGGGCCTGTGCAGTGTGGGCGGACCCGGTCCCCGGAGCTGGCGGCTGAGGCGGGCGAACATCGGCTGCTCCTGCCATCGCTTGGAGGTCTCGGCGGATGTAGGCGGGGAACCCCCCCCCTGTGACCCGGAAGCCTTGTGGGTCCTCCCCGCTCGCTGCCCTCTGCATCTGCCGGAGCCCGCTCCCGAGCCTCGAGGTGGTGGGCTGCTGGGGTCGCTGTGTGGCAGTGCATGCCCGGATCCGCCGCGGCTGACTGGGAGGCAAGGATGGACTTCATGGCTCTCTCGCCGTTGTGAGCGCCTGACTGGGCCTGGCTGCGGGGGACGCCCCTGGACGGGCCGGTGAACGTCGACCAGCACGGAGAAACATACGCCGCTTAGCCGGCTGGAGGTACCGAGTGACCGGAGCGGTTGCAGAAACCCCCCCCCTCCCCCCCCGCCGCTTAGGTGAGAGGCGGGGGCTGTGATCCTTCGGTTGTCTGGCCGTGGGCCTGGGGCCGGGGCCGCTTGCGGTGGACCACGCTGTGGGGCCGCTTGGAGCGGGAGGATTGCGATCCGGGCGTCCCCCCTCCTCCCCCCCCCCGCTGCCATTGGGACGCTAGCTGCTGTCTACTGCGGGCCTGGGAGCGCTGCCTCGTGTGGTCCGGCCGGGGTGAGCCTGCTGGCCGTGGGACCCCCCTCTCTCCTCGACTTCGCTGGCTGCGGGGTGGGCGTGGAGGGTCGGATGCCCGGCGCCATGGGGCGCAAAGACGCTAAGCAGTCCAAATTGCCGTTTGAAACCCAAAAAGCCCCCGCGTCGTCGCCCGAGCCTGGCCCCTCCGTCGCCGATCCTCCGGACGAGGACTGGAAGTCCCCCCTGCTGGGATTGAAACAAAGCCTATCGACCATAGACTCCAAGATCGACAACATTACTACCAGGCTGGATGGAGTGGTTGCCAAACTGGACCAGCATGACGCCCGCATAAAGGAGACTGAGGACAGGATCTCCACGCTGGAAGACGGAGCCGCATCTGCAGGCCGGCATATGACACAAATGGACCGTCTTCTAAAAATAATCGCCGACAAGAACGAGGACCTAGAAGCGAGGTCCCGTCGCAACAACGTTCGCATCCTCGGCCTGGCGGAGACCACCAACACTGGGAGACTGGAGGTCTTCGTCGAGAACCTGGTGGCCGAACTGTTTGGCAGAGACTCCTTCTCCCCGCACCTCATCGTGGAGAGAGCCCACAGATCCCTCGCGGCCCGTCCCCCTCCTGGCGCTCAGCCACGGCCCATCATCGCACGTTTCCTCAACTATAGGGACCGGGACGTGGTGCTCAGACGCTCGAGAGAGATGGGAACTGTGAATTACTGCAATACTACGCTGTCCTTCTTCCCTGATTTCACCGCATCTGTGCAGGAAGCTCGTCGGAAATTCACTGGAGTTAAGAAAAAATTGCAGTCCCGTGAGATTCCGTACGCGATGCTGTACCCCGCGAGGCTGAAAATCTCGCACCGTGGCAAACAACTGTTCTTCCAGCAGCCCCAGCAGGTGGAGGACTTCCTCAAACAACACAGCAGGGACTCGGCCAAAGAGGGCGCAGAGCCACGGCGCTCTCGGTCGTCCTCGCCGACGGAGCAGCTGGACTGAGTGAATTGGGAGGATGCTCCCCTTGGCTTGGTGTGTCGCTGTGGCCGGACTTGCCTGAATGGGCCACTGTCACTCCTGGTGAGGTACTTTTATGATTATTCAAAAACATGTCACTTGAACTATCGCTGTCATATTATGTGCCCGGTCGCCCACCTCCGTCCCATACTGAGGCCCTGGATTATTTCTGGGTCCTCGTGGGTGTAAGTAGGGAGGTGGTTGGCAGGTCTGGCGCCCCTAGAGTTCGATCCCCCAATGGGCGCTCCCCATTACGCCCCTTTCCTCATCCAGGCAGGGGTGGTTACTGCCAATGTTCTGGTTGTTATGATGGGTTTGGTTGGGGGGGTAGGGGATGGGAGGGCAAAGTGTACCCGGCCAGTTGGGGTTGTCGGCGTGGGTGGGTTGCTGTTCCGACTTTCTCCGAGGTTTATTGATGGCTCCGGACAGGGTATGAACAGTCAAATGGGTTGGGTAAATAAGTGGGACCTAGGCTTGAAATGTTATGCTGAGTGCTATGTGCAATCCTGTACTATGTATACATGCCACACACACCTCCTCCCGGGGGAATGGGGGACCTAACTGACACGCGCCCTGCGCCTAACTTTCGGCTGCTCTCCTGGAACGTACGCGGATTAAATGACACAAGGAAGATGAGGCAAGTTTTGAGTTACCTGACCAGGCAGGGAGTGTCCGTTGCCATGCTCCAGGAGACACACTTGAAACCGGGAGGGACTCCCCCCTTTGCATCACGATGGGCGGATAGTAGGGTGTTCTCGTCTTACTCGAGCTATGCGAGGGGTGTGACCATCCTGGTGAGACGCGGGGTAGGGTTTATACTTGCGGGGGCCGAAGTGGATCCTGGCGGGAGGTACTGCATGGCATGGGGGACACTGCACTCACATACAATGCTGTTTGCGTGCTACTACGGCCCTAATACGGATGACCCGTCCGCGCTCCTCACTATGTGGGGCAGGATTCAGACCCTAGGAATATCGCACATTCTACTGGGGGGGGACTTCAACACTGCACTCAACCCTGCAATGGACAGATCACGCCCGCAGGCATCGCACTACACAAACACACAACGTGCGTTAGTAAACATAGTGGATGAGCACCACTTAGTCGACGCCTGGAGGCATTGCCACCCCACGCTCCGGCAGGGCACGCACTACTCCGCAGTGCATTCCACCTGGGCACGTCTTGATTACATATTCCTTACGCCCGGCCTCTCTCCTTGGCTGGGCGAGGCGCTTCATCTCCCCCGCACATTCTCGGACCATTCCCCTGTCCTGCTGTCCATCCGTATTCCCCTTGCGGTATCGCCGTACCTGAGCTGGCACCTAAACCCCGCGCACCTCACGGACCCCGTGTTTCAGGCGGAATTAGAGCACGACATAAAAGATTTTTTTGAACGTAATATCGATTCCGTATCTAGCCTCACTACTGTTTGGGAGGCGTTCAAAGTCACCGTAAGAGGTTGGTGCATAGCTAAGGGGGGGGTGTCCTCAAGTCTCTGCGGGGAGATCTGCGCAGGCTGGAGAGCGAGCTGCGAGTGCTGGAGCGCGAAATGGAAGGGAACAAGCGGGGGCCTGACACTGCAGCGCGGCTCCGGGAGAAACTCAATGACTACACGGAAGCTGCTGCCAAAGAAAGCAAATTTCTGGGGCGACCCTTTGTCGCTAGGGTGTACGGAGAGGGTGACAGACCGGGCAAGGCGCTGGCCTCCGCGGTCCGCCCCCCAAGATACCATAACTACGTTTCCTCCCTGCTTGATGAACAAGGCACCCCGCAGCGGGACCTTGCTGCCCAACTCAAAGTCCTCACAGACCACTACACTAAACTTTACACATCCCACAGGACTACACCGCTCGTACTGCATGAGTACCTTGACGACACTGCGCTCGCGTGGCTGGGCCCCTCCCAGCAGAAGTTCCTTCATCACGAACTAGAACTAGATGAAATAACAGACGCCATAATGGCCATGAAGTCGGGCAAGGCGCCGGGATCGGACGGGCTGCCGGTTGACTTTTACAAGGCCTTCAAGCATGTGCTGGCCCCCATTCTAAAGCAGGTGTACTACTCTGTGCTGGAGGGGGGCGCCCTGCCGGCCACGATGCGGGAGGCACTCATAACGTCACTGTTGAAGCCTGGTAAGTCACCGGACCACTGCGACTCGTACAGGCCCCTTTCGCTATTAAACACGGACGTTAAGATTTTGGCGAAGGTCCTAGCAACGCGCCTTAACCTCCTGATGGAGCGCCTCGTCCTCCCGGACCAGGCCGGGTTCGTTCCCAACCGTGCGACTTCCCACAACCTGCGCACGCTACAGGCTGTGATGCAGGATATTGACCCTTCGAGTGAGGCTGCTGCGGTTTTCCTTGATGCCACCAAGGCGTTCGACTCCTTAGAGTGGGATTACCTTCTTGCCTTGTTGTAACGGATGGGCATGCCATTCAATTTCCTGGATTGGATACGGCTGCTGTACTGCCAACCTCGAGCTACGGTCCTGCTCAACGGCGCCCGCTCCCCCCCCTTCGCGATCCATAGGGGTACCCGACAGGGGTGCCCTCTCTCCCCGGTTCTGTTCGCAATCGCCATAGAACCCCTTGCGGCCAAGCTTCGGCAACATCACAAACACCGAGCTCTCATTTATCCAGAGCGCCAACTACTCATTGCCCTATACGCAGACGACATGACTTTATATGTGCATAAGCCGCGGGAACACCTGAACCCTCTGTTGCGTGAAGTCACCAAATTCGGAGCCATCTCGGGGATACAAATCAACTGGGCAAAGTCGGCTCTGTTCCCCTTGACTGAGAGCACCACGCAGTTTCCTCTAGATTACCCCCTGGTGTGGGAATCGGCCGAGATAAAGTACCTGGGCATTCAGGTGGCTAGGAATCGGGAGGCCCTGATTAGAGGCAACTACGGGACTGTCATTGACAAACTCACGGACAACATTACTCGGTGGATACGCCTCCCGCTGTCAATGGCGGGTCGGATCTCACTGATAAAGATGGTGATTCTTCCCAAACTGTTGTACCTCTTCACCAACATACCGTATAGCCCTGGCGCATGTTTCTTTCGCACTCTCGACTCCCAGTTGTCGAGACTTATCTGGGGTGGGAAGCAGGCCAGACTTAGCCTGCGGACCCTCATGTTGCCTTATCACCAAGGGGGGTTTGATATCCCCAATTTTCGGCGATATTATGACTGTGCACAGGGTCACTTCGCGGCCTACTGGTTCCACCCCCCTCCCTTTATGGCGCATCTGGCAGTAGAGGACGGGTATATGAGGCCAGAGCAACCCTCCGGGTATTTATACACGACGGCACGCACAGAGCGTAGAGACCCCACCACGGTCGACTGCACGGTCAACGCCTGGAAACGATTGGCAGGATATATGGACGTGAAATTCCTATACTCACCCCGCATGGCTCTGGCGAATGATCCCAGATTGAGTGTCACTCGGGAGGAGATTGGCCATAGGCTACTCACAAAACTCGCGATTCACACTTGGGGGGATTTATACCACCAGGGGAGTTTTCGTACGGCGACGCACTTTTTTGGGGACAACTCTCCCTCGGTTATGGATACCTTCATATACGTTAGGCTTCGGCAAAATATCAGGGCTGTCACGCCTGACTTTCCGGGGGAACCGGACACCGTGGCGCCGTTACATGCTCTGTTGCAGAAGGGAACGCCGTCACACGTGGTCTCCATGCTGTATGGACACGCGCAGGCAGCTCCATCTCCCCCCCCTCTTCGTGCACGTGCCAGCTGGGACACAGATCTGGGGGAGCCACTGTCGGATGATCAGTGGGAAGAAAGTTGCTCTCATACCAATGCGGTGACAGGCAATGCTCGTCTTAGGTTAGTTCACTTTAAATTTCTACATCACCTCTACTTTACCCCCGCCAAACTGCACCGTCTCGGACTCCGTGACAATGATCGCTGCTTACGATGCAGACGGCCAGGAGCAGGCTTCATGCACTTAGCATGGGCGTGCCAGGCCGTGGCCGCCTATTGGGTAGCGGTGTTTGCTGCCATTTCTGACATGATCGGGGTAAACATTGAGCCCTGTCCTCGGATAGCGCTGCTGGGTCACTCTGACCCCGCTGTCAAAACACACCGGAAATTTTTTTGCTTTGGGATTACTGCTGGCTAAGCGACACGTCGCGTGCCGGTGGGGACGGGGGCGAGCGCCCAAATTCAAAACCTGGCTGGACACGATGACAACTTGGCAGGAGCAGCAGCATAGCTATGCAGACCTTTTACCGCACAAGTCGCGCCCTAGGGACCTTTGGGGCCCCCTTGCTGCGTACCTCCTTCGCTCACAGGTTCCAGACGCATCCTCTGCTGACGCGCCCAGTGGCAGAGTGATGTGCGGCCGGCCTTCCACGCTAGCTCTAGCGCCCCCCTCCGCTGACGACTGACGTTGCCTGATCCCCTCCCCTTCCTCAGACCTCTTGCTTCCCATGCACAAGGGCTTACGTCCCTAGTATGAATGTCAGGGCAACATAGGTCCCGTGGTGCGTCCGCTGACACAGGTTAGTGGAGTGGCGGACCTTCCACCCCCCCCCCCTGGGACTGGAACGCAGCGTAGTCCGCCCCCGGAATGGCATCACATACGCACTACAAGCAGATGATTCATGACGCGCTTCTCACTTGGGTCACTACCACTTCCTCCCAGAGCATTAGATAGGTCTGTGGGGCGTAGAGCGACGCGATGCTGCTTATCGACTGCATTTCAGGATGGACGGCAATGCCCTCACAGCACCACGCTTCACCCTTTGAACACCTCATACTGTGTATGGAGGGCAGCTTCTGGGAGGGAACAGTTCACAATGCACTTGTTTTGGGTTTGTTATTAAAGTTGAATGAAACCTCAGGTATTTCACGCTTGAATTCCGCTTGCTGGTATGCCTACTTACTACTGCATTCTTCAACAGCTTAACCTTCACCACTACGCGGCCGGCCCGACTGGGTTGTAGGCGACATGCTGTGTACTGTAGTTGTTGCTTTTCAAACTGTGCTGCTTGATTCTTGCACTGCATGTTGTCGCTGCCGGCCTGTCACTTCAGGATGTAGGCGTGGTGCTGTGTATTACTCTTTCAGGATCAATAAAGGTTTTGGAAAAAAAAAAAAAAAAAAAACCGGAGATGAAAAATGTTGCTTGACTGAAGGCCAAGATAGTGATCAACCTGAAAATTAATGATCTCATGAGGGGAAAAGCTGGATTTTGTGAGTTGTTAGCATAGATGAGAATCACATAAAAAGGTACGATTTTCTGTTACCTTTGCTGTAACATATGAGTGCATGTTGGTTAATTTAGGCTCAAATGATTGTTTTGAGTTGTCATCAGAGGGACTTTAGAATGATGAAGTCATCAAAAGTTCTGTTTTTCTTCAATTGTTTTCCTGTCTGTGGATTGATGTTTAGAGTACCAGGGTGATAAAGGTGTTGTTTTGCACTTGGATGTTATGTTGGAGTGTGATTGTTCATTTAGTTTATAAAAAACATTGAAGTCTTTTAGAAACATTGTGGCATCGAACATGAATTGCTAGAGTAAGAAATGAATCGCATGCATTAGTTTGCTGATGCAGAATTCTTTAAAGGATCAGAAGGCTTGGTCTTCTATTTTGTGTTGACCATGGTTTGCTTGAAGGAATCTAAGGAGGAGGCTAGGGATGGTGAGTTGGTCGGTGATGTTCTAGTGGTGTTGCTTTTGTCAAATCAGCATGCATTGTCTTAGGCCCCTTAATGGTGGCTTACCCTCGGGCCATCCAATACGTTTTAATCACATTGCTCTGTAGCAACATACAATACTTGATTACATTTTGGTGCTTCTAGACCTACTCCACTATTGAAGCAACTTTGTTGTTACTTTTTTTGTGGACAGTGATCACTTCTGATTAACAGTTAATGTGGTTCTTCTGCTTATTAAAGCACTGGTGAACACTGCATGCAGTTTCCCACTGGGGTAATACATCTCAGGTATATGAAATGATCCCTGATTTGCATAGACTCCACTTTGGCCTGGATAAAGAGATCAGGAGTCTGATGAGCATGGAAACACTGTGTTTAAACGACTCTATCTGGCAAAAAAACAGAAAATTGTTTGGTTTATTGCTTCTTCCCCTCATTGCCCCAGTCTAACCTGAAAAAACCTTAATCCCTTACACCTAAGGCTACCAATCTTAGTTGGGAAACTGGCTCATTAAAGGTCAAACACCACCTAATTAAAAATATGACGTTAATAAAGCACATTTTCAATGAGGAAGCCTCGGTCCAGACTGCATTTGTGATGAAAGACTACAAGAAAGCTTTTACATGCAGGAAACCAAAGTATTTTAAAACAGTTGGTTGTCTTGGTTGAGATTTGCAAGTGTGGGGATTGCGGCAGATTTTTACAATTTGCATATACACATGACAATTCACAAATTCAATATAACATTGTCCTTGCGGGACTTTAGGAATCACATGTATGCATTAATTAGGCAGATACAGAGAACACCATCCATATGCCATTAGTGTTTTCCCCAGAACTGTTGTTATATCCACTAAGGCAGTGGCCAAAGTAATTATAGGGAGACAAATTAATGGTGCACCAGAGCCAAGCAGGCTCTCCATAACTCTGTTTAAGCTGGACATAGACTGTTAGTCTCACTTTCTGATTTGATATGTAGATCATGTTTAAGAACATTCCAGAGTCAAAAGACTTGATTAGCCCACTGTTGGAAAAGGTATCCATGTAAATAGCACATGATTTCCCTTCTCCATGTAAAAGTTAAATTCTATGCTCACCTGATTTTTGATGACCTGAAGACGTGGTGGACAAAACCCATCTTACTGAGAGCCATTGTGTTGCTTTATGAAAATCCTAATGTCTGGGTTACATTGGGTCAGTGTAGGAAAAGGCCTCTTTTTGCATGATCAGCCCTATTTTTTTTCTGGACTGATGCTGCTGGTGTTGTGACTCTGGACACTTGGACTCTGCTAACTAGGCACCCATGCCTAAAACATGTTGAAATGGATTCTACTCCTAAGTGGCATATTTAACTTACCTATTAGTCCTTAGTATATGGTACAAAGTGTACCAAGGGCCTGTATGTTAAATGACACTAGTGGACTGCAGCACCTATTGTGCCACCCCTACAGTAGCAAGGTGAAACATGGCTCCAGTCCTACCACAGTAGCCTGGCTGTGGAAGATTTACTGCAGCATGACCTGCCAAAATAAACACTTTTTACAGGTCAAAAACGTATTTTCAAATAATAATAAGTCATTCCTATGTAGGCCTATGGAACGGTGCATTGAATTTAAAATTAGGATATGTAGAAATGCAATGTTACCCATGTCCTTACAGTGAAAAAAGCCCCAAAAGCTATTTTCACTGTAGAAAGGCTGACTGTTCCAAAGAAAAACACTTTTTAACCCTGGTGTAATTGGCATGTATCCAACTAATTTACTCATGAGTCCCTTGTATATGGTACTACCTGTGCCTGTCCTAGGGTCTGTATATTAAATGGTCCTTGTGGGCTGCAGTACTCATAGTGTCACCCACTAAAGTAACACTTTTGCCATGTCACCTTGTTATATATACAGGCGTACCTATGTAGATAACCTTTATCATGTTATTAACATTTCTTTAGCCTTTGTGGGATTGTCTTTATATTCCTATTTAATTGCCTCGTTCCTGAGGATGGACTTGCATACTACAGACAATAGGGATTGAAACGTTAATGTCAAGTCCATCTTTTTCCATAGAATCATTGGATCTTCACCTGTAAATCATTCAGTCTTAAATATGGTCATACATTGATTTGATTGAGAGTGGACTCTACGTACATTGACCTATGGGATCACAATATTGATGCTCAATTGGACTTAGATTTGCAAGGTTAATGTGTGTTTGGATTGTTTTTGTTGTGCAACCCGTGGTAGTATATATTGAATACAAAGGTTCTTGATCAATTTGAATACTGTAAACACCTGTTTATTTAGCTTGTCTTTAGTTTTTCTTCAGATTCTTTAATACAATAACTGGATATATGTTTAAATTATTGGTTTAATTCTAACTACCACTTTGTGGACAGGTCATTCAGTTGAAATTCAAGAAAATATACTTAAAAATGATTCCCTTGTTGTCCATTTACCTTTATTCAGGTTGATACCCAAGCCTGCAAGGGTTTACTGGGTTGCCCTTTCCAGTACTTTTAGAAAGTGGGCATTTTCCTGCCCCAAGCCATTTGATGCCTGCAGCCTCTCCAGGGTCACATGACTGGATGTTACTGACAGTTAGACTTTGGGAATTCCTCTCAGACAGTCACACAATATAGGGATTAGGTGTGCCTGAATTGTCCATCTGCTGGCAGGCTGGAGAGGCGGAACAGGACACAGTCCCACTTGCAAGTGAATAGGCTGTGCTCTGCCTTCACACAAATGACTTTAAACCTCTACATTGTCACTGCGATCAGCTTGGAGCCAGGGCAGGGAAGTCAGGAAATTCCATGCACTTCAAAGATAAACCACTAGAAACATCTCCAAACTTCAAAGGAGGCACTGGGTATAATATAGGACCCTCAATCCCACTATTCAGTTCACTTTCTGGACCTGTGGAAGGACACTCAGAGGCCTGCCCGCTACTGTGACCTGCTCTTCACTGTGCAAGACTGCTTTGCTGTACCTGGAAGGACTGTTTTGCTACCTGAGGGCAGTCTTGAACCCTCAGATGCCAAACCTGCTAGTTAAGCCCTACATCTTCACTGCAACCCAGGACTACCAGAGTGACTCCAAGGGCTAGTTTGCTGGCCTCCTTTTCAGAGCCACAGGGACTGAAAAGGCTCCCACCTTCTTGAACTCGCACCTGGACCCAGCCTGAGTGAGTCCTTGGTTGTGGTGCTAAATATGCCCAGAGAGCCAAAATCCTAAACTTGGGACTTGGAAACTTTTTGGCTTAAAACTGCTCTGCGAACGGAAGGAAGACAAGGACTAACCTCTTGGTCCAATCACCCAAGTGCATCGCTGGTCAGCCTGATTTCACAGCTGCTTCTGCTACGTTCTTCTTAACAGCAGCAAATCCTGTTCAGTGGTCCTTCGCCAAAGTGGTAACTTAGCTCCTGGAACTGTCATCAGCTACAACCTCCTACCTCATCCTGCTGGAGATTTTCGACTTTCAAAAAAGAGACTAAACATGAGCGTAGAAATCTTTACCACAACTTTGAACAAAGCTCCCAGATGACAACACTCCCTCCTCAGACATCACCTGCAGAGTTGCCCCACTGAACTTTATCTTCTCTGAAATTTTTTCCTGAAAATTCTTTCAAGTCTGAAGGTAAGCGCCGACCGGTCCCAATCAACTTCTTGTATCCAAACTGTGCTCCATTGTGACTGGCCATGTTTTTCGACTGTGACCCTGTCTCGCGCAACTGGATGTCTGTGGTTGGTGCTTTGATCTTCTAGGTGCTAGTTTTAACTGAAAATGTTAGAATTCAGACCTCTGGTTCTACTGTTTGTATTTTTGTAATGTTGGTCTCAAATAATTTATTAAAATATACTCTTTATTTCTAAATTGGTGTGGGATTTTTCTTGTATTGTGTTTTTGCTTTATTACTGTTTGTGTGCTCCCTAAATGCTTCATGCGTTGCCTCTAAGTTGAGCCTGACTGCTTTTTTGTGCTAAGCTACCCAGGAAAACGCACAGATTAATTTAGTGACTTCTTGTGGTTCACCCAGCCAGGGATTGTGGCTATTGTTTCACCAGGGATCACACTCCAGTCAACCAACAACCCAGTTTCTCACAATTACCATTAGTGGATTTTAAATTGCAATTCATTTGAGTCAAAACAGCATATCCCTAGCTACTCCCAATCCAAAGTTTGCACTTAATAACTGTAATAAGGTAACCCAGTGTTAGTCAATGGGAGACATAGGCCTTACAACAGTAAAAAATGACTTGAGGACTTTTTCACTCCACCGACATGTAAATCTTAGGTAAACATGTCCTACTGTTTAAATGCAACACACCCTCCTCTATGAGCCTTGAAAGCCTACCTTAGAGGTGTCGTAAATCTCTTAAAAATTTAGGGTTAAGCCTGGAAAGAGGTTTATATTGGCAGATCAAAATGTCAGTTTAAAACAGCACTATAAGTTCCAGTGGCAGGTTTTATAAGTGCTACTCTAGTGGGTGGTACAATGAGTGTTGAAGGTCCACTAGTAGCATTTAAATGCAGTTCCTCTAGTAGCATTTAATTTACAGGCCACTAGGTACCATTTACTAAGAAGAATAACTTTATTGTACAGTAAATTAAAACTCACAATGTTAAAACTTTTGTCATTAAAAATCATTTAAACCTTGTTTTGCACATATTTTATTAGAGTAAAAGGGAAAAAAGTGTTTTACAGTCTAAAGGTTGTTTCAGTCTCCGTTGCTTTATCTGTATAGTCCTTCTCTAGGTTGGTGAAGTGAAGGTGCCTGAGTGTGCCGGTGCGTGATTATGGTTTTGCAAGTTCCATAGCTAACTGTCCCTTTATTTGGTTAAAATGTTATTGCTTTCTGTTCTTCAATGTTCCATATGGCTAGCTCTTAAGTCTTCTGGCCACTATGTTGAAGTACTTTGTTAATCTGCAGTTTAGCTGGATCTCTTCAAGTTTAAATCACAGCACCACAGCCTGCCTGTAGCTTGTTATGCCCTTTTAGTTCCATAATACTCGGAGTAAGGCACGCCTTAGAGCCATCAGATTTGGGCAGATGCAAATTATGTGTATTAGGTCCTCTTTCCCTGTTCTGCAAAGACGGCAAAGGTGTTCTTCTGCTCCCCTTTTCCAAGCTGCCAGGTGAGGTAGTAGTGGTAGGATGCCGAAGCGCAGGTTTAGAAATTTGTCTTTTGTCTTCCGTGTTAGACCCTTTTTCAGGTATTCTTGCGGCTTAAGAGCTTTATAATCTTTCAGCACTGTCCATCCATGAGCCCTCTTGACCAAAATGTCTTTATCTTCTATGGATGATATCATTTTTGTTACTTTTGTTACCACCTTTTTGAAGCTTTTGATGTCTGTGCATGACTCCCAGAGGTTTGTTAAGGTATTCCAGTGATTCTAGTAGATACTTCTCGGCGGGTGAGTTCTCTCCAGTAGACAGTTTTGTCCAAAGGTGGGCATTTAGAGATCCTTGCTCCGCGCCTCTGATTTTGTGCCAGCTTTTTATGTAGGCGCCTCTTCTCTCCACCGTTTGTCTCTGGAGACGGATTTGGGCAGGAGACACATAGTTCGGAAGATGGAAGATTGCCCTGTATGCTTAGTGATTATTTTATCTAGAGCGGTTGTGTCTTTCTCTTGCATGGGTTCAATACTGTATGTGTGCATTGGCTGTAGACGTGCTCTGGTCACCTGTAAAAGGGGATCCAGTGATCGATCGGGGAGAACTTTCTTCAGGGGCTTCATTGAGAAGTAGAATGTTGTGCCCTCCTGACGGATGGCCTCTAGTTGAGGTTTAAACGAACCTCTGTTGTCTAATATTACACCAAGGTATTTATAGTTGGTTTCACGATCTAGCCTCTGTCCATCCAGGAACCATGTAAGTTTCTTTGTTTTATTATAATTCACTGACATGACGTTTGATTTGTTTAAGTTGATCTTTAATGCATTGTTTATTGAGAATTTGTTGGTGGTGTCCAGAAGGTGTTGGAGTCCGATTGGGGACCGACTTATTAAGACCAAATCGTCTGCATATAAGAGATTTGATAGCGAGATGTCTCCCAACCGTGGGGCATGAGATTTGGTTTTGTCCAGTACTCCAGGAAGGTCAGCGAGAAAAAGGTTAAACAGCATGGGGGCTAGAAAGCACCCTTGTTTTAGACCTTTGGTGGTGTTGATTTGCCTTAAAAGGTGCGTTCCAGATCCCAGTTTGATTTTGACCCAAGTGTTGGTGCACAGTAGTATCAGCTGTTTCAAAAGTGGCCCGGGTATCCCCCATTTTACCAGTTTCTTCCAGAGTTTGCTGCGGTCTATGTGGTCAAACGCTGCGCTGTAATCTATGAAGCATAGAAATAGCGAGCTCTTGGCTGTCTTGACCGCGTCAATTAGTAGAGTTAGCACCATGATATTAGTTATTGGGCCCTGGCCTCTGAAGAATCCGGTTTGGTTTACTGGGATGATGTGTTTTAAAGTTGCCCAGGATGTTAGTTCCTCCAGGAGGAGTCCCGCATAGTACTTTGCCTCGGTGTCAATTAGGGCGATAAGTCGATGATTACTTGGGTTACTCCTTTCGCCCTGCTTTTAGATTGGACTTATTATTGATCCTCTCCAGGATGATGGACATATCGCTGTTTCCCTAATTTCCTGGAAGACTGGTGCCAGTGTGTCGCTCCAGAAGTCAGCATCTTGCTTGTACATTATTGGCGGGATTCCGTTGGGGCCGGGTGTTCCTTCCAGTTTCCCTTTTGATATTTGAAGCTTGATCCTTGCCGCTGTTGCTACTTGTTTTTTTTCCTTCCTGCCTGATGGTAGTTCAGAGCTTGTTGTTCCTTCCTCCTCCAGATTTGCAAGTTTGCACAAGGTCTCAGCCTGGTTGGTGTTGTCATTTACTTCTTGTTTATGTATTCCTATGTTGTTAGTGCGTGTGTTCATCATGATTGTCCAAATGTTTCCTCTATGTGGGTCCGCCTCTGGGTATTTATCATTGAAATGATTTGATAAGTAGTGTGCCCTTTCGGATTCAGATATATGTGAGTTTATTCCATTATGGCCTGGCCGTTGAAGGTTTTGGATTGTTTTCCAGAATCTGGTGCTGTTCTTCTGTTTCAAGTCATACACGATTTTTGCTCAGAGTTCCTCGTTCATTTGCCTTTTCTTTTCCCATATCATCTTTTTTTGCTGAGCCTTTAGGGTTTGCAACTCCTTTTGCAGGGCCTCATTGTTCGATTGTTTGCGGAGCTGCCTTAGGGTTTGGTTTATTTTCTGTTTTAGGTTTTTTATCTCGGGTGTGGTTACCTTTCGTAACGTGTTGCAAGATATGTTCCCTTTGTGGGTTTTTTGCTCTGTGGTGTATGTTGTTCTGAGTTCCATTACGAATTCTTACCAAGCCCCTAATGGGTTCTTCGGCAGGCTTGTTTTCCGATGGATAATTTTTTTTGCGTTGATTGTTAGTTCTTCTACTTTATTGGTCTTGCACCTTACCCGTCTAAAGTTGGAGGTGTACTCTGTGCCGACGCTTTCTCTTGCTTCCATATTGTTCCCACTAGTGATGCTTAGTTTCACTTCTTGTGATAAGTGGTCACTTTGACCGTTTTCTCCAACCTTGAACGAACTTATAATATCAAACAGTGGAAGTGTTGCAAGGGTGAAGTCGAGGTGAGAGGAAGTGGTTGAGGAGAAATATGTTAATGCTGGCGGTGTATCCTCTTTAAATCGACCATTGGGGAGGCTGGGGTTTGATTTGCTATTCCCCACGCAATGTTAAGGTCCTGTGTTATTTTGTCTTCTGATTTCTTTCCAAAGAGGTGAAAATTGAAGTCGCCTGCCAGAAATAAGTTCTCCATTTCCCTTTCTTCCATGAGTCTTACCAGTTCGCTAACCAGTTCTCTTGCCCCTTGGGGTGTATGTATGTGTTTATTATATATAGTGGGCAAGCCACCTGGTTGTTTAGGATTGTTATTGCTATTGCCTGTATAGCACTTGGGGGAGTGATTTTTACCTTAATCACTTCCATTTTTCCTATTGTTAGTATTAAGGCGAGTGACGCCAGGCCTCCTGAGCTGTGACTGAATGATGAACCTCTAGTAACTGGATGGGTTTGAGTTGTGTATCCTTGTAAGGGTAGCTCTTTCTCTTCCCAGGTTTCTTGGAGTAAAATCAAATCGAATGATTTTAAGTAGTTTGATGTTTCAGGGTCTTCCAGTTTACTTGTCAGACCGTTTATGTTCCAGATGCATATTTTAATGTTTGAGGTGTCAACTTGTGTGGAAGTCTCGACTGGTACCCTTTGTCACTTTGTATCTCCTGTGGTTATTGTCTGCCGTATGTTTGCCCAGTTCAAATCAGGTTGCTGGGTTGTTGAGTGTTTTAAGTGTAAAAAATTGCAGTTGGGTCCTGTGGAGTAACTACGTGCTCCTTTTAAAATTGATTTGACTATTTGTGAGCGATCATTTTTACTTACTTCTAGGAGCGGGGTGGGGTAAGCTGGTTTTTTTCCTGGTTCCAGCTTTATCCCCCATTGAGAGAATCTGAGCGTTTCCCCCATGATTTGGTCTGCTAGATCATTTGTTTTCCTTGTTGTCTTTTTTCGTTTCATGTCCTTGTTGGTCTGGTGAAGAATGAAATCCAATTGTGAGCAAGTCTGTTGTATTAATGTGTTTTAGGTTTTCAATTGAGTGGATGAGTCTTAGTATGTTACCCCTGTTTAGAGTGTCCACTATTCCTCTGGATTTGAATTCTGGGATAAATAGAATAATGTCTGTCTCTTTTATTCCAGAGATCGGTATTTGCTGATGTGTGGTTAACTCGTATTGTTTAACCCCATGTGGGGGCTGAATTTTATTTGCTGTGTCGTAGTTTACTGTGCTGGCTCCGTGGTGATCCTCTTTTACCTGTTCAACGGCCGGCTTGTTCGTACTTTGTGTGCTTACCATCATCTGTTGTTCCTCGTGGTAATTTCCTTGCGATAATTAACACTGTTTGTGGATGGGTCGGTGTTTATTTCTTCTGTGATGATATGGACGGACTCCTCTGGGGCCTGCTCTGTGACCTGTGTTCCAGTTTGTTTTTTTACTATTGGCAGATTTTCTGCCATACTCCTTTCTTTGCTCCGTGTACCATTTGCCGGTTCGGGTATGTTACATAGTTGCTTGTGTGTAGCTGGGACGATGCCCTTCAGCTCTATCCGTTTGCTTGTTTTCTCTTTTGATGGTGTCGATGTTGGGGGTCTCTACTGTTTTTAAGGTCCTTGTGTCAGTTGATTTATTGTCTGGGGGTGATGACTTTTTATCTTCGATGTAATTCATGGTTTCTCCTATTTGCTCTTTATCCCGAGGTGCTGTCATTCGCTGGTTCTCGTCAGTGTAACCTACTCCTATTGTCTTTCTGTTCCTACCCTTCCTTTTTTGTTTGCGGCGGGCTCGTGCATTCGTAGATATCTCTGCTCCGGCCCTTTCATTGGTTGAGATGTTCAAAATGGACACTTCTGGTGTGTGTTTGGATTTTGGAGATGAGTCCCTTCCTTGATGGCGGTGTGCTGATCGTTGCCGGCTCCTGATGGTTTTTCGCTGAGGCCTGTACTTCCGGACCTGACCTCCGTAATGAGGTGTGTTATTGAGTTTAGTTTTAAATCCGCCAGGAGGTTCCCTAGCTTAGTCGGTAGTGTAGATAGCTTAACGATTATTGGGGAACAGGTGCAATCAGTTCTTACTGTTTGAGATAGTTTTGCTGCTCTTGTCCTCTTTTTATGAGGCCATTAAGATCCGCAAGCTTTCTTTCTATCCCGGAAGTAGCTTCTGCTAGCATTTTGAGGATGGTCAGCTGCATGTCTAGTTTGTCAGATTGATACTGCAGTGCTGTTGCCGACAGCTGGATTGTATTTAGTAAGGTTACTCAAAATGTGTTGGTGGGTCCTCTACTCCCTCTATGTGCAGATTGGTAAGCTCTTCAGTGGATCTATTGAAGGTGGGTTTTACGTTGTATGATGCTACTAGCTCCTCCCATTCTTGTGACACCAAAAAGGTCATATCGCTATCTGTGGTGCACGAGTCCTCGTATAGCGAGTGTGGAGGGAGATTTCCAGGGTCAATGCTCCTTTGCTGTTTCTCAGCTGTTGGAGTATCACCTTGTATTGTCAGTTGCTTGTGTGAAGAACTATTTTTTGCGTGAGATGTTTTATCGCTCCATCATTTTGCTCAATGAATTCTGGTGGGGTGGGGAAATATGGGTGGAGGATAACTGACCACTTGAGTCTTTGGGTCTCTGGTGCTCTAGGAGACCTTCTGGTTCTGCTGCCCTTTCGCTCTCGTAATCCTTCTCGGTCACGGGCACGAGCCCCCTGAGGTTTATTTCCTGGTCCCTAAGTATTTTGGCAAATTGTTTTGGCCGCTGACCCCCTCGGTTGCTTCAATGGTATCATCAACTTGCCCCCATTGAGCTCCATCCCCCATTGTACTTCTCAAGTGGGTTGTGGTCTCCATGTGACTTTTGACCGTGTGTATTTCTACAGCTGTATATGTTGTTGTTCCTGATGTTTGGGGTAAAGGACGTTCTGCTCCGGCAGGTAGCAGTGGGGATTGTAGACCCTTTATGGTGTTGTTGTTTGAGTAGATTGCTTTGCCTGGGTCTTTTAGAAAAGTACATTTCGTATAGATTTTTGGCTGGTAGAAACGTATGATCTTCCTTGGAGGTTGTCCTTCTATATTTACAAGTTCGTCCCGATTTTTTCTTTTGTCGCTCTTGGGTATTATGTTTGACTGATTTACGCTTTTTAGCTCTGTTATGGATGATGGACTGTTTTCTTTGTTAGCTATCAGACCTTCGATTAAGCAGGATTTTGTGTCTATGGTGTTCCCCTTGCTGGTGTTTTCGCTGTCCTTGATGTTGATTTCTCTGGAGTTGTCATTTTCTAGAGCCACTTTACATCGGTGGTTTTCACGTGCAACTTCCTTTCTTTTCCGTTCGGGTGATGGCCTTGTAATAGATCTTCGTACTCTTCCGGACCTCATGACGGTCCAGAGGAGAGGGGGTTAAAGGAGGTTGGTGCCAAGGCAATGATGAGTTGGTGTGATGATAATGGGCTGTAACAAGTTGGTTTGGTGAGGTTGGGGTTCCTCCTTGATTCTGCTCTCGCCCCTCTCTGGCAGGGCAAGGCAAGGTAAGGCAAGGCAGGGCAGGCAAGGCAGAGCAAGGCCGTGCCTGTTTTGTTTGCCTGACCTAGTTGCCTCTGTGCATCTGTGGATTTCTCTTGTCACTGCTAGTCTATGGTCGCACTTGCTGTCGCCACCTTGTGCCTCTCTTAGTAGCGAACTGCTAAGGTCAGGGAGTCGGGCCGGCGCAGCGTAGGGAGAAACCTGTGTGCAGCTCCTGCTGTGTTAAATGCCAACAAGGTGGCATAGAAGGTCAGGTAGATTGAGTGCTGCCTCTGGGGGAGAGCAGGGGAGGAGGCAGCCGGGTGGGGCTGAAGGTGGAGAGTCGAGCTAATCCCGGTATTGCAGCTTACTTGGGCGGCCAGCGGCCGGCTCCCAGCCGCTCCCAGCTGCTCACAACTCTTTGTCCCCTCCGCTCCCCACACCACACTCCTTGCAGTGAGGAAATATGCGAGTGTTTGGCTCCTGCTGCGCCGCTGCTGCACAGAAAATCCAAAATCTGAAACCCTTACCGCTGCTGCTGATGAAAGGGGCCCGCACCCTGGCTCACCGGTTTGCGGCTGATGTGCGGCAGTGGATTGGCGGCGGGTCGGAAGCTACGGCGGCTTCAGTGGCAGCTTCTGCGACCTCGGCTTGGCGGGTTTTCCTGGCCGGATTACAGCCGTTCAGTCGTTCAGCCGTTCAGCCACTCACCGTTCGCCGTGGTTCACAGGCCTCTCCTCACACCTCGCGCCTTGCTGCTACTGCAAGACATGGACTGGAGTCGACCTCTGAGTTGTGCACAGGGTACCATTTACTAGGGACTTGGAAGTACATTAAATCTGCCAAATAGGTGTAGCTCAATGGTACCACGGTTGAGAGAGAGAGCACAAGCACTTTAGCACTGGTTAGTATGGTAACGTGCACAGAGTCCTAAACCCAACAGAAAACAAATTAGCAAAATAGGAGTGGTGAAAGCAAAATATTTGGGGGTATACCATGCCAACAATGTCAGATCTAACACCCTGGCAGTAAAAAAACTTGATTATGGCAATACAGTTGCAAAGCTGGCCCTCCCATACAAAAACACTTGGCTACTTTATAACAACTTGCAATGGTTAACCTCAGTTTGGGAGTAGCTAGAAAAATAGTTCAGGCACTCATTGTATTAGTAATTTAAAATCCAAATTAATAGTCAAGGTGGACTCTAAAGTAATATTTGGAAATTGACACTTTTAGAAAGTTGTCATTTTCCTGCTTAAGACATTATGGACCTGTCTGCCAGTGTCACTTACTCGTGATAGCTCCTCTGTGTTGAGATGTGGAGTGCCCAGTCTCCTCCCAAGCCTCATATGATGCCTACTCTGTCATTGACAGATGTAGGGCACACCTTAGCCTGCCTCTCCATTGTCTTGCTAGTCAGCTTAGCTCCAAACCCAGTGAGAGGGGTAGAGCTGCCCCAGATTTGGTTTGAAGCTACCACAAGGGAGGGTTTGCTCATTATCATAGCCACAACTCTAGATGGGAATAGGGATCCCTGGACAGGGGAAAGAAGGTTCTGCCATGGTGGGGTTGGACAGAGAGGGGCAATGTGGAATAGTTTATAGTAAAACACACAGGAAGTGCTGCAAAAGTATGTAGGGTCACCCCTGGGAAATTTCACATCATTGGCTGGGCAATGGGCAGGAGTTTCCCCCACCACAGACTGGCACTGTGCATAAATGCGGCACCCAATACCCTCCTCAGATCTCTTCTGGGCCTGTGGAAGAACAGAGGAGGACTGAATCTGCAGTCTGTGACCTGAGAAGAACCTTGAAGAATGGAAATATTAACCCTTTTGATCCAGGATAAAGAAAAGAAGTGGACTCCAATGGTCATACGGGTCACCTTCTATTTGGGCTACAGGGACAAACAAGCTCCACAAAGCCTTTTCCTGCATTCTCAGATGACCAGTTCAAACTGGGCATGGCTAGAACCTTGCTACAGGCCTCTGCTAGAGAGACTCCTGACCCCAAGTGCTGTACTCAAGGTCCTGGAGCCTTGGTTAATGTCAAAGTGTCCTCCAGCTTAAGTTTCTTGAAACATGGGGTTTAGAATCTTTTTGCCAGCTTTATACTCTGGGAACCGACGGGGAACCAGGACCAATCTGCCAAGCCAATCTGAAGAATGCTCATCATCGCTGTGAAAAAGATTCAGGTTACTCCTGTGTTTTCTCATCAATACTGTTTGAGTACTGCTGAACAATAAATCACACATTGCCTCTAGGGTAACCCTAACTGCTTTGTACCAAGCTATCAGAGTGTTAAGCACAGGTGTATTTAGTGACTTTTGTGGTTCACCCTGACAAGGTTTGTGATTATTATTTGAGGTGGGTTCTCACTTCCCTCAACATATACTCCAATCTTCTATAGTCAGCCTGATCAACAATACCCACTTTTATTGACAATGTGGGCCTGAATCATCAAGGTAAACGTTTGTGTTAGTTTACTACTTTTCAGTATTCACAATGTACGTGCAGAATTGTGCTACTCTGCAATCCCTATACTTACGTGTATGGAGTTCTCCCCCCCAATCGCAGAGACTTCAGTTGTGGAGAACTCCGCACACATAAGTATAGGGAGTGCGGAATCATAAAACTACACACATAGTCTGTGAATACCGAAAAAAGTAAAGTAACACAAAAGTGTATGTTTACCTTTGTGAATCAGGCCCATTATGTTATGGAATATAGAGTGCTTATTAGAAAAGGGGTGTGTGGGGGAGGGAAAAAAGAGACTTTGAAGGAGAAGGACAGATTGTTTGGCCATCTCATGTCAAGAGCAGATCCATGCACAGCAACAGGGCTATGATAAGATGTGCTTCCAAAAGCTAAGGATTTGGTAGCCTACCACTTCAGCCAGGGTGAAGTAAAGAAAATATTGATTCACAGAAAGAGGACAGTGTGCTCTAAGAGCTACCACTTTACTGTCTTTGGCATGGGAAAGTTGCAATAAAGTAGGATAACTGAAGACGGGGGCATGTAAGCTAACAGTGACTGTGACAACACTATTCCATGCACAATACTATTCATAAGATATTCTATGGAGTTAAACACCCACAATTCCCTAGCAGAGGAGCAAGTAATTAAATGACTAACAGGAAGAGGAGGAAGAGTAAAAAAATTGAGAAGGGGGAAGTGACCTAAACTCACCACCCAATATGCCAGCACTGACGTCACTGCCATACCAGTAGGACATTCAACCAACATCCTAACAGCATGTGACATCAAAATAGAGGGCAAGAGGAAATCCCAGGATGTAGCCTAAACAGGGCAAAATGCCAAATAGAGCTTTGCGCCCAGAAGAATTTTTTAGTTTTTTTCGTAAAAATATAAAGAAAGAGTAAAGTGCAGAAGAAATGGGAGGATAGTGAAATTCATCCCATCTTTGTTAAAGAGATGGCAATAAATTCAAATCTACCATTAAAGAATTGAGAGTGGGAAAACAGGATTATTTTATTTCGGATAGTGACTGAGATGTCTGATTTTTCTTTCTATTTTGAAGTGACCAGGGTGATATGAAAAATCCAAGGTGTGCATTTGTGGGAGAATATGTGGGTATCCTGCACTATTGAATATCGAGTCCTAGAATATTGTGGCATATTAATATCGTGGACACAATATATCGAGGGACAAAATATCAAAAATGAACGGCATGTAGAAAAGAATAGATTTACTATTCTCAGCTCCTCATCTATGTACCTTGATGATGTATATATCTTCAAAATACACAGATGTGGAGTTAGGCATAGAAAATCTATATATTCGTAATTTCGATATTAGTGTTGCACGATATTCGGTAGCTGATATTCAGGGACACACCACCCGACATTGAAACCAATCTTTATACTATAGATCTTATTTTATGCTGTTTTGCAGCTGCACAAAGTTGACTTCAGTCCTTTTTCAAATCATAAGTTAACATCCTCAAATTAATTGAGTAAACACATGGCATTCACAAGTTAAATGTATCTGTGAGAATGATGAGCTGATTGTTAGTAATTTTAAACTTTTAGCATAAGTGTGACTATACTGATATTATGATATTATTTTATTTACTTTCTAAAGTGACCGAATAATGCCACTGAGACACCATTGTAATTCACAGGAGATGCATGGAGTGTGCCACTGAGCGCCTCATTATGAGTTCGCCAGATTTTGGTGCAGGAATCTCTGATTACAGGCAGTTCCCCTGCAATAAAATCTGGCAATTGTGAGTTTTGCCCCAGAATGGGGAATAACTATTGTTGTACTGTGATCCTTAATCATTATTGAGGCATTTGTTGTACTGTGATTCTTAATCATTGTTGAGGCATTGTAAGCATTCTCGCAGGCAGCTTGTGCACGTGCGTGAGTGTTCCTTTCCCTGACTTACTCACACAGAGAGAATTCCGCTCTTGTCAGAATGCCCATGACCATGACATTCCGTTTATCTTCAAAACTGGCATCAGCATGCAGACAACTTTGTTCTGCGTGCGGATGTATGTTGTCTTTCAAATCTCACTGAGCTTTATTGATACTGTTCAGACTCGCAGTTGAGTCAGTTGACTGTGGATCTTCTTGCTGCCAGACCTGTTGCTGTGGGGTCCTTGTATTTGTACTTAAAAATAAATACTTAAATACTTTTAAAACCCAGGATTGCCTGTCTCCTTTTTCCTGCTGGATGTATCTTCTCTCCTGGAAATCCAATACCACATTTTGGCGATAATTTGGACTGAAAACACACGTTTGGAGCCCACAGAGCTATTTCTCAGCCCCTCCTTGCTGAAGATATTAACCTTTTTTTCAGTTTACTGTCTGGTTAACCCTGGAATTATTTTGGATATTTCAACTTCGTGAATTAAAATGATTTCCCACAAAGAGCTTCATCTTCAAACTGTTAGATTACAAATCTACACAAGAGCTCCTGCAGTGTACAAGTTGCTGCTTTGCTCTGATTGTGTAGCACCTTTACTGGTTGTCTTCAATGGTGACAGGCACACCCAGTAAGTACTTTCATTATATTACTTCTTTTAACTTTGGGGAACCCATGGCTGATGCTAATACGGCACTTAATTCATTGGCTCACTTGCCTTCCTTTCTGGAACGTTTGTCTTTCTCCTTTTTCCTGCTGGATGTGCCTTCTCTCCTGGAAATCCCTTACCACAACTATCCAGACCCGGGAGCACCATGTTTCAATGATTCTGGTGACGTTTTCTTCCTGCTCAGAGTAGGCTTAAGCTGTCAGTGGCGGGGCACGACACACATGCAGTTGGTCAGAAGACCGTAGTCTGCTCCTTTCTCAGTTCTTCAGTGGATAGTCTAGGGCATAGCTGTGGCCCGGTCTGCAGGCCCTGCACCTGTAGTCGTTTCACCAGGTGCGGCTCTCCAGCTGGCGGAACAGGGCCCAATGCCTTCAGACCCAGAATTATCAGATGGAAACACTTGAGAAGCCTGGGAGCCAGGGCAGGAGTAGATAGATGCCAGACCTAACTTTGTGATTCTGTAAGGTGGCTCCTCCCTCTTTTTAGTCTCCCAGTTGAGTGTGGGAGGCACAAAGGGTTCAGTTTATATTTTCGCTTTTTCACCATTACAGGTGAAGTAAGTCCTTTCCCTATAAGTGCGTATCAGATGCACTGCTCTTTTGCTAACGAGCCAGCCACTAATAGTGTTGTTTACAGTTCTAGAAACATCATTTTAAAGGAAGTGGGACCAGACACAGATGGCCTTCTAAACATTCACTCATGCGTTGCATCATTGATGGTGTTCTCTTTCAGAACAAGCATATTGGTTGTTCCAGGATTCACCCCATATGAGTCCTGTACAATCCATGTATCCACTGTGTGAATGTGTGCAGCCTTGTCTGTGCCATTCACATGTCATGAGAAAGACCCCAGCTTTTTCACTGTTTCGAGGGCAGTCATGTGAGATGTAAGGTCTTATAGTGTGTTGTGCTTCATCCTTGCGCTGCACTCTGGCGCGAGGATGTCTCACGAGGTTGATGTATTGTTTGAATGATGTTCCATGATCGGACGCTACTCGATGCGTTCCAGGGTCCTGACAACGTTAAGTCAGTTGTCTGGAGTCCTGGTGCGCAGCGGGAGCGTCTGGTTGTGGGTGCTTGAAGAAATTGGAGTAAACGTCAAGTTCACAGCTTAAAGAAGTCTCCGAATCTCATTACATAACATTGGCAACGAGTGGACGAAGAATCCACCCTAGCACCCACCAGCCAAGCTGTACTCACTGCGCCACCTCCTGATTCACTCTCGCTTCTGCCTTGCTGGCCTCATCCCGCTTCCTCGAGTTTCTACCCTCGACTTGAATTTGGGTTCGACTCATCCCCTTCGCCGTTCTGTGCTGATTTGGCCTTTCGCGGATCTCACGATGCCGTCAGCTGCCCTCTGCTGGTTGTCATAACCACGGGACCACACATCGCTACACGGATTGGAGCGTCGAGGGAACATCACCGCACAAGCGTCGAGCTGCCATTTTGAATACTCCCAGTCACTTAGCAACGAGGGTACACACTTCCACCGGAGCACGAAGACACGCATTTCTACGCGACTTCGTTCCTTCGCACCTCTATGAAGGTAGGATCTAGCCTGCATTCTTCTGCAGTGACAGGCACACCTTAAACATTAGATTTTAAAGGAATTCTTACCAGGACACTCTATTCAGTTTGTACAATCTAACGGTGACAGGCACACCTTTCACCTTAATTTTATTTTTAAGCCTGCACCTTTCATATTTCTGGATCAATATTCATCAACAATTTACACTTATTTATTTGTTTATTCTCACATTTTACTGCGTTGGCATTCATAAAAAGTGTTATTTTCGAATTTTAATGCTGTGTTAACTTTTTAAGGTTAAAGATATACAATACTTTGTCTTTCTTCCATGGCGTCTTCACAACAGTTTGCGCAACCTCCTCCCTTTTTACAGAATCCTGGAAAACCAAGCATTCCATGGCGTCAGTGGGTAAAGGCATTTGAAAACCATATTGTTGCTATTGATGCTGTCAAGTTTTCTCCTGTACGCAAAGTTGCAATTTTGTATGGTTGCCTAGGTGTTGCAGCACAACATGTATTTGAGAATGTACCCAAATTTCCAACTCCGTCTGGAGAGGCTGGTGATACAGATCATTGGAATTCTTATAATGAGGCTTTATCTTGTCTCCCAAATCATTATGATGGAGAGCCAAACATAATGCTAGAAAGACACAATTTCTTTAGGAGAAAACAACGTGAAGATGAGACAGTTGAAGAATATATTGCACAATTGAGAGTGTTAGCTTCAACTTGCGAATTTGAAGCAAATCCAGACATTTACATACGTGATCAATTTGTCTTTGCTTGCCACTCAATGAAGATTCAAGAACGCTTATTGAGTTTAAAACGCCATTTCAAGATGTTACCAATTCAATTAATGCTGTTAGCTCTAACAAACCTTTTAAACAAGTGTTTAGGAAAACTAATACTGTTTGTTATAGATGTGGATCTAAATCACACCTGGGAAATAATCCCATGTGTCCCGCCATTGGAAAGAGATGTGTATAATGTAAGAAAATAGGTCATTTTCAGACTTCATGTAGATCTGCTAAAAGACCTACTGGTATCAATAGCATTGAATACTCAGGAACTGTTGATGATTGTATAGATAATTTCCAGGATATGGTTTTTTCAATTGAGTGTAACTCTATTTCTACCCCACATTTTGTAAAAGGTCCTTTAGGTACGGCATTCTTTGGTGACATAGAGATTTCTATCATGGCTGATTCTGGGTCCCCAATTACTATATTGTCAGATGTTATATTTTTAGAAAAATGGCAAGGATCAGTATCCTTATTTCAAACGGACGTCAATCCAAAAGCATTTGGAGAGTTTGACATTGACATGCTGGGCTACTTTAATTCTAGGTTAGAATGTTTTGGAAGGTCCATTTTCACAAAAGTATATGTTACAGTCAAAGGACGCAACATCATTGGGTGGCAAGACCTCGCAAAAATGGGTCTTTATTTAATTCCAGGTTCCGAAAACCCAATCGCCCTTGGTGAACCCCCACAAAGTTATCCGCCCGCTGGTCTTAGAAATGCTCCACATCCCACAACTGACTGTTTAAGTCTCACTACCCACACTTCTGACACTAGAAAAATTTTGGATAAATTTCCCAATCTATTTTCAGATAAGTTGGGAACTGTTAAAGGTTTTCAACACCAAATCAGACTCAAGCCACAAGCTCAACCTGTCATTCACAAGGTGCGTCCTGTCCCCCTTAGTGCGAAGGATGAACTCAAGTCAGTTCTTAATTCCCTGTGTAATGATGGCGTTGTTGCCCCTTCTGACTCATTGGAGTGGGTTTCTCCCATTGTTATCGTCCGGAAAAAATCTGGAGAGGTCAGGTTATGTGCGGACTTGCGTACATTAAATAGGAACATTTTGATTGACCGCCACCCTTTCCCCAAAATTCATGAACTTCTTGCCAACTTGGGGGGAGCAAAACATTTTTCAATCATTGACTTGCGCTCAGCCTACCATCAGGTACCATTAACGAAGGATTCACAAGAATTCACCATGTTTATCACACCTTTTGGGGTTTTCAAGTACCTCAAACTTCCTTTTGGCCTGGCCTCCGTGGCCAGTGTTTTTCAAAAGATCATGGACAACATTTTTCAGAACATGCCCGGAGTCCAGGCCTACCAAGATTACATTTTGGTCTTTTCAGATAGATGGGAATCACATTTGTCAAAGTTATCTTCAGTCTTATCCAAATTAGATGAGGCGGGTATGACTATCAGAGCTGACAAGTGTAAATTTGGCACACAATCGTTGGATTATTTGGGTCATACCTTGTCCCCGGAAGGCATTAAACCCAAAGTATCTCTTATCAAAGCCATCAGTCATGCTACCCCTCCAAAACACAAAGATTCACTTCGATCCTTCTTGGGCCTAGCCGAATACTATGCCCGTTTGGCCAAGGATATGCTCAAACAGTTGAGCCATTACGTGCCCTTTTACGAAAAGGCTCCAAGTTTGACTGGTCTGAAGAAATTGCGTCTTCATTTGATCTAGTCAAAAAACTCATAATTGAAGCGCCGGCTCTACATCTCTTTCATGACTCCTCTAGATGTTTCATAATGGTTGATGCCAGTCTCACGGGTTTGGGGGCTGTCTTGGGTCAATGGGCATCAGGAAAGGAGCACACCATAGCTTTTTCGTCCAGAATGCTCAAACCTTCCAAAACACATTATAGCACCATTGAACGCGAGTCACTCGCATGCGTTTGGGCTATCGATAAATTCAAAAATTACATTTGGGGACGCGAGTTTGATTTATTCACGGATCATAAACCACTCACGCAATTGCTCAATGGTGATGGGCCTGGAAAAGCCTCAGCCAGATTGGTCAGACTTCTGTCCAAGTTACATGAATTTCATTTATCTATTAAACACATTTCAGGGGGAAAAAAATTCAGGGCGGATTGCCTTTCGCGCATGGCGTTTCAGGATCCTTGTGAAGTTGAGGCTATTGAGGACATTGAATGTGTTGTTGCTGCTCTTGATGCAACCAAATTATGCCCCTGCATTTCTGAACAGTCCTGGTTTGAAGCTCATAATCAAGATGAACATTTAGTAACTGAATATATTGTCACGGGTTGGCCAGAAAATAGGAAACTTTCTAGTGAGTTGAGAGCATTTGCCATGGTTGCATCAGAATTATCTTTGGTTAATGGTTTAGTAATGAGACATGATTCCTTTGTACCTCCCTCCAATCGCAGAAATGATATCATTCAATTTGCACACCATGGTCATCTTGGAATTTCAAAGACTTCACAACTTATTAAGTCTCACTATTGGTGGCCATCTCTTGAATCTCAGGTCAAGTTTCACATTGACTCGTGCCCTGAGTGTCTGTTATCTGGCAAAAAGTGGAAAGTCATGAACACGCCCTTACATCCTGTTCCTTTTCCCGATAAACCTTGGGAGAAAGTCGGGCTAGACTTCTCTGGCCCTTATGATGTTCTTCCCCATGACCTAAAATATCTCCTTTTGCTGATTGACTATCATTCCAAGTGGGTTTACCATATGTTCTGTGATTCAGCCAATTCCACTAATGCTGTTAAGTTTCTAAAAAAAATATTTTTGGTAGAAGGTTCACCTTCTGTCATGGTTACGGACCAATGGCACTCATTTCATTTCTGAGAAATTTAGTTCATTCTTGGCTGAACGAGATGTTAAACATTTTAAAGTTGCTCTATATTCACAGACCTTATTAGAAAGAGCAAACAGATTAGTTAAAGATGTCATTCAAGCGGCCATTTCTTCTCATCAAGATGTACAAGATTTTCTTGACGCTAAGTTGTGGTCTTATAACATTTCTCCACATTGCACCACAGGTGTTTCTCCGTTTTCACTATTAAGGAACAGGACTGCTCACACCAGTTTATGTCCCAATTGGTTACTTAGTAAGAACAACAAGAGGAGTGGTGGAAATCAAGAATTGGCTTCCAAAGTTTTAAAAACACAAGATCTGATGAAGTTGGTGTTTGATTCTAAAACAAAATTTGATTTACTTGAATTAAAAATTGGCGATTGGGTTCTCATCAAAAATCCTAAAAAACGTAACCAAGGGTTTGTCAAAATTTTCCCCTCCAGTACAGGTCACCGGTGTCAACAGAGGTTCAGCCTTACTTGGTTTCAAAGGATGGTGGAACAAAAGATCTTTAGTACATCTTTCTGTCTCACAGGCTCGCTCCTTACTTAATTTAACCAAAAAAGGAGTTTGAAAATTGTGACTGGTCTTTTTGGTTAAAAACCCCAACATCTGAATTTGCAAGTTCTTCCACATCCTGTATCCCAATTACACATTCCACATCATGTACTTTAGGTACACGTTCCAACTTGTCTGGTTCATCCACTTCTGACACTAATGTGGTTAATGCTGACACCTATTCTTTACCACCAGAATTAGGCATTCGCAATAGAAAATTACCTGCCAAATTGAATGATTACGTGTTATCATGATTTGATACGTCATTTCATGTTATTGCTTTTTTTTTGTTTTACTTCCTGCATTATTTCTTGTTACATTTTTATTTGTCCTTATCTCCTTAAGTTGTTGCTTTTCTTCCTTGTGAAGAGGGAGAAGTTATAGTGTGTTGTGCTTCATCCTCGCGCTGCACTCTGGCGCGAGGATGTCTCATGAGGTTGATGTATTGTTTGAATGATGTTCCGTGATCGGACGCTACTCGATGCGTTCCAGGGTCCTGACAACGTTAAGTCAGTTGTCTGGAGTCCTGGTGCGCAGCGGGAGCGTCTGGTTGTGGGTGCTTGAAGAAATTGGAATAAACGTCAAGTTCACAGCTTAAAGAAATCTCTGAATCTCATTACATAACAGGTCTCTAAGATACGTCGAAGATGTGTGTTCCTTAGCATCATTGCATAATATGCAGAATGGATGCTCGAATTTGTCCACCGATATGTGTCACTATTTTTGCACTGATATTCGTCGCATTTTCTATTTGAAAACATCTGCTTTGAGCACTTTTGTGTACACGTGTTATGTCTTGTGCAATTTAAGTCACTAAAAATGAATTCATGGAGCTCAGAAAATGTCCATTGTTGATTTGACTGCATTCATTATCGCTTGGCCATAGGGATATGATTTGTTACGGTCGTTTTAATCTCACTCGGGTGATGATTTCAGCAAATGTTTGTTATGACAACACATCAATGTATTGGGGAGTGGTGCAGTATTACAGACTGGGTGGGGCAAGTACAGGGAGGCGTCATCATTGATTATATGTCCTGTTAAATGTATGCCCTGATGGTATTGCTTGTCTTCACATCAAATCTATACAGTGAAGTTATCTAGTGGCCCTCCGTTTTCAGTGATGACAAGTTAGCACGACGCATCCTCTGCTAATGTGCCCTCTTTCTTTGTGTCTGCGGTCGGCCTACTGTTGGCTGGTATGTAGAAGTGGGCGTGGTATTTACTGCAGGGCTCAGATTTGGTTAGCCCTGTGCAGATCACACGTTGAGCCATTCCAGAAGGGCAAAACAATTGGTTACATTTGTGCTGCCTGATGGACTTATGGCGTGTTTTGACCTAGAAGGTCTTGTACACATGTGACATATCTATACATATGAGCACTAAGCATGGGCGAAATATGTATTACTTTGGAGTAATTTCAGTAATTCGGTGATACCTCTACTATAGAAACCATCACTGAACACACACGTAATGGCTAATTTTTGTCCTATATTATTACTTCCAATGATGGGGAAAAAGCTGTGGTCAAGAAGCAACTGGGGGCTTTCTTGGAAGATGACAAATTTTTTCACTCTCCTCAGTCAGGGTGCAGAAAGGGTATTAGCACCGAAGCTGCCCTTGCTTGGGCAAAGAATGACATTTGTTCCATTTTGGATATGGACAATGCAGCTGCCCTCATACTCCTTGACCTGTCAGCCGCCTTTAATACCAACTCATACACTATTTTGCCAAACAGGATGGCAGGTCGTGGGGTTGCGGGTACCTTGTAAAAATGGTTCTCAACTTTTCTGCAGGGTGGCACGCAGACTGAACATTTGGGTAACTACAGTTAGGCCTATTGTAGTAGAAGTCCCACAGGGCTCTGCAGTGAGTCCCACTTTATTCAACCTGTATGTCACTCGTCTGGCCTAATTGAGTGAGGTCTATGGCTATAGTCTCTTCGGCCACGCTTGAGCGGTTATCTGGTTATCTCTTCTGAGTGTGTTACTCACATATCCAATTGGATGAGAGGAAATCGACTTACCTTGAAATGCGATAAAACTGAAGTGATTAACTTGGGCCCTCCTCCCATCCCAGTAGAGCGGGCCAACAATCTGGGAATTGTTTTCGACTCCAGGGAGCATTTTTATAAGGTGGTTGTACCACTGGAACATCACTTTTAGAGGCGTTCCTGTGGCGCAAAGCCATGCACCATATTTGCAGATTGGAGTTAAGCCACTTTTTGTGGCTTAACGCCACTTTATAAATATGGTACCCTTTCATGCAGTTATCTGCGTGAAAGAGGCGTGCAATGGGTGTTGCTGTGGGCGTTCCACAGCAACACCCATAGCTTTTTGAAGCTGCCCCAGATTTACAAGGGTCTGTAAATGAGGAAGTGCCAAAAACTAAGAGCATGTAATAGCAGGCATTAGAATGGCGCAATGAGGAGAAATACCTTTATTTCTCCTCATTTTTGCTTTTACAATTAAAGAGCAAAACACCTTTATTGATTGTTTATGTGCAGGACGGAATACCTTCCTGCAACACAGGCACCCTTGCACTTTGGCGCAAGGGTGTCTGTGTTGGCCCTAGGCAGCTATTTTTAGCGCCAGGGCTAGGGAAAACACAGCGGTGCGCCGCATTGTTGTAAATAAGATGCATCCCTGCATTTTGGAAATGGCAGAGCGCGGCGCTGCAAAATTTGCCGCAAAGCCGCCCTCCACCATTGCCTCATAAATAACCCCCACAGTTCTCTTTTCTTTCACACATGATGACCAAGATGGTAACCACCTGCACGCTACTGTTGAGAGTTATTCGCAAAATATTTCCACTGCTTCCAGCGACCTCTTAAACAACTAGGGTTTGTACTTTAATTCTTTCACAACTTAGCTATGGGAACTCTCTATTCTTAGGACTCCCTAAATACTCCATCAGAAACTTGAGTTTGTTCTAAATCCTGCTGTAAGACTTGTATTAGGCCTCGGGTGTAATATCGCAATCTCAAATCGGCTCCGCAAACTTCATTGGTACCAATGGAAAAGAGATGCTTATTCAAGGGTGTCTACCTTTGTCATGCAGCGCTTTACTGCCTTATGAAAAATATTTATATGAAACAACTATTCCTGGGATATACTCTAACCAGAACCTTGAGATCCTCCTACCAGTTTCAGCTGCCCACCCTCAAACTGAAGCCTATAGCTGGGGGACAGATGTTGTATGGAATCATTCCTAAAGAATGGAATAAAATGTTTTTCCGCATATGTTCCTAACCTAACTTGAGTCAGTTCAGGAAAAATCCCAAAACCTACTGTTTTGATCTTAACATTTAACACAGCAGGGTCTTCTTTTACACTTCTTCTTAGTGTAATGCAGTCTATTTTGAACACCTAGGGCCCGATTCACAGAACAAACTTAAGACAAAATCCTAAACTTAGTACCATTTTGGTATTCACAGAATGCACTTACTACTTCTGGTATTCACAAAATGAACTTACTACTTTTGTGATTCACAGAATAAACTTACTACTTTTGCTATTCACAGAATGAATTTACGACTACTAACTTTACGTCCGCACTCGGGCCGGAAATTCCGACCCGGAGGCGGAGCTTCCGGCCCGGAGGCGGGGCTTCCGGCCTGGAGGCGGAGCTACCGGGCCGGAGGCGGAGCTTCCGGCCCGGAGGTGGGGATTCCGGCCAGTGGCGGAGATTTAGCCATGGCCAAAATCTCCACCTCTGGGCCAGAAACTCCGCCTCCGGCCTGGAAGCCCCGCCTCCGGGCCGGAAGCTCCGCCTCCGGGCCGGAAGCTCCGCCTCCGGGCCGGAATTTCCGGGCCGAGTGCGGACGTAAAGTTAGTAGTCGTAAATCCATTCTGTGAATAGCAAAAGTAGTAAGTTTATTGTGTGAATCGCAAAAGTAGTAAGTTCATTCTGTGAATATCAGAAGTAGTAAGTGCATTCTGTGAATACCAAAATGGTACTAAGTTTAGGATTTTGTCTTAAGTTTGTTCTGTGAATCGGGCCCCTAGACACCTCTTCCTGAGATAAATGATTTTTTGGCTCTTTTAAGAATACTAGACACAGAGGGCCCGATTTTCAGAAGCAATCTGAGACAAAATCCTATACTTACTACTTTTGGTATTCACAGAAGGCATTTAGTAGTAGTAAAGTTAGGATTTTGTCTTAAGTCTGTCTTAAGTCTGTCCTAAATTTGTCTTAAGTTTGTCTTAAGTTTGTCTTAAGTCTGTCTTAAGTCTGTCTTAAGTCTGTCTTAAGTCAAATTTAAGACAAAATCCTAACTTTACTACTCTAAATGCCTTCTGTGAATACCAAAAGTAGTAAGTTTAGGATTTTGTCTCAGATTAGTTCTGTGAATCGGCCCCAGATATCATTTTGCAATACTCTTGTGATGCAAATTTATCGAACATTACGCCATTAGGCCTATTCAAGTAATTCTGAGTAATTTGGGCCAAACTTGTCTACCCAGTATGACAGCAATAGAGAACGATGGGCTGCAGGCTGTTGTATTGCATTTAGCATTCGTTTGTTAGCACAAAATTCATCCTCTGGTCTATTTTGGATGCTTCCCGTGTAATTCCTAGTAATCTTGCTGAATTTTGATGCAACATTGTGTAATTGCTCTACAGCAAATTACATGAGTTAAGCCACCCCCTATTACCATGGTCTCCCTTTCTCTTCACACCACTTTTTTCTACAATTTCTTTGTTAGACATTTACGCTTTTTTACTCTTCATATCTTTCTGAAACACAGTCTGCATAACTCACATCTCATCTCTTCTTCACCACCCTCTTTACAGTCTCTCTTGCACTTACTTTCTTGCATCTCCTACACTTTACTAATCCATCACATACACACCGTGTGCGCACTCACCTGTATGCACTATATGTCCTTTAACCTTTACACTGCCAAAACGGTGACAGCTGTGTACCTCTGTCACACATTTTTGCATGTAATCATAATTGCGATTGACATACCAGACCATTGCTGTGTTCACTCTGCAGAGAGGCCAAGGATTGGATGAACATGTATTTCGAACCCCTTTATGGACCACTGTCAGACACTGTGAGAAATCTGCACTGTGTTCAGCCTGAACTCCACAGTTCTCAATCGCGGTTGGCCCACAATTTTAACCCACACAGCCGTATCGGAGTGACAGTTTTAACACAATGCACTACACAGAGTAATATGTTGCATAAAAAAACGACAGAAACACGTCATTCTGGAAAAAGAAAATATTCTTTGAGAACGCAAGAGTAAGTAAAGAGTGCAATGTAAACAAAGTTGTTCCCAGGTTGAGAGGGCAGTGTCTGTGTTTTCTGACTGCACTGTCGCTGGTGGTGGGGCATAAGGTGGGGGCCAAGCAACCGCGGTCCGTGGAGGGAGTTCGGTGGGGCGGAAAGGCGGGCGGGGGAGGGGCAGGGTGGGGGTACTAAACACCGGAATATGGATAATTGGAGGTAAGTAAACAATTAAATACATAAAACGAATTTCGTAGCATGCGCTGCATGACAAAATGCGATGCAGCGCGCGCTACGAAATTCGTTTTATTTATTTAATTGTTTACTAACCTCCAATTATCCATATTACGGTGTTTAGTACCCCCACCCTGCCCCTCCCCCGCCCCGCCTTTCCGTCCCACGGAACTCCCTCCACGGACCGCGGCTGGGGCCAAGACATTTACAGATAGGGCACCAGCCCCATTAGACCCTCTCCGGAGATGCCACAAATGCTTTCCACTAACTGCATAATGCTGTGTGAGAATAATCAAACAGCATCAAGCATATTGTAAAAAAAAGAAGCTGAACATTATATATCCAGAAAAGGTAACGCTGATATTTTCCAAGTGAAAGACAATTTCAAGTGAACGAAATCAGATGAGATTCTATTTGTGAACTGAAATATTCATCTTCTTTCATTTTTGAAAGGCACTGCTTTTCTGCTTCATATTTTCCTTTAATGAGCTAGCCTCAAACTATCTTTTTATGGTAAGTTTAAATTGGGCTGCTGCAGTGTATGTTGACAAGATTATCAGAAGACAAACTAGGGCTTTCTGGCAAGCTCATTTGAGATCAAACAATGCACAGAAAAAACAGCGTTGAATTTTAAAACTAAAATAGTTTCTCTTTCCTTCCAAACTTTGAATCAAGAGATTGAAAAAACCCGCGTATTCCTCTTCAGTGAAACTGTTTATTTCTTTGAAAACACCGTGGCCATTTTGTATGCATACAAGAAGGTATAACCTGATTCTAAGGGGCCATCAGGGACGAAAAGAAATGTTCTCTTCACACAGACCTGCATCTCTAACAACAACCAACAATATGCATTCTATTGTGATGATTAGCGTGAGGATGTGTGCTTTAGTTTTGAGACATTGTGACATCATGTACTGGACACCCCTTTAAGAATCATCCAGCATATTCTTTTTAAGTGGTTTTAAATTGAGGGATATTTCTTGGTGTTTCCATCGAAGGTTACCTCATCAACACCAGAACTCTAATGAAAAATAAACATGAACTTGTAGAACAAATCAACTCCCATAAATCAGACCTATTATTTGTAACTGAGATATGCTTATTTGACTCTTGCAGACGTGACATCGAGGCCACTGGTCCCATAGCTATAAATTGTAAGAAATTGGGTTATTGGTTGACGGCTGTGAACCCTGGTCAAGCAACAGCCACACACCTTTGAAGGGTGAACACAAAAAGTCATTAAATCAACCTGTGCTTAACCCTGGGTAGCTTGGCACAAAAAGTAAGCCTGAGCAGAGTACGCAGAGTTCTGCTTAGCGGAACTACGTTAGGTGTTAAAAAAAACGCCGCCATGCTACGCGGAGCTCCACAAGCGTCAGAGTGCATTAGATAAATGCTGTTTGCGATGATTTTCAGTGCCAGGTGCTTGTCGGCACTGTGCAATCATCAGGAACGGCAACATGCACAGCACTAGCGGGTGCTGCTTTCTTTCTGCCACTCGAGTAGATTTTTATTATATAGCTTTCTAAACGCAAACGGACAGTTATCTCAATGCGATCAGTTGGGAGCATACGCAACCACTTGCAATGAGAAATTTGATCGCCCGCCTTGAGAATCTCGCTGGGAAGTTCATTTTCTGCGCTTGCCAACTTGATGTTGACGATTGCGAACGAGGAAATATCTCGCCGGGAGGTGGATTTTCCTCTCACGCGCTCGCCAACTTGACGTTGATAAACACGAGCGGGGAAAAAATCTCAGGGCTCAGTTTTTGGCAACTCCGCGAGCTCTGTGTAATGCGGAAGACTCCGCAAACTCCATGAGCAGAGCAGAGTTCACCGCCCAGACTTAAGTCAAAAAGCAGTCAGTCTTGACATAGAGGAGGTGTGTAAAGCAGCACACAAACATTACTAAAGTGAAAACACAACACAAGAAAATCCCCAAACCAATTTAGAAAAATATACAGTACATTTTAAAACATTATTTGATGCCAAAATGACAAAAATCCAATCAGTAGAACTGGAGTAAATAATCTTTAAAGATTTTTGTGAAAATAGCTCCAAAATGCAGAAAATGCCAATGCGAGTATCTGGTTGCACTGGACCGGGTCAAAGCCACAGGCTGACCGCGATAGAACGCAGGTCACCAGGTTAGGCCAGCTGAAGTTTACTTTTTCAAAGTCCGTGGAATTTGTCCCATTTATGTTGGAGGGGGCCACGTGGATCAGGGAGAGCATACTGCGAGGCTGCCACCACAGCATGAAGAGCAGGCCAGGCATCGTGGGTGGCTCTTGCTGAAGGTTTGTGTTAGCGGTCCCGGCAGCTGTCGATGCTGTAGCACGAAGAGTGGGGCTGATAGAGCTTCACACTGAATTGTTGTGGGAACAGTGAGGTCTTGGTGTGAACAGGCCCCTCCGCAGTCGCAAAGAGCCCAAAAGATTCATTTCAACTCACTGAGCAACACCAAGGGTCCAGGACATGAGGGTCACCACGTTGATGTCAGGAACTCACTGCAACAGGGTCCCGCGGCTGGTGCAGGATGTTAGGGAGCCTTTAATGTCCCTGAGGATTAGGAGGCTGGTTGACTAGCCCTTGGAGTCACTCTGGTAGCCCTTGGTTCAAGATGGGGTAGCATCTTTATTCCTTCTTTCCCGGGCAAGAGGGTAACAGGCAGCAGGTTAGCACAGCAGGACAACAGTTCCTTAAGAGTAGCAGTCCAGCAAAGTGTCAGTCCTTTAAGCAGCAACACAGTCCTTCCTGGCAGAGAATTCACAGGTCCAGAAGTGTCCTGACGAATTGGGGTCTGGGGTCCCCTTTCATACCCTGGTGCCCTGGAAGACGGGAGAAGCTTCTGGACAGTGGCTTTGAAGTGCATAAAAGTTCCTGCCTCCCCTGGCTCCAACCTGGCTACAGTAACAATGTAGGGTCATTAGGCCCTTTGTGTAAAGGCAGAGCACAAGCTATTCATTTGTAAGTAGGGCTGTGCTCAGCACTTACCCCCATCTTGCTGGCAGATGGCCAATTGAAGCACACCTAACCCCTCTATTGTGTGACTGTCTTGGAGGAATTTAAAAACTCTGTCAGTTACACCCAGCCATGTGACCCAGGCAAGGCTACAAGAAGCAAAGTAGGAAAGAAAAATGCCAACTTTCTAACAGTGTTTAGAACAAAAAAGGATCTAGTCATCACATTTAACACTGTCCTTTACTCAAACAGCAGACCATGAACCAATTATGTTGGTTTGTAGTATTTATTTACTTAGTAAATAATACTACAGACCAAAGAAATTGGTTCCTGGTCTGCTGTTTGAGTAATAGACAGTGTTAAATGTGATGACTAGATATTTTGTTGTTCTAAACATTTATAGGCCCTATCTAGTTATCAATTGCAGGGCCAAACCCTTCAGATAGAAACTTTCTAAAAGTGGCATTTTTTTAATTGTTATCATAAACTCGACTTTAGCGTTAATATGGGTTTTTCATTACAATTCCGAAGACACCAAACATGACGTGGCCACCAGTTTCCAATTGGAAAAGACAGCTTATTAAACGCAATATCCCAACTTTATCCTACGGGAGGGGTAGGCCTCACAGTAGTGAAAAACTAATTTAGGAGTTTTTCACTACCAGGAAATGTAGAAATTAAAAAGTACACGTCTAACCTTTTAATTAGCAAACATAACAAGATGATGAACGGAGTGCTAAAACTTTTCAAACACTCACCCCCAATCAAGAGGGTTGAATCCATTGTTCTTTGGCTCACCATGCCAACCCAGCTTGGACCCAGCCATACGCAAATTAGTCTTGACCCTACTCCCCATTGGAACTGTACAGCCCGAACTGCCAATCCGGGTCGAACCTGGACCAGAAACAAGCATCCTGGGACCGGTGTCGGGGTATCACCCCTCATCAGCCAGGCTAGCTTGAATCCAGTGGCACAACAAGCAAGGGACCCACGTCTGGACATACCCTTCCCACTTAGGGCGAAAAGTGCTGGCAACAAATGATGGATGGAATGCTGAATGAATCAAACATTCATCCCCAGTCAAGAGATCTGGGTTAAAGCCATCTTTCTTTCGCTCGCTATACCAACCCAGTTTGGACCCACCCACATGCAAATGAGTCTTGACCCTGCTCCTCATGAGAACAGTCCAGCCCGAACTGCCAAGCTAGGTCCTCCCTGGACCAGAAACAAGTTTCCTGGGACTGGTTTCGGGGTAACAACCCTCATCAGCCAGAATAGCTTGAATCCAGTGGCTGTGCTTATAACATTATGTACTTTGCAGCCTGACTCCAATCCCGTTCTACGGCAGAGAGACAGTTGCACTTTATGCAAACTTTCCAGACAGCCACAACACAGGAAAGGCTGGGTATAAAAAGAGAAGAATCTGCATACTGAATGATCTTTCTGGGCTGGGAGAGAGGGAAGTGGGACACCCTTACATTTGTATAGGCTGGGCCCTGTACTTACACAAACAGGCTTGTTTACCCCCTACCGATGTCTGGAGCCAGGGCTAGGATTAAATGGGGGTGTTGGTCACTTCTAACTTTTCTTTTGAAATCACCTCTACATCAAAGATGTAGACCACTCACGGGGGAAGCGCTGGCGCTCCCCTCGTGAGTGGTCGATCTTTTTTTTTTAACTGGGAAGGCAGGGGAAGACCTTCCCCTGCCTCCCCCCACCCCCCCCGCGTCATCAATGACGTCAGCGCGCGAGCCGCGCTGACGTCATTGGAGGTTTCCCTTTGCTCTCCGAGGCGCAGGAAGCCATTTGCTTCCTGCATCACGGAGAGTAAAGGTGAGTTTTGGGGCTGGGGAGGGGGGTTTCTTGCATCGGTGGATTTGGGTTAGGGTGGGGGGACTTTGGATGCCACGAGGCTTGGCTTCGTTCGTGTGTGCCTGCTGTGGCTTCCCTGTGAAATGGATTCAAATTTGAAAAACGCTCGTCTTTCTAGTTGCTTCCCTGTGAAATGGATCCAAAAATGCCGAGAAATGCCCTTCTTTGTAATTTTTCAAATCCAAAGTGCAGCAGCATGATTTTTGCATCGGTGGGTTTGGGTTAGGGTGGGGGCACTTTTGTATGCCCAGGCATGCCACGAGGCTTGGCTTCGTTCCTGTGTGCCTGTTGTTGCTTCCCTGTGAAATGGATCCAAATTTGAAAAACGCTCGTCTTTCTAGTTGCTTCCCTGCGAAATGTATCCAAAAATGCCGAGAAATGCCCTTCTTTGCAATTTTTCAAATCCAAAGTGCAGCAGCATGATTTTTGCATCGGTGGGTTTGGGTTAGGGTGGGGGCACTTTGGTATGCCCAGGCATGCCGCGAAGCTCGGCTTCGTTCCTGTGTGCCTGTTGTTGCTTCCCTGTAAAATGGATCCAAATTTGAAAAACACTCGTCTTTCTAGTTGCTTCCCTGCGAAATGTATCCAAAAATGACGAGAAATGCCCTTTTTTGTAATTTTTCAAATCCAAAGTGCAGCAGCATGATTTTTGCATCGGTGGGTTTGGGTTAGGGTGGGGGCACTTTGGTATGCCCAGGCATGCCACGAGGCTTGGCTTCGTTCCTGTGTGCCTGTTGTTGCTTCCCTGTGAAATGGATCCAAATTTGAAAAACGCTCGTCTGTCTAGTTGCTTCCCTGTGAAATGGATCCAAAAATGCCGAGAAATGCCCTTCTTTTTTTCAAATCCAAAGTGCAGCAGCATGTAGAGAAATAGAATTTCTTATATGAGAATAATAGCAAGACAGAGGGGTTGCAAAGTGGCCAGATTGTTTTTTTTTACATCCAAATACACCAGCATCACTTTACAGAGTTTGCCAGTGAAGTGCTACTTTCATTTTCTCGTCTTTCTTTGAAGAGCATTGTTGTTTCCAGGTTGGGAGAGTGTACCATTCCTGGAGGTACTGCAATACCTGGTTGATGGGTGGATTGGAAAACACAATGTGTACCATGGCTCTCTGTTTATGGATGTGGTCTTTTTATACCATACTGCTTACGTTTTGTAAGGATGTAAGCAATGGACAGTGAAACGGTTCCCTTCAGGGCCCTCTAGTCATGTCCATAACTTTTCAGGTGAAACCACTCGCTGACTTCTGAATAGTTAGTGAGAGATCGTTTAGGTAACCATGTTGTTTCTGCTTACATTTCACATGCTTTGCATTCCCTATGAGTGGTTGCTTTTTTTTCTTTTTAGGCAGCATATTACTCTTATCAAGTGCATAATTTGAATTGAGCCACATCCAAGTGTTTATAGCGGGCACAATTAGGTTACAGCTGAAGGCAGTGCGAGTTTCAGTGGGCAAGTATGGTGTTCAGTGGGGATGAGGCACTATGGCCAGAGCTGTGGAATTTGGAACTGGGGAACCGGGTTCCGCATTCATGACCAGTCCACCACACCACTGTACTGAGGGAGCACATTCCCATGCTAGACCGTAGAAGGCCCCAATAGACCTTAGAAGGCTTGATGTCTTAGCACAAGCAGGTGTACCCTAGTGGTGTCAATTGTGGGTTAACCTTGAAGGCCTGTCCACCACAATCCATACTGAAGTCCATCTCAAATTTCCCACCTCCCAGCATTCCCCTGGGTCTCCCGGTAAAAATGGTGCCTCACTTGTGTGGGAGGCCCAAGTACCCGCGACAGGCAAGGGCCCAAAACGTAGTGAGGTGACATCAAAATTGCCTATCTCAAAACCACCTGGTTTTGCAAGGGGGGTCACCTGGGTTTTTGGCCCGGTGCTCGGCGGCCATCTAGGGAAACCTACCAAACCCATACATTTCTGAAAACTAGACACCCGGGGGCTTCCAGGGAGGTATGGCTTGCAAGGATCCCCCAACGTTTCCTTACCCAGAATCCCCTGCAAACCTCAATTTTAGCTGAAAAAATCACCTTTTTCACACATTTTTGTGTGGGAAAGTTGTGGCATCACCGGGCTCACTCAAATTTCCCATCTCCCAACGTTCCCCTGGGTCTCCCGGTAAAAATGGTGCCTCACTTGTGTGGGAGGCCCAAGTACCCGCGACAGGCAAGGGCCCAAAACGTAGTGATGCGACACCAAAATTGCCTATCTCAAAACCACCTGGTTTTGCAAGGGGGGTCACCTGGGTTTTTGGCCCGGTGCTCGGCGGACATCTAGGGAAACCTACCAAACCCATACATTTCTGAAAACTAGACATCCAGGGGCTTCCAGGGAGGTATGGCTTGCGTGGATCCCCCAACGTTTCCTTACCCAGAATCCCCTGCAAACCTCAATTTTAGCTGAAAAAATCACTTTTTTCACACATTTATGTGAGGGAAAGTTAGGGCATCACCGGGCTCACTCGAATTTCCCACCTCCCAGCGTTCCCCTGGGTCTCCCAGTAAAAATGGTGCCTCACTTGTGTGGGAGGCCCAAGTACCCGTGACAGGCAAGGGCCCAAAACGTAGTGAGGTGACATCAAAATTGCCTATCTCAAAACCACCTGGTTTTGCAAGGGGGGTCACCTGGGTTTTTGGCCCGGTGCTCGGCGGCCATCTAGAGAAACCTACCAAACCCATACATTTCTGAAAACTAGACACACGGGGGCTTCCAGGGAGGTATGGCTTGCATGGATCCCCCAAAGTTTCCTTACCCAGAATTCCCTGCAAACCTCAATTTTAGCTGAAAAAATCACTTTTTTCACACATTTTTGTGTGGGAAAGTTGTGGCATCACCGGGCTCACTCAAATTTCCCACCTCCCAGCGTTCCCCTGGGTCTCCCGGTAAAAATGGTACCTCACTTGTGTGGGAGGCCCAAGTACCCGCGACAGGCAAGGGCCCAAAACATAGTGATGCGACACCAAAATTGCCTATCTCAAAACCACCTGGTTTTGCAAGGGGGGTCAAGTGGGTTTTTGGCCCGGTGCTCGGCGGCCATCTAGGGAAACCTACCAAACCCATACATTTCAGAAAACTAGACATCCGGGGGCTTCTAGGGAGGCATGGCTTGCGTGGATCCCCCAACGTTTCCTTACCCAGAATCCCCTGCAAACCTCCATTTTAGCTGAAAAAATCACTTTTTTCACACATTTTTGTGGGGGAAAGTTGTGGCATCACCGGGCTCACTCAAATTTCCCACCTCCCAGCGTTCCCCTGGGTCTCTGGGTAAAAATGGTGCCTCACTTGTGTGGGAGGCCCAAGTAACCGTGACAGGCAAGGGCCCAAAACGTAGTGAGGTGACATCAAAATTGCCTATCTCAAAACCACCTGGTTTTGCAAGGGGGGTCACCTGGGTTTTTGGCCCGGTGCTCGGCGGCCATCCAGAGAAACCTACCAAACCCATACATTTCTGAAAACTAGACACCCGGGGGCAGCCAGGGAGGTATGGCTTGCGTGGATCCCCCAACGTTTCCTTACCCAGAATCCCCTGCAAACCTCAATTTTAGCTGAAAAAATCACTTTTTTCACACATTTTTGTGTGGGAAAGTTGTGGCATCACCGGGCTCACTCAAATTTCCCATCTCCCAATGTTCCCCTGGGTTTCCCGGTAAAAATTGTGCCTCACTTGTGTGGGAGGCCCAAGTACCGGCGACAGGCAAGGGCCCAAAACGTAGTGATGCGACACCAAAATTGCCTATCTCAAAACCACCTGGTTTTGCAAGGGGGGTCACCTGGGTTTTTGGCCCGGTGCTCGGCGGACATCCAGGGAAACCTACCAAACCCATACATTTCTGAAAACTAGACATCCAGGGGCTTCCAGGGAGGTATGGCTTGCGTGGATCCCCCAACGTTTCCTTACCCAGAATCCCCTGCAAACCTCAATTTTAGCTAAAAAAATCACTTTTTTCACACATTTATGTGAGGGAAAGTTGGGGCATCACCGGGCTCACTCAAATTTCCCACCTCCCAGCGTTCCCCTGGGTCTCCCAGTAAATATGGTGCCTCACTTGTGTGGGAGGCCCAAGTACCCGTGACAGGCAAGGGCCCAAAACGTAGTGAGGTGACATCAAAATTGCCTATCTCAAAACTACCTGGTTTTGCAAGGGGGGTCACCTGGGTTTTTGGCCCGGTGCTCGGCGGCCATCTAGAGAAACCTACCAAACCCATACATTTCTGAAAACTAGACACATGGGGGCTTCCAGGGAGGTATGGCTTGCATGGATCCCCCAACGTTTCCTTACCCAGAATCCCCTGCAAACCTCAATTTTAGCTGAAAAAATCACTTTTTTCACACATTTTTGTGTGGGAAAGTTGTGGCATCACCGGGCTCACTCAAATTTCCCACCTCCCAGTGTTCCCCTGGGTCTCCCGGTAAAAATGGTACCTCACTTGTGTGGGAGGCCCAAGTACCCGCGACAGGCAAGGGCCCAAAACGTAGTGATGCGACACCAAAATTGCCTATCTCAAAACCACCTGGTTTTGCAAGGGGGGTGAAGTGGGTTTTTGGCCCGGTGCTCGGCGGCCATCTAGGGAAACCTACCAAACCCATACATTTCAGAAAACTAGACATCCGGGGGCTTCTAGGGAGGCATGGCTTGCGTGGATCCCCCAACGTTTCCTTACCCAGAATCCCCTGCAAACCTCCATTTTAGCTGAAAAAATCACTTTTTTCACACATTTTTGTGGGGGAAAGTTGTGGCATCACCGGGCTCACTCAAATATCCCACCTCCCAGCGTTCCCCTGGGTCTCCGGGTAAAAATGGTGCCTCACTTGTGTGGGAGGCCCAAGTAACCGTGACAGGCAAGGGCCCAAAACGTAGTGAGGTGACATCAAAATTGCCTATCTCAAAACCACCTGGTTTTGCAAGGGGGTCACCTGGGTTTTTGGACCGGTGCTCGGCGGCCATCTAGGGAAACCTACCAAACCCATACATTTCTGAAAACTAGACACCCGGGGGCAGCCAGGGAGGTATGGCTTGCATGGATCCCCCAACGTTTCCTTACCCAGAATCCCCTGCAAACCTCAATTTTAGCTGAAAAAATCACTTTTTTCACACATTTTTGTGTGGGAAAGTTGTGGCATCACTGGGCTCACTCAAATTTCTCATCTCCCAACGTTCCCCTGGGTTTCCCGGTAAAAATGGTGCCTCACTTGTGTGGGAGGCCCAAGTACCGGCGACAGGCAAGGGCCCAAAACGTAGTGATGCGACACCAAAATTGCCTATCTCAAAACCACCTGGTTTTGCAAGGGGGGTCACCTGGGTTTTTGGCCCGGTGCTCGGCGGCCATCTAGGGGATCCTACCAAACCCACACATTTCTGAAAACTAGACACCCGGGGCTTCCAGGGAGGTATGGCTTGCGTGGATCCCCCAACGTTTCCTTACCCAGAATGCCCTGTAAACCTCACATTTAGCTGAAAAAATCACCTTTTTCACACATTTTTGTGTGGGAAAGTTGAGGCATCACTGGGCTGACACAAATTTCCTACCACCCAGCGTTCCCCGGGGTCTCCCGATAAAAACGGTGCCTCACTCGTGTGGGAGGCCCAAGTACCCGCGACAGGCAAGGGCCCAAAACGTATTGAGGCGACATGAAAATTGCCTAACTCAAAACGACCTGGTTTTGCAAGGGGGGTCACCTGGGTGTTTGGCCCGGTGCTCGGCGGCCATCTGGGGAAACCTACCAAACCCATACATTTCTGAAAACTAGACACCCGGGGGCTTCCAGGGAGGTATGGCTTGCGTGGATCCCCCAACGTTTCCTTACCCAGAATCCCCTGCAAACCTCAATTTTAGCTGAAAAAATCACTTTTTTCACACATTTTTGTGTGGGAAAGTTGTGACATCACCGGGCTCACTCAAATTTCCCACCTCCCAGCGTTCCCCTGGGTCTCCGGGTAAAAATGGTGCCTCACTTGTGTGGGAGGCCCAAGTAACCGTGACAGGCAAGGGCCCAAAACGTAGTGAGGTGACATCAAAATTGCCTATCTCAAAACCACCTGGTTTTGCAAGGGGGGTCACCTGGGTTTTTGGCCCGGTGCTCGGCGGCCATCTAGGGAAACCTACCAAACCCATACATTTCTGAAAACTAGACACCCGGGGGCAGCCAGGGAGGTATGGCTTGCGTGGATCCCCCAACGTTTCCTTACCCAGAATCCCCTGCAAACCTCAATTTTAGCTGAAAAAATCACTTTTTTCACACATTTTTGTGTGGGAAAGTTGTGGCATCACCGGGCTCACTCAAATTTCCCATCTCCCAATGTTCCCCTGGGTTTCCCGGTAAAAATGGTGCCTCACTTGTGTGGGAGGCCCAAGTACCGGCGACAGGCAAGGGCCCAAAACATAGTGATGCGACACCAAAATTGCCTATCTCAAAACCACCTGGTTTTGCAAGGGGGGTCACCTGGGTTTTTGGCCCAGTGCTCGGCGGACATCTAGGGAAACCTACCAAACCCATACATTTCTGAAAACTAGACATCCAGGGGCTTCCAGGGAGGTATGGCTTGCGTGGATCCCCCAACGTTTCCTTACCCAGAATCCCCTGCAAACCTCAATTTTAGCTGAGAAAATCACTTTTTTCACACATTTATGTGAGGGAAAGTTGGGGCATCACCGGGCTCACTCAAATTTCCCACCTCCCAGCGTTCCCCTGGGTCTCCCAGTAAATATGATGCCTCACTTGTGTGGGAGGCCCAAGTACCCGTGACAGGCAAGGGCCCAAAACGTAGTGAGGTGACATCAAAATTGCCTATCTCAAAACCACCTGGTTTTGCAAGGGGGGTCACCTGGGTTTTTGGCCCGGTGCTCGGCGGCCATCTAGAGAAACCTACCAAACCCATACATTTCTGAAAACTAGACACATGGGGGCTTCCAGGGAGGTATGGCTTGCATGGATCCCCCAACGTTTCCTTACCCAGAATCCCCTGCAAACCTCAATTTTAGCTGAAAAAATCACTTTTTTCACACATTTTTGTGTGGGAAAGTTGTGGCATCACCGGGCTCACTCAAATTTCCCACCTCCCAGCGTTCCCCTGGGTCTCCGGGTAAAAATGGTGCCTCACTTGTGTGGGAGGCCCAAGTAACCGTGACAGGCAAGGGCCCAAAACGTAGTGAGGTGACATCAAAATTGCCTATCTCAAAACCACCTGGTTTTGCAAGGGGGGTCACCTGGGTTTTTGGCCCGGTGCTCGGCGGCCATCTAGGGAAACCTACCAAACCCATACATTTCTGAAAACTAGACACCCGGGGGCAGCCAGGGAGGTATGGCTTGCGTGGATCCCCCAACGTTTCCTTACCCAGAATCCCCTGCAAACCTCCATTTTAGCTGAAAAAATCACTTTTTTCACACATTTTTGTGGGGGAAAGTTGTGGCATCACCGGGCTCACTCAAATTTCCCACCTCCCAGCGTTCCCCTGGGTCTCCGGGTAAAAATGGTGCCTCACTTGTGTGGGAGGCCCAAGTAACCGTGACAGGCAAGGGCCCAAAACGTAGTGAGGTGACATCAAAATTGCCTATCTCAAAACCACCTGGTTTTGCAAGGGGGGTCACCTGGGTTTTTGGCCCGGTGCTCGGCGGCCATCCAGGGAAACCTACCAAACCCATACATTTCTGAAAACTAGACACCCGGGGGCAGCCAGGGAGGTATGGCTTGCGTGGATCCCCCAACGTTTCCTTACGCAGAATCCCCTGCAAACCTCAATTTTAGCTGAAAAAATCACTTTTTTCACACATTTTTGTGTGGGAAAGTTGTGGCATCACCGGGCTCACTCAAATTTCCCATCTCCCAATGTTCCCCTGGGTTTCCCGGTAAAAATGGTGCCTCACTTGTGTGGGAGGCCCAAGTACCGGCGACAGGCAAGGGCCCAAAACGTAGTGATGCGACACCAAAATTGCCTATCTCAAAACCACCTGGTTTTGCAAGGGGGGTCACCTGGGTTTTTGGCCCGGTGCTCGGCGGACATCTAGGGAAACCTACCAAACCCATACATTTCTGAAAACTAGACATCCAGGGTCTTCCAGGGAGGTATGGCTTGCGTGGATCCCCCAACGTTTCCTTACCCAGAATCCCCTGCAAACCTCAATTTTAGCTGAAAAAATCACTTTTTTCACACATTTATGTGAGGGAAAGTTGGGGCATCAACGGGCTCACTCAAATTTCCCACCTCCCAGCGTTCCCCTGGGTCTCCCAGTAAATATGGTGCCTCACTTGTGTGGGAGGCCCAAGTACCCGTGACAGGCAAGGGCCCAAAACGTAGTGAGGTGACATCAAAATTGCCTATCTCAAAACTACCTGGTTTTGCAAGGGGGGTCACCTGGGTTTTTGGCCCGGTGCTCGGCGGCCATCTAGAGAAACCTACCAAACCCATACATTTCTGAAAACTAGACACATGGGGGCTTCCAGGGAGGTATGGCTTGCATGGATCCCCCAAAGTTTCCTTACCCAGAATCCCCTGCAAACCTCAATTTTAGCTGAAAAAATCACTTTTTTCACACATTTTTGTGTGGGAAAGTTGTGGCATCACCGGGCTCACTCAAATTTCCCACCTCCCAGTGTTCCCCTGGGTCTCCCGGTAAAAATGGTACCTCACTTGTGTGGGAGGCCCAAGTACCCGCGACAGGCAAGGGCCCAAAACGTAGTGATGCGACACCAAAATTGCCTATCTCAAAACCACCTGGTTTTGCAAGGGGGGTGAAGTGGGTTTTTGGCCCGGTGCTCGGCGGCCATCTAGGGAAACCTACCAAACCCATACATTTCAGAAAACTAGACATCCGGGGGCTTCTAGGGAGGCATGGCTTGCGTGGATCCCCCAACGTTTCCTTACCCAGAATCCCCTGCAAACCTCCATTTTAGCTGAAAAAATCACTTTTTTCACACATTTTTGTGGGGGAAAGTTGTGGCATCACCGGGCTCACTCAAATATCCCACCTCCCAGCGTTCCCCTGGGTCTCCGGGTAAAAATGGTGCCTCACTTGTGTGGGAGGCCCAAGTAACCGTGACAGGCAAGGGCCCAAAACGTAGTGAGGTGACATCAAAATTGCCTATCTCAAAACCACCTGGTTTTGCAAGGGGGTCACCTGGGTTTTTGGACCGGTGCTCGGCGGCCATCTAGGGAAACCTACCAAACCCATACATTTCTGAAAACTAGACACCCGGGGGCAGCCAGGGAGGTATGGCTTGCGTGGATCCCCCAACGTTTCCTTACCCAGAATCCCCTGCAAACCTCAATTTTAGCTGAAAAAATCAGTTTTTTCACACATTTTTGTGTGGGAAAGTTGTGGCATCACCGGGCTCACTCAAATTTCTCATCTCCCAACGTTCCCCTGGGTTTCCCGGTAAAAATGGTGCCTCACTTGTGTGGGAGGCCCAAGTACCGGCGACAGGCAAGGGCCCAAAACGTAGTGATGCGACACCAAAATTGCCTATCTCAAAACCACCTGGTTTTGCAAGGGGGGTCACCTGGGTTTTTGGCCCGGTGCTCGGCGGCCACCTAGGGGATCCTACCAAACCCACACATTTCTGAAAACTAGACACCCGGGGGCTTCCAGGGAGGTATGGCTTGCGTGGATCCCCCAACGTTTCCTTACCCAGAATGCCCTGTAAACCTCACATTTAGCTGAAAAAATCACCTTTTTCACACATTTTTGTGTGGGAAAGTTGAGGCATCACTGGGCTGACACAAATTTCCTACCACCCAGCGTTCCCCGGGGTCTCCCGATAAAAACGGTGCCTCACTCGTGTGGGAGGCCCAAGTACCCGCGACAGGCAAGGGCCCAAAACGTATTGAGGCGACATGAAAATTGCCTAACTCAAAACGACCTGGTTTTGCAAGGGGGGTCACCTGGGTGTTTGGCCCGGTGCTCGGCGGCCATCTGGGGAAACCTACCAAACCCATACATTTCTGAAAACTAGACACCCGGGGGCTTCCAGGGAGGTATGGCTTGCGTGGATCCCCCAACGTTTCCTTACCCAGAATCCCCTGCAAACCTCAATTTTAGCTGAAAAAATCACTTTTTTCACACATTTTTGTGTGGGAAAGTTGTGACATCACCGGGCTCACTCAAATTTCCCACCTCCCAGCGTTCCCCTGGGTCTCCGGGTAAAAATGGTGCCTCACTTGTGTGGGAGGCCCAAGTAACCGTGACAGGCAAGGGCCCAAAACGTAGTGAGGTGACATCAAAATTGCCTATCTCAAAACCACCTGGTTTTGCAAGGGGGGTCACCTGGGTTTTTGGCCCGGTGCTCGGCGGCCATCTAGGGAAACCTACCAAACCCATACATTTCTGAAAACTAGACACCCGGGGGCAGCCAGGGAGGTATGGCTTGCGTGGATCCCCCAACGTTTCCTTACCCAGAATCCCCTGCAAACCTCAATTTTAGCTGAAAAAATCACTTTTTTCACACATTTTTGTGTGGGAAAGTTGTGGCATCACCGGGCTCACTCAAATTTCCCATCTCCCAATGTTCCCCTGGGTTTCCCGGTAAAAATGGTGCCTCACTTGTGTGGGAGGCCCAAGTACCGGCGACAGGCAAGGGCCCAAAACATAGTGATAAGACACCAAAATTGCCTATCTCAAAACCACCTGGTTTTGCAAGGGGGGTCACCTGGGTTTTTGGCCCGGTGCTCGGCGGACATCTAGGGAAACCTACCAAACCCATACATTTCTGAAAACTAGACATCCAGGGGCTTCCAGGGAGGTATGGCTTGCGTGGATCCCCCAACGTTTCCTTACCCAGAATCCCCTGCAAACCTCAATTTTAGCTGAGAAAATCACTTTTTTCACACATTTATGTGAGGGAAAGTTGGGGCATCACCGGGCTCACTCAAATTTCCCACCTCCCAGCGTTCCCATGGGTCTCCCAGTAAATATGGTGCCTCACTTGTGTGGGAGGCCCAAGTACCCGTGACAGGCAAGGGCCCAAAACGTAGTGAGGTGACATCAAAATTGCCTATCTCAAAACCAAATGGTTTTGCAAGGGGGGTCACCTGGGTTTTTGGCCCGGTGCTCGGCGGCCATCTAGAGAAACCTACCAAACCCATACATTTCTGAAAACTAGACACATGGGGGCTTCCAGGGAGGTATGGCTTGCATGGATCCCCCAACGTTTCCTTACCCAGAATCCCCTGCAAACCTCAATTTTAGCTGAAAAATTCACTTTTTTCACACATTTTTGTGTGGGAAAGTTGTGGCATCACCGGGCTCACTCAAATTTCCCACCTCCCAGCGTTCCCCTGGGTCTCCGGGTAAAAATGGTGCCTCACTTGTGTGGGAGGCCCAAGTAACCGTGACAGGCAAGGGCCCAAAACGTAGTGAGGTGACATCAAAATTGCCTATCTCAAAACCACCTGGTTTTGCAAGGGGGGTCACCTGGGTTTTTGGCCCGGTGCTCGGCGGCCATCTAGGGAAACCTACCAAACCCATACATTTCTGAAAACTAGACACCCGGGGGCAGCCAGGAAGGTATGGCTTGCGTGGATCCCCCAACGTTTCCTTACCCAGAATCCCCTGCAAACCTCAATTTTAGCTGTAAAAATCCCTTTTTTCACACATTTTTGTGTGGGAAAGTTGTGGCATCACCGGGCTGACACAAATTTCCTACCACCCAGCGTTCCCCGGGGTCTCCCGATAAAAACGGTGCCTCACTCGTGTGGGAGGCCCAAGTACCCGCGACAGGCAAGGGCCCAAAACGTATTGAGGCGACATGAAAATTGCCTAACTCAAAACGACCTGGTTTTGCAAGGGGGGTCACCTGGGTTTTTGGCCCGGTGCTCGGCGGCCATCTGGGGAAACCTACCAAACCCATACATTTCTGAAAACTAGACACCCGGGGGCTTCCAGTGAGGTATGGCTTGCGTGGATCCCCCAACGTTTCCTTACCCAGAATCCCCTGCAAACCTCAATTTTAGCTGAAAAAATCACTTTTTTCACACATTTTTGTGTGGGAAAGTTGTGACATCACCGGGCTCACTCAAATTTCCCACCTCCCAGCGTTCCCCTGGGTCTCTGGGTAAAAATGGTGCCTCACTTGTGTGGGAGGCCCAAGTAACCGTGACAGGCAAGGGCCCAAAACGTAGTGAGGTGACATCAAAATTGCCTATCTCAAAACCACCTGGTTTTGCAAGGGGGGTCACCTGGGTTTTTGGCCCGGTGCTCGGCGGCCATCTAGGGAAACCTACCAAACCCATACATTTCTGAAAACTAGACACCCGGGGGCTTCCAGGGAGGTATGGCTTGCGTGGATCCCCCAAAGTTTCCTTACCCAGAATGCCCTGTAAACCTCAAATTTAGCTGAAAAAATCACCTTTTTCACACATTTTTGTGTGGGAAAGTTGAGGCATCACTGGGCTGACACAAATTTCCTACCACCCAGCGTTCCCCGGGGTCTCCCGATAAAAACGGTGCCTCACTCGTGTGGGAGGCCCAAGTACCCGCGACAGGCAAGGGCCCAAAACGTATTGAGGCGACATGAAAATTGCCTAACTCAAAACGACCTGGTTTTGCAAGGGGGGTCACCTGGGTTTTTGGCCCGGTGCTCGGCGGCCATCTGGGGAAACCTACCAAACCCATACATTTCTGAAAACTAGACACCCGGGGGCTTCCAGGGAGGTATGGCTTGCGTGGATCCCCCAACGTTTCCTTACCCAAAATCCCCTGCAAACCTCAATTTTAGCTGAAAAAATCACTTTTTTCACACATTTTTGTGTGGGAAAGTTGTGACATCACTGGGCTCACTCAAATTTCCCACCTCCCAGCGTTCCCCTGGGTCTCCCAGTCAAAATGGTGCCTCACTTGTGTGGGAGGCCCAAGTACCCGTGACAGGCAAGGGCCCAAAACGTAGTGAGGTGACATCAAAATTGCCTATCTCAAAACCACCTGGTTTTGCAAGGGGGGTCACCTGGGTTTTTGGCCCGGTGTTCGGCGGCCATCTAGAGAAACCTACCAAACCCATACATTTCTGAAAACTAGACACCCGGGGGCTTCCAGGGAGGTATGGCTTGCATGGATCCCCCAACGTTTCCTTACCCATAATCCCCTGCAAACCTCAATTTTAGCTGAAAAAATTGCTTTTTTCACACATTTTTATGTGGGAAAGTTGTGGCATCACCGTGCTCACTCAAATTTCCCACCTTCCAGCGTTCCCCTGGGTCTCCCGGTAAAAATGGTGCCTCACTTGTGTGGGAGGCCCAAGTACCCGCGACAGGCAAGGGCCCAAAACGTAGTGATGCGACACCAAAATTGCCTATCTCAAAACCACCTGGTTTTGCAAGGGGGGTCAAGTGGGTTTTTTGCCCGGTGCTCGGCGGCCATCTAGGGAAACCTACCAAACCCATACATTTCAGAAAACTAGACATCCGGGGGCTTCTAGGGAGGCATGGCTTGCGTGGATCCCCCAACGTTTCCTTACCCAGAATCCCCTGCAAACCTCAATTTTAGCTGAAAAAATTACTTTTTTCACACATTTTTGTGTGGGAAAGTTGTGGCATCACCGGGCTCTCTCAAATTTCCCATCTCCCAACGTTCCCCTTGGTTTCCCGGTAAAAATGGTGCCTCACTTGTGTGGGAGGCCCAAGTACCGGCGACAGGCAAGGGCCCAAAACGTAGTGATGCGACACCAAATTTGCCTATCTCAAAACCACCTGGTTTTGCAAGGGGGGTCACCTGGGTTTTTGGCCCGGTGCTCGGCGGCCACCTAGGGGAACCTACCAAACCCACACATTTCTGAAAACTAGACACCCGGGGGCTTCCAGGGAGGTATGGCTTGCATGGATCCCCCAACGTTTCCTTACCCAGAATGCCCTGCAAACCTCAAATTTAGCTGAAAAAATCACCTTTTTCACACATTTTTGTGTGGGAAAGTTGAGGCATCACTGGGCTGACACAAATTTCCTACCACCCAGCGTTCCCCGGGGTCTCCCGATAAAAACGGTGCCTCACTCGTGTGGGAGGCCCAAGTACCCGCGACAGGCAAGGGCCCAAAACGTATTGAGGCGACATGAAAATTGCCTACCTCAAAACGACCTGGTTTTGCAAGGGGGGTCACCTGGGTTTTTGGCCCGGTGCTCGGCGGCCATCTAGGGAAACCTGCCAAACCCATACATTTCTGAAAACTAGACACCCGGGGGCTTCCAGGGAGGTATGGCTTGCATGGATCCCTCAACGTTTCCTTACCCAGAATGCCCTGCAAACCTCAAATTTAGCTGAAAAAATCACCTTTTTCACACATTGTTGTGTGGGAAAGTTGTGGCATCACCGGGCTCACTCAAATTTCCCATCTCCCAGCGTTCCCCTGGGTCTCCCAGTAAAAATGGTGCCTCACTTGTGTGGGAGGCCCAAGTACCCGCGACAAGCAAGGGCCCAAAACGTAGTGAGGTGACATCAAAATTGCCTATCTCAAAACCACCTGGTTTTGCAAGGGGGGTCACCTGGGTTTTTGGCCCGGTGCTCGGCGGCCATCTAGGGAAACCTACCAAACCCATACATTTCTGAAAACTAGACACCCGGGGGCAGCCAGGGAGGTATGGCTTGCGTGGATCCCCCAACGTTTCCTTACCCAGAATCCCCTGCAAACCTCAATTTTAGCTGAAAAAATCACTTTTTTCACACATTTTTGTGTGGGAAAGTTGTGGCATCACCGGGCTCACTCAAATTTCCCATCTCCCAATGTTCCCCTGGGTTTCCCGGTAAAAATGGTGCCTCACTTGTGTGGGAGGCCCAAGTACCGGCGACAGGCAAGGGCCCAAAACATAGTGATGCGACACCAAAATTGCCTATCTCAAAACCACCTGGTTTTGCAAGGGGGGTCACCTGGGTTTTTGGCCCGGTGCTCGGTGGACATCTAGGGAAACCTACCAAACCCATACATTTCTGAAAACTAGACATCCAGGGGCTTCCAGGGAGGTATGGCTTGCGTGGATCCCCCAACGTTTCCTTACCCAGAATCCCCTGCAAACCTCAATTTTAGCTGAGAAAATCACTTTTTTCACACATTTATGTGAGGGAAAGTTGGGGCATCACCGGGCTCACTCAAATTTCCCACCTCCCAGCGTTCCCCTGGGTCTCCCAGTAAATATGATGCCTCACTTGTGTGGGAGGCCCAAGTACCCGTGACAGGCAAGGGCCCAAAACGTAGTGAGGTGACATCAAAATTGCCTATCTCAAAACCACCTGGTTTTGCAAGGGGGGTCACCTGGGTTTTTGGCCCGGTGCTCGGCGGCCATCTAGAGAAACCTACCAAACCCATACATTTCTGAAAACTAGACACATGGGGGCTTCCAGGGAGGTATGGCTTGCATGGATCCCCCAACGTTTCCTTACCCAGAATCCCCTGCAAACCTCAATTTTAGCTGAAAAAATCACTTTTTTCACACATTTTTGTGTGGGAAAGTTGTGGCATCACCGGGCTCACTCAAATTTCCCACCTCCCAGCGTTCCCCTGGGTCTCCGGGTAAAAATGGTGCCTCACTTGTGTGGGAGGCCCAAGTAACCGTGACAGGCAAGGGCCCAAAACGTAGTGAGGTGACATCAAAATTGCCTATCTCAAAACCACCTGGTTTTGCAAGGGGGGTCACCTGGGTTTTTGGCCCGGTGCTCGGCGGCCATCTAGGGAAACCTACCAAACCCATACATTTCTGAAAACTAGACACCCGGGGGCAGCCAGGGAGGTATGGCTTGCGTGGATCCCCCAACGTTTCCTTACCCAGAATCCCCTGCAAACCTCCATTTTAGCTGAAAAAATCACTTTTTTCACACATTTTTGTGGGGGAAAGTTGTGGCATCACCGGGCTCACTCAAATTTCCCACCTCCCAGCGTTCCCCTGGGTCTCCGGGTAAAAATGGTGCCTCACTTGTGTGGGAGGCCCAAGTAACCGTGACAGGCAAGGGCCCAAAACGTAGTGAGGTGACATCAAAATTGCCTATCTCAAAACCACCTGGTTTTGCAAGGGGGGTCACCTGGGTTTTTGGCCCGGTGCTCGGCGGCCATCCAGGGAAACCTACCAAACCCATACATTTCTGAAAACTAGACACCCGGGGGCAGCCAGGGAGGTATGGCTTGCGTGGATCCCCCAACGTTTCCTTACCCAGAATCCCCTGCAAACCTCAATTTTAGCTGAAAAAATCACTTTTTTCACACATTTTTGTGTGGGAAAGTTGTGGCATCACCGGGCTCACTCAAATTTCCCATCTCCCAATGTTCCCCTGGGTTTCCCGGTAAAAATGGTGCCTCACTTGTGTGGGAGGCCCAAGTACCGGCGACAGGCAAGGGCCCAAAACGTAGTGATGCGACACCAAAATTGCCTATCTCAAAACCACCTGGTTTTGCAAGGGGGGTCACCTGGGTTTTTGGTCCGGTGCTCGGCGGACATCTAGGGAAACCTACCAAACCCATACATTTCTGAAAACTAGACATCCAGGGGCTTCCAGGGAGGTATGGCTTGCGTGGATCCCCCAACGTTTCCTTACCCAGAATCCCCTGCAAACCTCAATTTTAGCTGAAAAAATCACTTTTTTCACACATTTATGTGAGGGAAAGTTGGGGCATCAACGGGCTCACTCAAATTTCCCACCTCCCAGCGTTCCCCTGGGTCTCCCAGTAAATATGGTGCCTCACTTGTGTGGGAGGCCCAAGTACCCGTGACAGGCAAGGGCCCAAAACGTAGTGAGGTGACATCAAAATTGCCTATCTCAAAACTACCTGGTTTTGCAAGGGGGGTCACCTGGGTTTTTGGCCCGGTGCTCGGCGGCCATCTAGAGAAACCTACCAAACCCATACATTTCTGAAAACTAGACACATGGGGGCTTCCAGGGAGGTATGGCTTGCATGGATCCCCCAACGTTTCCTTACCCAGAATCCCCTGCAAACCTCAATTTTAGCTGAAAAAATCACTTTTTTCACACATTTTTGTGTGGGAAAGTTGTGGCATCACCGGGCTCACTCAAATTTCCCACCTCCCAGTGTTCCCCTGGGTCTCCCGGTAAAAATGGTACCTCACTTGTGTGAGAGGCCCAAGTACCCGCGACAGGCAAGGGCCCAAAACGTAGTGATGCGACACCAAAATTGCCTATCTCAAAACCACCTGGTTTTGCAAGGGGGGTGAAGTGGGTTTTTGGCCCGGTGCTCGGCGGCCATCTAGGGAAACCTACCAAACCCATACATTTCAGAAAACTAGACATCCGGGGGCTTCTAGGGAGGCATGGCTTGCGTGGATCCCCCAACGTTTCCTTACCCAGAATCCCCTGCAAACCTCCATTTTAGCTGAAAAAATCACTTTTTTCACACATTTTTGTGGGGGAAAGTTGTGGCATCACCGGGCTCACTCAAATATCCCACCTCCCAGCGTTCCCCTGGGTCTCCGGGTAAAAATGGTGCCTCACTTGTGTGGGAGGCCCAAGTAACCGTGACAGGCAAGGGCCCAAAACGTAGTGAGGTGACATCAAAATTGCCTATCTCAAAACCACCTGGTTTTGCAAGGGGGTCACCTGGGTTTTTGGACCGGTGCTCGGCGGCCATCTAGGGAAACCTACCAAACCCATACATTTCTGAAAACTAGACACCCGGGGGCAGCCAGGGAGGTATGGCTTGCGTGGATCCCCCAACGTTTCCTTACCCAGAATCCCCTGCAAACCTCAATTTTAGCTGAAAAAATCACTTTTTTCACACATTTTTGTGTGGGAAAGTTGTGGCATCACCGGGCTCACTCAAATTTCTCATCTCCCAACGTTCCCCTGGGTTTCCCGGTAAAAATGGTGCCTCACTTGTGTGGGAGGCCCAAGTACCGGCGACAGGCAAGGGCCCAAAACGTAGTGATGCGACACCAAAATTGCCTATCTCAAAACCACCTGGTTTTGCAAGGGGGGTCACCTGGGTTTTTGGCCCGGTGCTCGGCGGCCACCTAGGGGATCCTACCAAACCCACACATTTCTGAAAACTAGACACCCGGGGGCTTCCAGGGAGGTATGGCTTGCGTGGATCCCCCAACGTTTCCTTACCCAGAATGCCCTGTAAACCTCACATTTAGCTGAAAAAATCACCTTTTTCACACATTTTTGTGTGGGAAAGTTGAGGCATCACTGGGCTGACACAAATTTCCTACCACCCAGCGTTCCCCGGGGTCTCCCGATAAAAACGGTGCCTCACTCGTGTGGGAGGCCCAAGTACCCGCGACAGGCAAAGGCCCAAAACGTATTGAGGCGACATGAAAATTGCCTAACTCAAAACGACCTGGTTTTGCAAGGGGGGTCACCTGGGTGTTTGGCCCGGTGCTCGGCGGCCATCTGGGGAAACCTACCAAACCCATACATTTCTGAAAACTAGACACCCGGGGGCTTCCAGGGAGGTATGGCTTGCGTGGATCCCCCAACGTTTCCTTACCCAGAATCCCCTGCAAACCTCAATTTTAGCTGAAAAAATCACTTTTTTCACACATTTTTGTGTGGGAAAGTTGTGACATCACCGGGCTCACTCAAATTTCCCACCTCCCAGCGTTCCCCTGGGTCTCCGGGTAAAAATGGTGCCTCACTTGTGTGGGAGGCCCAAGTAACCGTGACAGGCAAGGGCCCAAAACGTAGTGAGGTGACATCAAAATTGCCTATCTCAAAACCACCTGGTTTTGCAAGGGGGGTCACCTGGGTTTTTGGCCCGGTGCTCGGCGGCCATCTAGGGAAACCTACCAAACCCATACATTTCTGAAAACTAGACACCCGGGGGCAGCCAGGGAGGTATGGCTTGCGTGGATCCCCCAACGTTTCCTTACCCAGAATCCCCTGCAAACCTCAATTTTAGCTGAAAAAATCACTTTTTTCACACATTTTTGTGTGGGAAAGTTGTGGCATCACCGGGCTCACTCAAATTTCCCATCTCCCAATGTTCCCCTGGGTTTCCCGGTAAAAATGGTGCCTCACTTGTGTGGGAGGCCCAAGTACCGGCGACAGGCAAGGGCCCAAAACATAGTGATGCGACACCAAAATTGCCTATCTCAAAACCACCTGGTTTTGCAAGGGGGGTCACCTGGGTTTTTGGCCCGGTGCTCGGCGGACATCTAGGGAAACCTACCAAACCCATACATTTCTGAAAACTAGACATCCAGGGGCTTCCAGGGAGGTATGGCTTGCGTGGATCCCCCAACGTTTCCTTACCCAGAATCCCCTGCAAACCTCAATTTTAGCTGAGAAAATCACTTTTTTCACACATTTATGTGAGGGAAAGTTGGGGCATCACCGGGCTCACTCAAATTTCCCACCTCCCAGCGTTCCCCTGGGTCTCCCAGTAAATATGGTGCCTCACTTGTGTGGGAGGCCCAAGTACCCGTGACAGGCAAGGGCCCAAAACGTAGTGAGGTGACATCAAAATTGCCTATCTCAAAACCACCTGGTTTTGCAAGGGGGGTCACCTGGGTTTTTGGCCCGGTGCTCGGCGGCCATCTAGAGAAACCTACCAAACCCATACATTTCTGAAAACTAGACACATGGGGGCTTCCAGGGAGGTATGGCTTGCATGGATCCCCCAACGTTTCCTTACCCAGAATCCCCTGCAAACCTCAATTTTAGCTGAAAAAATCACTTTTTTCACACATTTTTGTGTGGGAAAGTTGTGGCATCACCGGGCTCACTCAAATTTCCCACCTCCCAGCGTTCCCCTGGGTCTCCGGGTAAAAATGGTGCCTCACTTGTGTGGGAGGCCCAAGTAACCGTGACAGGCAAGGGCCCAAAACGTAGTGAGGTGACATCAAAATTGCCTATCTCAAAACCACCTGGTTTTGCAAGGGGGGTCACCTGGGTTTTTGGCCCGGTGCTCGGCGGCCATCTAGGGAAACCTACCAAACCCATACATTTCTGAAAACTAGACACCCGGGGGCAGCCAGGGAGGTATGGCTTGCGTGGATCCCCCAACGTTTCCTTACCCAGAATCCCCTGCAAACCTCAATTTTAGCTGTAAAAATCCCTTTTTTCACACATTTTTGTGTGGGAAAGTTGTGGCATCACCGGGCTGACACAAATTTCCTACCACCCAGCGTTCCCCGGGGTCTCCCGATAAAAACGGTGCCTCACTCGTGTGGGAGGCCCAAGTACCCGCGACAGGCAAGGGCCCAAAACGTATTGAGGCGACATGAAAATTGCCTAACTCAAAACGACCTGGTTTTGCAAGGGGGGTCACCTGGGTTTTTGGCCCGGTGCTCGGCGGCCATCTGGGGAAACCTACCAAACCCATACATTTCTGAAAACTAGACACCCGGGGGCTTCCAGTGAGGTATGGCTTGCGTGGATCCCCCAACGTTTCCTTACCCAGAATCCCCTGCAAACCTCAATTTTAGCTGAAAAAATCACTTTTTTCACACATTTTTGTGTGGGAAAGTTGTGACATCACCGGGCTCACTCAAATTTCCCACCTCCCAGCGTTCCCCTGGGTCTCCGGGTAAAAATGGTGCCTCACTTGTGTGGGAGGCCCAAGTAACCGTGACAGGCAAGGGCCCAAAACGTAGTGAGGTGACATCAAAATTGCCTATCTCAAAACCACCTGGTTTTGCAAGGGGGGTCACCTGGGTTTTTGGCCCGGTGCTCGGCGGCCATCTAGGGAAACCTACCAAACCCATACATTTCTGAAAACTAGACACCCGGGGGCTTCCAGGGAGGTATGGCTTGCGTGGATCCCCCAAAGTTTCCTTACCCAGAATGCCCTGTAAACCTCAAATTTAGCTGAAAAAATCACCTTTTTCACACATTTTTGTGTGGGAAAGTTGAGGCATCACTGGGCTGACACAAATTTCCTACCACCCAGCGTTCCCCGGGGTCTCCCGATAAAAACGGTGCCTCACTCGTGTGGGAGGCCCAAGTACCCGCGACAGGCAAGGGCCCAAAACGTATTGAGGCGACATGAAAATTGCCTAACTCAAAACGACCTGGTTTTGCAAGGGGGGTCACCTGGGTTTTTGGCCCGGTGCTCGGCGGCCATCTGGGGAAACCTACCAAACCCATACATTTCTGAAAACTAGACACCCGGGGGCTTCCAGGGAGGTATGGCTTGCGTGGATCCCCCAACGTTTCCTTACCCAGAATCCCCTGCAAACCTCAATTTTAGCTGAAAAAATCACTTTTTTCACACATTTTTGTGTGGGAAAGTTGTGACATCACTGGGCTCACTCAAATTTCCCACCTCCCAGCGTTCCCCTGGGTCTCCCAGTAAAAATGGTGCCTCACTTGTGTGGGAGGCCCAAGTACCCGTGACAGGCAAGGGCCCAAAACGTGGTGAGGTGACATCAAAATTGCCTATCTCAAAACCACCTGGTTTTGCAAGGGGGGTCACCTGGGTTTTTGGCCCGGTGTTCGGCGGCCATCTAGAGAAACCTACCAAACCCATACATTTCTGAAAACTAGACACCCGGGGGCTTCCAGGGAGGTATGGCTTGCATGGATCCCCCAACGTTTCCTTACCCAGAATCCCCTGCAAACCTCCATTTTAACTGAAAACATCACTTTTTTCACACATTTTTGTGGGGAAAGTTGTGGCATCACCGGGCTCACTCAAATTTCCCACCTCCCAGCGTTCCCCTGGGTCTCCCGGTAAAAATGGTGCCTCACTTGTGTGGGAGGCTCAAGTAACCGTGACAGGCAAGGGCCCAAAACGTAGTGAGGTGACATCAAAATTGCCTATCTCAAAACCACCTGGTTTTGCAAGGGGGGTCACCTGGGTTTTTGGCCCGGTGCTCGGCGGCCATCTAGGGAAACCTACCAAACCCATACATTTCTGAAAACTAGACACCCGGGGGCAGCCAGGGAGGTATGGCTTGCGTGGATCCCCCAACGTTTCCTTACCCAGAATCCCCTGCAAACCTCAATTTTAGCTGAAAAAATTACTTTTTTCACACATTTTTGTGTGGGAAAGTTGTGGCATCACCGGGCTCTCTCAAATTTCCCATCTCCCAACGTTCCCCTTGGTTTCCCGGTAAAAATGGTGCCTCACTTGTGTGGGAGGCCCAAGTACCGGCGACAGGCAAGGGCCCAAAACGTAGTGATGCGACACCAAATTTGCCTATCTCAAAACCACCTGGTTTTGCAAGGGGGGTCACCTGGGTTTTTGGCCCGGTGCTCGGCGGCCACCTAGGGGAACCTACCAAACCCACACATTTCTGAAAACTAGACACCCGGGGGCTTCCAGGGAGGTATGGCTTGCGTGGATCCCCCAACGTTTCCTTACCCAGAATGCCCTGCAAACCTCAAATTTAGCTGAAAAAATCACCTTTTTCACACATTTTTGTGTGGGAAAGTTGAGGCATCACTGGGCTGACACAAATTTCCTACCACCCAGCGTTCCCCGGGGTCTCCCGATAAAAACGGTGCCTCACTCGTGTGGGAGGCCCAAGTACCCGCGACAGGCAAGGGCCCAAAACGTATTGAGGCGACATGAAAATTGCCTACCTCAAAACGACCTGGTTTTGCAAGGGGGGTCACGTGGGGTTTTTGGCCCGGTGCTCGGCGGCCATCTAGGGAAACCTGCCAAACCCATACATTTCTGAAAACTAGACACCCGGGGGCTTCCAGGGAGGTATGGCTTGCATGGATCCCTCAACGTTTCCTTACCCAGAATGCCCTGCAAACCTCAAATTTAGCTGAAAAAATCACCTTTTTCACACATTGTTGTGTGGGAAAGTTGTGGCATCACCGGGCTCACTCAAATTTCCCATCTCCCAGCGTTCCCCTGGGTCTCCCAGTAAAAATGGTGCCTCACTTGTGTGGGAGGCCCAAGTACCCGCGACAAGCAAGGGCCCAAAACGTAGTGAGGTGACATCAAAATTGCCTATCTCAAAACCACCTGGTTTTGCAAGGGGTTCACCCGCGACAGGCAAGGGCCCAAACATTTTTTTGGATAGGCAATGTTGATGTCGCATCACTACGTTTTGGGCCCTTGCCTGTCGCGGGTACTTGGGCCTCCCACACAAGTGAGGCACCATTTTTACCGGGAGACCCAGGGGAACGCTGGGAGGTGGGAAATTTGAGTGAGCCCGGTGATGCCACAACTTTCCCACACAAAAATGTGTGAAAAAAGCGATTTTTTCAGCTAAAATTGAGGTTTGCAGGGGATTCTGGGTAAGGAAACGTTGGGGGATCCATGCAAGCCATGCCTCCCTGGAAGCCCCCGGGTGTCTAGTTTTCAGAAATGTATGGGTTTGGTAGGTTTCCTTAGATGGCCGCCGAGCACCGAGCCAAAAACCCAAGTGACCCCCCTTGCAAAACCAGGTGGTTTTGAGATAGGCAATTTTGATGTCACCTCACTACGTTTTGGGCCCTTGCTTGTCGCGGGTACTTGGGCCTCCCACACAAGTGAGGCACCATTTTTACCGGGAGACCCAGGGGAACGCTGGGAGGTGGGAAATTTGAGTGAGCCCTGTGATGCCACAGCTTTCCCACACAAAAATGTGTGAAAAAAGTGATTTTTTCAGCTAAAATTGAGGTTTGCAGGGGATTCTGGGTAAGGAAACGTTGGGGGATCCATGCATGCCATGCCTCCCTGGAAGCCCCCGGGTGTCTAGTTTTCAGAAATGTATGGGTTTGGTAGGTTTCCTTAGATGGCCGCCGAGCACCGAGCCAAAAACCCAAGTGACCCCCCTTGCAAAACCAGGTGGTTTTGAGATAGGCAATTTTGATGTCACCTCACTACGTTTTGGGCCCTTGCTTGTCGCGGGTACTTGGGCCTCCCACACAAGTGAGGCACCATTTTTACCGGGAGACCCAGGGGAACGCTGGGAGGTGGGAAATTTGAGTGAGCCCTGTGATGCCACAGCTTTCCCACACAAAAATGTGTGAAAAAAGTGATTTTTTCAGCTAAAATTGAGGTTTGCAGGGGATTCTGGGTAAGGAAACATTGGGGGACCCATGCAAGTCATACCTCCCTGGAAGCCCCCGGGTGTCTAGTTTTCAGAAATGTATGGGTTTGGTAGGTTTCCCTTGATGCCTACCGAGCACCGGGCCAAAAACCCAGGTGACCCCCTTGCAAAACCAGGTGGTTTTGAGATAGGCAATTTTGATGTCACCTCACTACGTTTTGGGCCCTTGCCTGTCGCGGGTACTTGGGCCTCCCACACAAGTGAGGCGCCATTTTTACCGGGAGACCCAGGGTGACGCTGGGAGGTGGGAAATTTGAGTGAGCCCGGTGATGCCGCAACTTTCCCACAAAGAAATGTGTGAAAAAAGTAATTTTTCTCAGCTAAAATTGAGGTTTGCAGGGGATTCTGGGTAAGGAAACGTTGGGGGATCCACGCAAGCCATACCTCCCTGGAAGCCCTTGGGTGTCTAGTTTTCAGAAATGTATGGGTTTGGTAGGTTTCCCTAGATGGCCGCCGAGCACCGGGCCAAAAACCCAGGTGACCCCCCTTGCAAAACCAGGTGGTTTTGAGATAGGTAATTTTGAAATCACCTCACTACGTTTTGGGCCCTTGCCTGTCGCGGGTACTTGGGCCTCCCACACAAGTGAGGCGCCATTTTTACCGGGAGACCCAGGGTAACGCTGGGAGGTGGGAAATTTGAGTGAGCCCGGTGATGCCACAACTTTCCCACAAAAAAATGTGTGAAAAAAGTGATTTTTTTCAGCTAAAATTGAGGTTTGCAGGGGATTCTGGGTAAGGAAACGTTGGGGGATCCACGCAAGCCATACCTCCCTGGAAGCCCTTGGGTGTCTAGTTTTCAGAAATGTATGGGTTTGGTAGGTTTCCCTAGATGGCCGCCGAGCACCTGGCCAAAAACCCAGGTGACCCCCCTTGCAAAACCAGGTGGTTTTGAGGTAGGCAATTTTGATGTCACCTCACTACGTTTTGGGCCCTTGCCTGTCGCGGGTACTTGGGCCTCCCACACAAGTGAGGCACCATTTTTACCGGGAGACCCAGGGGAATGCTGGGAGGTGGGAAATTTTAGTGAGCCCGGTGATGCCACAACTTTCCCACACAAAAATGTGTGAAAAAAGTGATTTTCTCAGCTAAAATTGAGGTTTGCAGGGGATTCTGGGGAAGGAAACGTTGGGGGATCCACGCAAGCCATACCTCCCTGGAAGCCCCAGGGTGTCTAGTTTTCAGAAATGTATGGGTTTGGTAGGTTTCCCTAGATGGCCGCTGAGCACCGGGCCAAAAACCCACGTGACCCCCCTTGCAAAACCAGGTGGTTTTGAGATAGGCAATTTTGATGTCAGCTCACTACGTTTTGGGCCCTTGCCTGTCGCGGGTACTTGGGCATTCCACACAAGTGAGGCACCATTTTTACCGGGAGACCCAGGGGAACGCTGGGAGGTGGGAAATTTGAGTGAGCCCAGTGATGCCACAACTTTCCCCCACAAAAATGTGTGAAAAAAGTGATTTTTTTCAGCTAAAATTGAGGTTTGCAGGGGATTCTGGGTAAGGAAACGTTGGGGGATCCACGCAAGCCATACCTCCCTGGAAGCCCCCGGTGTCTAGTTTTCAGAAATGTATGTGTTTGGTAGGTTTCCCACGATGGCCGCCGAGCACCGGGCCAAAAACCCAGGTGACCCCCCTTGCAAAACCAGGTGGTTTTGAGATAGGCAATTTTGATGTCACCTCACTATGTTTTGCGCCGTTTCCTGTCGCGGGCACTAGGCCAACCAACACAAGTGAGGTACCGTTTTTCTTGTAAGACTTTGGGGAACGCAGGGTGGGTGGAAATTTGTGGATCCACGCAGATTCCAGAACTTTCCACTATAGAAATGTGGGGAAAATGTGTTTTTTTGGACAATTTTTTAGGTTTGCAAGGGATTCTGGGTAACAGACCCTGGTGGGAGGCAGTCAAGTTACCCCATCCTGGATTCCCCTGGGTGTCTACTTTTCAAAAATGTATAGGTTTGCTAGGTTTCCCAAGGTGCCCGCAGAGCTAGGGATCAAAAACTACAGCTAGTCATTTTGCCAAAAAAGGGTCATTTTTCACTGCGAAATTGAGATGTGACCACGTTGCGTTTTGCGCCGTTTCCTGTCGCGGGCACTAGGCCGACCCACACAAGTGAGGTACCGTTTTTCTCGTAAGACTTTGGGGAACGCGGGGTGGGTGGAAATTTGTGGATCCACGCAGATTCCGGAACTTTCCACCACAGAAATGTGGGTAAAATGTGTTTTTTTGGACAATTTTTTAGGTTTGCAAGGGATTCTGGGTAACAGACCCTGGTGGGAGGCAGTCAAGTCACCCCATCCTGGATTCCCCTGGGTGTCTAGTTTAAAAAAATGCATAGGTTTGCTAGGTTTCCCAAGGTGCCCGCAGAGCTAGGGTTCAAAAACTACAGCTAGACATTTTCCCAAAAAAGGGTAATTTTTCACTGCGAAATTGAGGTGTGACCACGTTGCGTTTTGCGCCGTTTCCTGCCGCGGGCACTAGGCCGACCCACACAAGTGAGGTACCGTTTTTCTCGTAAGACTTTGGGGAATGCGGGGTGGGTGGAAATTTGTGGATCCACGCAGATTCCGGAACTTTCCAGGACAGAAATGTGGGGAAAATGTCTTTTTTTTTGGACAATTTTTTAGGTTTGCAAGGGATTCTGGGTAACAGACCCTGGTGGGAGGCAGTCAAGTCACCCCATCTTGGATTCCCCTGGGTGTCTAGTTTTAAAAAATGTATAGGTTTGCTAGGTTTCCCAAGGTGCCCGCAGAGCTAGGGTTCAAAAACTACAGCTAGACATTTTGCCAAAAAAGGGTCATTTTTCACTGCGAAATTGAGGTGTGACCACGTTGTGTTTTGCGCCGTTTCCTGTCGCGGGCACTAGGCTGACCCATAAAAGTGAGGTACCGTTTTTCTCGTAAGACTTTGGGGAACGCGAGATGGGTGGAAATTTGATTCCGGAACTTTCCACAACAGAAATGTGGGGGAAATGTTTTTTTTTTTGACAATTGTTTAGGTTTGCATGGGATTCTGGGTAACAGACCCTGGTGGGAAACAGTCAAGTCACCCCATCCTGGATTCCCCTGGGTGTCTAGTTTTCAAAAATGTATAGGTTTGCTAGGTTTCCCAAGGTGCCCGCAGAGCTAGGGTTCAAAAACTAGAGCTAGGCACTTTGCCAAAAAAGGGTACATTTTCACTGCGATATTGAGTTGTGACCACGTTGCGTTTTGTGCCGTTTCCTGTCGCGGGCACTATGCCTACACACACAAGTGAGGTACCATTTTTATCGGGAGACTTAGGGTAATTCAGGTTTGTAAAGGAACTGTTATTATCTATTGACTTTCGATGCATTTCTGCCTTACAAATAAAAGACATTGTGTAAAAAATAAGTCATTCTAAAAAATGACTGATAATTCTCATGCTAGTATGAGTATTCCCAATTTCAGAAATGTGCAAATATCTACTGTTTCTAAACTCTATATTTTGTTCCCATTTCAGAAATACATAGGTGTCTTTCATACCCATTTTTCCATGTACACATTTTTACAGAATAATTACTATATACCCGGTACATAATAAAAAACCATTGCAAGTTGCTGCTCAGTTTTTGGCTCTGGGCTCGTCGGGTTCTTGGTGAACCTACAAGTCCTATATATCCCCACAACCAGTAATGTCCAGCGGATGCAACGGTATATTGCTTTCAAAGAGCTGTCATAATTAGAAGAAGTTACAGGTGAAAACGTTGACACAAAAGGCTGTTTTTTTCAACTAATTTTCAATTTATCCTATATTTAACTGTTTGTTTCTATAAAAAAACCTTGATGGATCTACACAAATGACCCCTTGCTGAATTCAGAATTTTGTCTTCTTTTCGAAAATGTATAGCTTTCCATGATCCATTATTGCTTTTGTACCCATTTCTGCCATTAACTGGAAGGAGGTCAAAAGCACAAAAAATAGCAAAAATAGGCTATGTCCCAGAAAAATGCCAAAACTGTGTAAAAAATGTTGGGTTTCTGACAAAAGTCTGGTATCCCCGAAAAGCTGGGAAAATGGTGATTTCAAACCCTTTTTTGATAACATTTGCAGGGAAAACCCCAGATGGTTTCATTTTCAGCCCGTTTTTCCAATTTGTCCGAAAAAAAACAAAATGTTGCTGTATTTTGGCTCATTTCTGTGACCCCTCCAGGGGAATCCACAAACCCTGAGTACCTTTAGAATCCCCATGATGTTGGAAGAAAAGGACACAAATTTGGCGTGGATACCTAATGTGGTCAAAAAGTTACAGGGGCCTAAGCGCGCACTACCCCAAATAGCCAAAAAAAGGCTTGGCACAGGAGGTGGAAAAGGCCTGGCAGCGAAAGGGTTAATAAGTGCTGCCTTTTGATTGGGAACAGGTAAACATTTTCCTCTTTAATGGTAATGTTGGATTTTAAGTTACAATTTTGAAAATGCCACTTTTAGAAAGTTGGCCTTTTCTTGCCCTAACTATTTGGTGCCTTCAGCCTGTTACTGGGTCACATGATTAGGTGTAGTTGGCAGTTGGACTTTATTAATTCCTCCCAGACAGCAACACAATAGAGGGATTTGGTGTGCCCTGAATGGCCATTAACTGGCAGTGCGGGGATGAGCTGGGCATGCAAAAATCTTGTTACCCCTGCATTGTTCATGCAGCCAGCTTAAAGTTAGGGCATTGGAGTCAGGAAACTTCAAGCATCTCAAAGGAAATTCTCCTACAATCTTCCCTTAATTCAAATAAGGTACCAGGTATACAAAAAGGACCCTCTGGCCCACTCTGTAGATCACTTTTTGGACTGTGGAAGGACTCACTAAGATTGCTTTGCTGCCGCTGGATGGACTTCTATGCTACCTGGAGCCAGTCGTGCCCCATCAGAGGCTTGCCCTGCTGCTTGAGCCCTGTTTCACTGGAACACTGGACTACCAGTGAAACTCCAAGGGCTAGGTGGCCGGCCTCTGGATCAGTGACTCAGGGACAGAAAAGGCTCCAACCATCTTGAACCCGCACCTGGACCCAGCCTGATTGAGTCCTAACGATCCAGTCCTGGAGTCTTGTTCATGGTGCTAAAGGTGCCCAGATAGCAAAAATCCAAATTGTGGGACTTAGAACATTTATGGCTGAAAACTGCCATGAGAACCAAGAGAAGAACAGGACCCACCTGATCATTTATCCACTAAAGTTGCATCACCAGTCACCTTGACTTCATGGCAGCTCCTGCTATGGTTTTCTCTGCAGCAGCAAATCCTGTTCAGAGGTCCTTCGCCAAAGGGGTAAACGGCCTCATGGTACTCAGGTCAGTTACAGCCTCCAGCCTTGACCCATAGGAGATTTTCCACTTCCAAAAAAGACATTAAGTCTTAACTTAGAAAACTTCACTGCGACTTCATCCAGTAAATCCCTGATGGCAACGCTCCCTCCTTGGACATCGGCTGCAGCCTTGCCCTGCTGAACATTACCTTCTCAGAACACTTTTCTTTGAAATTTCTCCTAGGTCTGAAAAAAACCACCGACTGGTCCCAATCCACTTTTTGTGTTCATCTGGTGCTCCATTACAAACGGACATAGTTTTCAACTTTGACCTAGTCTCTTTTGACTAGATGTCCGTGATTGGCGCTTTAATCCTTTAGGCAATAGTTTTTTACCTTGAACTTTAAAAATTCATAACTCCGGTTCTACTGAATGGAATTATGTCATTTTTGTGTCAAATAATTTATAACAATTTACTCGATTTTTCTAAATTGGTGTGGGATTTGCCTTGTGCTGTGTTGTTACTTTATTGCTTTTTGTGTGCTGCATAAACACGTCACATATTGCCTCTAAGTTAAGCCTGACTGCTTTTGGCAAACCTATCAATGGGTTAAGCACAGTTTAACTTAGGGACTTTTGTGGTTCACCGTTCCTGGGATTGTATCTGCTGCTTGAATAGGGGTCACCCCCTTCAACCAACAACCTAATTTCTCACAAGTGGACTGCCCATTAGACTGGAGAAGACATGGTTAACCTTGGAAATAAATGTACTGATCAAGTAGCCAGATATTGTGAACTTGAGAATGACAGTGATTTAAAGAACAGATCAAGTCAACACAAGAGACAACTCTGCGATAAACAGAGAAGATATGAGTTGTTTCCTATTGAATTCAGTTGAGACTTCTTTGAGTAAACTGAGAGATCTCGAGGAGGAATCCCTAGAAGATGAGAAAAGAAAAGTAGAGACATTAGGTTACAAAAATAATTATGAGCATTTGCATATTGCCCCTGAATATACAAATGCACTACTCGACACAATGTTGCACTCAATTGCCCATTATTTACACAACAGTCACACTCAGAGAGAGATTTGTACTGAGCACTTTTTAAAAATATTGGGAAAATACATAGTTTAATAATGTTGCTGAAGATTTGTGTGGATGTTGTATCATATGTTCAATGAATGATTAAGGCCATAAGAAAAACGTTTGAATGAGTCACATTGGCAAATCAGGGGGCCCATTTACAAGACTCCAAGCATATTTTGTGGAGATGACAATTTACAATGGCCTTAAAAACATTTTTGTGATAATGTACTTATTTTCTGACTGGGTTGAGACCTATCCCACCCAGAGATCAGACAGCCTGACAGTTGCTAAATCATATTGAGGGAGTTAATACCAAGAGTTGGCTTGCCAACTTCTATTGAGATAGACCGTGGTTTCCATTTTAAAAATTATATTTTGCAATTAATTTGTTCAGCTCTCCAAATTGACCAGCGGTACCATTGTAGCTATTTTCCTCAATGTTCTGGATTAGTTGAAAAAATGAATGGAACAATAAAGAACACATTGGTTCAATTATATGCTTCCCCTTGTTTTAAATAGCCAGACATGATTCCTCCTGTTTTGATGAGTATCAGAGGTACCCCTGAGAAAGAGACTGGTCTCTCGCCTCATGAAGTATTGATTTGCTGAGCAATGAGATTAGTATATATTCCATCAGCTACACTTGTTTAAATTACTGATGATATTGTTCTAGAATACCAGAAAGGTCTGGCTGATATGGTAAAACATGTCTCTCATCATGTTATTTTGACAACAAGACAAAAGATGAAAAATCAGGGCCTTGTATCGAGCCCTGGCGATTGGGTGGTTGTCACTAGACACCCTCTAAAGAGTTGCTTGGAGGAGAGGTGCCATGGCCCTTATCTAGTGGTATTAGTGACAAACACTGTTGTGAAGGGTGCCGGAAATCCACAGTGGATCTACAATTCTCATACAAAAAGACTGTAGGTGGTGGATGAAAAAGTGGTACAAACAACCACTGATTGAGAGAGCCAAGCTCATGTTTTCAGCATGAAAGTGTCACAATCATTTTTGCTTTTATTCTCAATAGTAGATGTTTTATAGCAAATGCTGCAAAATTATTAATCTGATCATGCTATTAATGATATTAATGATCTTAGTCAGCCTCCTGTTGTGTCTACTGTTGAATTAACTATATAATGAAGTAAAACATAACATATTGACACATAGGAAAGGTTTAACCAATGTATTTCATGATAATATTTATGCAAAAACTCTGAATGATTACATTAAGATTATGAATGTTAAAAACAGCTTTATATATACACTTTTCTTCCCTCTTCTGCAGGCAAAGGAGCTGCCAACTTACAACTACTGATTTCTCATAGCTTGTTGTGTAATGTGTTTGTTAATATTTTTAATAAAAATGAGTTCTTGTCTCCTTATTTGTCTGATTTCAATGGCTCACTGGAAGATCTATCTATTTCTGAAGATGGGGGCATTAATAAGGGTCTTAAATATGGAAAATGTCTGAAAACAATTGCACAAATTAAGGTGAAATTTGAAAATTCTAAACATGAGTATGTATGTCGTATGAGTAATCAAGAGTGTGAGTTTACAATGAGAAGAGAGTTACATTTGTAAAAGATTGGAGAGAAGAGAGAAAGATAAAAGAGTAGATTAAGGTTGAGTAAAAATTCACATTGTCAAATTTGCATCCAAGATTGAGAATGGAACATGAGAGAAAGACTGATATGTGTATGGTGCATCATGAACTTACAAGAATTGGAAAAGTTGAAAATGTGAGAGTGCTAAAAGTGAGAAAAGTGATATTGTAAATGGTTATTTCTTGGTTAGTAATGAGTCAATACTATGAGGCATTTATTATGTATGTTGTAAGGCTGCTTATTTCAAATTTGCATGTAATTGTGTTGGATCGTGTTATCTTGTCATAGTGTTTCCTAGACTCTATCATGTGATTGGAGTAGATGATACAGTTGGTTAGAAGATAGTGAAGCATGGATTTGGACAGATAGTATTAGATACATTAAGAGTTATTATTCCACCTATCGGTGTGGCAGTGAATGATGTGAAAATTAGACGTTTGCTCACATTTGTTGATCAACATGTGTCTAACATAGCTGGTGCTTTGACTCAAATTAACTCTGAACTTACTTCAATGCAGGCTATGAATATGCAAAACCGCTTAGCGCTAGATATCCTTCTTGCAAAAGAAGGTGGTGTTTGAAAGGTACTGAATGTATAAGCGTGTTACACCTTCATAACTGATGACAGTAGGGTTATCCATCCATATTTACAAAATGTTACCAACTTCTCTTGTGAATTCCAAGCTATAGAGGAGGATGGTGTGTAGGAGGCAATAGGTCCCTGGGTTAGCTTGATAGGGAAGTGTTAGTATGGTTGGGGAATGGATCGATAACCTGGGAAGGAAAATATTGAGTCTAATCCTAACTCCTGTAATATTTGCAATAATTTGTGTAATTATCTGTTTCTCTTCTTCACATTTTCAGAGTTTCTGTTTACAAATTGTGGGTGTAGGTGTAAAAGAAAAACAGTAAAGTGAAACAAAAAGAAGAAATATGAAATGGAAAATGTTAAAGAACATATTTCCAACTGCCAGAAGCTGATGGAGGACTTAGCCAAACACAGAAAGTGATGGAGACTGTTATAACATTCTTATCAAGTTTAGCTTTTATTAATGGTGTGTTTGTATTGATTTTAGAATAATCAAAGGGTGTAATTTTTATGAATTTCAGTTTTTGTGTGTATCATTTACAATATACAGAATGTTCACACTTGATTTTACTTGTACATACTAATGTAGTGTTGTTGCTTTTGGCACAAATATTTTATGATATGTAAAAGTGTGATTTTATGATGTATTTTATACCACATTGGTACACATGCATCAAGCTAAGAAATAGCGAGTCGGTATTTGCGATTTATAATGAATCGCAAATAAAGAATCTCTATCTCCTATGCATGATGCTGAGAGCGAAAATAAACCGAATCGGTAAATATCGCTAACCGCGTTAGCGGAAATGATCCAAGAACTCGGTATTATTTGAAAACACACATATAGCGACCTCGCAATTAGCGAGTTCGCTATTAGCGATATCGCTATTAGCGATATCGCTAATTGCGAGGTCGCAATTTTAGAGAGTCGCATTGGGAACAGCCTGATGACATCAGAACCAGGAAGTAACTCTTCCCATGGTGCATTCTGTGTCCAGAGGAAGCCAGAGCAGGAAGCTGAGTGCCTGTGTAGAGGACTACTGAGCATCCAGACCACTGCTAACCCAGGCAATGGCCAATACATCAGCTGAGGAGGGTGCCAGGAAAAGAAAACTCAAGTTCAGTGAGAGGGAACTGGAGTACCTCATTGAAGATGTGGTGAAGAGCCATGACAAGCTCTTTGGGAAGCTCTCCCTTAAAGTCCTAGAGGCAGAGAAAAGACGCCTCTGGAAGAAGATAAAGTCAAGGGTCAATGCTGTGGGAGTGACACACCGCAGCATCGATGATTTAAAGAAACGCTGGTACAATCTGCGCAGCCGTGCCAAGGAGCTAATTGCCCAGAGGCTGAGAGAGGCTAAGAGCACCGGAGGAGGTCCATCGACACTCCTGGACAACACAGCCCTGGAGGACCTGGTGGAGGGCACAATCCTGCCGGAAGCTACTGTAGGGGTCACGCAGATGGATACATCCGGCACAGCCTGCAGTACTGAAGGTAAGAGGCACTATGATATACCCATCAATGTACTTTATAATAGCGCCCATACAGTAATAAGAAGGCAGGCAGCTGTATCCAACCCCAGTCCACAGTACATATACAGTTACTAATGCATCCTGGGAGTTGTAGTCCCCTGAACCAATTAGTGAGTCACATAGCACTTTGTGTGACCATTGTGCCCAATATGCATTACAGACAGGGAATACAGAGAGTGAGAACGTAAGAGCAGACATAATCACCATGTAGATAAACATTATCCAATGAAATTTTAATCCTGCACTGTTTCACACCACAGGTGCTGAGGAAGGAGACAGTGAAGGGAGCGAATGCAGGGAGAGCACCCACAAGACGCAGGGCTACAGTCCCTCCCATGCAGCCAATGGAGAGCCCTCCAGAACCTGAAAGAGCAACTGCAAAAGGCCCGCCTCATGTCAGGTCCACCACCACCACCCTGCAGACACCCGTCCCGACGATGCGAAGACGCAGGCCAAGGGGCCACACAACTGCGCAGGAACCATCCACTCCAAATGTCTGGGGACCCGTTGAGCTGCAGATGACAAGGGTGCAGCGCCTGCAGGCACGCCACATGGGATCCATCAGCATGCAAATGGGCAAATTGAACAAAAACCTCGCCACCATTGGCAGAGCGCATGAGTGACCTCACTCAAGCAGTTGTGGAGGGCAACAGGGACACCAACGCCACATTGCACGAGCTTGTGCGTGTGATGCAGGAGGGACAGAATACCGAGCGGAGGAGGCAACAGCAATTCATGGGGCGCCTGGCTGGATTGACACGCTCCAACCACAAGTTGAGCAACGCCACTGCACTGCTGTCACGTCGGTCGGTGGCAATGCAGATCGACATGGGGCATTGTTGTGGGGACGTGGCCAGGGCCCTTGCCCAAGTCACAACAGCTGTAGAGCGGATCCAGGCTGGTGTAGGTGGCCTCAGCAATGCCACTGGAGATGAGGGGAGTGAGGGGGCATCCAGCGTGAGCAGCATGTCTGCGCCAGTCAGCACCGGCAGAAGGTGTAGTGCATGCCGTTCTACACCTACAATTCCACCAATGGGTGAGGATGGCGCTGCAGGAGATAGGCACCTCGGTGTGCGTGGGAGGAAGCGCTGAACAGTCACATCCCTCCGGACAATTGGCCATGGTGGCGTAACCATGGTCAGGACATACAGAGGGACTGCCAATGGAGTACCAAACCTCATTCTTCATAGTGCCTCGGTACATGACGTTAATGTATCCATAGGCTACATGTATGTATAGACACACAAGAGTCCATGTGCAAGTGCAAATAAAACTTGGCATGTGATGGATGATCGTTTCTGTCTCATGATTACATATCTTTGAAGTGATGGTGGGTGATGTGGGCACGTATCAACTGCCCCTCCGCATAGCTTGCAGGATGCGGGTTTGGTGGGTGTACAGGGGGCTGATTGTCCGCAGTGCCGTGGTCATCTATGGGTATGCGTATCGTGGGAGATACTATGGGCTACATTGCACATGCTGCCACTATCCGACAGCAGGTCACCGGCTGGTCCTGCATCGCAGCACCAGGTCTGTGCAGGATGTGGAGGCGACTCTTGACCTATCCAAATGTCCTTTCAATCACATTACCTGTCCTGGTGTGTGGTGCGTTGTACCGCAGTTCCAGTGGTGCGCCTGGGGTCAACTATGGAGTCATGATATAGTACCTCACCGTGCATGCACTGTCACCTACAGGGTAGTGTGAAATGTGTATGTGTCAGGTTTGCATTGCCATTACAGTATGCTTTAGTGTACATGAGTATATTGTCTGACCTAGCAGGTGTCCCTCGCCATGTTCCCCCCTGAGCAGACGTGTGTGAATGCCAATGTATCGGAAGATGTATGGATCATTGATGCTCCAAGGAGATTGTGCTGCGATGTCTGACATGATGTCATCCACATTGCACATTGGTTGGACGTTGATGGAGTGATAACAATTCCGGTTACGGAAGCTCTATTTATTGACTGATGGTGGACATATGGGTCGTGTGTGCTATCTAGCCATTCATATCACATTAGGAAACTGTGCAATCCTATATGAATGGAGTCTGGGTGGATTCCAATCCATTTGGGTTTTGGGGAGGCTGCTGTGGTCGTGGGTCTGAGTCATCATGGCAGCCCGGGAGGTTCTCTAGACACGTGAGTGGGAGCCTAGTGATACCCCTCCCGCTAATGCCACTATCCCCTGGACACCTTTGGATGCAAGTAGGTGCAGGCAACATTACACCTGGACATGGGGACGGTTTTCATGGGTCCTCTGTGTTTACCGCAGCATTGTTGTTTCCAATTTGGCTATGTGGTTGAGTTGTATCGCAGCGTAGATCAAGTACTACTCATATATGTCCTCTTGGGTGTGTCACATCTGACTGATGCGCAGGCAGAAAGACCTCTCCTGGAATCTCCTTCTGCCCTGGCCTGCTGCATGGGTCCTCATCCTCCTATCACACAAGTAGTGTGCCGCTTTTGTGTGCGTCCTCTATGGACTCATTGGTTAGTTGCAATGGCCCTCACCAGCTCCATAATTTGTATTGCAGTTAAATGTCCAAAAATAATTTTTACCACCTGCTTCTGATTCTCCTTATTCTGCACTTGCAAAAAGCGATTTTTGGGGAAATCGCTATTAGCGATTTTTGATGCATCCATTTGCGGGTTTATTCTGCGATTCCTTATTTGCTCCCACTAATCTGGTTGGCGCTGATTCCGTTTCGCTATCTCTGGGATCCCGGTATTTGCGAGTCGGTATTTTAGCGATTTTCGGATAATTGTATGATGTATGGGGAATCGCTTGCATGCGCTCGCAATTAGCTAATCGCTAATTTTGTGAGCTGTTTTTGGTTTGATGCATGTGCCAGATTGTATTGTAAACATCATCATGTTAATGATGGAAGTCATCTTTGTCACTCATCCTGCTTGCCCCCGCTCAAATTCTCTCCTTGCAATCTCTGAATCATGCAGTCAAGCTGAGATTTCTTTTTCCCACTGTTATTTTTATTCTGCTCTCAATTACCTTTTCCCTGTTCCGCACAATTTGAAACATTTAGAAGGGCTTTCCGTTAGTTTACTGTGCTTCATTCATTCACATAACAAATTATTGTTCATGTATCTACTTATGTTCTAGCATCACCAGATGACATTAGCATCGAGGGACTGTGCTGAATAGTTGGTCATCTAGGCAATGTGAATGTTATTTTTCAAGTGCTCTGATGTGCTGATGAAATAATATATTTGCTCACACCACTGTGAGTCTGTGGTCTCTGAAATTTCAGATATGTAAACATGAACAAAACCCCATTTATTTTGGTGGAGAGAGAGCTTTCCTGACTATTATTAGGGATGCTGTCCTTATTTCTATTTATTTTGCTGCCCACTTGAGATTTAGAATTATTTTTGTGTACTCTATATAACTCTTTATTTGAGAGCCTTCATGGCATTAACCCTGTATTGACTTATTGTTAAACTCTGTAATAAAACAATGTAACCTTTTTATTGATCTAGAACTAAATTATTAATTTGGTCCAATCTTTAATGTAATTGATTGCATTTCTGAATGTTAATGCTTTAGGTTGTGCCTTATAGTGGGACCACATTGCCTCATGAAATTGAGATTTAACACTGTCTCCGATCTAGTAAAATGTGAGAATTCTAATTGAGGTAAATGTTGGGGTGTATCTAATTTGGGGTACCATTTTACTCCCACACATTCATGTCGTCAGACCATACAGTGTTACTTTCCTTGTTTGAGGCCACTACACCTGCCAATAATGACACCTTTAATAGTGAAGCGCATGCTTTCACCCGCACCTTGGGACAGGTTAGTCAGGAGAACGTCAATGAAGCCCTAGGTAATTTCATCCAACCCAACATAGAGGGCATAAATATTAGAGCCATCGAATATGACAGCTGGATTATCAACACACTTAGTTTGATCGGGACAAATCACAATATCAGGCCCTAAGGAAACACTGCTACAGCTCATTGGCTCACAAGAAAAAACTAGGAAAACTTGCAAAAAACTAGAATGCAGAATAAGGCTAACATAAAATGATGTTGACAGAAACATTTATAGGGAGACCATTCTAAAATATAAATCACAGATTAATGCCTAAAACTGAATACTTAAGATCATTAATCTCCAATCTGAAATATCCCATTCAAGAGCTTCTAGTTATCATGAATAACTTGAATCGTCTCAAAGCGGAGAAAAACACAATCTCATCCTCTCAGACACAATGCAATGATATGGCTATCTTCTTCAAAGAGAAAATAGACAAAATCTATACTCTTTTTCCTCACAGCAGTATAGGAGATCAAAGTATATGCATTACTTTGAAATCCATTTCTTGTAATAGCACCACTTTGAGGGAGTTCATCCTGTCAAAAGAATCACAAGTTGGGAATCTACTGTCAGAAATTAAATCAGCTTCCACTCTTGGCCCATGTCCACCTGTAATCATTTGGTTTGTGCCAGAGAGTGCTGACCTTGTCCTTACCAGCCTCAATTATTCATCACTTTGAACCAGTATTGTTCCCGTCAACTGAAATAAAGCTGACCATATCTGAAAAAGTTCAATGCAGAGCTATCTCTACGATTGATTTAAAGTCCAATTTCGCTAATACCTCTCACAACCAAGATTTTGATAAAAACTGTCAACATTCATATTTCAGAATATTTAGAAAACTATTTTCTCTTGTATGGTACCCAGTCGCACTTTGTGCCGCTTTACAGTACATAGTCAGTACTATTCTCAGTCAGTAACAAGCTCAGAGAGATGTTAGGCCCAGGTGGAGCTGCAGCCCTGGACTTGTTGGACCTCTCTACAGCATTTGATATGGGTTTGAATGTGATACTCCTTGAAATAGTTCAAAAGTTTGGCTTAGGTTATAAACCCATTGATTAGCCTAAATTAATTTTAGAAAATAGTTCAAACTGTATCCTGTCCTCCCTATCAGCCCACTCCTTTTTCCATCTGCTCCGGAGTCCTGGAATCATCACTCAGCCCCAAGCTCTTTAACCAGGTATATGACCAAATATCCGAGATAGTGAGATATCATGTACTGAGTCTAATATCATTTGCCGATGTTACACAAATTGTGGTGTTAATGTCACAAAACAAAGAGACTTCCGGAAAAAACTTTTCTGGTTACATGACAGGATATATGCACCTGATTGCTTGGGTTTAGTTTAAATGCTTAAAGTTGAATAGTGAAAAGACACAGGCTTTGCTATTTGGCCTAGAAGATGAAACAGCTTGGAGTAACACCAGTCCCAGAAAAAAAACACTAGATATTTTATAACCCTCTCAGACAACCAGTTATCCTTCTCCCCCCATATAAACAAAGTCACAGCCATTTGCTTTCTTATTCTATGCACCCTCCAAAGAATTTTCCCACTGTTCACTATAACCTCATACCTTCCACAGAGTCTCCAAATCATTCAAAATGCAGACCAAAACATATTCTAGACATTCCTAAACATATTTCTGTATCTGCACAATCAAGGAAACTTCACTAACTCCCGGTCAGGAAAAGAATATGGTTATAAACGTTATATGTAATCAAAATCTAGGTCCATTCTTTCTCAAACATGGACTTCTTCAATATATCCCATTGCAATACGTGTGATCCATCTCCAAACATCTGGCCTTGATTTCTAAGGTGAAGAGTGCCAGACAAGAAGGTAGGTCCTTGCCCTTTATGGCATTTATGCTCTGAAATGCAATTCCCCTTCCATTTAGAGAAAACAACAATCATAACTCCGTCTGCAAACAACTCCAAATATGTTTTATTCAAAGTAACTAATGAAGCCGTCTTCTAGTGGTCAGGTTCTCAGTCATCAGTGCCAAGACGTCCATTGGGTAGCTGCACGCATTATACAAATCACTCATTTATTTATTTACATATTTATTTATTTATCAGGGGGTAATTCCTGGTGTTTCATATATGTACTATTGATGTCTAAAGATGCTGTATTTGCACAGCAATTGACCTTATTACATCTAGGCTAGCGGCCACTGGTTAAGTACACATTGCTGAATAGCTCATGAGTTGATTGCACAAAGGTTAATGGCACATAGGCTAATTGAATATGTGCTGTTTGTACAAAAGCTAATAGCCCATGGGTTAATAGTATGTGAGCTGAGTGTGTGATTTAATTGCACATGGCATAAACCATTACTTTGCCCGCAATGTTGCTGTCAATAGTGCAGATGTCTAGCGGTTCCTTTTTAAGACCAATGTAAAAGTCAGTCTTAAAAATTAGCCGGAGCAAAATGCCTTGCGTAACTTACATCCAACTCAAAGATGGTAAGTAACAAGTGAAGACAGTATTTACAAGCATTTAGAGAAAGGAATTTAGTTTTTATTTTACATATTTTAAAATTTGTGCTTGCTTTATTAATGTTATTAGGATCTAAATGACCATAAAAATAGCAATATTAAAAGCAACCATATGGCCCACCTAGGTTGGGCTGTTATTTTTTACCATTAAGCTATTTCATGGACTATTTGTCTACAACTCTAATGCCCCGCTTACAACTGGGCCCTTAACCCCATTTTGGGGTCAAATGCCCATTTGTGTCCAAAATCAGTTACAAGTCAAATGCAATCTGCATCTGATGCAGGTGTTTCCTCTACTAATAGGCAGTACATAAAACCACTTTTGTGCAAAAATCCATGCAATTAGAGTATTATTCCTCATTCGGGGGTTTGCAACTCAAAATGAAATACAACTTAAAGACCCAATAATGACTTCACCCCACACAAATGATAATAAAAAGGTGTACAATTTGCATCTACAATATTGACAAACCTGTAATCGGGTCCTAAATGAGGATTCTGCAGGCCCATCCTCTTATGCATTGACGTTCCTTGTTGCGCAAATAATGGCATGAAAGCATTTCCCATAGCCACACAGGGGATCTAGCGGGAGAGGCCCAACCAGATGCATACACTTGCTCTCTATAGTCAAACTCACAAAAAGGTATGTCTGGTTAAATACTAAAAATAGGAAGAGCTAATAAGAAAAACATATACAATATGTGTGTAAGTGGTGTGGTATCTGGAGGGAGCTTCTTAAAGGAGGAGAACCCTCACTCACCCACGGGTGAAATGCTTCTCCATTGGGTTCCCTTCTCGCACCTTGACCGCAAGGTGCCAAGTGTGGGCTACAACTCCCCGAAGGGTGGAGCTGAGGTGTTTTTATAGATGAGCCATTTTATATGGTAAGTGAGGGGCAGAGTGCAAAAAAGGTTGACACAAATGTGAATTAAACTATCTCCAGAGGGCCGAATCAACTTTATTCAGTGGGGTGGTCCCCTAGGATAGAGTTAAAATGCAAGGATAGGGAGGGATTCCAAACAAATATACCCCTAGAGATAGCCAACATGTTTCTCCCATAATTGACCCCAAAAGGGTTCAGGGGCATTCATCAGGACCTTAATTGTAAGTCATTCTGCATGTATTATCATGCAAAAATGGTATATATATACTGGCCACATAAAGAATGTACTGGCCACATAAAGGTTAGCCTGATGGGGACGGTGATGGCCCGTATTTATTCTGGGTCCACTGTCTTTCTGAAAAAAAATAAAAAATAGTGCCATGATTAACAATAAAGTGCTCTCAGATCACACAGTATATAGAAAAACAAAACAAACAGGGTGCTTACTCATGCGATTGATCAACGTGATGTAAAAGTATTATCAAACAAGAGTCCTCTTACCCATTAACCCCTTTGGTCCTCATGACGAGCTGGACTCGTCATGGCACACAGTGGGCGTATGCTCATGATGAGTCCAGCTCGTCATGGCACACAGCACCAGGTTCTGTTACCCAAAATCCCTTGCAAGCCTAAAGATTTGTCCATAAAACAAATTTTCCCCACATTTCTGTGGTGGAATGTTCTGGAATCTGAGTGGATCCACAAAATTCCACTCACCCCGCGTTCCCCAAAGTCTTCTGAGAAAAATGGTACCTCACTTGTGTGGGTAGGACTAGTGGCCGTGACAGGAAATGGCCCAAAACGCAACATGGACACACCACATTTTCACAGTGAAAACGGACCCTTTTTTTGCAAAGTGCCTAGCTGTAGATTTTGAACCCAACTCTGCTGGCACCTAGGGAAACTTAGCAAACCTATACATTTTTGAAAACTATATGCCCAGGGGAATCCAGGATGGGGTGACTTGACTGGCTCTCACCAGGTTCTGTTACCCAGAATCCCTTGCAAACCAAAACATTTGTGAAAAAAAAAACATTTTCCTCACATTTCTGTGGTGGAAAGTTCTGGCATCTGCGTGGATCCACAAATTTCCACCCATCCCGCGTTCCCCAAAGTCTTCTGAGAAAAATGGCACCTCACATGTGTGGGTAGACCTAGTGCCTGTGACAGGAAACGGCCATAACGCAACATGGATACACCATATTTTCACAGTGAAAACGTACCCTTTTTTTGCAAAGTGCATAGCTGTAGATTTTGAACCCTAACTCTGCCAGTAGCTAGGGAAACCTAGTAAACCTATACATTTTTTAAAACTACACACCCAGGGGAATCCAGGATGGGGTGACTTGACTGGCTCTCACCAGGTTCTGTTGCACAGCGAGGTATGGCTTGCATGGGTCCTCCATCATTTTCCTACCCAGAATCCCCTGCAAACTTCAAATTTAGCTGACAAAATCACGTTTTTCCCAAATTTCTGTGTGGGAAAGTTCTGGAATCTACGTGGACCCACAAATTTCCTCCCACCCAGCGTTCCCCCACGTCTCCTGATAAAAATTATACCTCACTCGCGTGGGTGGGTCAAGTACCCGTGACAGGAAAGGGCCCAAAACCTATTGAGGCGACATCAAAATTACCTATCACAAAACAACCTGGTTTTGCAAGGGGGGTCACCTGGGTTTGTGGCCCTGGGCTTAGTGGCCATCCTAGGAACCTACCAAACCCACACATTTCTGAAAACTAGACACCCGCGGGAGTCCAGCGAGGTATGGCTTGCATGGATCCCCAAACGTTTTCCTACCCAGAATGCTCTGCAAACCTCAAATTTAGCTGAAATAATCCACTCAGATTCCAGAAGTTTCCACCACAGAAATGTGAGGAAATTTTTTTTTTTTTTTACAAATGTTTGTGTTTGCAAGGGATTCTTGGTAACAGAACCTGGTTAGAGCCAGTCCAGTCACCCCATCTTGGATTTCCCTGGGTGTCTAGTTTTCAAAAATGTATAGGTTTGCTAAGTTTCCCTAGGTGCCGGCAGAGTTAGGGTTCAAAATGATAATGAAGCAAATGGTGAAAGCAATCGATAAAAACAATCTTCAGCTTCGGACTTGTATTAGTCTGAAAGATAACTGCCCACAGAGCAGAGCCGAGCCTGTGGGCGGGGGAGTTCTTAGACATACCAATTGTAATCAGCACCCAGATAGGTGGATGTGATATGCGTGCTGACCTGGCCCTTACCTGCTAGAAGTCAGCGTGGTTCACTGGGGCGACCCGGTGAGGGTGGAACCAGACACCATTTGTGATCCGCGTTCATGCTTACCAGGGATGCATAGTGAAGTTGTGCCACAGGCATGTCATCGTAGCACGTATGGTGCTCATGGGAGTTGGGCTACTAACCCTGAGATGCATTCTAGCATAACTTCAAGAATCATATTAATTGGAATCACACGTTGGATGGGGATTGCGATGCTGATGGATACATGATTGGAAGAGATGGAGACCCAGGCATTGTCTTAAAATGGGTCTTTAATGTGAATGATTCCTATATTTGGTATGGAGAAAAAATTTGGTATGGAGAGAAAATATTCAAGGGACCAATCACAGCACAACTGTGGGGATGCCATAAAAACCATCAACGTGGTCTGGCCTAGTGAGTCACAACAGAATGTTGTGCATTATGGATGATTGGTAAAAATAGCAGAAAATGGCTTAAAAATGATATCCCTTATAATAAGTTCCCATATACCACCAAGGGGGGCACTCATTACATGGTGGAGAATGGTACAAGGGGACAATGACGACATAGAGGAAAATACAGTCCCAAAAGTTCATCCATTCAGGATGAACCTCTATGTGATATGTGTGCTCTATGGTCAAGAGATAGATACAGAGAGAGAAAAAGAGGCAGGGGTGACATTGTGGCTCTTCAATGGCTCAAACTAGTCCAGTGAATCTCATTGTTTAGGCCTCGTATATCACAGCCAAGTCTAAATATCCAGCTCTGTTCCCTCCGTAACAGGACTGACTCGAGGGTACCCACGGAAGGTGGGAAACAAGGTTTATCTATCATCACCCAATTAATATTGTCCTTTGTGTGGCACGAAGTAAGGTAATGTCTAGTGAGTTTGGTGTTGGATTTTTTGCACCTAACTGAGCTACAATGTTCCACTATCCTAGTCCTAATTTTGTGGGTAGCCATGCCCATATAATTTAATTTACCTGGGCATCTCAATAGGTAAATCAGCCCCTCCCTGCATCAATTTGTGTCATTCAGGAGTTTCCATGGGGTCTTGAGTCTGTCAGAGTTTTGGTTGTCTATGAAGTAGATCTGTGTTATTTTAAAGCTGTGCATGTACAGATTAGCCATGCTCGGGCCAAAGATACTCCCCATAGATGTTTCGGTAACCTGCAAGAGGAGTTGATCTTGAAACTGAAAGAAAGGTTCTTTCATGACAGTTGCAGCACATTCCATGATGAAGGTAGTTGGATTTTAATCATCCTGTACCCGCTTGTCCATGCTTGATGAAACATCTCTCTTATCATTCATTTAACAGGGTAAGGGCCTCAGTTAAATCGTTGGGGGCTACCTGTCCTCTGCCAGGATGATGTAATAAATTACTCTGTCACCCTGACTTTGGTGCAGCCTGCCAGATTTAGAATTGTCCGCTGCCCCATTTCCAGCATCATGGCAATTGAAGCAAAAGATATATAAGCAGTGTGGCATTTGTAAACAAGCATTGGCATAGGCAATAGGTCTCGCCTTTGGGTCCTTATAAGTATTTCGTTATGCGGCACAATATCCTTGGTGCAAGAACATCAACTGTTGCATGGCTAAACACTTATAAGGTCCCAAAGGCGAGACCTATTGGCTATGCAAATGCTTTTTTTTTCACTGCAGACGCCTTTTAAACAATATTTTAGTCTTGACTCAAAATGAAAGTCAAACCTGTTGGCTTTGCCAGTGTTTGGTGCTGAACTCACCCTATTGCACCTAGAGCACCAACCGCATACCAAGTGACCACCGCCTGCACCCATAACAAAAACAGATAAAGGATGCTTTACTTTCTTATCTTTCTTCGCTGGAGGTTTTGGAGTTTGATATGTTGCTGGGGCTAATGGAGCAGTAGAGGTTCTGTCCTGGGCAGCGTCAGTGGAATGTCAGGCTTCGGTGCAGGCGCCATGTTATGGTTTTCTTTATAGGCCTGTCAGCGCTCCTCACAAGACGTATTGTTGGGCGGCCTGAGCACTCACTGGTGGTCCATTGATCAAACAGTGGTCTCAGATAGCGCCGGGGTGCATCCCTCCCCAGAGCACGGGCTATCCATCTATGGCACTCCGCTTTTCATGGACTGCGGACAAAGGCGGTGGGTTCATATTGAGACGACAGCAGCCGCCTGGTCCACTTCAGTCATGAGCACAATGAGCCCGGCAAGGCAGAGGGTCTGAGGGGTCACAGCCCCCCAAGGGTAGACACTTCCCTGCAGGAGGGGGGTCCAGCGAGAGCACTGCATCGTGAGGGCGACACTACAGGTGGCAGGGGTCCCTTCCGACATCCACAGGCACACTGCAAATTCAAGAGGTGACGTCATGGCCTATCCCGAGATATCCCCGTCAGGGGGAGATATACATTGCACCCCAGTATCCAAGTAACGACATCACAGTGTAAAGATACTGCACAATGGTTTTGATGGTGTCACGATATAACCGCACAGCAACCACATAAATATACTGCATATGATGATAGTATCACTATAGAACTTTACCGTAACTTTATACATACACTGCATCAAGTGTCTGTGTTAGTTTATAAATATACCATAAACGCCTGTCATAGAAACAGCATCATCGTATACATAAACTGCACTATAGTATGAAATGGAAATCATCACCTATCCATATTATCCACCGTAGCATTTAAGCAACAATCCACAGTGACACCTTATAAATACTGCACACTCGTGCCAAAGCAACAGCCTCAGTATATAAATAAACTGCACTATAGTATCAAATCAACAGCATTACTATATAAATATACGTTATCATGGCATTCAATCAACAACAGAACTGTATAAATATACTGCAGCATAGTTAATCAACAGCATCACCGCATAAGCATACTGTGTACACTTGTCAAATGGACTGCATCGGCTATAGATATACTGCACCCTAGGGTCAAATCAACAGCACCACCATGTAAATATACTGCACTATACTATCAGATCCACAGCATCACCATATGAGTGTACAGTGCCATAATGTTAAATAGATGGCATCATCACGGTCATATACCACGATATAGTACCAACCCCACAGCACCATCCAAGGAATATACTGCACTATAATGTGAACAATTCACGGCTGTATTGCTGTGTAAATATACTGCACCGTGACGTGTGAAATCAACAGCACCAGCGTAAAACTATGTAAACACTACACACTGCATTGTTGAGACAAATGAACAGCGACAACATAATGCCCTGTAAATATGATGCATTAAAGCATGCCAAATCACAACATCGTGTAAATATACTGCACTGTATATGTTCAATTCACAACCTTGTGTAAATACACTGCACTGTATCAGTGCAAATCACAACGTGTAAATATACTGCACTGTATCAGTGCAAATCACATCGTGTAAATACACTGCACTGTATCACTGCAAACCGACAGCAAGACCACAACACGAGTAAATACATTGCACTGTAGCATGCCAAATAGACAAGACCACAATACTGTAAATACACTGCACTCTACCGTGCACACAAAGTGTGAATACACTGCACTGCAGCATGCCAAATCGACAACAATGCGACACCACGTAAAACATACAGCATTGTAGCAAAACTGACAGCCACACAACAACATGTTCTTTTTCCCAAATGGTGTGTGCCAAGTAGACCGCATCACTACAACACCTCGTAGATAGACTTTACTGTAGAATGACAAATCAACAGCAAATCAGGTGAATGTACTGCACTATTGTGAGCCAATCTGGAGCATTGCCATGTGAATATACAGCACCACACCATCTCAGTTTAAGAGCAACACCAGAACACCATGTAAATGCGGCGGACACTGAGAGTGACAGTGTTAAGTTAAGCACGGGCTGAAAACACAGAAATGTTAAGGTAAGGGATTCAGGAGATAGTGTGGTGGACCCTTAGGGAGGGAAGGACACTTTTAAAAACAGAAATATTAAGAAAGAATTCTGTAAGAAATGTGGGGTCTCTACAGGAGGGAAACACAGGGTGAAAATACAGAAACTTTAAGGTAAGGAGTTTAGAAGACAACAAAAACGCGAATGAAACTGGGGGTCACATGAGGTGGTGGTATCGCGCACAGCCTTGTTAAAAGTGCTCAAGGGTACAACTGCCCCCACCCCTTGCAGCACTGACCAGAGCAGAGGGATCATAACAGACACGTATTGACCCACACAGCACGTACCAGCGTGGTGCAGGCAGCTGTGCCGCAGGCCAGACTTTCACTTCTCCTCTCGCTCTTCAGAAGAAAAAAACCCCTCAAGTTTCTCCCTGGGACGGAAAAGAAGAAACCTCCTTCTTGCACTGGAAGCCAAAAAAAGAATAAACAAGGAAGTAGGAAAGATGATCATTTTGAAATTCGTGATCACAACATAACTGAAGAACAAGCGCGTGAGAGGCGCGAGTGGTGCACGCGCACGCGACGGCAAAAGTAGGCTGGCGAGTGGTGTGCGATGTGGTGCGTGCGGCAAAGGAAAGCCATGGGGCTGAAAGCTGGCGGATGCGCGTGTGCACACTAGCGTGAACGCAAGAGCTAGGACAGCCAGCAGTACTTTGAAATCTCACCTACAAAATGTCTCTCCGAGCAGCGCATGCGCGCTGACTCAGCAAGACCTAAAAATAAGTTCACGGACGTACATTTTTTCTTAGAAGCCGACCTTGGTGCTGCTGAATCTCAGGACTGGGCAATATCTAATCTGCCTGGTCTTCATTCCATTCTTTCACCACCTTTGCTTCCCGTTTCCCTCTCTCTCTACCCCCTTTGCCACCGTATTCCAATCTTTCTCTTTCTCCTTCTTTCTTCATTTTCTGCCTTTCTCTCTCCATTGCTTATAAAAAATAAATCCCAGTCCAAAAAAGTAATTGCCATTACCTAGCAACAATAGGCACAAATTAAGCACTGACATAGGCTTCTGGATTTCTCAATCAGACCTAACACTATATGTACAGATGTATGTACGTATGCATGCATGTAAAAGAAAAAAATAACAGGTTAACAGATGAGTCACAAAAAGGCAGGTATGGCCTTCTGTTAGCTCACCCTGTTAGTAAAGGAAAGCCACATGTGGAAAAGGATTTTGAAGCAGGCCTTTGCATACTCACACTGGCATCTCATTCCAAAGGCAAGGCAGTAGAAAGTTCCAACTAAAAATGGGTTGGAGGATCAAGGAGACTACTGACACATCTTAATGTCCCACAACTCAAGAAAGTTGAAGCTTACCTCCTGGTTCCAAACGTCAAGAAAAAACAAAACGGCTGTGCTCGAGGTACTACTTTTACTTCTTTTAAAGAGAATAGCTGTTGTTTGGGCAAACAAATTATTTATCAGAAGGTCTATGACATGTAATAGATATTTTATTTTGTGATCAATGAGAATAGACCTTGCCCATCACTCGTTCAGGGACATTTTACATATTTTGGGGGCCCTGTTCAGATCAGGTTTGTAATTACAATCCAGTTTCAGCTCTGTCATGCACTCTTTGGCCAGGTCACTGACAGTGCACAGGCACACACGTCTACATTTTAAATGTGTTTATATCTAATATTCAGGTATAGTAATGTGTGTTTTCAATACTGTAACATAGCAACAGCTCACTGATATTATTGCAAATAATCTCTGTGACACCCTCCCATTTCTAGTATTTGAGATCCTGTTTGAATCTAAAAGAATCTTTTTATGGATGATGCATGAACTATGAACACAGCATTTGTCTGAAAATCTTTGTAATAGGCTCTCACACATTGCCCACATTAAAATTATGCAACAATCTGTTTAATAATTATTCAAGGTGATCAGGGCACGACTCTGCAGAACAGACCTGGCTCTTTCAGGCGGCCCCATTAAAAGCTGGGGACCTGGGCTAGAGCCCATGCCTTAAAACGTCTTTGCACGTATTTTGTGACTGTTTCCATTTCACATGTTGCTTCTTCAGGCCACAGATATAGAGTTCCAAACTTGTCATTCACAAATATCAAGTAAGAAATCCTTATTACAATTTATTTTAAAATATTTGACTTGCGTATTGTACGAAATTCATTCCCCTAACATCTGTGGTTTTGTCGTCATCAAGAAATTTGCCTAAGGTTCATATCTGCATCATTAAGTTATAGAAGGCCTGAAGACCAAAATAACGCACCGAGATTTATTTAATCTCTGAGAACCGTGGATGTTTGTAGATTGAATTGCATACATTATGATTTTAGTAGGAGGGAATTACGCAGCTATCTAAACATAACGGACATGAGCATGATTCCACACAGTTGAGCTGACCTGAAATTATCCTTTACTGTTTTGATAAACACAAGAGTGGAGCCTCCTGAAATTGTTGCAGCTAGAAAATATAGGAGGAGCTGCAAAATCTATGTCTGAATTCCACCCCAGGATCAGCACGAATTTAACATTACTTACCTCCTGCTAGGCAATGACTCTAACATGTCTCTGAATTGAAGATAGATCATGGACGCCAAGGGGAAAGGCGAATAGGATGACAGAACAAAAGGTCTCAACATAGGAGATGTGGCCTCACATCCTACATTGAGGACACTGGTTCGTAGGGCAAATGGTTAGATAAACATTTGCTGTCTTTTTATTCTTAACCTGTTAGTCCAAAAAAAATGGGGAAAAAACACACCAAAGTTTATACATGACAATCATCCTCACCTCTAAAATACCTAATTTGTCCTCTCTTGGAATCTCTGTTGGCAAGCATTCAGTGCGGTTTGTGCTTCACATCCTCTGGTAGCCCCTTTTGTATGTTTGGGCTCAAGATCCATACTGGTAGCAGCAGCTAAAAATGTGTGTTCTGAGCACTGGTGAAAAAGACAGTACCCAATTGCTATACAGTCTGTGTACTCAAACTAGTAGTGTACACATTTGTTACAGGGGTGCCTTCCATTATGGGTTTTGCATTTGTGGAGCACGTATTCAAGAAGTGGTTGTAGTTCATGAGTTATCAATATATTCTACAAGTGAAGAGAATGGGGATTGTGCTGGGATAGGCTTAGTTCAACTACAATCACTGCTGTGCTACCTTGAAAGCTGGGGAGTAACCACTTGGAAATCAGAATACTACCTGAACCTGAAAAAACACCTGTAAAGATGGAAGAAGGTGTAGGACTTTCATATGTGGAATGCTAGTGCAGTGGGACTAGATTCTGACAATAAACCTAGTTCATGAAAAGTAGTTGAGACGTTTGTCTCTCAAAGCAATCTGTGTCCATGTATTCTGAGGGCTGTTCTTAAAAATTTGGGGACCACTGGAGTGACAAAAGAAGAATGAAGATATTCAATTGATTGTGAAGTTGAGACTTCTCCTCTTGGAGCACTGGGGCAAGATCCACATAACAACCAACAAAAACACATAGTTGATGCACAATATATCTTAGTCCTGCTTAGAGTTCTCCTACAAAGGGTACGATTTACTAATTTATAGTGCAGAGCAGCAATCAAAGTTGCTACACTTTTGTGCTAGGAGAAGAGAGCAGGTCAGAGCAATAGATATCTTTTCACGCTAATGCAAATGTGTGTGTGCGATGTGTCATTTTTCTATCTGCGTGTTTGGACAGTCATCTGATTTTATCACATGATACACCCATTTCCCAGTATCATGTATCACACTTCTACAGATGAGGCTGATGGCCATATGTCCATATGGTCATAGCTTAGAGGAAGATGGCTCACTGGATTTAAGATAGGTGGCTTCTCATCACCTAGACCTTCTGTCAGAATAGTTTAGACAGATACAGTCAGACCCTGTACTGGTCCTTTGAAGACTATCCATGTTGGACTGGGGGCAAGGCTTCCCCACCTGACATGACATTTGCTTTGATATCATTTATAGTACTTTCTGGACAGGACATCAACAGTTTATGATTTTTTTCGGGACTTCTGGAAACATCGTAGCCTTTCTGTAAAAGAGGAACAAATAAATCAAAACGCTCCAAACGTTGTGTACAGGAAGAGTACATCCCAGTACGAAATACTATGTTTAGACACACTTCAAAACTTTTCTAACCTTGTATGTGTGCTGTACAGTGCAGCACACTTGCAATGTGTGAAAAGATAGAAGAAATAGAAATAGTTCTCCTTGTTAGGGCCTGTCTCGAGCAGGCATTATGTTTTTTTAGCAAATTCCTTTCTTCCATTGTACCTAGATAGGGCTTTCAGTCAAAAACCATGGATGGTACTATGGGATTTGCCATGTACCACCTATTGGATGCCCTGATGATGCAGAATAATTCAAAGTAGTTCAAAGCACTATTTACTTTACTTTTAGACAGCTTCGGTCCATGCAGGTAAATGCGGTGCGGCGGTGGGGCTGGGTAAGGGGGGGATTTTGAAGGACGATGCAGAGGGAAAATTAAAATAAATAACGTTTTGTATCGTTGCTTCGCACCCAGTGCTGAAATGTGGCAGCACAGCAATCTTGCCTATGGCAGGCAGGAGGTCCCGGTGAAAATAGAATAATCCTTAAAAAAATGGACACTAGTGTGTGGCTGTGCACATATGGCAGGCAGGGGGTCCACAGGGCCAGGGAAAATAGTAATGCCAATCCATTAAAAATTAATGCTGGACTGGAAGGAATTCAGGGCCTGTAAATTAAATGCTACTATTGGGACTGTTGCAAAAAGAACAGATAAGGAATGGAATGCTGAACAAATCAAACATTCACCCTCAGTCATATATCTGAGTTAAATGAATCCACCTATTTGTTGCTCGCCACGCCATTCCAGGTTGGACCCAGCCATATACAAATCACTCTTGACCCTGCTCCCTATGGGAACAGTTCAGACTGAACTGCCAGGTCAGGTCCGCCCTGGATAAGAAACAAACATCCTTGGGACCGTTTTGAGGTATCACCCCTCATAACCCAAGCTAGCTTGAATCAGGTGACATAGCAAACAAGAAACACATGTCTTGGCATACCCTTCCCACTTAGGGCAAGAAATGCAAAAAGAACAGATGACGGATGGAATGCTGGACAAATCAAACTTTCACCCCCAGTCACAGACCTGGGTAAAATCCATAATTTCTTTGCTCGCCACGCCATTCTAGTTTGGACCCAGCCATATGCAAATCAGTCTTGACCCTGCTCCCCAAGGGAATAGTTCCCCCCAAACTGCCAGGCCAGGTCCTCCCTGGCACAGAAACAAGCATCCTGGGACCAGTCTCAGGATATCACCCCTCATCAGCCGGGCTAGCTTGAATCCGGTGGCATAGCGAGCAAGGGGTTCACATCTGGGCTTACCCTACCCATAGTGTACCATACTCTACCGCAGCACTGATTGTGTCACCCACTTATGTAGCCATTTAAAAATAGCTCAGGCATGCAATTGAAGAACCTGTGTGTGCAGTTTTAAATTGCCATTTTGACCTTGCAAAATAAACCCTTTACCAGACCCAAACCTTTCTTTTTAATACATATAACTCATTCCTAGGGTAGGCCCTGAACAGCCCAGGAGGCAGGGTGCAATGTATTTAAAACGTAGGACTTATGCTTTTAAGTCTTACATGTCCTGGTAGTGAAAAACTCTTAAACTCATTTTTCACTACTGCAAGGCCTATGTCTCCCATAGGATAACATTGGGATTACCGTATTACAATTTCTAAGCATATTTTCTAAATAGGAAGATATAATTGGTTCAAGTTTGGTGTCTCTGGAATCCTAATTTAAAATCCCAATTAATGGAGAAGTGCCTGGAGCCTGTCTCTGGTCTCCTGGCTGGGTGTAGTTGGCAGTTGAGCTTTGTGGATTCCTTCTTTATAGCCACACACATTGGGTTCTTAGGTGTTACTGAGTGGGCCATATCATGAGAAGGAGGAGCTGGGCTCAGTGCATCTGTTCACTCCAACGGCATGCCTCTAAAAGCATCTCCCCACTTCAAAGGCAGACAGAACTGTGTATATAAGAAGGACCTAAGATACCACCACTACAGTACACTACTGGACCTGTGGATACTCTGCCAGGAAGAAGGACGGCTGTGCTGCTGAAGGACTACCACTCTGTTTGACTTTTACTTTTCTGTGATAATCTGCTGCATGCTGGTTTCTACCTGGGTAAGAAGGACTGGACCTGCATCTTTTGATCCCAGAATCCAGAGTGACTCCAAGGGCCAGTTGGCTGGCCACATGATCTGAAGCCTCAGGAACATAACAGGTTTCCAACCTCCTGTACCTGTACTCTGCCATCTGTGAGTTTACCCTGCCAAGTGATGCCACCCCAGGACTGGACCCTTGGAAGTGGGACTAAGTTGCATGGTAGTGGAACAGATGCATCTTCTCTGCTGAACACCACATTCCAGAGCAGAATCAATGCATTCCCTCAGCTGAGCGGCACATCCCCAAGCAGAACTGATACATTGCTGCTGCTGCGTAGATTGGACCCACCACAAAAGACCCACACCGTGGGCATGCAAGTCCATGGAACTGACACATTGCCCCAACAGCTATGTGCATCCATAGCCGAGATCCTCACATCCCTCGTCGACGCCAGCCTCAACGATGACCCCAGACTGCATCACAGCCTCACAGCTACTCAGAAACAACGTATCACCAGCTGCGTACCGCATCCCGATGCTGGACTTCCAATCACAGCCTAACCGTATCTCTGAACTGACTTATTGCTTCAGCTATGCAGTGCTTCTTTGACGTGGATCAACTCAATGCTCTGCAGTCTGTATTTAAAGTACCCTGTTCAACAGGCCTAACTTGGTCCCTGTAGCCGGTCTTAACTCCATCACGGTTGGGCCAGTGTGATGAGATATACCCAATAGCTCTTGGTGCTTCTTGCAGCCATTTTTGCTATAAACTTTGAACTTCAATATCTCCAGTTCAACAAATTGGATTTTTGTCATTTTGGTATTGTTTTATTTATTAAAACTTAATCCAGTTTTCTAAATTTGTTCTGGGCTCCTTTTGTGGTGTGTTTTCACTGTTTTACTGTTTAAAGTGTTGCACAGATAATTTAAACATTGCCTCTAAGTTAAGCCTGCCTGCTCTGTGAGAAGCTACCAAATAGGTGAGCACAGGTTAATTTGGGATTTGCTTGTGCCTTACCCTAACAGGATTTGCGTTTGCTTCTTTGACAGGGCCTACCCTCCCCCCCAGTCAACCAACAACCCAGTTTTTTATACTGGTTGCAGCAGTGAGATTGGACTTGTGTTTGTGCAGTGCACTTGTTAGAAATGAGGGGGCTCTGGTTGACGCAGGTGTGAACCCACAACAAGCAGGGACCCTTTACTTCTTGTCAGGGCGAAGGATGACTCCCCAGAATAACCCCTGCTCACCCTCTAGGTGCGTGGCGCGAGCAGTCTAGGCTAAGTCTCAGGCGTACACGGTTAAGCAAATGCAATTACACATACAGTAAACCCCTTGCATGCACCACAAACGGACACCAATCAGGAAGTATATAAAAATAAGCTTTTATGTAGATTCAGCAGATTCAAATACAAGGCCCAGTAACGTTGAACTGATGGGGCCACAATTCTTGGAAATACGGTAAAGTTCTCTTTGTTTTACGGAAAGTTCTTTAGGCGGGCACAAGGTAACTGTAGGCCTCAGCGTACTTTGTGCTGAGGCAGCGCCCCGGAAGCACACAGCAGATGACAGGGAAATAAGAACGTTGCGGACCCTGGATCCGATGCGAGCTCGCGCGCGAGTTCGTAAGTACAGTACCTTGTTTCTTGACGCAAAGGCGGGTGCGGGATTTCAGCGGCTCTTCGACAGCAGAGCGAGGCGGCGTCCGGGGCTCCCACACTTCACGAGGGTGTCTGATCCTCAGGCTCACGACAAGAGCGGTGTGTTGTAGGTGGCGGGTGAACAAAGCGGGGCAGCCGGGCACGCAGATGCGTCCGGGCCGTCCGAGGCTTGGAGATGCTCACAACGCCGATTCCGGCGGGAGGGTGAAGGTGCACAGCGAGCCTCCACGAGCGAGGTGACGGGGCAGCCCAACACAGCGTAGGGGGAGCGGCTCCGATCGAGCGAGGCTCTTCCCAAGGCGGGGGCGGCTAAGCAGTCCTGGTCACGGCTCAGGGAGGGACTGGGCACGAGGGTCACAGCTCCGGCGAGGGAAAGGACACCACAGTCCAGCAGCAGGCGAGTGAAGATCAGGTAGAGCCCAATGGTCCTGGGGCTCAGTTCAGGGGGCAAGCTCAGTTCCAAGCCCTTGGAGATCGTTTTGGAAAAGCACAAGTCTTGAAAGTAAAAGTAAAGTAAAAGTCTTCAGCAACAGTTTCTCTTCTCTCCTTTGGCAGCAAGGTCACCACTGCAGGCCAATCCCCCAGGATAGGGACAGTCTTCCTCCTACAGCTTTCCCGGTGCCTCCTCCTCAGGCAGAGATTCTTCTTGGTCAAAAGCGGATCTAGTTTCTCAGGAGCAGGGCTCCTCCATTTATACAGCAAATCTTTTGTTCTCCCAGGCCAGGGGTGCCCTTGCCTAGTTCAGTCCGGTTTCTGAGCACTTTGTTTACGCGATGCAGGCTTCTTCTTTCAGAGTGCAGGGCAGAGTCATCAGACGCTCCACAGGGGGCGGAGCCGGCATTGAGGTAGCAGAGCACTGTCCTATTCAGAGCCTAGGAGCACTCCTCCCACCCATCTACCTGTCGATCGTCCTATTCATTACCAGGCTACCTAGCCCTGCCCATCTGGGTTCCCCCAGCCCTGTCACTCATACCAGCCAGACATCAGATACACGTCACGCAGAGGCGGCTGAAAGGTTTAGGCAAGCAAAGGCCAACTTTCTAAAAGTGACATTTGCAAACCCGGAATATTAAAATAAACCTTGCGAAAAGATGTACCTTATTATTCCGAGTTCAGGCATACTAAACTCGATCTTCTACCATGTTCCCTGGGTCGGTTAGGATCATAGGGTGTAATAATCCAGGCCGCCCATACTGGCCTATGAGAACAGGGTAGCCTTGCAGTAGTGAACAACAAGATGGCGGTAATTCACTACTAGGACATGCCACGCATCTAGGCTTGTCCTACCTCAGGCTCACAACGCACCCTGCCCGTGGGCCTACCAGAGGGGTGACTAATATGCAGCTAAGGGAAGGTTTCAGGGACCGGCAAGTGTGGGCACTTGTCGGTCGGCGTGTCAGTACCAGACTGCACGCAGGTTCTGCGATGGCAGACCTTAGACGTATTTTACCGGCCGCTTCTGTGGGTGGCACAACCTGTGCTGCAAGCCCACCAGCGGTGTTTGCCTTTACATGCCCTGGCGCTCCTGGCGCACTTTACTGGGGTCTGATAGTAAATCAAACAATCCAATCATGGAATCCAACCAACATATACAATTTACAAAGGGAGCACTCGCACCGCGACACTGGTTGGCAGTGGCACAGCGCGCTGAGCGGCCAACACCATAAAATCACATGAGGCACAGCGGCAAAAAAGAGGGAGGGAGACTCACGCCAAGGTGCCAGGTCTAACACGTGTCCCCTCCAGCTGAAAAGTGGGGAGAACTACCCTACCCCAGGGAGTTCCTCATCACTAAGGCGGAAAAATCTGGACAGACCGTCAGCATTGGCGTGATCTGTACCAGGGCGATGTTCCACCGTGAAATCCATACCCTGTAGGGAAATGGACCACCTCAACAGCTTTGGATTCTCACCCCTCATATGCATCAACCATCTGAGGGGCCTGTGGTCCGTCTGAACCCGGAAGTGAGACCCAAACAAGTAGGGTCTTAGCTTCTTCAGCGCCCAGACCACAGCAAATGCCTCACGCTCAATAGCACTCCACCTTTGTTCCCGTGGAAGTAACCTCCTGCTAAGAAAGGCTACGGGTTGATCTAGGCCCTCCTCATTAATCTGTGAAAGAACAGCCCCCACACCATGCTCTGAAGCGTCTGTCTGAACGATAAACTCTTTGGAGAAGTTGGGAGCCAAGAGCACGGGCGCCGTGCACATAGCAGTTTTCAAGGCCTCAAAAGCTTTCTGACAGGTGTCAGTCCAGATCACTTTCCTGGGCTGCTTCTTCGAAGTCAGCGCTGTCAAGGGGGCAACCATGTTGCCATACCCCTTGACAAACCTCCTGTAGTACCCGGTGAGACCTAGGAAGGCTCTCACCTCCGTCTGGGTTTTGGGCGCCTCCCAATTCAGGATGGTTTCTATCTTGGGCTGAAGGGGTGCCACCTGGCCACTCCCAACTTGGTGTCCCAAGTACACCACGGAACCCTGCCCGATCTGGCACTTACTCGCCTTGATCGTGAGGCCTGCCTTGCGCAGCGCCATCAACACTTCCCAGAGGTGACGCAAGTGTTCCTCCCAAGTGGAGCTGAACACCGCGATGTCATCCAGGTAGGCTGCACTGAACGAATCCAGCCCAGCCAACACCTGGTTGACCAATCTCTGGAAGGTGGCAGGGGCATTCTTCATCCCAAATGGCATAACCCGGAACTGGTAGTGCCCATCTGGGGTGGAAAATGCTGACCTCTCTTTGGCCCCCTCGGTCAAGGCGATCTGCCAATACCCAGACGTTAAATCAAACGTGCTGAGGTAGTTGGCAGCCCCTAGCCGATCGATGAGCTCATCAGCTCTGGGGATGGGGTGTGCGTCGGTCCTAGTGACCGAATTGAGTCCTCTGTAGTCCACACAGAACCGGAGTTCGGGTGTGGCTCCCGGCGCTGCAGCCTTTGGGACCAAGACCACGGGGCTGGCCCAAGGACTGCTAGAAGACTCAATTACCCCGAGTGCAAACATCTTGGAGACCTCCTCCTTGATGCATGTCCTCACCCTGTCAGTCACCCTGTAGGCCTTGTGCCGCACAGGTGGACTATCCCCAGTGTCCACATCATGGACGCACCAATCAGTGACACCAGGGACCAGGGAAAACAGGTCAGAAAACTGTCCCAGCAACTGGCGACAATCATTCTGTTGCTCAGGGGTCAGGGTGGAAGAGAGGATGACACCATCCACTGACCCATCTTGCTCCTTGGCTGACAGGAGGTCAGGAAGAGGTTCTGTCTCCTCTTCCATTCCAGCATCTGTTGCCAAGAGCATGCCCACTTGGGACCTCTCCAAGTGGGGCTTGAGGCGGTTGACATGTAGGACCCTTAAGGGGTTCCTAGGAGACTTCAGGTCCACCACGTAGGTAACAGGACTCTTGCGCTCCACCACCTCAAAGGGACCGGTCCACTTATCCTGGAGCGCACACGGCTCCACGGGGGCCAAGACCCATACTTTCTGTCCAGGCTGAAGCTCTACCAGAGTGGCATTCTGGTCGTACCACCGCTTCATCTCCTCCTGGCTGGCTTCCAGATTTGCCTCAGCAAGTTGCCTGAATCGCCTAGTCTGATTCCTGAAGGCCAGCATGTAACTATATACATTCTGGGGAGGCTTCCTGGGAGATTGCTCCCAGCCTTCTTTGACCAGACTTAGAGGTCCTCTGACTGGGTGACCATACAGAAGCTCAAAGGGACTGAACCCCAGAGACTTCTGTGGCACCTCACGGTAAGCGAAGAGAAGGCATGGTAAGAGGACGTCCCACTTGCGCCTCATGGCCCCTTCTAGGCCCATTATCATGCCTTTGAGGGTTCGGTTGAATCTCTCAACCAACCCGTTTCCTTGGGGGTGGTAAGGTGTGGTGAACTTGTAGGTTACACCACACTCTTGCCAAAGAGATTTCATGTACTTGGACATGAAATTGGTACCTCGGTCAGACACCACCTCTAGAGGGAATCCCACTCGGGAGAAAATTCCCATCAGTGCCCGTCCCACCACGGGGGCCGTCACTGTCCTTAGAGGAATGGCTTCCGGGTACCGGGTGGCATGGTCCACCAGGACCAGGATGAACCTATTGCCCATCGCTGTCCTGGGGTCCAGTGGCCCTACAATGTCAATCCCCACTCGCTGGAATGGGGTACCGACCACAGGGAATGGCTGGAGTGGAGCCTTCTGCTTCCTTCCACTCTTTCCACTTGCCTGGCAAGTCTGGCATGTCCTGCAGTGAGTATCTGAACTCCTGCGCATTTGAGGCCAATAAAAGTGGGTGACAAGCCTTTCAAAGGTCTTGTCCTGCCCCAAATGCCCTGCCAATGGCACATCGTGAGCCAGCCCCAGTAGGAAGGCTCTGAAGTCCTGGGGTACCACCAGCGCACGGGCTGACCCAGGCTCAGCAACCTTAGGCTCTGTATATAGGAGGTCGTTCTCCCAGTAAACGAAATGTGATCCTGACTGATCACCTGCGGCCTGGTCTGCAGCCTGCTGCCGCATACCCACGAGAGAAGGGCACTCCTTCTGTGCCTTGCAAAAGTCCTCCCTGGTGGGACCCCCTTCCTGCTGCCAATGGGTCAGCTCCGGCAGGTCTCCCAGTTCAGCTATCTGCTCCCCTGTAGGCTCCAGGGCATCCCCCTCAAGGTCTGCTTCCTCCTGGACCGTGGGAACTTCAGGGGCCGGCTTCCCGCGCCCCTTGCTCCTTCTCTCTGAGGCCGGTTCCTGGGCCTCCCTCTCAGGCTCCAGGACCTCTTGAGTACCTCTACTGGCTGCCATGGACCGTGTGGTGACACACGCCCAATCCGGCATACCCAACATCTCCAGGTGAGCACTTCGCTCCACCTTAGCCCAAGGTGAGCTCTCCAAATCGTTCCCTAACAAACAGTCTACAGGCATGGCGGGCCTCACAGCTACCTGAAGAGTACCAGAGACCCCCCCCCACTCAAAGGGAACCTGAGCCACCTTGCAGTGTCTCTCTGTGTTGTCAGCGGAAACAACGGGATAGAATGCATTGGGGACCACCTGCTCCTGAGACACCAGGTGACACCTGACAGCTGTCACACTGGCTCCTGTATCTCTAAGAGCTTCCACTCTATGGCCATTTATGGTCACCCACTGCCTGTACTTCTTAGTGTTCTCAGGCAGCTGGGTTGGAGGGACCACTTCACGGTCTCCTAGCGAGACCAGGGACATCTCTGCGGGACCCCACCCACCTTGGACATCCCTCTCCTCCCCCAAGGCTACACTAGTCACCTGCCGGGATGGAGCACCAGTGGGTGCTGGTTTACCAAACAATGGACACTTTACATCAGAGGCAAAATGCCCCAAATTGTTACACCTGTAACATCTTACGGGCCCCTTTTGAACAGGAGGACCTGTCGGGGCCCCGGTCGGTTTCTGGGGTGGGGGAGGCTGAGAACCCTTCCCTTGGTTCCCTTGGGGACTATTTTGGGGCCCTTTTTGGAACTGCTTCTGTTTACCCCTGTCCCCCCCACTCTTCTGCTGGGGACCCTGCCCACCTTTGGCGGAATCTCCCACGGTACCCTTGTGGACCCTGGTACTGACCCAGCGGTCCGCCTCCTCAGCAAGCTTCCTATGGTTAGTCAGCCTACTATCGATCAGGTGCTGGCGTAGCTCAGGAAAACAATTACTGGACAAGTGCTCCCATGCCATTAAATCAAGAAGCCCTTGATAATCATTTACCTTACTACCCTTTACCCAACCATCCAGCGCTCTGCAAAAGAAAGTCACATACTCCACATACGTACTATTGGGAATCTTAGTGCAACCCCTGAACCTCTGTCTATATAACTCAGGGGTCAACCCATACCTAGCCATCAATGCTTCCTTCATATGGGCATAAGAATTACGAACATCAACAGGTAAATCTAACAGTGTGTCCCGCCCTTCACTCAGGAACCTTCCCCACAACCCCGCTCCCCAATCTTTCTCAGGGACCCGGTGGGAAGACATGGCTACCTCGTAGGCTCTGAACCACTGCCCAATGTCGTCATTCCTGAAGAACTCCTTCACTACATCCTTGGGAATATAAACTCTTGGTTCCGCCGGTACTGGCGGTGTGCTGCCACCAGAGGGATTAAGCTCCAAACTTTTTGCTTTCAGCTCCAGCTCCCTCAGCTTCATGTCATGCTCTAATTGTAGTTTCTTTTCTTCCATGGCTAATCTTTGTTTTTCCATATCCATCTGCCCATGAAGTTTTGCAATTTCTACCTCGTGTGCCCGGGTTGCGGCCCTGTCTGCCAACTCTTCTGGCGACAGGCATCTGCCGAACTCATGGACACTTTCTGGTGGAACCACTTCCACCTGATTCTCTGGTGCCTTTGACTCATACCAGGCCCTCAGTGCCTTCACAAATTGGGTCTTGTTTTTCAATCCAGTCTGGGCAATCCTGAACTTGGAGCAAAGACCTTTCAAGTCTTCATTGGTACGATTCTGAAGTGCGTCTTCCTCCCAATCTACGTCTTCAAATCCAGAGATTATGGAAGCCGCCCTTCCGGCGGAAAGTGAACCAGGCATGGCTCTAACAACGGAGACTCTTGGCAAAACAAAAACAAATGCTAGCCTTGTGGCGGTGTTACTGGTCTGCTCTCACTACGTGGTGATCAGTGATTCACTATACGCAAACCACAAATGCAAATCCGTAAATCCTCACCGCTGCCACCAATGTTAGAAATGAGGGGGCTCTGGTTGACGCAGGTGTGAACCCACAACAAGCAGGGACCCTTTACTTCTTGTCAGGGCGAAGGATGACTCCCCAGAATAACCCCTGCTCACCCTCTAGGTGCGTGGCGCGAGCAGTCTAGGCTAAGTCTCAGGCGTACACGGTTAAGCAAATGCAATTACACATACAGTAAACCCCTTGCATGCACCACAAACGGACACCAATCAGGAAGTATATAAAAATAAGCTTTTATGTAGATTCAGCAGATTCAAATACAAGGCCCAGTAATGTTGAACTGATGGGGCCACAATTCTTGGAAATACGGTAAAGTTCTCTTTGTTTTTTAGGCGGGCACAAGGTAACTGTAGGCCTCAGCGTACTTTGTGCTGAGGCAGCGCCCCGGAAGCACACAGCAGATGACAGGGAAATAGGAACGTTGCGGACCCTGGATCCGATGCGAGCTCGCGGTCGAGGTCGTAAGTACAGTACCTTGTTTCTTGACGCAAAGGCGGGTGCGGGATTTCAGCGGCTCTTCGACAGCAGAGCGAGGCGGCGTCCGGGGCTCCCACACTTCACGAGGGTGTCTGATCCTCAGGCTCACGACAAGAGCGGTGTGTTGTAGGTGGCGGGTGAATAAAGCGGGGCAGCCGGGCACGCAGATGCGTCCGGGCCGTCCGAGGCTTGGAGATGCTCACAACGCCGATTCCGGCGGGAGGGTGAAGGTGCACAGCGAGCCTCCACGAGCGAGGTGACGGGGCAGCCCAGCACAGCGTAGGGGGAGCGGCTCCGATCGAGCGAGGCTCTTCCCAAGGCGGGGGCGGCTAAGCAGTCCTGGTCACGGCTCAGGGAGGGACTGGGCATGAGGGTCACAGCTCCGGCGAGGGAAAGGACACCACAGTCCAGCAGCAGGCGAGTGAAGATCAGGTAGAGCCCAATGGTCCTGGGGCTCAGTTCAGGGGGCAAGCTCAGTTCCAAGCCCTTGGAGATCGTTTTGGAAAAGCACAAGTCTTGAAAGTAAAAGTAAAGTAAAAGTCTCCAGCAACAGTTTCTCTTCTCTCCTTTGGCAGCAAGGTCACCACTGCAGGCCAATCCCCCAGGATAGGGACAGTCTTCCTCCTACAGCTTTCCCGGTGCCTCCTCCTCAGGCAGAGATTCTTCTTGGTCAAAAGCGGATCTAGTTTCTCAGGAGCAGGGCTCCTCCATTTATACAGCAAATCTTTTGTTCTCCCAGGCCAGGGGGGCCCTTGCCTAGTTCAGTCCGGTTTCTGAGCACTTTGTTTACGCGATGCAGGCTTCTTCTTTCAGAGTGCAGGGCAGAGTCATCAGACGCTCCACAGGGGGCGGAGCCGGCATTGAGGTAGCAGAGCACTGTCCTATTCAGAGCCTAGGAGCACTCCTCCCACCCATCTACCTGTCGATCGTCCTATTCATTACCAGGCTACCTAGCCCTGCCCATCTGGGTTCCCCCAGCCCTGTCACTCATACCAGCCAGACATCAGATACACGTCACGCAGAGGCGGCTGAAAGGTTTAGGCAAGCAAAGGCCAACTTTCTAAAAGTGACATTTGCAAACCCGGAATATTAAAATAAACCTTGCGAAAAGATGTACCTTATTATTCCGAGTTCAGGCATACTAAACTCGATCTTCTACCATGTTCCCTGGGTCGGTTAGGATCATAGGGTGTAATAATCCAGGCCGTCCATACTGGCCTATGAGAACAGGGTAGCCTTGCAGTAGTGAACAACAAGATGGCGGTAATTCACTACTAGGACATGCCACGCATCTAGGCTTGTCCTACCTCAGGCTCACAACGCACCCTGCCCGTGGGCCTACCAGAGGGGTGACTAATATGCAGCTAAGGGAAGGTTTCAGGGACCGGCAAGTGTGGGCACTTGTCGGTCGGCGTGTCAGTACCAGACTGCACGCAGGTTCTGCGATGGCAGACCTTAGACGTATTTTACCGGCCGCTTCTGTGGGTGGCACAACCTGTGCTGCAAGCCCACCAGCGGTGTTTGCCTTTACATGCCCTGGCGCTCCTGGCGCACTTTACTGGGGTCTGATAGTAAATCAAACAATCCAATCATGGAATCCAACCAACATATACAATTTACAAAGGGAGCACTCGCACCGCGACACTGGTTGGCAGTGGCACAGCGCGCTGATCGGCCAACACCATAAAATCACATGAGGCACAGCGGCAAAAAAGAGGGAGGGAGACTCACGCCAAGGTGCCAGGTCTAACAGCACTACAGTAATTTTGTGCTACACATGTAACACGGAGTTCCTGCTAAATTCCGCGACCGGTGTGAGGCAGAAGTCTATTTTCGTTGGCGTGCATGATACTTGTTTTGCTTCATGCTAGTGAGCGCAATGAGACTTGCTAGCTGCTAGCGAGCACATGCACGATTTGCCAGCCGCTATTCTGAAGCTGCTAAATCTGCTTTAAAACACTTTTTTGAGTTAATATTCTGCTTCGAGTTGTTTTTCAGTGTGAGTAGCCTTTTTTATTTTACTTTTCAACAAGAAGGAAGTGCTCCAGGGACTCCAACTTCCTGTTCCTGTTCAGCAGGCTCCACCCAGTGCTTTGTCCATCTCCTTGTGACACATGAGGGAGTGTAAAAGGAGAGTGAGCCCTGACCTCCTGTCTGCCCAGGAACACAATGGGTCATTGGAAGGTGTCAACCTCTCCCCTACAATGACCCCAGGACAGCAGAGTGACTGTTACTGATTGCTGGGACAGTTCGCTTCTGTGCTCTCCCTTACTCTTGGACTCACACATCTGTAGATAGATGGCATCAATGCTGGAGAGAGTCTACCTGTTAAAAACTAACTTTACAGGTTTTCAAATATGGTGAGGAAGTCTCCAAGATGCTGCTGTTTGGGGTGATTGAACACTCCAGCAGTCCCTGGTCCAGCCTACACCTGGGCAGAAAATATCATTCCACTTGTGGAGTTGGAGGAATTTGGGAACTGCACACTACACATGTAACTCAGAGGGGCATATTCTCAAGGCGATTTTGCCGCGTTAGCGGCACTTTTCTGCTGCTAAAGCAGCGATATTATTATTGCCCTATTACCAAGCTGTCGCTAACAGTCCGTGATAAAGATCGCTACTTCTGTTAGCATTAATTATATGCAGGAGAGGCATTCCTGTGCAAAAACGTCCGTAAAGCCAACTACTCCATATTCACAAGGGGATCCTTGAAGTCCTGAAGCCCAAAAAAGGAGTCTCTAACTGCAGTTAGAGCCAGATACTTAAGACCAGAAAATAGCTGGTCTTCAAAATGGGGATAAAACTTGAGGCTTCATCTCAGCCGGCAGGTTTTCGTGCTGGACAGCGCTGCAAGCAATGTTGCAGCTATGCCCTGCGACAAAACTACAGTGCAGGAATGTGCACCATCAATTCCTGGGCCCAGTCATGAAAAGTGTTTTTGCAGCGCTGCGACAAGACAGCATTGCAACACTACTCACTACGCCCTTCTTGGGACAGCATGGATGCGCTGTATTTACTGGACGGTGTTACATCACACAAGTAATGACAGATACGGCAGGAATCCTGACGTATCTGTCTGCGCTAAAGTCACGCATTGCTGCAGTTGTATCACAACCATGCAGCAACTCCATCAATGCATGGGGCCAGCCTATTCCTGTGGCACTGTGTCACCCTCATGCCTGCCATCAGGCAGGCGGAAGGTACTGACGCAGTGCCGTTCATGAGGGGTACCAGAATGTCGGCGCTTTTGGAGATCTATCAGTGGTGGTTGCCCGCTGCGGTGTCATCATTTGGAAGCATTGGTAGAGTGTTGGTGCGGAGGGAATTGACGAGTCGTTCTTCAGTGGCCTTGATCCAGCTTCGAGGGGCTGCGATGATGGCGGTGGCGTCCAGTGGGCAAGGTGAAGAAGTGATGTTACCAATGATGGTCGGTCCAGGAGAGTCCGGTGTTGTGGCTGTAGTTGAAGTTCAGACCTTCGCCAGGAGGGGGTGGTGTCCTGGTCACTGGGGTTGTCCAGGTGGAACTTGAGTTCACCGAGTAGGATGTTGTCAGTGGATGGGAGACCCTGGGATGCAATGAGGTCTACAATTGTATTGGAGAATGGGGGGCCATGGCCCGGCGGGCATGCACATGAGGGTGCCACAGAGGATGTGCTTGGGCTTGGTCCAGATCTGGAAGTTCAGGTGGTCCATGGTCACCCTTGGGTCATTAGAGTGCGTGGTCAGTCGGAGTGTGCTTCTGTAGGTGATGGCAATGCCTCCTCCTTGATGGTCGAGGTGCTCCTTGCGGGTGATACTGCGGCCGTCAAAGATGGCGATGTCCGGTCCGGAGCAGAGGTTGGTCCTGGCAGGCGAAGTGGCGTCCAGGGCTGATGGCGAGGAGGGTGCTTGCATCGTAGCGGTGGAGTGTCCAAGAGAAAGGCACCTTGGTGCTGAGCACAGTCCAGGCGCAGACAGACGCAAACAGCATAGCCTATGGGTTGCCTTTGGCACGGGAGACAACCATTACAATGCAGGCAGTACATCATTAACAACGCAACTCCAACAACGCAGGTGCCTTTACATCGCATTTGATTACAACTCATTGTGAGGTCAGTAATGGGGTAATTTAACGTTTTTCGGGTGGGAATTCCAGGGTTCATGTTGGGTTTGGGGTGCAAAGGTTAGTTTTGGGTTGCACTCACTGAAGTGGAAATAGTGATATTAATGTCTCCGCTATGCAACACCTACTCTACTGTTGCAATGTGCCTAGTATTAGTATGCATTGGAATGGAATGTGATATTATGGCATGCGTCGCAACCACGTATGTGCCTTTGGCACACGAGTGGTACGCCCGCTGTGCATGGGCGCACAGCGGCCACAATTGAGAAGTGCTGGGGGGGGCTGGACAGCTGTGAGGTGGTAAACGCTGGAAAGAACACTGGATGTGGCATGGATGCGGGATGTGTGTGTGAGCGGGTGTTGTAAATATTTTAATAAGGGAAGTCTTACCTCGAAGCCGGGTCCCGTGTCTTCGTTGCTCCTGCTCTCTTGTGTCTGCTTCCAGGAACAGAAATTAGGCAGCCAGGCTCCCTCCCCTGAGCCAATCACAACGCTGCGACGCAGCGGTCAGATTGGTAATTGGCAATGGGACAAGGCATGCAGCCAGGGGTTGGAGGGGTGGGTATGTCCTCTTGCAGGCTGTAATGCAGCCTGCATTTCAAACAGGGAAGTGTGCATGAGTGGGCCGTCCAAACAGTCATTGTGCACTTGAGTGGCCATGCCAATCCGACCATGCCTTGCTCCGTGCTTGGAGCAGTCCTACCCACCCTCTCACCCTCAAAGGAAACATAGCACGGTTACATCAGTAAGTTATCATCATGTGATGATTGTTCCTCCTCTGCACTGCTTGAAAGCAGTGGGGTGACGCTCTTCCGCAATAGCGGATGATTCACCACTGGGGGTGTGTCATCTACGTGTGCTAGGCCTGGGCGACTCAACCCCCAGGCATCATGTGCTACAAGTCCCACCTTCTCCTTACCTGGACATTGACACCTTGGCACAATCCGCTGCACTCTCTCCAAATCTGTGACTCAGCCAGCAGGAGCCTCAGCCAGGTGGGAGTTCACAATCCTGGGTACAGCAGTCGCCGCCAAGTCTGCTAGTGAACCTCCTGATGCAGTTAATGCAGCAGGGCCCCCTTAGGCATGAAGTTGCAGCACTCCCGCCACACAAGTTCGGTGCAGCTCAGGGCCTCACCCTCCACAGCGTCCGGCAAGCCCAACATCATACGGCCTGTGATGCAGAGAGGTGGCACCAACCGTAGGTAATCCCCTCCATGCACCCCTGTGTAGTGGTGGATCATAGTATGTGATGCAGACCTCCCTACATTGGGGTGCAGGAGCGCCTCTACTATTAAGAGCTCCAAGGTACAGAAGGTGGTCTTCTCTCACAGGTCAGCAACATTTCTACATGTGACCTGCCAGACTTCACCACCAGGTCCGGGCGTTCATCGCGCATCAATGTCTACCTCCACAGCTCATCGAGTCCACAGCTCCTCCGCATCCTACTCCAGACTCCAGACACAGGTCCAACAAGGCATCGAGGCTCCAGATGCAGGTCCAGCGAGGCATCAAGGTTCCAGTTGCAGGTCAAACAAGGCATCCAGACTCCAGATACAGGTCTAGCGAGGCATCCAGGCTCCAGACGCAGGTCCAGCAAGGCATCCAGGCTCCAGGCGCAGGTCCAGTGAGGCATTCAGGCTCCAGACGCAGGTCCAGCGCGGCATCCAGGCTCCAGGTGCAGGTCCAGCGAGGCATCCTGGCTCTCATCCTGGTCATCCTGGATGTTGGGTGGCTTGCAGGGGTTGTTGATGTGTGCTGCACTTTGCCCAGGCTGCTCCATTCTGCATTTATTTGATTTTTATACCTATTTTCTATTGGATGTTGACTGATAGGCATTTTTTGCATTAGAGACCCAAAAAACTCACGTTGCGCTGGCTAACGTAAGTTTTTTTGCCGCTAATGGGCCTATCAGTAGTGTTCGCCGCTAACGCCGGATTTCCTATCACTTTCGTGCTGATGTTAGAAGCAGACTTTACCGGCGTTCCCTGAAATTATCGCCTGTTAGCGGCGTGTTGTGAATACACCGCTAACAAAGCGATAATTTCATGCGGTACACGGCAATAAGAAAACACACACTAACTGAGGTTAGCGATAGTTTTCGCCGATTGTTGAGAATATCCCCCAGAGTTCCTGCTGAATTCTGCCATTCGGGGCATGGTGAGAGTATATTTCTGTTGGCATGTGGGAGACGTGTTTTGACGCATGCTGGCAAGTGTGATAATACTTGCTTGCTGCTAGTGAGCACGTGCGAGATTTGCCAGCCGCTAGCATGTTTTCCAGTCACCAAAGCACCTTCAGGCACTATTTTCATGATGTTGGCAGGCATGAGCAACCGTGGCTGCACCTCAAGCAGATTCTCCACTCAATGAGCAGCTAAAGCTACTCCAAAAGATGTTTTTGAGTTAATATTCTACTCCAAGTTGTAGTGTGAGAAGCATGTTTTTTTTTTTACTTTTTAGCAAGAAGGAAGTGCTCCAGAGATTTCAATTTCTGGTTCCTGTCCAGCAGGCTTCTCCCAGTGCTATGCTCATCTCCTGGTCACTTTTCATTTGGATTTTGAGGTGGATGCACCACTCTCTTTGTCTGCTGCATATATACCATTGCATTTAAGGACTTTGTTTTTGTGATATCACAAGTAAGTTTAAAAACATTTGTATAAGGTTTTTTGATAGAGGACATGCTCCAGTATTTATATATACTTTAATTTGATTTTTAATTGTCTTTATGTTGGGTGGCCTGCAGTTTCAGTAGGAGCCTAGGGCCATATGTATCAAACTCCCCTGTAGCGATTCTCAATTAGCGATTTTTTGCGAATCGCAAGTTGAGAATCGCAAAACAGGATGTAATTAAAAAATTGCAATAAAATAGCGATTCCCTAAAAATCGCTATTTCATTGCGACATTTCAAATAGCGATTCCTTATTCTAAAGAATCACAATTTAGCGAATTTCGCAAATTTGAGAATCGGAAACTCAGGTGCAGCATGATGACATCACAACCAGGAAGTGTGACTAGCCATGCTGCACCTGAGTTTCTGAAGCACAGTGAGAGAGAAGGAGTGGAGGTGAGGGAACTCTGCAGTGCAAGAAACAATGGCAGACACTGGAGACATGGCCAGCCAGGACAATCAGCAGCAGGGGGAAACACAGAGGAAAAGAAAACATAAGTTTTCTGAAACTGAGCTGGAGGTCCTGATCCAGGAAATGGTGATAAGCCACGAGCAGCTCTTTGGCAAAAAGTCCCTGCGGGTGGCGGAGACACGCAAGCGGAGGATTTGGGCTGACATCCAGCACAAAGTAATTGCAGTTGGCGTCACCCACAGAAGCGTGGAAGATCTAAGAAAGCGCTGGTACGATATGCACCAGCGCTCCAAGGAGAAGGTGGCTGCCAGGTTGGAGCAAGCAAAGAAGACTGGTGTTGGGATCTCTACCGCCACTGACTCCACACCACTTGAGGAACTGGTTGAGGGGACCCTGCTACCAGAGAGTGTAATGGGCGTGTCTGACCTGGACAGCTCCGACCCCCCGGTACCAAGACAAGGTAAGAAGCATGCCATCACACCCCTGATATCCCCCAACTACACCCACACACCCAGTAGAGACCCATGGGCAGAACAAAACTAAAACTCCAGTGCAGGTACACAAGTACACACAGCAATGCATTATGGGAGATGTAGTCACATGCACATTACAGTGGTGCATTTACACCCAGCCAGTCCCTAGCAGCATGTGCGCATCAGGAAAGGCAAAATACAGACAGACAGGACCCATGTAATTCCAAACAGTGAAATTTAATGCATGACAAGTGCAAGTCAGGACAGAAAATTAATGTGTGCCTTTACGTCCACAGCACCATCAGAAGCACAGGAAATAGTCAGAGGAGGAGAGGACGAATCCCCTAACCCAGAGGCACCAGGGCGAGAGAAGCAAACGGAGGAGGAGGACAGCCCAGTAATCCCTCCAAAACGCTGCAGGCAGATTGTAGTGCCACCACTGCCCCCATTGGAGGATGAAGGCCAGGACACCAATGGCGATGTCCAACAAGTCCCAGCACAGCCAGAGCCACTAAACTGTGCTGATCCGATCCCGCCAGTTCCATCAAGGCGCAGGGCAAGTGCAGCCACCAGTGCAGCAGCCCCTGGAGAGGACACAGTCTTCGGCGGGCTGGAGGGGCACATGTTGAGGGTACAGCGCCGGCAGGCGAAAAACATAAAGTCATTACAGAGGGAGATCAGGGTTGGCTTCATGGGTATGACGGGTGCCCTGGAGGCACTCTGTGCGGAACTAAAGGCAGATCGTGCTACTAGGCACAGGGAGATGCAGCGCCTAGATCTCTACACCCGGGCGGTTAACCACCTGTCCTCTGCAACAAATGTGCTGTCAAGGCGCAGCAGATGTATGCAACGTGAGGTGACACACAACAGCCAGGACGTGGAAAGGGCCCTGGTACAGATCACATCTGCTGTGGATAAGCTGCGGGCAGCTCGCACTACTGGCCCAGGAGTCCTCACTCCAACAGATGAGGATGCACAATCAGGCAGAAGCAGCATCACCCCCCGCCCCCCCGAATAGGCGCCGTAGTGGGTGTCACAGTAGAGCTACTGGGACAGGTGAGGAGGGCACTGTGCACCCCCTGCCAGGGGCTCCGACACAACAGCGCCACACTTGAGGTGCACTAACTTGGACCAGGAGATGGGTGCATCAACCCAGTTTACATGGACACTTGCTCCTGATTGTACAATCGCACTGTGATACTAATATGTGCTGTGCATTGGACGATACATTGTGTGGTACACAGGCTGTGTGCCATCATTTATCCTGAAGTTAAGGAAATAAAACACAGTCTCACAACTGATATTTAGCATTGTGTCATATTTTCTTACTTAGAAATAGTTAAGTGTAATCTCATCTCGCCTCTGGTGCCCAGCAGCTGCACCAATTACACCGGCTGGCTTGCATCCTGGTGCTGGCCCCTCATCATCTGATGAATCCGATTCACTTAGCTCCACTGGGGTGCCTTTCCTGGTGGCGATGTTGTGCAGCATGGTACATGCTACCACTATCTTGCAAGAGGTCTGGGGGCTGTATTGTAGTGCCCCTTCACTCTTATGTAGGCATCTGAATCTGCTCTTGAGTATTCCAAAGGTCCGCTTAATGGTACATCTGGTTGCTATGTAGGCACTGTTGTACCTCCACTCCCCAGCGTTGGCAGGATTCAGGTAGGGAGTCAGTATGAAATCACGGACCGCATTTGCACTGTCACCTGTGGGGTGGGAGAAATATGGTTAAACACTGTCCTGCCAATGCTATCCTTTACTAGTGTGTCCTTTGTACAAATGCATTTACCTAGTAGGTATCCCTCACCAAACTCTCCACTTGTGAGTCAACAGTGTATCCCACTGTGGCGGAAGATTAAAGTGTTGTGCGTGCTGCCTGGGAATTTTGCGACAATGTCGGTGATGATGTGCTTGGCATTACACACCACCTGTATGTTCAGGGAATGGTAGGATTTGCGATTCCTGAACACATACTCGTTCTGGGAAGGGGGGGATATGGCGACATGTGTCACATCTATGCATTCAATGACGAGGGGAAATTGTGCTATTTGATAGAACTCCTGCTTGGTCTAGTCTAGTGCCTGTGGTGTGCTGGGGAAGTGGATGTGGTGATGCAGCCCCTGTAGCATGGCATCAAGGAATGCTTGGAAAAAGTGCGACAATGCACTCTGTGAGACCCCTCCTGCTGAGGCTTTCACCCCCTGGAAGCTACCTGATGCCAAGAGGTGAAGTGAGCACATGACCTGGATGTGGGTGGGGATGGTGTGTGTCCTGTGTGTGGGGTGTTCACGGACGGGTTTGAGCTCCTCAATTAAATCAAGGATGCTCTCTTCATCCAGCCTGTAGTTTGTATGGGTCTCCTCCTCAGTCTGCTGGAACAGGGTTATGCGCGCACGAAAGATCCTCTCCTGGCGTCTCCTCCTCTGTGCAGCAGCTCTGAGTCCCAGCCGCCTGGCTATCACATACAGCCCAGCCATTGTGGAAAAATCAGTTGCATTGTGGGCCTCCTTAAATAGTTTGCACCTGGTTACCACCTGCTCAGACTTGCTGGTAATTGCGATTCTCAAAATTGCAAATTTGGTGAAATCGCAAATTGCGATTTTTTCCTATATTTCATTGCGATTTCTGAAAATGCAAATTTTCAAATTGCGATTTTCGCAAATTGAAAACCACAGTTTTGGAATTTGCACTAATATTCGCAGATTTATTTGTTCGCAGTATGAGTAATCGCTATTTTAGCGATTCCTTATTTTTGCGATGCGAGAATGTCTCATACATCGCTTTTAGCAAATGTTTAGTCGCAAACGCTGTTTAGTGATTCTGAAGAACCAGAAACCTTATGAGTCTGGCGGCGCGGGGAACGCCTTAATCTCCTGGGTCCACCTGCTTTATCTAACAGAGACACAGGACACTCTGTTGGGCGTAGAAGGTCAGATTTATTAGCTGCAGCTAAGTACAGTTGTCCCAGAAGTACACTCGGTATGTTCTCAGGAGACTGCCACTTCACTCCGTGGCGCACAATCTTTTATAGTACATGGATGACATACAGATTAACCAAGAACACTCCCAATACATATAAAAAGAACCAATAAGAAAAGTACAAAAACAAAGCTTTACCAATGAAAAGAATTTGAGAAATAAAGTATCGAGTAACTCGAAGAAGCCTCTCCTCCAACTGCGTTTGTCATCCCTCCCCACAGGTTAATTCATTAACGTGTCCGCAACTGACTTGCAGGTGGCGAGATACGTTTGTGTGTTTGAGGACAGTTGTGAAACGAGAGAATATGAGCAGAGGACAGCGAAGGCCAGAAGATAAGATAAAGTCAGGAAACAATGGTGCGAACCAACAGATAGTTGAGACAGGGATTAGTCAGACCAGACAGGGATTAGTGGACTCGGCCAGTCCCTGACACCAGTTCGTAAACAGAGGCAGAAGGCTATTTCGACACGATGCCGCAGGAAAAGCAGAAAAGACTCGTTCGCCGTGCTGCCTGAGTGAGGGCAACACAAATGGCGGCGGAACAGAAAATGGTGGCTCTATACGATTGAGATCGAAAATCGAGTTTCCTCAGACCCTCCTTTTGCCAGAACTCAGGCAAAATACACAAACTCACGTTAATCTGAGTCGATGTCGATGGCCATGAGGTCATCAAGCTGTTGCTGTAACATCATTTTAATGTTCTCTGTTCTCTGTGACTTAGGGTTTGGGATGCATACCGAAGCACAAAGGCCGCAGATGGCGGGGCCACAGTGCATACAGAGACAACAGGAGAAAATGATGGCCAAAACCATTCCAAGGAATGTTAATACTTTCCATCCCCATTTTGACACTAGTCCCCAAAACCATCCCAATAATGACCAATCTCCTTCGTCCTGATGAATCGACTCAGAGATTACATGTAATTTAGAGATGTCTTGGTATACCGTTGGAGCATCGTCAGGTATATAAATACAGCAACTAGATCCGATCAATGTACAGACTCCACAACGGTCCGCAAGAATAACATCTAAGGCAATTCGGTTCTGTAATGTCATATGACGATCCGCCTGTAGTTCAGCCGTAATATTACTTAAGGCTCCTACAGTGATGTCTATAGTAGTCTCTACAACACGAACCAGTTGTCTCATGTTTCTGCTATTGGCCATTGGACTCCAAAAAGAAAGAATTCCTTTGAGGAAATCTCCTCCCTCTTGTCCTGCTGTGTCTTTGGAATCAATAATTCCTCTGCCATATCTGTTTCTATGGTGAATTGAAGAGGCAGTGTATGTAGGGGGAAGAAGGAAAGCTATATAGCATGTTCCGGAGAAACCAGTCGGCAACCACGTATAGGCTCTATCGTGACAGATAAAATACGTGCCCTGAGATGGTACTAACGGCGGCGAATTCTGAGACGTGTAAATGTATGCGTGGGAACAAAAGCTCTTTTCTTGTCCAGCGTTAGCAGTCTGACCATTTATCTGTAAACATAAATTACCTTGATGAGGTACAGTCCAAATTGGTGGAGAATTTCCCTGTTTAACCTTATCACTAAGACTAGTGATGTAATGAGTGACGTTCCAATTAGTATATGCTTTTCTCTCATCAACAGAAATTTTACTATTCTCCTTGATTTTAGCCATAACTACCATTCCCTTTATCAACGAACTATGACTAAAATCTGGTCCACCAATATATGGACTGACAGGTCGTTTAAATCGGCTCTGATATGCGTTAGAGAATATTACAAAATAAGCCCAAGCGGAACCCTCATAAGAGAATGGAAGGACTAAGTATGGCATCCCTTTTTCTGTGGTATGAGGCATGAGTCCACACACCCAACAGTCGGTTGTATTAATTACTAATTGGTGTTGGTGCAATAACTGGACAAATTAATTATTATAGTATTCGGTTCTTCTTATGAATTCATGCTGAGGAAGTGTATGAAATAGATGTGGAGAGACAGTAGAATAAGAAGGCAAAGGGGTAGAAGTAGGGACAACTTTTTGCTGTATAGCATAAACAATCCAACCTATACACGCCAATAAAATACACAACAATATAAAAACACATAACGTTACACCACAACGACTGTACATTAATTTAGAATATTTTTCTCTCATTTTATTCTTCTTTTCTCTTTCTCCTAATGTAGTCTCCATCTTCTAAGTGGATGCTCACGGCAATCTTCCTCAATCACTTGGTTATGATTATCTGCCGTCCTATGACACTGCAGGTCCTGCAGGCCTATTGCCACTACTCAAGTCACAACCAAGACTCCTACCGTGACCCTGCAACCGGGATAAAAACTACATGGAAGAGAGCATCTCAAGTTTTCTTAATTAGTCTTGATCTGAGGTTATAACAAACTATATCAGGTACAGTCTGGTCTCGAAACAATGTTTGTGGGTTTGTAGTGTTCAAGCGGAGATGTGGTGGTACAGCTTCTTGAAGAAAATCGTCGTCTTCTTTCTCCGACCGAGTTCCACTCAGGCGTGCATCGCTAAAAGGTATAAACTGGGGAACCTTTTCGCTTTCAGAGTCGCTTATTCCCTTACGGACCCACTGATCAAAGGGCAAAGGCAAAGGCACCTTCTTGCAGTGCACGCCGTGTATCCAGTTTTTCTTTCCTTCAACCTTTATTGTTGTTCGTGTCGCCAGGAGGACCTGTCGAGGTTCCCTCCAATGAGGCTCCAGACTCTTTGTCCTTTGGAAATTCTTCACGCAAACCCAGTCACCTGGTTGGATGGAATGACCTGGGTCTGTAGAGGCCTCTGGCAAAGCGTTCTGAACCTGTTGATGGAGAACACACAATTTAGTTGTAAGGTCGTGCAAATAATCAATCAGCATCGGGTATGGTATGACAGAATACTTTCTAGGGCGAGGGACTCCCCATACATTAGCTGGGCGTCCGAAAACAACCTCGTATGGGCTAAGTCCCAAACGAGAATGCACAGCTGTTCTGGTGGACAGAAGAGCCAAAGGTAAAGCATCGGGCCAGGCAAGACCTGTGCTGGCCTGTATCTTTGCTATTTTGAGCTTGAGGGTGCCATTATAACATTCTACTAAACCCGCTGACTGTGGATGGTTTGCCGCATGGAACTTTTGCTTTATACCAAGACCTGCACAAACTTTTTGCATGACTTGGCCCACAAATTCACTCCCATTGTCACTCCAGACAATGCGTGGCAAACCAAACATAGGAAAGAACTCTTTCAATAGAACCTTGGCAGTGGACAAAGCAGTGTTGTCTTTCAGAGGGTAGGCCTCTATCCATCTGGAAAAGGCACATACAACCACTAGAACATATTTGAGATTGTTGCATCGCTCCATATGAATATAGTCGATTTGCAACACCTCAAAATGATATGTCGGGGGAGCAAAATTACCTGCTGGAGTTGGGGTTCCTTTTCCCGGATTGTACATCAGGCAAATGATACAATGCTTCACCACATGATCTGCACATTTTGGAATCCCTTCATTCAGCCACACTGGAGCCAGGAGTTTACATATTCATTTCGCACTGATGTGGGCTGGACCATGCGCCATAGTAACTACAGGCAGTACATAGGCGTCTGGTAACAGCCAACGTTGGTGCTCTGACAATTCTACCCAACATCCCATCTCATCCAACATTCCTGTACTTTCTTTCCACTTTCTCAACTCTTTCTCTGTAGCATCGGCCTGAATCGATTTCACACTTTCTATTGTGTCCTCACACATCCCTCTTTCCCTGACCCAATTCGCAGGGTCCGCAACATACATGCGACTTGTAGCATCTCTGACTGTCCTTTTTGCTACCTCGTCCGCAAAAGCATTTCCGCGACCAACATCGTCAGTAATCTTCTTATGCGCACTACATTTCAAAATTGCTATCTGGGTAGGCAAGGCAAGTGACTCAAGAAGGTCAGTTACCAATTGACCATGCTGTATTTTAGTACCATGGGAGGTAAGGAATCCTCTTTCCTTCCACAAACGACCGAAACTATGCGCCACACCGAACGCATACTGGCTGTCGGTATACACATTCACTCTCTTTCCTTTAGATAACACACACGCTCTAGTCAGAGCTATGAGTTCGGCTGCCTGAGCTGAAATATGTCTGATGCGTGCTGTCTCCACAATTGTACGCAAGGTAGTAACAGCATAAGCTGAAGTTGTCTCACCATTCGGCAGTTTGAAACAAGACCCATCCACCCATAGGATCCCATCTGGATCCGCTAGCGGCATATCCTTCAAATCAATTCTACCTTTTGTCTCCTCCTCAGTACGGAGAAAACAGTCATGTCGTTCTTGAATACCTTTCTCTTTCGGAAGGGGTAACAAAGTGGCTGGATTTAAAACGTTACATCGTTTGATGTGCACGTGACTAGCTAAGAGCGTCAGCTCATATCCAGACAAGCGAGCACTCGTAAGATGCTGCGTTTTCGGCCTATTTAGCAAGGTATCCACTGCATGTGGTACCATAACAATGAGAGTATTATCTAGCACCACTCCAGCAGACTGACGAATAGAAATCGCTGCTGCTGCTGTAGCTTTAAGACAACTAGGCAATGCCTTGGCTACTGGATCTAACGTAGCTGAAAAATAGGCACATGGCTGCTGTTTGTCTCCAAATCGTTGTGTCAGGACTGACAACGCACAACCCTCTCTTTCATGGACATAGAGCGTGAAGGGCTTACTGTAATCCGGAGTACCCAACACAGGAGCAGAACATAGAGCAGTACGTAAATCAGTAAAACTCTTCTGACATTCGTCAGTCCAAGGAAGGGGTTGGGGTGTGTCTTTCAAAGTGAGTGCTAACAGAGGTTTGGCTAGCAAGGAAAAGTTCGGGATCCATTGCCTATAATAAGAGGTAATGCCCAGAAAGGCACGCACCTCTCTTTGTGTGGATGGCACAGACATTTGCGCTATTGCTTGAATTCGTTCTGGGGTTAATCGCCTTCCCTCCTTTGATAAGAGATGACCCAAATAGGTAACCTCTCGATGGACATATTGTAGTTTAGAGGGAGAAACCTTATGATTAAGATCAGACAAGTGACGTAACAATGCAACAGTCACATTCCTGCAGATATGCTCTGAGTCAGCAGCAATTAACAAATCATCCATATATTGGATAAGAGTAGCACCTGGAGGCAAAGGGAAAGCATCAAGCTGACATTTCAGAGCTTGACTATAAATGGAGGGGCTTTCACAATAGCCTTGGGGTGCGCGCTTAAACCGGAAACTTTGGCCTCCTAGAGAGAAACCAAAAATATCCCTACTTTCTTCGGCAATGGGAATGCTGAAGAAGGCATTTTTCAAATCAATGACAGAAAACCAAGCCGCTGAGGCAGGTATCATAGTTAATAAGGCAGTAATATCTGGGACAACAGGAAACTGTGGTACAACAATTTTGTTAACCTCCCGAAGATCAATCACAAAACGATAAACAGGAGACTTAGAAGGATCGGTGTGTTTAAGAACAGGAAGAATAGGACTATTACATAAATTTCCTCTCGTTTCCTCAATCACACCCTTCTGAACCAAATCATAAATGATATCCAAAAGCGCTCTTTCACCTTCATTGGAAATTCTGTATTGAGGAATGCGTGGCAATTTAACATTGGGCTTGAGAGTAACAACATAAGGCGGAATCTCAAGAAAACCAACATCATTTGGACCCGTAGCCCAAAGCGTTGCGGGAAGAGAGAGCAATTCAGGTGGGAATTGATCTTTAGACAAATACATTGGAAAAGTCAATTGCTGCCCCAAAGTAATAAGTACACCAGAAGGAGAACAATATATCGTTGCATGCAATCTTTCCACAGATCCAAACCCAACAGATTCTCGCCGCAACCAGTTGTTAAAAGAAGAGGAGCTTCCAAGTCATAGGGGCCAATTGAAATAGGCAGAGGGCTAGAGACTGGATTGCGAACTGGGGCGCCAGAAAATCCTACTGATACATTCGTTGAGCCAGACAAAGGTGCCCCAGGGAGTTTAGAGCGAATGATAGAACTTCTCATTGCACCAGTATCTAAAAGAAATGGCTCTGAGACATCCATTGTAGTGACATTAACATAAGGTCCACTCTGATCTACTGGAATCGATACAACTCCCTCACTTTGTCTATGGCTGTCCTAGTTAACGTGAAGACTTTCATTTTCACTTTCAACATGGTAATCATCATTGTAATACTGTGTAGACTGAGTATTTTGTTGATCAAAGTAATTTATAGAATTCGGAGGGGGAAGAGAACGCTGTTCTATGGTCAACACACCTCGACCTCTACCCCTGGGCGCTAACTGATGAATACCTCGACCTCGTGGAGCAGATGGTCCTTCACTACGCTGAAATAAAACCGGACAATTATTCTTAAAATGACCTTCCTCTCTGCAATAGGCACATTGATTGGGACCTAACAAAGGTCGCGGAACAAAAGGCTCAGGCTTTTGATACACTCTCTGAAACTGTGGAGGCTATTGAAACTGGCGCTGAGCAAGACGAGGAGGATAAGCCTGTTGTAAAAGAACCTTCGTTTTTAGTTCTTTGGTCTTTTTCTCTTGCTTATCTTTCTCTTCTTTATCCCTGTTCTCATAATATTGAGCAGTAGCCAATATCTGCGCAGAGGAAGAAACAGCCCATGAACTTTCAGAGTCTTTCAACTTATGTGACAGCTCAGGAAGCAAATTAAATACGAATTTATCTACAAATAATCGCTGTCCACCCTCTGTAGTCATATCCTGACCACTGTGATCAATAAACGTCTCCTCAAAACGAGTGAAGAAATCAGAGACACTCTCATCTTTCTTCTGTTTACATGCAGCTAGTTTATCCCAATTAACTCGCAAGGCAGGCATCATCGTTTTCATTAAAGTAATAATCCTACCAGGCAGTTCTGAAATCAAAACATCAGGCTTAGCACCACCCACTTGGGCTGCATCTGCGGCAATTATAGCATTCCAATCACCACCTAATGCTTGGGCGTGATTCTCTCTCCGTATTCGAGCCCATAATGCTTGTGGGACTACATTCCCCATTAACATATCAATATCGGCTAAATTCAAAATGCAGGCATCAACAGTCTGGGACAATTCTTTATAATAACCAGCAGGGTTTTTACGGGGATCCGGTAGAGACTGTTTAAGAGCCAAAATTTCAGATCTTTTCCAGGGGACATGTACCCATATACGCTGGAAGTGCGCGGGAACAGCTTGATTAGCACCTGCTGCTGGAACCTCTTCTCTCCATACTGGAGGAACCTCTCTCATTGGATAATGTTTGGATGTCAGCCTAACAGCAGGATCGGAGTCAAGGAAAGTCTGCGAGGAAAATAAGGATCTAAAAGAGACAAGTGTCTTTACGGCGTCCTCAATCTTAGGACCCACAATGAGTCCCTTATCGAAATTAGCCTGAACATCCAACAGACCCTGAGGGACTGAACCCAGATCCATATCCTCCCATCCTTTAACAAGAGTGTCGCACATAACATTAAAAACATATCTCTGCGTGGGCGCTTCCCACTGATGAAGGGTAGCCAAAATATCATTTGCACTATATAAGGGACCTTTCTCGATCCATTTACAAGTGAGAGAGTCCAATACCACCCGTTCATCGGAACCTGGAAGCTGACTACGAGACTGTCTTCGAGAAAAAGCCGGAGAAATATTAAGGGTCTCAAAGAAAGGAGACAGAAACCCAGAAAAAGTATCTGTGATCCGTTTTCGGACAGTATGAGAATTGGACATAAGGACAGGGGACAAGGTGTTGGGCGAACTAATAGGAGAAGAACTGACAGTTATAAGAGGAGCCGAAGGCAAAGGAGATTGTGGCTCAAGAGATGGAGGTAAAGCAACCGGTGGCAAAGGAAGCGGGGATGCCATTGCTTGAAGGGGTAAATGCGGAAGAACCGGAGCAAGCAGAGGCGCAACTAATGGCTGAACCGGTTGTAATACTGGGGGTGCATTAGCACCTTGTACATAGGGAGGAGGCAATCTCAATAGGTGAGACATCAAAGGGTCTTCCTCCAGTTCCCTAATTTTATCAGAAGGGGAAGTAGGCAACACCGGATAGCATTTATCTATCGCCATACGATGCTGTCTTTCTGAAATTTCCATTTCACGATCGATCTCATTATCTTTATACTGCTGGGCAGCCTGTATAATCGTCATACCTTGTGCTTTCTTATCTCGTTTTGCCTGCTTAATTTCTCTCTGTTTGGCTTCCTTACGCCAAAGGCGGAAAGAGTCAAACATTGCCGGCCGGGCTTTTCTTTTAAACAAAACTGCTTCCAAATTATCTAATATGTCAGGCTCAAAGCTACCATTCTGTGGCCACTTTAAAACACCATCGTTCTTTGTGTATCGGATCCATGTCTCGTTAAAGGCAATGGGGCCAACACCATGTTTAGAATAGAGCTCATAAGTGGGAGTTCCAACCGAAGGAATCAGACAAGAGTCCTCCAGCCGGTAGTCCCTATAACAACCAAAACAACAAAGTTTCCTAAACGTAGTCAGACCAGGCATCATTATTTCACTGGACTGTTCACAAACATCAAGGAGGTTAAATCAATTAACACAGTACAAATGTACTTACCCCTCGGCTTCGGCTTTTGCAATAGCCGAATCAAAGACCCAAAGAACCAAACAAAAATAGTGGGAGCTACCCACCACCAATACTTAACTAAGGATGTCTTCTTACGCCAACAGAGGCCCGTCTATCATCTCGCCTTACCATACATCACCAAAGAAGGGCCAAAGCAAGGCGGCAGTCAGGGCAGCAGTCGTCAGCAGCCATCAGGAAGGAGAAACCGCACTGAAAAAGACCTTCGGACCACTTCAACATACAGGGGTCGCTTGACGTGGCTCGCGATTCCTCCAGAATTTTCTGCGGGGCTCCTCACGACCTTCAGGCAGAATTACTACCTCTGAAGCCGCCCTACGTTGGGCGCCATTTGAAGAACCAGAAACCTTATGAGTCTGGTGGCGTGGGGAACGCCTTAATCTCCTGGGTCCACTTGCTTTATCTAACAGAGACACAGGACACTCTGTTGGGCGTAGAAGGTCAGATTTATTAGCTGCAGCTAAGCACAGTTGTCCCAGAAGTACACTCGGTATGTTCTCAGGAGACTGCCACTTCACTCCGTGGCGCACAATCTTTTATAGTACATGGATGACATACAGATTAACCAAGAACACTCCCAATACATATAAAAAGAACCAATAAGAAAAGTACAAAAACAAAGCTTTACCAATGAAAAGAATTTGAGAAATAAAGCATCGAGTAACTCGAAGAAGCCTCTCCTCCAACTGCGTTTGTCATCCCTCCCCACAGGTTAATTCATTAACGTGTCCGCAACTGACTTGCAGGTGGCGAGATACGTTTGTGTGTTTTGGAGGACAGTTGTGAAACGAGAGAATACGAGCAGAGGACAGCGAAGGCCAGAAGATAAGATAAAGTCAGGAAAGAATGGTGCGCGAACCAACAGATAGTTGAGACAGGGATTAGTCAGACCAGACAGGGATTAGTGGACTCGGCCAGTCCCTGACACCAGTTCGTAAACAGAGGCAGAAGGCTATTTCGACACGATGCCGCAGGAAAAGCAGAAAAGACTCGTTCGCCGTACTGCCTGAGTGAGGGCAACACAAAATGGCGGCGGAACACAAAATGGCTCGATACGATCGAGATCGAAAATCGAGTTTCCTCAATTCAGACCAGACAGGGATTAGTGGACTCGGCCAGTCCCTGACACCAGTTCGTAAACAGAGGCAGAAGGCTATTTCGACACGATGCCGCAGGAAAAGCAGAAAAGACTCGTTCGCCGTGCTGCCTGAGTGAGGGCAACACAAAATGGCGGCGGAACACAAAATGGCGGCTCGATACGATTGAGATCGAAAATCGAGTTTCCTCAGACCCTCCTTTTGCCAGAACTCAGGCAAAATACACAAACTCACGTTAATCTGAGTCGATGTCGATGGCCATGAGGTCATCAAGCTGTTGCTGTAACATCATTTTAATGTTCTCTGTTCTCTGTGACTTAGGGTTTGGGATGCATACCGAAGCACAAAGGCCGTAGATGGCGGGGCCACAGTGCATACAGAGACAACAGGAGAAAATGATGGCCAAAACCATTCCAAGGCATGTTAATACTTTCCATCCCCATTTTGACACTAGTCCCCAAAACCATCCCAATAATGACCAATCTCCTTCGTCCTGATGAATCGACTCAGAGATTACATGTAATTTAGAGATGTCTTGGTATACCGTTGGAGCATCGTCAGGTATATAAATACAGCAACTAGATCCGATCAATGTACAGACTCCACCACGGTCCGCAAGAATAACATCTAAGGCAATTCGGTTCTGTAATGTCATAAGACGATCCGCCTGCAGTTCAGCCGTAATATTACTTAAGGCTCCTACAGTGATGTCTATAGTAGTCTCTACAACACGAACCAGTTGTCTCATGTTTCTGCTATTGGCCATTGGACTCCAAAAAGAAAGAATTCCTTTGAGGAAATCTCCTCCCTCTTGTCCTGCTGTGTCTTTGGAATCAATAATTCCTCTGCCATATCTGTTTCTATGGTGAATTGAAGAGGCAGTGTATGTAGGGGGAAGAAGGAAAGCTATATAGCATGTTCCGGAGAAACCAGTCGGCAACCACGTATAGGCTCTATCGTGACAGATAAAATACGTGCCCTGAGATGGTACTAACGGCGGCGAATTCTGAGACGTGTAAATGTATGCGTGGGAACAAAAGCTCTTTTCTTGTCCAGCTGATACGATCGAGATCGAAAATCGAGTTTCCTCAATTCGCTGCGTTTGCGAGTAAAAATTTGTTTCATACATATGGCCCCTAGTGATTTGTTTGCATTTAAACTGTCATCTTTTGTAAGGCAGAAGATTTGCAGAGATCAGTACATTTTCGTCATGTTTGTTACATTTTCAATATTCATTTATTTTACTATGTGGCCTAGTCTACCAGTCGGGCCAGTACTAGTAATGGGTGCATGAAACAACTGTTTCTGTGGTATATGTTGTTTTAAAACCTTATTTAGGGCAGGGATGGCATTGGATTTCATTAAACATGTGGGGATATGTTTTGTTTTACATGTTTTTTTTGTCAGCAAAAAGTGTATAGATGGGGTAATATCTGATGCTTTGTGAGGATGTGTGTTATTAGTAAAAATAAATGTCACTCAGCTAATTTTTTTGGGGGGCACTGCTGAATTAATGGTAGGTTTTTCTTCAGTGTTACCATGTCTCCTTTGTCTCACATGTGTATGTGTGTGTATGCCATATACCACAATTTGTCTTTGTTCTCCATGCCATTGGGCCAGGGGCAATTTTTTGTAGTCAGTGTCCCTAGGCCTGCATCTGCTCTTTGTTGTCCATGCCTCCTTGCTTGCTGTTTGACTATGTGGCCGGTGATCATTTTGTATAGCAAGCCAGTGTGTTTATGCCATAGGACTGCATGTGTTCTTTATTGGGGCCATGCCTCCTTGCTTGTTGTTATTGGTTGACCATGTGACCGGCAGCCATTTTGTGCAGCCTGCCACAGTTTAAATCATTTTATTCCAGCTTACAAAACTATTTTCTAGGAAGATCAATAGGAGAGTGTTTTGCCCTTTTATTTTTGTTCATTTTTTTTTACTTTTCCCTGATATCAGTTTAATAATATGCCTGAGGATCATTGTAGTATGTTATGAACAATGTTATATATTCTATGCATTTTTTACCTTTTTTGCCTGCACTTTCTTTCATCACAATGGGTTTCTCATAGCCCTCTAGTACACAGGATTTTTAAAAAAAATGTATTACAATTTTTTTATATTTATTTTTTTCATATTTTTTTCACTTTCAGATTAACATTTTCCCTCCATCCAACACCTGCCTGCCATAGATGCCTACCACACACCAGAAGAATTGTCATTACTATTTCCCCTTGACCGGTGGACCCCCTGCCTGCCATATGTGCACAGCCACACACTAGCGTTACATTTTTAAGGATTACTCCATTTTGCCCTGGAACTCCTGCCTGCCATAGGTGCACAGTGCACACTAGCATTCATTTTTTAAGGATTTTTCCATTTTCCCCTGGACCCCTTGCCTGCCATAGGCTCACAGTTCCTGCACCTTCCTGACAGCTACAGGTGTCTCCTTCGATGCACATAAAGCAAACAGTTACATCTTATGTTGTTATCCTGATTGAAAATTAAAGGTTATGGTGGTGTGGTTTGACTTTGGCATGGATAATGAGTATCCACACTAAATTATATTGTCTGTAATATGAATAAAACTAAGTGGGTGACACAATAAGTGCTGCAGTAGAGTATGGTATGCTATGGGTAGGTTATGCCCAGACGTGCATTCCTTGCTTGCTATGCCACTGGAGTCAAGCTAACCCGGCTGATAAAGGGTGATATCCCAAAACTGGTGCCAGGCTGCTTGTTTCTGGTCCTAGGAGGACCTGGCCTGAATATGTGATGTTACAACGCAATCAAAATGATCGCAGAACGTTACATTGCAGTTTTTACAACGCAAGACGTTACACCGACTTGTGCTGGAGGGCGCTGGACTTAGGAATAGTATGATTTACTATACCAACACCAGTCTACGTACAGTAGGGAAGGTGTTGGAATAGTAAATCATACTATTCCTAAGTTGTAACGACTTGCGTTGTATTACCCACGATGTAAATGCATTGCGATGCAATGCCCGCGTGGTAATGGATGTTTCCCACCTGGCCTTAGGGTGAACAGATTCTCAAAACAAAAAACTGGGACAGTTCATAGACATAGATGTAGGACTAACATTTTTATTAACCGTCGACATAAAGTCGTGTAGAGTAGTATTGCAGCAGCGGTAAGATTTTCTTCCTGAGGGCAAAAAAGGAGAGCCCAATAGAGACCTGTCTCAGCACCTGTGCAAAGTAAGCAGAAAAATGTCCAGTTTTTTAAATAGTGTCTTGGTGCCTGAAGGGTGTTATATATATATATATATTCAAAACCTGCCCCTCCCAAGGAAACAGGACCGACACAGCACAGATTCCCATCGCAGCTCTTTATTCAAGTGATACGGTTTGCAGGTAACACTTTTCAGCCGGGAAACTAGCCTTGTTCACACAATGGGTGCCATTGCAGCTTCACATTTATATGCCCTGCAACAGTGCACAAGACAAATAGACATAAAAGAGTAATAGCCGTGTAGCTGCTCTTCATATACATGTAATTAAATATAAATAACAAATATCATTTGTCATTGTGGCATTAAAGTAAAAATAGAACATCATGCTAGTGCATATGGAACCAGTGTATCACTTGTGAAAAATCCAGAAAATGAGGACCTTCAGTAAAATACCAAAGACCAGTGTCAGATCCATCTTATCTAAACCCATATACAGGCAAAATAAGTGGATAATAGCCCACATACAATGCTAAATTTTAAAGGCAAAAAATCTTTTTTTCGAAAACGCGGCATTGTTTCTTTCAATGGCACTGAAATGGCAGTCCCTCGGATAGCAATTTCTTGTGGCGCTCCTATCCTCTTTAAAAACACTGGCAGAGGGAGGAGAAAAGTATTGATTTATGGAGAGTTGCATCCTGCATTCCACAAAGTTTGCAGAGTTCATTCCTCATGATGCACTTAAACACCTGACCCTTTCAGTGCTTACACATTCATCATTGAACATCTCTTACCCAACATAGTCCCGGTTTTAAATAGTGTCTCGTGTTCAAAAAAGTAAGCAGAGAAATGTCCCTGTTTTTTTTAGCGTGGGATACTTTTTTTAAAACTGGGACACTGCACAAAAACTGGACATTTCTGTAATTTGGAGCAAATTTTCTGGACACCGGGACACTGCTCCGAAAATTGGGACCACCCGGGGAAAACTGGGGCATCTGGTCACCCTACCTGGCCTGGCAGTCTGGGGTGAACTATTTCCATGGGGAGCAGGATTAACTGATTTGCATATGGCTGGGTCCAAACTGGAATGGCGCGGCAAGCAAAAAAATAATGAATTTTACCCAGGTGTGTGACGGGGGTAAATGTTTGATTTGTTCAGCCTTCCGTCCATCATCCATTCTTTTTGCATGCGTTGCCCTGAGTGGGAAGGGCGTGCCAAGACATGGGTTCCTTTATCACTATACCACCTGGTTCAAGCTAGCCTGGGTGATGAGGGGTGACACCCTGAAATCAACTCCAGGATGCTTTGTTTCTGGTCCAGGGAGGACCTGGTTTGACAGTTTGGGCTGGGCTGTTCCCATGGGGAGATAGGTCAAATGGATTTGCATATGTCTGTGTCCAAACTGGAATGGTGTTGTGAGCAAAAACACAATGGATTTAACCCAGATCTGTGACTGAGGATGAATATTTGATTTGGTTAGCATTCCATCCATAATCTGCTCTTTTTGGGTTCATCGCCCTAAGTGGGAAGGGTATGCCCAGACATGGGTCCCTTGGTTGCTATGCCACTGAATTCAAGCTAGCCTGGCTGATGAGGGGTGATACCTCGAAACCTGTGCCAAAGATGCTTGTTTTTTGTCCATCGGGGACCTGGCCCGGCAGTTCGAACTGGACTGTTCCCATGGGGAGCAGGGTCGAGACTAATTTGTATGTGGCTAGGTCCAAACTGGAATGGTGTGGTGAGCAAAACATAGATGGATATGCAAACAATAGATGGATTTAACCCAGATATGTGACTGGGGGTGAATGCTTGATTTGTTCAGCATTCCATTCCTCATCTGTTCTTTTTGCAGCAGTCCCAATTGCAGCATTTAATTTCAGGCCCTGGATTTTTTCCAGTCCAGCATTCGTTTTTAAAGGATTGTCATTACTATTTCCCCTGGACCGGTGGACCCCCTGCCTGCCATATGTGCACAGCCACACACTAACGTTTATTTTTTAAGGACTATTCAATTTCCCCCTGGGCCCCCTGCCTGCATTCCTTTTTTAAGGATTTTTCTATTTCCTCCTGGACCACCTTGCCTGCCATATGCTCACAGTCGCACACCAGCATTCTTTTTTCCTCCACCTCACTGACTGCTACAGGTGTTGTAGTGTAGTTCCCATTTCCCAAATAGGCTCTGCGCATTGGAATAATATACCCTATAGATTTGGCATAGGACTGATGTCGGTATGCCCCTATCGAGTACATTAAACTTAATTAATTTGTACCAGCTAACTCAGAGGCCACTAGAAACTCCTTGCAAACAAGAAGGGATTAGTTTCTGGCAACTGTATAAACATTAACCCTGGGCGTAGTTCGCGAAGTAGCACTACGCGAAGCTACGCAAAGTGCACTTCGCACTACGCGAGCTACGCATAGCACTTCACGAACTGCGTAGTACCCTGTTCGCACTGTGCAGGATGTCGTTTTCAATGATTGCACAGTGCGGACAAGCAACCGGCACTGTGCAATCATTGAAAATGACATCTTGCACAGTGCGACCTGTAGTGTTCTGCTGCTCGAGTAGATTTTTACTCGAGCGGCAGCTTTCTCAACGCGGACTGGTAGTTTCTCACCGTGAGCGGTCGCGAGGATACGCGACCACTCGCAATGAGAAACCTGACCTCCTCGCGTTGAGAATCTCGCTGGGAGGTTTATTTTACACGCTCGCGATCGCCAACTTGATGTTGCTGATCGCAAACGAGGAAAAAGTCTCGCCGGGATGTCATTTTGCTTGCTCGCGGCCGCCAACTTGACATTGAAGACTGCGAGCAAGCAAAAAATGACCGCTGCACTACGCAACACTACGCTACGCGTGTTCGCACTGTGCTACGTGCAATTCGCGTAATGCGAAGTAGCGCAAACTTCTCAAACTACTGGAGATAAGCGTAGTGCTTTGCCCAGACTTAATAAACATGACAACTTTGTTTCCCTTTAGAATCGGAACACTCTCAGAATCATGGAAACAACAGATAACAGTTTCACTCAGCTAATCGTGCATGCTTAATTTCTTCAGAGTTACACAGAAAGAATAGACGAGCGTTTCAATAAAAGGATTTATTGAACAGTCTTGTTTCTCGTGTAAGAGATATGAGCTGTTAGAATCACAAGACAGTATGCGAGATATATTATGTACAGCGTGAGCAGTAGAAAGAAATAATATTGCACTAGCATTATCTTTTAGATATGACACATATATTCATATACATAAATAACATGGGCTAAAAATGTGCGTACTCATAAGATGCTTCTCTAACTAGTTCTACCCCAGTGTACCTAACCTAAGTTTAGTACAAGGTAAGAAGTAGGTGATATATTCTATAGTATGGTAGGCTATAGTATGGTATGCTATAGTCTGGTATGCCAAGAGTACCTCTTGGTTCTAGTCAACTCCATACCTTGAGAATGAGAGAGGAGGGAATCTCTTTCCGGGTCTCGAACTCTAACACCCTTTGAAGGGAGTCAGAACACTGGAAGCTGGATTCTTTGCAAGCAGGGATGACAGCGTCTCTTGTCAGTGTGTCAGGCTGGGACACGGGCTCCTCTAAAGTCGGGGTCTCCTCCCCGACGGTATATTTATACCCGGTAGGTGCCTTGGAATGTTAGCATTGATGTAAAGTCGGGCAGAGGAAGACGTCAGGAATGAACCCTTAAGGATTAGCGGCTCATTTATAATAAATCATTTCTTGGAGAAATCAATAATCCTGTGCTAGGGGAACTCCCAAGAGCTTAAGGGTCTTGTTTCTAAGAACTCGTTGTGACGTTGCGGTGGACGGATGTAGATGACCATGCCTGTATTTGGATAGCATGGCTAATGCCTAAATAAGGACTGGGATCTTATGCCTATATAAGGGTAATGCGAATTGTGCCTACATAAGGACATGTTTCAGGAAAACCTATATACGGACACCTAAAGCGGAATACAACAGTGTCACCCTTATATCCACATACAGCAAACAGTTACATTTTTTGTTGTTATCCTGATTGAAAATGAAAGGTTATGGTGGTATGGCTTGACTTTGGCATGGATACGCTATTAAATATTTAGGATAATAGGTATCCTTACTTAATTATATTGTCTGTAATAAGAATAATTCAAACTGAAAAAATGCCACGTTTCACTAAATGTTGTTCTTGCTTGCTTACTTTTAGGTACACAAGACAGAGAGAAGGCCTGTACAAAGTGATGTGACCACACATCTGATGTGAGTCCTCCAGTCTCTTCCATTTGTGCAGCTAAGTGCCACTGCCAACTTAAAGCTTCAAGATGGCCTCAAAGAAAGGTGCTGCCAAAAGAAGTGGCCACTGAGGAGGAGAAGAAGCAAATTATCACCACTGGAATGCTGGCCCAAACCTTTTTCAGGAGACTTTGTGTGTCTACCACATTGTCCGCCAGGAAGCACTCCCACATCAATGGCACCTCCCCAACCTAAGTCCTATGCCTTCTCTCTCATCGAGGCAGCCACTGCAATCATGGCGACGAGTAGTGAGTCTGGATTGGATTTGTCTCACCCGCAAACTAGTACCCAATCATCGCAGGAACCTGAGCAAAGTGGGCAACAGGAGTCACAATAGTAGATCTTCGTGAAGTAGGAGAAGAACTGGAGGTTGAGCTTCCTGCTGAGCAAGATGTATCTGTTCTTGAACCATTGGCTTCGAGCTCTCCAGCAAGAAGAAGAAAGGGTACTCTACCATCTTCTACAAGTCCCCCATCTGATGATCTGAACTTGGATTGGACCCCAGCTGCGTCCAAGACATGCCAGGAGAGAAAAGAGAGGGAAAGTTCCTGAAAGCCTTACAATTATGGAAGGGGATGAGGTTGACCAGACGGTCATTGTCATGGTAGCTGGATCAGAGGACAAAGACATTACCCCTCCTATTCAACCTGAACTGAGGGATGTGGCACTAGTACCACTACTGGCAACAAGACCAGCGTCCATATTTGTAAGGCCCCCAGTGAGACCTGCATCCACCACTTCCTCAGTGGAAGTACACACTACAGAGAGGCAATCAACGATGCACCCACCTACCTTCAGTTCTTCTTCAGGCTTTGGCAGTGGCACAATGAGACAGCTCTCCTCTTCAGTTTGGAACTTTTTTAGGATTAGCAAGCAGGAGGATAGCATTGCAATATACTCCATTTGTCACACTTATGTCAGTTGGAGTAAGCTTGGTTCACATTATGGTACTAGAGGCCAAAAGGCCCATATGAAAAAACATTTTGCAAATCGATGGGAGATGCACATTTTAAAAATAGCTGCAGGTGGTGGTGATGAGAGAGGGGAATCAGCTCCAATCATGGTGGGAGGTGAAGGTGATAAGAAAAAAGAGATGACAGCTTTACACAATGCAGCCCTCTCCCTAGCATTGTGCCAGTTTCACCCGCCTCAGCAACCTCAAAATGGCAAGAGTCAGATGGTGACACCACCGCATACATCGATCACCCAAAATGCACATTGAGTCCACCAGTTCCTAATTTTCTCCCGAAGTCACCTGCATCAGTGGTACCACATAAGAAAACAATCCAGGCTACTATTACTGCCATGTTTCGGCAGAAGGGAACTTAAGGACGCAACCACACAACGGCACGTTTTTACAATGGAAAGTTAGCTAAAATAGTAGCACAAGGCCTCCTCCCTTTTATTTTTTGAGAAGGAGTGTGATTTTTAGAATTTTGGTGGCCTTCTGCCTGAAATGGAAGGTTCCCAGTCTGACCTATTTTGCCAGAGTTGCTGTTGCAGCGCTCTATCACGATGTACTGGAAATGGTTAGACAAGCTTTGCAGCAGAGTGCTGTTCACACTATCCACACGATGACAGATGTGGAGAAGTTGTAAAACCACTGATTACATGTGTATCACTGCACACTAGATCTCTTTTGTGGGGGTAGGGCAACAGCTATATACATTTCTCAGTGCTGAAGAAACTCTTAAGAGCATTTGGCGGCATGCAACAGTAGCAATGTTTGCCAGAAATGTGTAATCACGGTACACATTGACTACATTACCCAGAATGCAAGAGCACACTATATCTTAATTTCCGCATGGGATGTCTCCTCTGGCACAGCCTGTTGGGTAGAGTCGGTAATTGGCTGCCTCCTCTCATGCGCTCTTTGATTCATTCCCATTTTTATTATATGGTTGTGGTTGTATGGACATGGGAACAATTGTTGTGTGCTCTTCAGAAAGATTTTGTCAGTCAGTCAAAGAACTTTATTCGGTTAATTAAAACCATAAAAGCAATACATAGTACATAAAACAAGGTTAAAATACAATTAAACAAGTTTAAAGGTGATTGCCAATCCTGGATAAAAAACATGTTAAAAAAGGATTTACAAGAACAAGTTTAAAAAATAGATATAGGGAGTACCCATTTCAGTATATTTTAAACATTCCCACCAACATTTTTTTTTTTTTGTTGTTTTGTTATTTTTTTTTTTTTTTTTTTTTTCAAGTGTCAGGTTTGGTGGTTGATTTTTGGGACAAGTCTTGTTTTATTTTGTCTAACGGCTGCTACCAAAAAACAAGCTACACCATATGTGACCTGTACCGAGTTCAACATCTGTAGGTATAATAGAGCCGGCCGTACCTGAGCAAAGTTTAAGTCTTTCAAGATAGGGAAAAGAAATTTTTTACGGGCCACCAAATAATGTTCACAAAGCATAACTAGGTGCAGAGTGTCCTGTGTGGAAAACAAATCGCAGGTGCAGGGTGGGGAATCTTCTGGAGTACCCCACTTTGTGTACGAGCCAAGCACAAGATGTATCAGGTTGAACCTGAACCTTATAAGTAGGAAACGATGATATGGTTTGGTTACATATTTTAAATAAGGTTCCATAGCCATGGACGACGAAAGTTGGTAAAATGATCTTACCATTGGTTTACAAAGCTCAACCGTTTCCCTCTCAGCCTCCAACATATTTCGAAAGTGCTGCTTGACCCACCTTACATCCTCTTTCTTAAGATTCTGTGGAAAAGAGTACATATCCGGGCGCCCTAGCCTAGCGCATGCCGCTCTAACATACGCCAGCCACGGTATGCTGTCTGCTTTATCCAGAGTCATACAATCTTTGAGAATGCAATGATTCAATGTGATCTCCTCATTTGTCCAGGTTTTAATCCAACATAACAGTGGGGACATTTTTAAGAGATCAGTGACATGTCCCAAGCCTATTTCGTTATGGATTGAATAAGTAGGAGATGATTTCGGGAGTGATAACAAGGCTCGTATAAAATTGTTTTCTGCAATTTGGATGCCTGGGGCTGAAACGTAGCCCCAAATATCTGCCCCATAGGATGAAATTGCCACACATTTGGCTCTATAAATACGAGTCATGGCTTCCATGGGTCTCGAACCCAATCTTTTGGAGAAATGCATAAGAGCTGTGGTGGATCTGCTAACTCCATTCTCCTTTAGTTTCAGTTGGGCACCCCAAGTTCCTTTCTCGTCAAAGGTGACTCCCAAATAGCAAAAGAAGGGTACCCTCGAAATTGGAGAACTGTTACAGCTGAAGGACCTAATCTTCATATTTTTCTTCCGTGAACCTGTAACCATAACATGAGATTTAGCAGTGTTAATCTTTAGGTCCAAGGCTTCCATAAAACCACCAAAGTGATCTAATAGTCTTTGCAGGCCCGTACCAGTCCGAGCTATAAGGACAGCGTCGTCCGCGTATAGGAGGACCGGAATAGGTAGCCCCCCCATACGCGGCATGTCCAAGGTAGCTGAGTTCAGGGATTTCCCCAAGGAGTTAATATACAGTGTGAAGAGGAGAGGGGCCAGGATGCAGCCTTGTCTGACCCCTCTCCCTGACCTAAACTTCGCCGTGCATCTTCCTTCCCTTGTTACCCTAACAGAGGCGGACAAGTTTTGATGGAGGTCGTGCAAAAAATTAACCAAAGTAGTGTCCAAACCCAAGTCACGCAAAATAATCCACAATTTTGAACGGTTAACCAAATCAAAAGCAGAAGATAAGTCCATAAATCCCAAGTAAAGAAGCCCCCCCTTCACCACGGTGTATTTGCTAATAATGAGGTGAAGTTTTAAACATTGGTCCATGGTCCCTCTATGTGCTCTGAAACCATACTGTAGTTCCGAAAGGATCCCGCTCTCCACAAGCCAATCCCCCAGTCTTTGCAGAATGACTCTGCCCAGGATCTTAACGGCAGAGTCCAACAGGGAGATTGGCCTGTAGCAGGCAGGGTCCCCCCTGTTCCCTTTCTTGAAGATGGGCACAATAATAGAGGTAGACCAGGAGGAAGGAAAACCAGCTGCAGGTATCGCATTGAAAACATTGGTTAATATTTTTGACCAGAATTGCGGATACTGGATGTAGAGATCTGCGGGGACCCCATCAGGTCCCGGGGCCTTGTGTTTACTTGTGTCTTTAATCGCCCTTTCAACCTCGGTGGTGTTAAACTCCATAACCAGGTGGGATGAAGCATGGGCACTGACTGGTGAAGTTAATGCTGTGGATTCATAAATCTGTTTGAAGTGGCCTAGCCATCTATCGTCTTCGATCACACAGTCCATATCAGTTTTCCCATCCTCGGAAAAAAAAGGCTGGTTCACAGTGGCCCAAAACTTTTTGCTGTCTCTCAATACATCAATGGATAGTAAACTATCCCAAGCTTCCTCCTTAATTTGGGTTTTGCGATTAATAACTGCAATTTTGTATTCCTTCCTTAGGTTAGCCACTAAGGGCCTGTCTCTGGGTTTATATTTTAGTGCTTTCAGCAGGGAACTGTGTTTTAGCGAGCATTCCTTGTTAAACCATTTGTAAATCTTCTTATTCCTTTGTGCGCCTGGCCTTGGCTCCAGGTTCTTAGAGATCCTTACACATATCTCCTCATATGCAGCCACTACATCGGAGCCCAGGGCGGTTGGATCTAAGCACACTGCCATATTAGCCTCCGACTCTTGGGCTAATGTTTGGAAGAATTGATCAGGGACAATCATCCCCCATTTTAGACGCCTTCCCTGGTCCTTAGTCGTCAAGTCTTTTGAAGCTGCCACGCCTGTCAATCTACTGGTCCGGAAACAGTCTAGGTCCAGCATTAGGAGGACAGGATGATGATCACTGAAACTAGCAGTAACAACCCTATACTCACATGCCTTTAACAGGAACCCGGTTGATACAAAAATATAGTCTATGACGGTGTTGGCGTCTCTCCCAATAAAGGTTGGGGCTCTGGGTTCATTTTTGCCCTGATCAAATTCAAATAGGTTTAAGTTCGCAAGGAAAGTCTCGAGACACTCACCCTCGTTCGTGTGTTCGAAATGGGGAATGCCCTCGGTCGGTAAACCCCCATATCTATCGTTATAGCAATCTCCCTCACAAGGGTGAATGTTAAAATCACCCAGGATTACCATCTCTGGGACGGAAATGCAATCTTGTCTATAGACTGACAGGAAGTCTAACAGGGAGGTCAAATGCTCATTCGCGTAGGAAACCTCCTTGGAATTATAGAAATGAATAAGCAAAAAATGTTTTGAATCAGGTAGAGTCCACTTCACAACTAACGTGTTCATGGGTGCGGAATCTAGTTTTTTAAAAACCCCCACCAAGTCCAGAGAACACAGTGTGAGTAGGCCACCCTTTGCTCTCCCTCTTGCTCCTGGAACTGCTGGAGTAGAAAAACTGCGGAAACCATCCAATGAAAAACTTGTGGTGGTGTCCCATGTTTCTTGGATTGCCAGGATGTCGTATTGTTTTACGAACCCTTGCCATATGGGATCTAGAGCCTTTACATTTAAACCCGCCACATTCCAGGTGAGAAATTTACAATATAGTGAATCTACGTTAGGAGGGGTAAGCGCTCCCCGGCACTCGCCCTCCGCCGGGCCTTTGTCAGGCGTAGGAGATAAGTTTAATTTAATCAAGTCCTCCGTAGCAACATCCTTACATGGTTGAATAGGAATAATCTGATAACTCCGTCCAATTGACGAGCCCTGTGTTTGTCAGTCAACCCAGTCTGTGGTTGACAGACATTCAAAGCGATTGGCTATTGGAAAGTGCAAGGGATTGTCTAGACCATTTGTAAGCTGGTGGTAATAATAAGGTTGGATGTGATGTGGACCAACAAGAGGACTGCCTTGGCGCGGTCTACCTCTTCTGCTCCTTGCCAGGTTCCATCCCGCATCCCACCCCTCCTCCCACCCAAGGGATTGTATTTCCCAGGGGGGATTAAGTCTCTGTCTGGATTTACGGTCATGTGGTCCTTTTAACCAGCTCCATCGATTATCAGCTTGATTTTGTGGTAGATAAAAGTAGGAAAGAGGTCTAGCAGTCACCGTGCTCGCCTGATATCTAGGGGATCCACTACTACAAATAAAATCTACAACCTCCGTATTCTCAAAGGTGACCACTACGCAGTCCCCTTGTAGGTTTTTTCTGTTGCCTCCCACCCACGGAACTCTCTCTATCATTAGAATATTGCTCGGTATGTTTGGCGGGAGGGGATAATTTTTGGATAGCCAGTGACATACTTTGTTTTTAAGAGCCTGGTACAATTCTACTTCTGATGGAGGGATTTCAGTAACACCAGTGAGAATGATCACATAGGGACAGGCATCAGGGGGAAGGTGAATATTTGTGCGGGCCATGCCCTTGGCTCTGTTGGGTGCATCAAGATTTAGAGGCTGTGATAAGCAATCACTTGATGTAGCCAGAGGGGTTGGATTAATTTTAATTGTTTTCTGGGTTTGATCTGTTTTCTGAGTTTGGTCAATTACAGAGGGCTTTGTTTTGGTGCCAACCTGGTTTGGAGTGTTACTAGGTTTCTTGGGGGCCACATTTTTGGTCTCCAACGTTCTGTTAACAGCCACCGAAGGCTTGTTGGCCGTTTTAGGTGGGATGGTGACCTGGGCGGTTTTGTTGTTCAAGGTAAAACTAGGGGCACTTATATCCTTATGTATGTTTTTTAGGACAGTTTCCAGGCAGCGTAGTCTAGCCTCTATGGGTTCCAGCAATACTTTTAACATATTAAAAATAGTGGTGTTATTTATGCTTGAACCATTCCCCTCCTGTGATGGTGATTTTGCTAAATTACCAACTTCCCCGCTCAGCTCCAGAATTTCCTCCAGACTTTGGTCGATGATAGTGTCGTCTGGAAGGCTCAAGGGTAAACCACTCTTAATAGAATGCGGTCCCCCTGTGGGACTAGGTAAAACTACTGGCAATTTATCCATGTTAGGGAGGTTAGGGGGAATTCGAACCTTCTTTCCTTTAGGAATGGATGGTTTATTGGCCTTTCGATTTTGCTTGGGGATTGCCCCTTCTATCCGGCCCCTTTCTTTTGTAGCGGATATGGTGTTAGAGGTGTTTGACTCACTTTGTTGCGCTCCACTCTCTGTTAGGAGATGAAGGTTAGGAGAAGCCTCCAAATCCTGTAAAGTGTTTGAAGCATCAAGATCCCCAGTCTCTCCAGTGCTATGTACTAGGGCCTGTATATCTGTCCGAGAGTCAATGTTAGATGTCTGTGCCTGTGCAATAAGGCCCAGGGAGGATCGCTTGGCCATGGCCAAGTCTTGGGACACTCTCCTGTCCATTAGTATTATTCCCTCGTCGATTAACACATGAGTGCGGGTGATAAAATCGTCCAGAGTTCCAGTGAGTTTTTTAGCTCCTACAGCGGCCATACTTCTAGTTTCGCGACAGTTCATAACCCGTATTTCCTAGCAGTAGTAGCAAAAAGGAGCTAAGTGTAACCGACCAGGGTTTGTGGCCCAGTCCAGCCTCTTCTGGCCTCTGAGGGCCACAGAGGGCCCGCCCTTTGCCCGGGCTTCGCTCGCGTCCCGCTGAGCGGAAGAGCGCTGTTCTTAAAGGAGGCGTTGCGGCCGGGGGCGTGTCTTGCTGGGGGCGTGGCCGTGCACACCTGTGCAGCGCAGGGACTCCTGGTCTAGAGAGTCCCTGCAGCACGCGCCCTCAGTTACCTCACGCTGTTGTTCCCTCCTCCTTCCGGGTGCTCTCCGGCGCTCCTGCAGCCTCGACCCCACGCCAAATGCCGCACAGCGGCACCCGCGAAGCGGGTGCTGCAAGTTGTTAAACGGCGATATGGCGGTCAATCCCTCCAGGGACACGGGGAGGCTACAAGATGAGTTGGCGGTTTCCCAGTTCACTTAGTCGGCAAGTGGCGGCGTCCAGGTAAAGTTCCTCACAAATAAGGGTCAAACACATTGCGAAGCAAGTCTATGCATCTGTTTTTCACCTCAACTATTGGCTGTGTCCGTCATTGGTTTTCACAGACAGCACAATAACATGCAACTACTATAGGCCGAGTACTTTTCAGTTCAATCAGTTCAGAGGATTTGGCTTCATAACATGAACGGCCAGCTTTTTTGTTTGATCCTAAAACGTGTACTCAAGGTGTTTAAGCTTGCGCTCCCTGTATTGACACTTATTGTAGTCTGCACTTACATCAAGTTTATTTCTGCTTTCTGGCTTTATTTTAGAATTCATGACCCTCAAGGTTTGAATTGCATATGGAAGTAATATCATTTTGGGATTGGCCTGCTTCCTCCCTTGTTTTATCTGAAGACACGCATACAAGGTATTTATGCATGATCATTATTTATCAAAGCCGATACCGTGCTCAATTACTCTCTTTGGCTTTTTTCAGTACTCATGACCATCCAGGACTGAACCGTACATGGAAGGAACTTTGATGGGAATCTAGGTGTTCAGTTAAGGTAATTAAAGTTGCATGTTCGGACGTTCAGCGCTCAGAATGGCGGACATTTAATTATTTATTCTAGTTATTCATTTAACACCCACGATTTTCTTAATGGTGATGCCTATCCTTCAAAGAAATTATCATAAAGATGCAGGGACATGTTCTTTTTAAGGCACTATGGAGCAGGAATTTCTAGTATAGCATGGAAATCACCTCTAAATGTTCTGTGCCATGTAACCCTTAGGTTAGACACCATTCTTTAGAGGCTTGGGTGCATTCTCAATGAGTTAATAGTTTGCTTTGGTGGTGTAGTGGCACACAGTAAGTGCTAACCTTTCTGTTTATGTGTCGCTTATCCAATTTATCTAGTACTCAAGCCCATTTTCAAAGGTGACAATTCATATGAAAATATTGTTAAGAGACAGGGATGTTGTCTCATTACAGTGCAGAGGCACCAGGAGCTGTTTACCTGATCTGCAAATTGTTTCAAGCTTAGCGTGTTATCTAATTCCAGGGACAGGTGCAATTGCCTAAGGGGCCGCTCCCCCAAACAAAACAAACATACACTGCCTAAAAATTAATGGCCCCCAAAGGGGAGTGACCCTTGCCCAAGAGGCCACTCACCACTACATCTCTAAATGGTCAGTGGGCCGATTTAAAAAAAAAAACCTAAGTCTGTAACCCCCCAGGGGGGCAGACAAAGCTAGAGTATATTGCCCACAAAAGGGGGAGCGACCCTTGCCTAAGGGGCCGCTCCCCCCAAAGAGTACAGACTTGTCCATTTAAAAAAAAAAATCCCTGGCGTCTAGTGGGCATTCCTGCTACACGATCGCACGATCGTGCAGCAGGAATGCACAAAAGAGGCATCGAGGGAAAGGAAAGACCCTTTCCTTTCCCTCGATGTCTCTTTTGAGAAACTCCCCCCCTCCCCAGCCCCAAAACGTACCTCTTTGTTCACCGACGAACAGGAAGCAAATGGCTTCCTGCGTGTCGGTGATCAAAGGGAAACCTCCAATGATGTCAGTGCGCCTCGCGCTCTGATGTCATTGATGACGCGGAGGGGGTGCGGGGGGAGGCAGGGAAAGGTCTTCACCTGCCTTCCCCGATAATGAAACCCAGATCGACTGCACACGGGGGTGCACCAGCGCTTCCCCCGTGGGTGGGTGTCATGACGAGTTGGACTCGTCATGAGCACACGACGACTGCGTGCCATGACGATTCAAGCTCATCATGAGCACACAAAGGGTTAAAGCTTGGCAGCAGTTGAGGATCATTCAGTGTGCTAATAGAGTACCAGTCAAATCCCTCTTACAGGAGGTGCCAACACGTTGGAACTCAAACTATTGCATGTTGCAATTTCTGTTTGAGTAGTGCAAACTGATCAATGACTATGTAATTCAAAGACAAGGTGATGCAACTGAGAAAAGCAAGATCATGGAGATGGACAAAAGGAGCCTAATCAAATGCCTGACACAGATGCTACTTCCTTTTGAGGTTTTCACACAGGAAGTCAGCAAGGAGGATGGTATGATGGGCCAAGCTATCCTGTTGTTGCATCTGTTACAGGACTAGTTAAAACAGGTGTCCAAAAGGTTTGTTGCTGCAGAGAGACATTGTACCATCCAAAGAGTACATCTGTACCACATATCCTGATTCAAGGCACAACAAAATACTAGCCACTTTCATTCCTTTTTTCAGAACAGGATGTTTCACAATATAAGGTGTGGATTGCTGAGCAAGCCAGAGACCTGGAAGAAGAACCGATGGCAATTAGAGTTTCACTCAGAGGTAGAAGTTCAGGGGTGCCACCTTCAACTTCCAGAGAAGTTATCTCACAGCAGCCAACACCAGAAACAAGAACACTGGAAACAACAACAAAAGGTACAGAAGAAATGGCCCCAATCTCTGTATTGGCTTGGTTTCAGGTTGTAGGGATTAAGTCCAGTGCAGATGCAATGGCAAAAGTAGTTGAGCAAGTGGCGGGCACCAGTGTATTAGTATGGGAAGATGCGCCAATGGTCAGAGCTCAGGAGGCTGGCAATAAAGTAAGTGGCTTGGACGGTAGCCAGTGTGTCTGCTGAGTGTGTGTTCAGTGCAGCTGGCATAGTTGTGCCAGTGAGAAGAACCGGTCTCTTTCCTCAAAACGTGGAGAGATCAACCATGATCAAAATAAACCAACACTTCAGACCTTATAATTACACTGTTCCTGAAATACCACAGGAGGAGGCTGAGGACAATTGGTCAGACTCACATGTGTGAGCTGACCAACTTATGGGTGAAAAACCTGAGTTTGAGGTTGAACTCTACTTCCCTGACTGAGGAGGCCACCATAGAAGTTTTGAATTATTTATCGTCGCACTGCTTCCCCTTGCCCCAAAAAAGTGGAAATAGCTAACAGAACATTATATTTAATTCGTGTCTTACTTATGCCGCTCCACTATTTTTAGCACATGTATGACCATATTGGAGTTGGACCAGTGTGCAGTGAAGAAGCCACCCAATTCCCTTCTAGGACATTGAAGACAATGCCTGCCTCCATCCCATGCCTATCCTTCTTTTTTCAATCCCACAGCAGGGCCTCCCCAGTAAATATAATTTGATTTACAAGACTGTCAATGTGTATCTTGCATCACAGAGGATATACAATTGTGTACCACTGTGCTCGGACTAAAAAAAGATAGTGTTTCGTGACTCGCTATTAAGAAGGGACGTTCCCCTCCTAATAGCGTCCCCACATGCCATGTATGACTGTTTTGCGACTGCAATTGAAGTTGCAAAACAATCACAGTTTTAAACCACTCGCAAACGAGAAGGGGTCCCCAGAGGACCCCTTCCCCTTTGTGACTGCCTCTAAAAATATTTTTTAAGGGCAGGCAGTGGTCCCAGGGACCACTGCATGCCCTTAAAAAGTGAAACGAAAACGTATCATTTTTCAATTTTTTAAATGTATCCCATATTCATTTAAGGAAAACGGGCTGCATTAAAAAAATTGCTTTATTGAAAAGCAGTCCCAGACATGGAGGTCTGCTGAGCCCAGCAGGCCACCATACATGGGAGGGCCAGCCTTTCCCAATGGGGTCGCAAATTGCGAATGCCTCATGCATATGCATGAGGCATGCAATTTGCGACCCCATTTGGAATCACAATCAGTGTCGTAGACACTGTTGTACATACCAGTTTGCAACTCGCAAATTGCGAGTCGCTATTGCGACGCAATTTGCGAGTCACAATTTCCTTGGTCGCACATCTGGCCCTTGGTGATGATGATGATATGCTGCTTATCACCCTGATGAATATTGTTATTGTGAATGTGTTTGTCTTTCTCACAGCAGTCCCAAACTCCATTTTCCCATCCATTCTTAAAACCTCTAACCCGCTTCTCCCAGACTGTGTGATTTATTGAGGTGTGACTTAATTTACACCATAAATGGATCACACACTTGGTGGGGGTGGATGTGGTGAAAGTGACACCAACTCACTGCCGGATCTTCTATTATCTGAGAAATAGCCCACACAAGCTCCACTTACCCACCTACACCTAAAGGATCCTTAATTTAGATATAAATATAGCATAATTAGTCAACATAATCATTCAGGTTTTGTGTTGCATAAACACTTAACCCTGTGTTCTCCTGAGTCCTGACTCTGAGTCCACCTTTCATGACTCGACGATTTCATAAGTTTACATTTAATTAAATACTAGCTCCCCATTGCTCCGAAAAAGTTACTATTGCTAGCTTTTGTTATAATATCAGCTCTTCCGTGTTGTGTCAAGGTGGTAGTCTGTCCAGAGTCTTTCTAAAGTTATACTATAAATATATAACCCACTATCTATGTGTTTTATGTCAATCTAGTTGCCTGTGATAGATAATCCTTTGTTTAATCCAACAGTTGAGTTCACCTAGTTAGGAGTGAGACCTTGCTTGAGATGCCTTCCCTGTTAGCGAACTAGCCTACTGCTACAACCACATTGATTTAACCCTTTCACCGCGGCGGGAATTCCGCCGCGGTGCTGGGGGGTGCGGGGGGGCAGCACGGTGGCGCTGTGCTCATGACGGAGCCGCTCCGTCATGAGGCACGGTTGAGCTGTGCTCATGACGGAACGGTTCCGTCATGACTCCGCCCATTTGCGTTGTCCCCCCGCACAGGCGGGGAAACAGCGCCGCATAGGCGGAGCGGCCGCCAACGGCCGTAACATGATGGAACCGTTCCATCATGAGCACACGGCAACCGTGGCTCATGACGGAGCGGCTCCGTCATGAGCAGGGAAGGGGTTAAAAGACATCTTGGGAAACCCTGCAGTAAGGTTTTGGAATATTGAGAGAGGTAGCAACCAATGCTTCATCTATTTAGGTAAGAAAACTATGGAATGAAGTGAATTAGTTTAGTTAGTAACTAACTTCTACTGAAGATGTTGTTTATCTAGGTTGTTGCAGGCAATATGGTCATAGACAATGGTAAATCCCCCATAATGGTCAATATAGTTATAGAGGGTAGTAGGACTAACTAGTATAAATGTTTATACGCAGATGAAAAAAAACAGGCTGCACTAAAATACAGGGGTGCAAAGTAAAAGATCAAAAATGATTTAAGGCATAAGGTGAAATAACAATTTCCTTTTAGAATTTTTTTAACAATAAAACCACCCACCCTTCCCTCAACTGCCCCCTCTTTCCAAACATCACCCCATCCCCAACCAATGTCCAAAAGAAAGAATGTCCAAAAGCCCAACATTCCCTTTCTAATTCCCATCTTATCCACCCACAACAAGCCTGGTGAAGGCTTGCCACCTCCTGGCAAATCACTGCCAGCTTGCAAACCATGCAGCATTGTAAGTTGTCTGTGTAGGAAGGGGGCAGCAGTGCTATATTGGGTTGAGGATCCCAGCGGCCTGCAGCACTGCTGGTGTTGTGACTGGGATGAAGGCTCTTGTGGCTGGCTGGAGGAACTGCAGCCCGGGGCAGTGCCAGATGCCTCCTCCTCCTCCAGAGCCACCACCAAGCGATATTCGGTCTAGATAGCCTCCGTCTGGTGCTGCCGTAGCCAGACTGCTATCTCCTGCTGAGATGGTGGACCAGCAGGAATAGCTATATCAAGAAAGAAAAAAAAGGGAAAAATACAAATTTTAAGTAATGTGCTGTGCAAACACTTGTTTATATAGGGACACAGTAGCAGAACATTGCTGGTCCCCTGGGGTCATTGGGAGGTTTGATGTGATTAGTCACCGGAGCAAGTTCCCCTACACATGTATATGATAGACAGTAGAATATAGTGACAGTAGTGCAAACCAGACCCAAAAGTATCAGAACACTTACAGAGTTATCATAGGAGCAATTGCACAAAATACATAAAGAGTAAATAAAAATACATAGCACAGTATATACAAGAATTACAATCTAGACAGTATGATATGTGGATGATATAGTTCTGAGGTAGTTATGGTAAGGTGTTGTGAAGGTGGGGAGAGTATATGCACAGTTTTTTTCCCATGGTTGTGAAGCTCAGAATTATTTGGTGGGTGTGGGGTCAGGACATCAGGACTGACAGATGGTTTATGGGGAGGGTTTAAGTATTTATTCAGAAGAAGTTTGAGTTTCTTACTGAAGTGAGGGAGTGAATAGATGTCATGCAGCTCCTGAGGTATCAAGTTCCAGATTCTGGGAGCATTCCTGGGGAAGGAGACGGTGTGAGATTTTTCTTTCTTAAATTTGGGTGGAATCAAAAGTAGACTTTTAGAGCTTCAAATGGACCTTCTTTTGACAGTTTGTTTGAGAGGTAGACTAGTTTTTCCATATAGAGAGCTTTGTGGGTTAAGCAGACAGTTTAAAGAATACGCTTGCCTCAATTAGCATCCAGTTGAATTTCTTGAGGGTGGGAGTGATGTTCTCAAAGCAACTCTCCCTCAACAGTAATAAAGCTCCTGTGTGGAGTGTGGCTTTCAATAGGGCAAAATACATTTTTGGAGCACCCATCAGCATTATGTTACTGTAATCCAGCTTGGAGAGAACTAGGGATTGCACCATAGTCTTTAGGTCTTCGATGGAGATGAATGGTTTGATTTTTTTAAGATGATTCAATGTGCAGTAGGCACTTTTAGATGCAGCATTGATGTGCTCTTTCATGGTCAGGATTCTGTCCAGTGTAATCCCTATAGATTTGACAGAGTTGGAGATGGATAGTTTGCCGTTTAAAAGAACTTTTCTTTTGTTTGAATGAAGAAGAGTTCAGTTTTGTTGGGGTCAAGCTTAAGATGGTTGTTAGTCAACCAGTAGTGAACCATTGAGAGAGTGCTATTAAGGTGCTGAATGTCATTAACTGACAACATTTTAATGTAGAGATGGATGTCATCTACATAGAGATAATAGGCAGTTCTGACTTGTTTTCAGGACCATTGCAAGGGGTTCAATATAGAGGAATAGGCTAGGAGACAGGATTGACCCTTACAAAACGCCTTGTGAGACTGATGTGACCTTTGAGATGTAGCTGTTTAGTTTGATTAGCTGTGAGTGTTGCTTCAGTAAAGATGCAAACCACTGAAGGACAGTTCCATTGATGCATGCACATTGTGAGAGAGTGTTTAGGAAGATGCCAAGGTTGACAGTATTAAAGGCAGCCGAGAGCTCCATGAGGACTAGGAGGAAGGCCTTGCCTTCAGAGTACTGTAAAGGTTGTCTACGAAGTTCAGTATTGCAGTCTCTGCACTACAGCCTTTTCCTGAACCCAGATCAGAAGGTGTCATGCAGGTCGTATTTTTCACTATGATTATTAAGTTGTGCAAGCACACATTTTTTAATGGTTTTGGCAAGAAGAGGGAGGTTAGTTATAGGCCAGTAATTGTTAAGGTCATTCTGGCAGCATCCGTTTTTTATGAGGGGGTGACTTGTCCGAGTTTGAGGGAGATCGGCATGGAACCACTCAATAAGGAAGAGTTAATGATTCTGGTCCATGCAGGAGAGATGATGTAATGGAGACTTTTGCCAAGCACAGGAGGAAGGGGGTCGGAGTTATGTGTGAAGTCAGTTTCATGCCAGCGAGTATTTAGCAACTTCTTCTTCAGGGATATGGTCAAATTGAGTCCAGGAGGTGTAATTTTTCAATTGTAAGGGGTTGCGGTTTGTGTTCTGAATTGGTGACACAGGTGTTTAGGGAGGCAAGGCCATGAGTGGAGACTCTTGGGTAGGGGGCATCCTTGGTGTTGGGTGGGGAGGAGGATGGGTCAAGGGAGAGTTCAAATTTAGATATTCTTTCAGAGAAGAATGTTGCAAACTCTTTGCTACCAATGTAAATAAAAGCCCCTTGGCAACCTGGATTACAGCTATATGACTGATAAATAAGCAAACCTGAAAAACATGTGAAAATATAGATATGTACTTTAATTTATTTGATGCATAAATATATGATTGAATTAATGGAGCCTGAAAACCTCCTAACACATAGAAATAATCATAAATATGTGCATGCAAACATGGGTGCTCAAAAATACAGCATAATACAAATACATGAGACAATACATGAACAGGGCACATAAATTACATGACTCATAAATAAACAATATGTATATATAAAAATATGCAATTTGTTTGCACAATGCATGATTCTAAATCACATAACAATCCAATAATCATCTCTATGATCACGCTAGGTGAAAAACAATATATGCCCTATCTGCTACCACGTTAACAGTTGAGATTGGATTCTGCATCATATTTTTTTTCACCTAACGTGATCATAGATATGAATATTGGATTGTTTGGCATTTATTTACATTGATTGCTTTTACCCTTGCCCTTGGAACCATTATAATTTTTCAGAGGAACCCTGTTTTTTGATACATTGGCAAACTCTTTGCTATGCTTCGTAGAGTCAATTATTGAGTGTAGAGGGAACAAGGAGGTTTGCCGTTTGATGATGTTGAAGAGGTCTTTAGGTCTGTTCCTAGACTAATCAAGCTGGACTCAGAAGAAGGACACTTTTTCTCTGAAGATGTGTATTTGAAATTTTAGGCATCCCGCTCGAAGGACTAAGAGATGGGCTAATGAGGGTTGTTGTCTCCAGGTTCTTTCTGCCAATCAAAACTGTTGCCTGTTGTTAAGAACGTAATTGAACCAGGATCTGAAATGGATGCGTCTAGATTTCTTGAGTTTCAGAGGGATGACTGTGTCAATGAGTTCAGCCATATTTGTGTTGTAGTGGGCGGTGAGGTCTTTGGCATAGATGAGGACAGGTGGGGGAAGAATTTGGGAACTGACTAATGCTTTTAACTCTCCCTAGCAGATTCGATGTATGTTCCTCACACAGTGCTTGGGGTGAATGGATGAGGTTGGGCCATAGGTTGGCTGGAATTGAGATTAAAAAGCAATTAGATGGTGGTCAGTCCAGTTGGTGGGTAGGAGAGAGTGGAGGGATAAGGTGTTGTGCTAAAAGATGATTGCGTCAAGGGTACAACACTTATTGTGGATTTGTTTATTGTAGGGTTGGGTGAGAGCATTTGCTTCCAGGAGAGTGGATACGGTGTTTACTCTTGGGTCTTCGGCATTATTCAGGTGCAGATTTTGATCTCCTAGTATGATGTCTGTGCTGACTTTTAGGGAGCTTTGTGTTATTAAGTCTGTTAAGTCGTTCTGGAATTGTGGTTTTTCACCTGGAGGGTGATAGATGACATGAAGTTTGATGGGGTTGGGGCCTTTAGAGGCGAGCTGAGCACCTAAATATTCAAAGGCAGGGTATTTGGTAATGTGGAAGGGAGTTAAGCAAAGCTCTTTTTGTGTGTATGATGGCTAATCAGTGTTACTAAGGCATTGTCCACTTTGCAGCACAAGTATTCTTGTTGTGCTAATTTAATGGAGGCATGCCAGTGCGTCAGGTACTTTTCTATTCTCTGTAGTCTGCAGCTGGTACACCTGTAATGGACAATTTATTATTTACTTTAATTCCAATGCCCCTGCTCTTCTCCGACTGCCTTTCAATTCTACCCTGACTACAAAGAGACAGATGAATAATAATAACATGTCACACATGTCAGATATAAAACTCAGATATCCTGTCTTCTGTAAATAGACAGTGAGAAAAAACAATGCACTGCAGTACAGGGAAAGGAGCGAGATATCACTTTTATTTGGCATGTTAGTCACAGAGTATCACATCCTCCAAAATCCAAATCAGGTACTTAGTCTCACTTTACTCCATGGCCTATCCCTCCACCCCAAACTATTATCAACAAATACCTTCGGTTGGCAGTAAGGAAACTTAGATTAGTACAGGGGAAGTTAGAGGGAATAGGGTAGGTAGAGGTTTTGCAACAGAATAGTGGGGTGTCACTGATCATCATGTGCTAAGCTTTGGCATAGTAAGTCACTCTAGTTGACGAATGACGAAAGGGAAAGATTTGACCTGGCGTAAATCTGTTATGGAGGCCATGAAATATATATATATAAATCATTTGGCCAGAAATATTTGGCACATGCCAAGAATGGGTTGTTCAATTGTTTGGTAGGCTGGGACAGAACTAGAGGAAAGAATAAAGCAGTAAAGTACTAGTGGGAGGCGACTGAGTGGGCACTGGGAAACACACCCTGTTTTCGGTTTGTAATGCATTGAAAATTTTGCAAATGCCACATTGACTGAATCAGACACACATTGCACAGCCAACACTGCAGTGCCAAATTGAAACATTCTGCAATTAGGTCATGGCCCAGGTGGCAAAATGTGATAGGAAGGGAGGTGATGTTGGGTGAGATATCTGCCTCACTTAACAAATACAGGGAGTATGCTTAATTTAGTAATCAGCAAGCAATGCGACCTACCACCAACCACCCCTCCTGCTGCTGGGACTCCCCATGTAAGCACCTCTTCTGCCTGTGGCACACTGACTCTGCTGCTGGCCCCGGCACTGTGGTTTGTGCAGCTAGAAATAAAATTACACATTTTAGATGTCAAATATTCAGGAGGGGCAGAGCTATGATGACTGAGTCATTGAAGCGCAATAAAGGGGTGGAAAAATGGTCAATGAAGGACATATGGTCTTGGCTGGCAAATGCCATATGGGACCTTTATACTTTCCTTCCATGCTGCACTGTTGTGGAAACTGCTGGTTTAAAAATTAATTATAGCACAACATTGGGGGGGGGGGTCCACCATGACCATGGCCACTCTCTTGTTTTAACTGGTCATGAGCACAAAAAAGAAACCGTTCTCAACAAACGTGTGGTAAACAATAATACTAGCTTACTTGGGCCTGCAAACTTCGCAGTAGGGTGCTAAAAATCTGTTCTCTTAGTCTTACAGTACTACAAGATATATAAGGGGAGAGGGAAAGCTTGCTAACAAAGCAGAAGAAAGCTACAAACTAGTACAGACAGGAGGAAGTCAGCTACAGAAACATGACATTTAGAATAATAGGATAATGCAGGGGTAACAAGAATTGAACAAACATTAAATTGAGGACTTGAAAAGAAAGTAGACAGCATAAATATAAACAAGGCAAAATTTAAATTATTCTAATAGCCTGGAGAGGTAAAAGTTAGTGAAATTTATAATAACAGGACTTCCTGGGCTAGCAGAACCATTGGCGCTGGTGGTGGTTCCACCCACCGCGGCACTGGTGGTGGAAGCCCCTCCTTTGCCCACCTTGAATGATGCCCTCTTTCCCTTGGCTGCTGATGTAAGAAATAAAGAAGATAGAAAAGAATAGATTAGTGGTATGGTTAATCTCCCCAAATACATTTTTGACCGGGAAACAAAGTAACATTGTACTTTTCTAAATCAGATCGCCTATAAGACTAGTAGTATCAAGTTGCGTTGCCTAATTTCCGAAGACTTATTCCTGATTTTTTTTAAATATACTGCATTTGGAACTACTAATGCATTGCAATGAATGATGTTTGCTTCTCAACCTCCCTTTTCAATGCATAGATGCATATTACACATCACTGGGAGACTGGGACTGTATGAGCAACATAAGGAAAGGCACAGATAACACTAACTCACCAATATTACTACCACTATCTTAGTGACAGGACAGAGGAGTCTGCATGACTTTTTAAATAAATAGCCCAAGTGAGCGCCGACGAGTACGATTAGGTGGCACTAAGCAGCTGGCTCGCTCAAGTTGGATCGCATAATATTTGTAATGTTATCTAATCTTAACTGACCTCTGAGTGTAAGCAGCGTGCTATTAGAAAAACAAATATTAGCATTTTAGAAAGAAAACATTAAATAATTCCCTGCCAAGTCCCGCATTCTCAAAAACCAGCAGGTCGAGCAGGTCCTGTTTGCGGTCAATTATATCCAGCAAATGGTGCACTGTGTGCTGCAATCCACTGTGCAAGCGCACACACTATTGCACTCTCCCCAACAGCAGTCAACGCTCCCACAGGGCATACCCACTACCAGGCCTGCCAGCTGCTGCCAGCATGGAGGGGAGGTGGTGCTCCACATAGAAAACAAATGTGGCAACCTCTGCCTCGGAAAAATGGGATGGTGCTGCACCCCTCGGTGGTGCCGGCGACCTCAAGATGTGTGGCTTGTTGAAGCCACACTGGTGCTGCCGCTGGATCCTCGGTGCTCCAACATGGAGCTGGGGTGGGGAAAAAATGAAAACAAGGAACTAAAAAAGAAAGGAAGAAATAAAGGAAGTAGAAAGGGAAAACAAAAAAGTCACAGAAAAAGTTAAGAAAAAGACAGAAACATAAAATACAAAAACACAAAGACACACACTGATCAGAAAAAGGTAAAAGAGGGGTGGATCCGTGGGATGGGGGAGGATTGATAAGAATTAAAAAATCAGGCCCAGCGCTATGCAGAGAACCAAAAGCATGTAAAACAAAATGGCCATGCCCATGCAAACCATGTGGCATGTAAAACATTTTTTTGACATAACGCAGTAATCTGCAGTGCAAAACTCTGTGATTTCCACCCAGGCCTAATCCAGCCCTGTGGTGTTGGTACCCAAGGCTGCCCCCCCAGGCACCACTCCAGAACTTAGGTTCTCTTTGGACTGCCAGGGTCTCAAATCCATTATGAAAACTGATACACAGCCCATCCCCCGAGCAGATGAGCTCATAGACAGGCTGGGTACTGCTAGGTTCAACCAGATTTGAAGTTTTAACTTCGGACTTAGACTCTGACACCCTGAAGGAGGCACTGTGTACCGCACCTCTATTCAAGGCATCTAATTTCAGGTGCCTTAATGATAATTTATATTAGCAAACAACTGTAAAACATTTCAAAGACTCTTTGTAATAATTATTTCATATCCAATTTAATAGGACTACCACATTTGTATGAACTATTAAAGAATAATTACTTTTAGAAAGTAACAATTTCCTGCCTCAAGCCTCTGGAGACCAATGTGCAGTAGCTCCAACTGTCACCTGGAAGTTAAAAAGCCCCCTTGATGAAGTGTGAAAAACATTTCCAGAGCAGGACAACAGCCTCTGGGGCAAGGAGGTTTTTCTGCTCCTCTGGCATGATGACCTTCTGGGCTATGAATTGGAACCAGATTAACTTCAAAGAGGCCTACCCTGTCAGCTGCAAGTTTTAGCTGGCACCTAGGCATGACCCTTCTTTGTTCCCCCTCTCTCTCAGGCACCTATCCCAGTGGGAGAGTAGCTTCCAACTGAACTGGTTTGAAGTGATACCAGACAAGAGGTTTCTCATTTTCCTGGCCATACCTCTGGTGTGAGCACATAGGCTCTGCACAAGGGGAGAAAGATATCACCACCTTGGATATGGCCAGTAAGACTGGAGACCACTCTTGGCTCGTTTGGGTCTGCACCATTGTCAAGCTATTTCTAGGGCTAACAAATGTCAGGTAATTGCCTACTCTTTCAGAAAGTTCATTAGCATCACCAACATTTTGTGTGCTATTTTCATGAGTTTTTATATCTGCTTGAATTACCCTATGGAAGCGGCTGATGTTCTTGTTAGCTTAAATCCTCCTCGGTATGGTCACCCAAATGGGCAAGCTGTATTCACTTAGGCTTATAAAAAGTCTGTGCTAAGCAGAACTGTTTGAGTGGATGGCCCGGCAGAAAAATTGGCTGAACTCCCTCCGACAGCTGCTTCTGCCTATGATGCCATCGATGTGGGAGGAAAATGTTGTCAGAGACGGTGGCACTCAGACAGACTTTTGTCAATAGACCTGCCAGCATCTAAATTGAGCAGGTGAACCACCTAGTGGGTGGACGGATTAACCAAACATCTGAATCAGGGCCTTACTCTTTTCACTCTATTTCTTAGCCCAGCTTCATAACATTATTTGCTATAACACCTCCGATGAAAGAAAACATATTCATTGTAATTGGTATTGGATCTTTGAGTTCGCTCAACAAGAGAGGGTTTTGGCCTTTAATCAGCAAGGCTAGGCCAATAATATCAATGACAAAGCAAAAGAAGTGCCAGTACTGATGTTTGATCAAAATTCACTTTATAAGATCACACGTGAAACTCATTGTGAAGAATGCTATTATAAACCTTTGGATTTTCTTTTCTTTTCAAAGGGCAACACTAAGGGGCCGATTCCGATGTCGGACGGTCGGTCAGGAGCCATAACCGACCGACCAACTGTCGTCGGTTACGGCCCTGCAAGTACGATGGGACCGAACAGGGTTCGGTTGCACTCGTATACTTCACAAAGCAAGCATGCATTCCGAGCGGAATACTTGCTTGCATTGTAAAACGGAGGGGTGCAGTTCATCCCTGCACCCTGTGGCGGGCACCCCAAGGTGCCTGCCACCGGGAAACACCCATTACAGCGACTCTCATTTCACACGCTGCCATCGCAATGCGACTTTCACATCGCAGGAGGCTTGACATCGCATGCTTTTAGAACGCATGCTAGTAATGCGCATAGACATTTACATCGCTAGCATTTACATCACTAGCAATGCGTGCTGATTTAAGAAAGACGCCGAATTCTGGATTTATGACAGGTTGATTTGGATTCTTGAAGGATGACGTCACACTCTCTTGAATTATGGCATTCAGCGTGCACTCTGCAATGCTGAACCTCCTACAGATAAAACGGGCACAAATATATGAAGTGCACCTCCTCATTCGTATGATTTTGATTCTTCAATTATGACATGGGGTTGATTTTATATGGAGCATAGTGTGTGTGTGGATGGTTCGATGGATGGATAAAAGGGTGGGTGGATGCATGATGGATGGATGGATGGGTGAATGGATGGATGGCTAAAAGTGTGGCTGGATGCATGATGGATGGATGGATAGATAAAAGGGTGGTGGATGGATGGATAAAAAGGCTGGCACTATAGCGCATGATGCGACATTATGTGGGTGGATGGCTGGATGGTTGGATGGATGGATGGATAAAAGTCGGGATGGGGCATGATGGATGGCTGGGTGGATGGATGGATGGGTAAATGCATGGGTGGGTAAAAGTGTGGATGGATGCATGATGGATGGATGGATGGATGGGTGGATGGATGGGTGGGTGGGTAAAAGTGTGGATGGATGCATGATGGGTGGGTCGGTGGGTGGATGGATGGATGGATGGATGGAGAGAAAGGCTGGAACTATAGCGCGTGATGCGACATGATGTGGATGGATGGCTGGGTGGTTGGATAGATGGATGGATAAAAGTGGGGATGGGGGCAAGATGGATGGCTGGGTGGATGGATGGATGGGTAAATGCATGGGTGGGTAAAAGTGTGGATGGATGCATGATGGATGGATGGGTGGGTGGATGGATCGATGGATGGGTAAAAGTGTAAAAGTGGGGCTGGATGCATGATGGATGGATGGGTGGATAAAAGTGTGGTGGATGGATGGATAAAAAGGCTGGAACTATAGCGCATGATGCAACATGATGTGGGTCGATGGCTGGGTGGTTGGATGGATGGATGGATAAAAGTGGGGATGAGGGGCATTTTGAATTTTGTCATATGAAGCAGAGTAGAGTTTTTTATCGCATGTTTTCGTCTTTAATTACTGCAGCAAAACCTTTTTGGCCCCCATGGTATATCAGTAGTGATTAACTATGGCATTCAATCAAAGTTTTGCTGAGCTATTTTGCTATTCATTGCAGAAGAGAACCGGTATAATCATGTGGTAAATGCTGGTTATATTTAGTGTAAAGTGACTTTACGGTTCAATTGAATTTCTTTCATTAAGTTAAATAATAAAAGAATGACAAGGACAAAATCACATTAATTCTGACGTCATTATACTATTTTTCCTTCTTCCTTTTTCCATTTTCTTTTGCTTTCATTGCCTCTTTCTTCCTGCCTCACCCAGTTGTGTTCACTCCGTATTCAAAATAAATATGGATTATTTCAAAGGGGACTGCAGCTAATTTAAATGTGATTTACTTGTAATGTGAACAGAATTATGCTTGGTGTTAGGTCATAATTCTGGCGCCCACAGAACGCAGTGCAAGGAGTTTTCTGTTCAGTTGCATTGGAAACACTTACTGATTAGGACAACAACGTCGGGGGAACGCGTATGGCGTACTTTATAATCGAGGAAGTTTGCTGATTTACGGCAGTATGCCAGTGAAAGGCAAGCCCTAGGCAAGAGAAAAAGAAATTAGTTTAAGTACAATCGCCTACAATCACCGATTGCAAAGAGCGGCTTAAACGCTCAGTCATTACTTTATTAAACTTACTGATTAGGGCGGATGTCTGGGCAAGGCAACATTGAAGTCACGTCTGGTCAGCTGGACAATCGAAGCACAAATGTCTGGAGACAAGGTGGGTGACACCTTTTACACCCCTCCATAACGTTTTTCAGAATATTTAAGGGAAACATTTAAGTAATGTACCAATATAAATTGGACGATTTATTGGCAACCAAAAAAAACCCCAAATTGGGAAATAAAAATACAAAAGAATTAGGGTCGTGTAAAGGGAGGGGCAGTGGGGGCCGGGGTTAGGGGCGGGATCATGCTTTTTGTACAAAAACAGCTGAAACTGTGGTAGGACTGGAAAAACACACAAAAAAACAGGTTAACTAGTAAATAAAGAATACATTGAGAGTTGTAATGGCGTGCGCTTTTACACTGTGCGAGGTAATAGACTTCACAATAGGTTACACGGCATTGGCGTTGAAACGCTGTGCGTTGTGAAAACTGCCGGTGTGACAGTCTTTGCGAAGTGAAAGACGCGTGGTAAAAGCATGCGTTGAAAACGTGTGCGATGTACGAACATACATCCCTGCCACCGGGTGCAGAGATCCACAGAGGGGCACCATAGGTGCTCCCAGTCCACCATTCGGCAGCCTCGCACCCATGGGGGCCCTACTGGGGGCCCCCAAAGACAGTTTCTGACTGCCATTTCGTGTCGGAAAGACCAGCATGAAAAGGCAGTGAAAAACTGCCATCCTACTCCCTCGGTCGTAAAGAGGCGGCCGGGGGTGTACTGAAGGATTTCCGGATGGCAGACGGGCTCTCCGAGTCGGATTCCTTTCCGACCGAGCCCATCGGAATGGCTTGGTCAGAAAGGAATCCGGCCGTCACGTTCCGATTTGGTCGGAAGAGCTCCGACCATCGTTCGGAGCCCCTTCGGCCGAAATCAGAATTGGCCCCTAAGATGGGAGTTTATCCTTGTGCTCCCCAATTTTCCTTCAAATAACAAAAAGGTATTTTCTAAAAAGATTGGATGGACATCTGACATGTAATACGCAAAATTGCATTTTCCAACATTTTTCTTTGATTCCTCTTGTAGGTATCTTGCTTTTACAGTGTCTTCAAATTATTAGCATTCCGCTCCAAAATCAAGTGAGTTTTCTGAGACCACCTCTAAGAGCATTTTTGTAAAAGAAAAACTACTTCTTAAACCCCCCCTTTTTTTACTTCTTTAAATTCACGACGCCCGTGAAATCAGTGCCCTCCCACACTTTACCATCCCTGGAGTTTCAAAAGTAAGTTTGCGTGACAAAACCTGCCTCATTATTTATATAGCTTACATACACAGGACAGACTTGGACTGATTTCTGCTTTCTATCATCTATTCCACAGTCCTTATTAAAAACACGGTGTTTAACGCCGCAACTAAGATTGCCTCTTCTTCTCTAAATAATATGATCTGAGATGGGCTGACCTCAAACTAAGGTATTCTTTATCATTTAGAGGAGGATACGTTTAGCTGTTTTTACCCATGAAAATGGAGTTGTAGAAATTAATACAACTTTCTCTTTTCTTTGTTCTACCTTTTCCGTTCACTTCTCTAGCTCTAATTCCTGATTAGAACCCACAAACAACTTTCTGGGTTCGAAACGCATTGACCATACAATGAACTTTCAAGTGAAAAAACAGACTGTCAGGCCAACTGTTAGACTTGGCATCCTTGGCATGGTTTTCCCTGACTTTTTGCCTCTGCCGCCTTTGTTTTTGATGCTATGCTGGATTTCGTTTTTGCTGGTTTAGATGCTTTGGGCACTTTGCCACTGCTGATCAGTGTCAAAGTGCAAGTGCTCCCTGGGTAAATTGTTTTTGTGATTGGTTATCTATGATTGGCATATTTGTCTTGCCAGTAGGTCCTTAGTAAAGTGCACTGAGTGTGCCAGGGCTGGTAACTCAAATGCTACTAGTGGGCTTGCAGCACTGATTGTGCCACCCACATAAGTAGCCCAGAAAAGATGTCTCAGACCTGCCACCGCAGTTCCTGTTTGAAGTTTGTTAACTGCCATGTTGACCTGGCTAGTGCACCCATTTGCAAGGCCTTACCCTTCCCTTGTCTTACACATAGGACACCCCTATGGTAGGCCCAAGGTACCCCCTTGGGCATGGTGCAGTGTATGTGAAAGTTAGGACTTGTACTGGTGTGTGTAACATGTCCTGATAGTTAAATACTGCGAATTTCTAAAGGCTATCTTGCCCATAGGATAGAATGGGCAATGCTGTGTAACAGTTTTACAAGCATATCTTCCCATAGGAGTAAGATGAGAAACTAGAGTCTGGTATCACTGAACTCAGAATTTAATAACACATCTTTTAGTAAGGAGGGTATTTAAATTGTGTGTTTGAAAATAGCACTTTTAGAAAGTGGCTATTTTCTTGTTCAACCTTTCTGTGTGCCTCTGCCTGTTTGTGGATTGACTGTCTGGCTTGATAGTGACAGGGGCTGGGGTGGCTCCAGGAGTCTGGGCGAGTCAGCACTAGGCTGAATAGGCCGATCTGCATTTGGAGTGGTGGGAGGAGTAGCACCTGGGCCTGTATAGGGCTGTGCCTGCCTTCCACAATGCTGGCGTCACCCCCTGTGGTGTGTTTGATGGCACTGGCCGACACTAATAAACGAAGAAGTTTTGCACTGGCAGAGTGCACCCAGAACTGGTTTGGACTGGGTCCAGGACCCCTTATACCTAGAGAACAAATACTTTTGGGGTACAAGTATGAGACCTGAAACCGCTGAACTTTCAATCATCCTGGAATTCAAGAGGAACCTTTGCTGAGGAGAAGAGCTGGAGAAACTGAAGAGATGGACTGCCCTTGCTTTGTGTCCTGGGGCTAACCTGCAGTTGTTATTCTGCCAAGAAAAGGAGAAGAACTTTGCTGTGTGCTGTGTCCCCTGCTTGAAGAAGATCTCCAAGGGTCTGAGGAGAGCTGGCCTCCTGTTTTGAAGTCCCAGGAACAAAAGGACTTCACCCCCAACTCCCCTGAACTCTGCTGTAGGAGTTCTCACCTGCGTAGAATGCCTCTGGAGGTTGTTTGCTGCTGTTTGGGAACTGGAAGAAGAAGGAGTGTGAAAAGAACTGCAGAACCCGTCGCATAGCTCTTCTTGCGGCACGTTTCACCGGTGCATTTCGATGTCGCGAGAAGATATCCATTGCATCGTCGTGCCACTGCGAAGATCGCCGCAGTGCCTGTCGCCTCTGCAAGAACCGACGCATCGAGGGATCGTGGCTGAAGAGGACCGACGCCGCCGCATTGATCGCTGTCGTATCCAGAAGATTTACGCTGCTTGAAGATCTGAATCTGGATTTCCTTTTCATTACCGAGACCTGGATTACCCCAGATTCCCTGGTGGAAATCGGGTTTGCCTGTCCACCAGGCTATAAAATTCTTCATAAACCCCGCTTAACGGGAAGAGGAGGAGGAGTAGGGTTAATATTCAAAGAGAAATGGGACTGCGCACTGCTGCAGGTAAATGAGATAGCTGGGCACGAACTTTTGGGTTTTACTTTACAAGAACCCAAAGGGAGAGTGCTGACTGGCCTGGTCTGTTACAGACCTCCGGGCCCTGATCATCAACAACAGGCCCTACTTGACACAATTGCCGACTTAGCACTAACACATTCCAGATTGCTAATACTTGGTGATTTAATCTCTGGGAGACAGGGAGCCTGGGGAATCATCTTCAAGCTCTCTGTCAAACCTGCAAAAACTGCAGCCTATTTCAGCACATTCAAGAGCCAACTCATCAGGGAGGACATGCGCTTGACTTGGTCTTCGCCAAGCAGTCTGAGCTTGAGGTGTTGAACATATCCCCGCTAAGCTGGACAGATCATTTCTTGATACGCTTTAGGATCACTATATCTAGAGCTTCTCCGACAGGGAAAAAACAAGCTTCCTTTCGATGGGGCCGAGATTGGTCAAAATTGCCTAATAAGAGTCTAGCCTCTCCTTTTACTGAGCAATATCTACATGAACCTGATGTCTCAGTAGAGGAGAACTATAATAGCTACAGCAATTTTATAAACAATACTCTCGATGGCTGCATTCCCAGGAAAAGACGTAAAATCAAGGCCATACCCTCTGCACCGTGGTTCAGTGAGGAATTGAAAAAGCTCCGCTCTGCCCGCCGGCAGGCAGAACGAAGATGGCGGAGGTCATACTCTGAGTCAGATAAAACAGCGTCCAGATTAGCCCAAGCCCAATATAATCAAGCCATCAGGGGAGCCAAGGCACAGTTTTATGCCAACTCTATCTTACAGGCGCCCAATAGTACTAAGGCTCTTTTCAAAATTGTTAAAGACCTTAGTAACCCTGGGTGTACGGCTAATGGAATCCAGTCATCACAAAGGCTCTGCAATGAGATTGCCGCCTTCTTTATTGATAAGGTGGCCAAAATTGTGGGGGGCTTTGTTTCTGACTCTAAGGGCTCACCATTAACTATCAAGGACAACAGATCGACCACATCACTGGAATATTTCCAACCCCTCACAGAGGATCTTTTCAACAGTTTAGCACTGGAGGTCTCATCTGGATCACCTCTTGACCCCCTTCCTCATAAAATATGGAAGGATTACGGCCCCATCCTTTTTCCGGCCTTACGGCTCATCTGTTGCCAATCCTTGAATGAAGGAGCGGTACCAGGTGCCTGGAAACAAGCGATGGTGACCCCCCTGTTGAAGAAGCCATCTCTGGACCTCTTTCTGCCAGCTAGTTTTCGCCCCATATCCTTGCTGCCTTTTCCTATTAAAATCGTGGAAAAACTGGTCAGTAGGTCTCTGTCATGCTATTTAGAGGATAATCTTCTCCTGGACAGGGACCAGTTTGGGTTCCGGCCAGGGCATGGGACGGAGACCGCTCTGATCACAATGATGGACAAGTTGAGAATGCGAGCCGACAGTGGGACCTCTTCAGTGCTGGTCCTACTGGATATGTCGGCCGCATTTGACACGGTCAACCACGCAGTACTGATGGCAAGACTAGAGAGTATTGGAGTGAGGGGATGTGCCCTGAAATGGTTTCAATCTTATTTGTCAGGTCGACAGCAGGCGGTCAGTATGGTGCCATATGTCTCCTCATGGTCCCCAGTATGCTCTGGAGTACCCCAGGGCTCAGCAATCAGCCCGATTCTTTTTAATGTCGATCTAAGCCCTTTGATCCCCATCATAAAATCTTTTGGGATTGATGTTATCCACTATGCCGATGACATTCAATTGTCTTTTTCCATCCAAGGAAAGCATGCAGTATCCATGAGTTCCTTTCAGGCGTGTATGGGGCAGATCTCAGACTGGCTAGGAGCTAATTCTCTCCAGCTCAATGAGGTGTACTGTGGTGCAGCGAGACTGTCCAGACAACTGATAGGTGAATTCAGGTTCGGACCAGAGGATGCCCTTATAGAGGCATCCAGGACGGTGCGTAACCTGGGAGTCATGTTTGATGAAGACCTTCAAATGAAAACCCAGGCCAATAAAACAATCGGCACATGTTTTGCACTATTGAGAGCCCTCCGTCAGATCCTTCCTCTACTATCTAGTGAAGTGAGGCCTTTGGTGGTCCGTAGTATCATCATGAGCAGACTGGACTATTGCAACTCCCTGTATCTGGGTGCTCCCAAGTACATTCTACAGGGGTTGCAAAGAGTCCAGTCTATGGCAGCTAAATTGGCCCTTAAGAGACAGCGTAATTCCTCCGCGACGCAGGCACTGAGGGATCTACACTGGCTTCCTATCATGGACAGAGTCAGTTTTAAATCTTTATGTCTTGTCTTTAGAGCGCTCCATGGCTCAGGTCCGCTCTCCTTACAAGAACGGCTTACCTGGTATGCGCCCAAAAGACTCCTCCGGTCCGCCAGCCAAAGCCTGGCGTCTGTTGCCAGAGTTAATTCGACAAAGCTAGGGGGCAGAGCTTTCGGCCTGGCAGCAGCCTGTCTATGGAATGAAATTCCCCTAAGCCTTAGACAAGTAGACTCTTTACTGTTATTTAGGAAGAACCTTAAGACCTGGCTATTTGCCAGAAACAGCTAGTAGGTTCCCGTTTAGTGGCCGAATCGATTGGTTGCCTTATGTCATCATGGTCTCTATGCGCCAGGATACCCGTGGGGTGATAGTTGCGCGATATAAATATTTTATACAATACAATACAATACGCTTAGTACCTGTGCGAGATGCTTTCCCGACGCATCACTTGTGACCCGGAACCGGCACGAAGACTCGACACATCGCTCCCCCCTACAAACCGGACTGGACGCAATCCGTCCGCTGCGTGCAGCGGGACTGTCGCATCACCTCCTCAGGGTCTCAGGAGTGTTGCATCTATTTGTTTTCCGAGGCTGCAGCTGTTTGGCTGGGAACTTTTGTAGCATCTACAGGTACTTTGGTGCAAAGTAACGAATCCATAAATTTCTAGGGTACAAGTTCTTGAACTCTTTTTAAAGTCATATTTTCACATTGTGTAGGTTGGATGTTTGTCATTTTGGTCTTGTGTAGTTTAGATAAAGATACTTTATTTTCCTAAACCGATGTGGTGTCCATTTGTGGTGTTTTCACTGTGTTACTGTGAGTGTTGGTACAAATAATTTACACATTGCCTTTGGGATAAGCCTGTCTGCTCGTGCCAAGATACCAAGAGGGTGAGCAGGGTTTATCTAAAGTGTGTATCCCCCTCACCCTTACTAGAAGCAAGGGTCCCTCTGCCAACTAGAGACCCCCAGTTCTAACACCAACCTTCTTTCGTAATGTTTGAATGAACTACTCAAAACAAGTTTTGATTAAATCATTAGGTTGCCCTTGACTGTTCACTGTCTAGTCTTGGCCCAATGACTAGGGTTGTTGAAATATTAATTATTTAAAAATTTACCTTTGGGCCTTGTTGTTTTCTTCTTTTTTCCTTTTTATAATGTTTTGAAGTTTTTGGAACTTGAACTTGTATATTTGTCTAAAAATATATTAATCTTTATCCATTTTTAGGTCTCGCACAGGGCAGCGCATGCGCCGCTTTTACGACGCATGAAGTAATCTGGATATGTGTAGAATCTCCGCCTACTGCAGCTGTCTGTTAGTAATTGGTTCCTGAGCTTGTCTGTTTCCTTGTCTTCGTTTTTGACAGGCTAATGCGCTTTGTAGATCAGCCTTTATTTTTTCAGGAACGCCTATGCAGCACTGCCTAACTACAGTAAACATGCAGTAAGTGGCCTGAAGTGTTTCTGTTGGAACTCTTTTGTTTCTTTCGTGGCTATTGCTTTCTGCTATGTAGTGTTTTTTTGGGGGGGATATACTTGCGTTCGTTTTATTATTTTTCTTTAACGGTATTTAAGGAGTTTCTTTGCTCTGTATTTGCAGTGTTTGATGTCTTAGTTGCAAAGCACACTAGGATCCCGATCTACCCGGGTCATTCGACGCTGCCTCACAACCCCCCTCCATGCCAATTCTAACAAGAGGGCGTGAGGCGCAGGATGTAGCACGCGTGGCCCTCCCTTTGAAATTTCACTCTAGTTGCGCCTCTGTACCTTGCCCATGTAACACATCTAATGCTAGTGCACCTATTAATGAGCAGATTTAAATAGTATACTTTATTTACAGGTAGTTTGCTTAATATTTAGCCCTGAAACTGTAGGAATGGGCAGGACTAGTGCTTTAAAATCTTAAACATAGCTATTTATTGCATTAATGACGATTGAATACTCATTTTCTTACTGCTGCATTTACTGTGATTGATTTGTATCTTTAGTGTTGCCGGGAGTCTTATTAATTTGTTCCTTGTAATATTAGCAGAGATCCTATTAACAGGTTCGGCATGGTTCACACTTCAGATTTATGCGTATACATAACTGGTGCAGCAGGTGCAGTGACACCAAACCATAGACTATTAACTATTTATTTTTTATTGGACGCCCATATGCACAAAAACAAAGACTAAATATTTTAAGTAAAGCTATTTTTTTAATGTACCTGGGCGTAGCGCTTTGTTTTTAGTGCTTTCTTGTAATTTATTTTACCGCTTTTTATGGAGTTTCTTGGGTCCGTACTCTTTGTAAAATATAGGCAAACATGAACTATTTTTATTTCTTGACGTCAACAACAAAGTAATAGCATTTTGTGTGCATTTGAAAGTATGCGATTGCGAAGGGGGGGGGAGTTGTGTTTTTAGCCCTTACTTCAGCAGTGACTTCCATTTTTTTTCAGGGCTTAGCATCCTGCTGTTAGTTGTTTTGTATCTCCCAGATGCTGCCAGGCACCAGATTACAATCTTTACTACATGGCTTAAAAAGCTTAATTAGTCCGGTCTGGTTTGGTTTCCAACTGGTGAAAACATGTCACACTATAGCAGACTTTCGGTCTGCGTTTTTCGTTTGAACTAAATGGGAATGCATTACAATACCTTTGTCCAGTTACAAAATAAACGTACGCAAATTGTTTTGTTTAAATTGTTTAAAGCGTACTGCCTAAAACATATACTTTTTTTATAAACACGAAACTGCATATATTTTTCTACACGTTTAAAAGTGTAGCTGAATTTTTTTTTTTTATAATTAGTTATTTCGTCAAGAAAAATAAAGTGCCTGGGTTCACATTGTTTGGCAGTTTAACGCAATGTTTTCAGCTTCCTGGATTATATTCCTTTTGTTGGTTTATATTACAGAGAGCACATAAAGTATACATAATGTGGCTTTAATTAAAATTAAAGTATTGTTACAATATCGTCTGAAACTACAGCTAAATAATGGCTTTGTTACATTTGCTTTTATAGTGCCTAATTTGTAGCTATAGTGGTGCAGGGGCTATTATAAAAAGTTAGTCTTTACAGTGTATTTTGGGCGGTTAATTTATTGAACAGTGCGCATACAAACTGTGCACATGTGTTGGTAAAGTTGTTTTGGAGCTCAAACTGCCAATGCTTATGCTGCAGTGCCCATGGGCCAGCTCTTTTTGTATTGTGATTTCTGTGTTTTATTTTCCGGCATTCTACAAAGATTTCCGGCTCTGGACTCTTTGCTCAATTTATAAACTCTTTAAAGTTCACGGAAACAGTGTTATTGGCTGTGCGCACCCTGTACGGATTAGGGAAGGGTACACCGGTGCACATTTTAAAAGCAGTCAACCTAAACCTTGCTTTCATCTATAGCCACAAGTGTTTCTGTAACGCTAGTTTTAGTACAGTGCTTGTTTGTTTCTATTTCTTATGACGTGGTGAAAGGCTTTAAAATGTGTACTAGAATGTTAGCAAATATCTTATTAAGAGCATGGGCATGGTTTAGAGTTCTCATTTATGCGTATGGATTAGTGGTGCAGCAGGTGCAGTGACACTAAGACACAAAGGACGGAGGGGTCTACCAAACAGTGGTTATATGCATTTTAAGCACCAGCACAACAGCTAGAGACAAATTAAATTGCTGCACTCCTTGAAACATCTTATTAACAGATCCTTTCCTAGGGCTTAATTTGTGACACATCTAATGCTAGTGCACTTATTAATTTTCTGGTTTAAATAGCATACTTTATTTAGGGGTAGCTTGCTTAACATTTAGCGCAGAAACTGTAGGAATGGGCAAAAGCCATGCTTTAAAGGCTAAAACAGAGCTATTTATTGAATAATGTACAATTTATTACTATCTCTCTTACAGCTGCGTTTACTGGACTGAAATTGTATTTTTAGTGTTGCCGGGGCTTTTATTAAGTTGTTCTTTGTAATGTTAGCAGAGATCCTATTAACAGCATGGGCGTGGTTCACACTTCAGATTTAGGCGTAGACATCAGTGGTGCAGCAGGTGCAGTGACACCAAGACACACAGGACAGTGGGAGCCTTAATAATTGCTTAGCTGCATTTTAAGATTCTAAACTACAGATAAAGAATAATTAAATGGATACTGGTTGCTACCCATTTTTGCATAGCAGTGTTTTATGCACGTTTGTTGTGGCCCGACTGTTATCACCATTAATATGCCTAGTTACACACCCTCAGTGTCCGCAACTGTTCACTGTTTTTCCTTTTTTTTTTTTAAAACAATAATTAACACTTCAAAGTTGCCGAGACTCCTATTTAAATGTGCACCGGAATATTAGCAGAGATCCTATTAAGAACATGGGCATGCTTCAGTGTTCACATTTATGCATATGCATAATTGGTGCAGTAGGTGCAGTGACACCAAGACACATAAGACAAAGGTGCAGGACAAACAGTGGTCATATGCATTTTAAGCACCAGCACAATGGATACAGATGAGCTTAATTGCTGCACTCCCTGAAACGTCTCATTAACAGATCCTTACCTAGGGCTTAATTCGTAACATGCAGTGAACAGAAACAATGCTTACATTTATAGCCACGATTTTTTCTTTAATGCTGTTTTAGCACAGTGCTTTTTTTCTATATGTTAAAATTGGTTAGAAGGCTTGGGAATGTGCACTGGAATGTTAGCAGAGATCCTATTAAGTACATGGGCATGCTTCAGTGCTCAGATTTATGCGTATGCATTATTGGTGTAGCAGGTGCAGTGACACCAAGGCACATAAGACAGAGGGGCCGTACAAACAGTGGTCATATGCATTTTAAGCACCTGTACAACGGATACAGATGAGCTAAATTGCTGCACTCCCTGAAACGTCTCATTAACAGATCCTTTCCTAGGGCTTAATTTGTGAAACATTTAATGCTAGGTTGCTTATTAATTTGCCGGGATTAAAAAACATCCTTTATTTAGGGGTAGCTTGATTAATATGTAGCCCAGAAACTGTATAAATGTGTAGGAGTAGTGCTTTAAAAGCTAAAACATATAGTATTAATATAGTATTCACCATTAATATTAACACTACAATATAATGTATATAGAAATATATAGATACATATGTGTCAAAATTACAATGCCAATAACTCTAACTTTTGCAAATGCGAGACCTATTGCATTGGAAATGCTTGTTTGTCTTTTGTTGTCAATTAGGTGTGACGTCTAAATATGTGTGCATAATTGTTTACTGATCAGATGTGGTGTAGTGTGGTTCATGTAAATATTTGAAGAATTATTATTCGTGTTGATTATTGTAAGAATTGTCATAAATAATGGATTGACCGTTATTCTATTGAAATGAAATAAAAAAGAAAAGTGATGATTAGGTCACAATGAGTTTCTCGTGTGATCTTATAAAGTGAATTTTGAGCGAACATCAGTATTGGCACTTCTTTCGCTTTTTCATGGATTTTTGAGTTCAGCACAACGACTTTTTATTCTGCTTTAGTTATTTAAATATTTGCCACATAGAAAAACTAAATTAATGAATTTCATACGGGATGAGAGAATTGATTTGTTGGCATATTCTCATGCCAAGCAACGTTCGCTTGCTTCAGCTCATTAGAGCAGGACCGTAGTAGGCCTCCAGGAAATAAGAGCCATGGAAGCATCATATGCCTCAAAAGTGTTTAAAGGAATTCAGACTTTTTAAACAATCTGCTGACATTGCTATCCGAGCTGATGCTGTTATTACCGGACTCCTCTGATAATGGCCTTTGCTTTATTCTGTGATTATTTTTCAGGTAGACATACTGGAGCTTGGAACATTTAACTGTGTCCTAGGATTTGGCTTTTACGATCCTCTTTCTGGGTATCTGACAGAGGTCAAAATCATTTTATTAGTATTTGAACTTTTTTAAACAGAAAAAATATTGTATGGTCTACTGCACACATCAAGCTCTTTGCTAATGAAGGGTTAGAGAAAAATTCTTTATAACATTTTGGAGTAAGAAAATACTCTTATAGTACACTTTTACATATACTTACATGCAGTTGTAAAGTGACCATAAAACATTTACAAGGGGAACAAAATGGGAAGATATAGGGAATATTCATATGCAGCTAGTATAAACAGAAAGGACTGTGCGCTCCTTGCACTTTTATTAATAATGAGTTGGACGTTTCAGGGCGGATTCACAAGGGTATATAAAATATCACTCCTGTAGTTCTACTTTCATACTAATGAGTGTTCTTTTGAAAAGGTCCTTAAGATTTTAAACATTATCTAATAGTTGCCAATGTGCAATTCTTATGCACCAGCACAGAGCAGACAGAGATAGGCTTTTACAATGCTTTCATGTAACATTGCATGTGAGAGCTCTACCTTCTTCCTGCTTACTTCACCCCCTCTGCAAAGCATGATGCGTGCATCACCTAGTACATGAGCAGGGTGACAGTTATAGGCCCTGCATGATGTGGGTGAAAGTGGATGTGTGATGAAATTTCCCAAACCATCTTTCAACTCATCGTTAAATATCTTGGTGCGTCCTGCAGATCCCCTCAGTGCATAACAAATTAAATATGTTAAGCAGTGTGCCATCTTTGCAGTCTTTATTATAAGCTTACAAAATTCTCAGACACAAAAAGGCCTATCACAGGCTTCCTTCAAGGGGGAGGAATTTGAAGGAAATTGGGTTATTAGTTGTGCAGGATGTGAGACCTGCATAAGCAATAGGTCCAAAATGTCCCCTTTACTGGAAACCAAGCACCCCATTGTACTACTTGACTCTCAGGGTAGCGAAGCAGGGCGGCTAAAGTCCGGCTCAGGGGAGCTGGTGTGGATTAGTAATCACCATTTGTTGGCAAGCAACAAGAACACTAACATGCACGAAAGGACCCTGTCATGCCTGGGCTTTCCAAATCATCAATCTTCTCTTACTTGTCCTCAATGGTGGGGACAATTAATGATGAAATTAACACTTGTGAAGAGAGATTAGGCATCAGAACTGCACCCATGGGGGCCCTGCTTGGGGCCCCCAAAGTCGACTTCCGACAGCCTTTCTGTGTCGGAAAGACCGGCACAGAAAGACTATTGAAATCCAACATCGTTATCCCTCAGGCGTAAAGAGCCGCCCTTGGGATTACTGACAGCATACCGACTAGCAGACAGGCTCTCCAAGCCCTTCAGAAGCCAGTCAGAATTATCTATCAGATTCCTTTCCATAATGAGGTGGTGGGAAAGGAATCCAACCAACATATTATGATACTGTTGGAAAGGCTCCGACCGATAAAGGAGCCTTTTCTGACAGCATCATAATCAGGCCCTAAATATACATATATGCCTCTGCCTGCTGCATCAAATTGTGGCAGACGGACCACAGGCGCAGATGTCGATCGGTCCAACACCGATGTGCTGTCGGTGTTAGACCCACTGACCTCATAATAAGCCCCAATTGTTTTAATTATTAATGTTTTTAATATGTAAATTAATTTTGACTAAATTTTAAAATGTTTAATTTTTTAATTTAATTAGAATAGTTCGTTTTTAAAGATTTTAATTTATTGGTATATACCAATAAAATATATCTATATATCTATAGATAGATAGATAGATAGATAGATAGATAGATAGATAGATAGATAGATAGATAGATAGATAGATAGATAGATAGATAGATAGATAGATAGATAGATAGATAAATAGATACATAGGACTCCAATACCCATAATGCACCACTCAATATGCGCAGCATTAGCCTCCGTGACAAAATAAGGCAATTAGAGAGACTGATGAGGAGCGAACAAAGCAAGTGGTGGGAGGGCAAATCACTCCAGCGGTATTTAGATGTCAAAAGAGTCCCACGGGGGCTACGAATTCTATTAGCACCCGAAGGATGATGAAGGAATGGGCAGAAACCAACCTCGAATCCTCTATGAGACTGATGGTTACACTAGTCAAATATGCGGAATCTGACCACGCAAAGATTCAAATCGAAATAGATGATTTAAATACTGAACTAAGTTTCAGGGGACAGCAAGAAGAAGTCAAAAAACTAAAAGAAGAAATGTCGAAGCGTTTAAAAAAAGATGAAGACAAAATCAGGGAAAGGAAAGCATACAAATTCCATCGCGACCACATGGATTACGAGTGCGGTTGCGTCTTTACCTTTGCCAAGAAGTATGACAAATTGAAAATATCCAAATATGGCAGCACATCACAAGGACTGGCAACTGCTCAAGTTGAACCTGAAAGGCTAACAGAAGCAGCATCCATCTCCAGCATCATTTCAGGTCGAGAAAGCGACACAGAACTGGAATTCCGAGCACAGGCAATATCACAAGTACCAGCCAACATCTCCCTGGCAGATGAGGTAGATTTTTTATGCCTCGAAAACAGAGACACATTGCGTCCAAGAAACAGGAACAAACCAGCAGGAATTCAACAAGAAAAAGAAGGGAGAGAAGGCAAGCAAAGCAACGACGGTCAGCAGCAGAAACAGCCACAAAAGAAGCAACCCAGGCGCAACTGGAGACGATAAAAGAGACACAGATGTCCACCAGTCAAACTGTTATCAACTTGTCCCAAGTCACCCATAATGAAGCAGAGAAACAACTCCTAGCGCTTGGGTTATCATACTGCCCTGAAAGCTCATTTAATTAAGCATCCACAAGAATGGATCTATTTAAAAGCATCCGCAAACTAAAACTTAGGAAACATTTTCATCTCCTGGAGCAAAACAACAGCAAGAAACAGATTTTAGAAACACAATCTTCATGCTCTCCATCTTCAGGCCTAACATCTATGGATATATCAACACTGCAAGTATTACAATCTCTTGCAAATGAAAACAACACCCTGTCACAAGACAATACTCAATTATTTCCTATGAAATTCTGTACCCCTTTCAGAACTGTTCAACATTTAACCCTATCACTCTGAGGGACGCAGATTACAAGCGGTATTAAGAAATTAAATTATACTGTGAACAATAAAACAAATGCAAAGGGCGACACCAGGATACTGCAATATCAACAGTTAATGAGCAAACTCAGAAAGAACAAAGAGGTCATTATCAGAAATTCTGACAAAGGTGGCAATATTATACTATGAAATAGAAAGGACTACATTGAGGAGGCTATGTCACAACTAAGGGATAGGGAGTGCTATACACGATGTGACTATCAAATATTGAAAAACATGTATAATGCTTTCGGAATGAAGCTTATAGCTTGGAAAAATGCACGGTTACTAATCCAAGAAGAGTATAAATACATGCGGAATGACAACCCAGTTACACCAGTAATGTACTTTATACCTAAAGTGCATAAAAATCCCTTGAAACCTCCAGGCAGACCCATTATATCAGCCCGCAATAGCCTCCTAGAAAAAACCTCACGCTATGTGGACTTTTTTCTCCAAAGCCATGTAAAAGAACTGCCCTCAAATATCCGAGATACAGGGGACTTTCTTTCAAAAATACAAGACATTGTTTGGCAAAATGATTACCTGTTAATAACGCTCGATGTGACATCCCTATACACATCCATCAAACATCAGGATGGACTGAGTGCCTTGAGGCACTATTTAGCACGGAGTGGACCAGCATTCGAACAGCATAACAACATGTTAGCCAATATGGTTGAATTCTGACTCAATAACAATGTGTTCTTGTTTGAAAACTCCCTGTACCAACAACAACGCGGTGTCGCGATGGGGGCCAGTTTCTACCCCAGCTATGCATGTATGCACATGGGCTGGTAGGAGGAACTGGTCCTCAACAAAGAATTTAATGCTCAATTGACAAACAATGTCGTTAAATGGGTCAGATTTGAATATATGTACGAGAGCGACCCCTTGTATCTTTCAAGGGAATGGGGTACTTCTACCACTACATAAAATGCAATCCCTCTGCTGGGACACAATGGTACAATGCTAGTATAACGAAACACACAAATCAATCCTATTTCACTCAATAAGTCATAATATGTTAATCACATTTTTTCTATAAAAAATACATACATGTATTTAATAAAATCGATTATACATTTGCATGAACATTTAAAAACACAGAATTTCACACCATATACAATTGGACACATATTAATTCAAGTACATTTAACAACCTGTTATGAGCCCGCATAACAGAAAACAATAAGAGACAGTATACTTTGTCATGAGATCCACATCCAAATGGGTAATAAATCAATATTCGTGGTTTGTGATATATTGCAAAATTATATCTACTCCTGTAACCACAGTTCTCCCAAGATTGTGTAGTTCAAAAGCGTTGACGCGTTTCGATGGTATGTCTTATTAATCCATCTTTGTCAAGACAAAATTATAGGCTTCTAGTCCTCAATATTTGATATGGGACTTCTCAGTATTCCAGACGATATTCTTGATTTATACTATCGTCAAAAATCTTGATTTACGTCGAGGTAACGGAGATCTAAGCTGTCTCTCCTCCTGTGCACCTCACTTGTCTGTTTCACAAACGGATTTCTTGGTATATATAAGGATCAAAGTGACGGGGGTCCGTAATAGCTCTCCCTCAATTTGCGTCACCTCTGTGCTCGATGTTTTCAGCTTCGAGTGCGGAAATGCTCCTGTCTCATCTCGCCTCTAGGTACTTCGACGCACCGCACCCCAACACCGTACCCCAGCATCGCGTATGTACGATTCGTACAACACCATTGCATATGTGATCACTGTACAACAACATAGCCATGGACACGCCTTACATACGCGAAAACGACTCGTACTGAACCAGGACACTGTAAAACAGCACAAGGACCGCACAACACCACAAAACACGTCTACAGGACAAAAAACAACTAAAAGACTGACCTGGCACATCCAAACAGTCAAACAGAGGCCCAAACTCACAACCACCTCTTATAACACACCCACCAAAAGTTCAAACACAGCCACACCCACAAATGGACCAATAAAAAGGGCCCACAATCACAAACCATGAGCCTTTGCAACAGACCCACTGCTGAAAGACATCACACACAAACAACTGCACCCATGCACCTTAACTTACATACCTTCACACAACCTCCTTCACACAGACCCCCTCTACACATACACACACACCTACATATTCACACCCACACACCCACAACCATCCACACCCACACCCCACACCATGCCCACAGACAAGAATCCAAAGTTCACAAGGGAGGAGCTGGACATCCTTGTCAACAAAATCATAAGAGTCGAGCCACAGCTCTTTGGAACATTGGTCAGACAGACCAGCATATCCCAAAAAACTAGCCTGTGGCAGAGGATCGTTGATCGGGTGAATGCTGTTGCGCCCATCAGAAGGACCAGGAATGAATGTCAAGCCAGGTGGTACGATCTGTGCAGGGCAGTCAAGCGCAAAATGAACGAGGAATACGCCCAGAGTAACATCACAGGAGGTGGGCTGCCCCGCAGACCGGTACATTACCATCCCTATGAGGAGAAGGTTATGGCTCTGCTTCCGCCGGTGGGAGTGCACGGAGTCGAAGGAGTTCGAGAGCTTGGTGAGTACACAAACAACTCACGTAACATGGGGGAATGGCATCCACACCCCAACTACAACAAATGCACTCACCTACCCCCAAGCCCCCACCTGACACAACCACACTCTAAACAACGCTCAGGCCACTAACATGAGTATGCCCCATTCACAAAGCAAGGCCATGCCATGTCCCAGCCTACACAAACCACAAACCCAAGACAGGATGTCCGGGATTCTGGGAGGGTGGGGATCACTAAACATATTGTACAACTCAGAAACAGACACCATTGCCCTCAGCCCATATGGCCCAGGTACATACCCATGCACCATGCGCAATGCACAGGGACTGGCAAAGTACTGACAAGGTAGCTGACACTTGGCCCTGCTGTAGGCAGCACAAGGCCCTCCTGTGACAACTGCAAACTCAAACACAAACACAACAAGCTCAGAAATCTAGGGTAGGAACTCACACACACTGACATGCCAGCATGCACCATGGTGGAACAGATACATCACCTGGGAGACCCACTGCCAAATCACACCACACCCACCAGCAGGCACCGTCAATCAACTATCGATCAGGGTACTTGTAAGGCGCGCAATTTACCTGTCAGGGTCTCAAGGCGCAGAGGGGGGGGGGGGGTTCCACCAATGCTCGAAGAGTCAGGTCTTGAGGAGTCTCCTGAAGGCAAGTAGGTCTTGGGTCAGTCGTAGGTGGGTTGGGAGGGTCTTCCAGGTCTTGGCGGCGAGGTAGGAGAAGGATCTGCTGCAGGCGGGTGTACGTTGGATGCGGGGGACAGCTGCGAGGGAGAGGATGCCGGAGCGGAGCTGGCGGGTGGGGGTGTAGAAGCTGAGTCTGATGTGCAGGTAGGCTTGTCTGGCGTTGTGGAGGGCCTTGTGTGCGTGGCTGAGGAGCCTACATGTGATCCTCTTGTCGATCTGGAGCCAGTGCAGGTCTCTCAGCCATTCATCAATGGATCTCATGCCTTCTTGAATGTTGGAACTGCCAATGTCTTTGGTGAGGGTGAGGAGCACCTGGCTGTCAATGGCATACGAGCTGATGATGAGGTGCTGTGCACATGTGATGCCGGTGAGGGGGACCTGGACACATTGAAGATTGACATGCTGAGAGATGATACCTGGGCCATGTGCCAGATGATGCCACTATACTACATGCTGAAGGCTTGAGTCCCACTCCCATGGCCTTGCTGGTGTACGGAGCCAGTGGGGAGTAGGAGGGACATGACCTGGTTGGTGTGACAGGGCCTGGAAGGCGGGGCAGCGCTGTGTAGGCAGTTGGAGTTGCACACTCATCATGCAAAGGTGTCGTGTGTGCACCTAGGGTATGCCTGAGAGCAGGCGGTAGCTCCTTGGATGGACAATGCTTGGAGGGTGGCAGCAACATCAGACTGTAGTGTGATGTGGGTCATGTAAGGACATGAGGGTCGTGCAATGTGCACGTTACATGCGCTGACAGTCCAGCCTTTGGCACCGCGTGGGCGCAACAGTGGCACAGACAAGCTGATGCCATCCAAATGAATGGGTGGAGGGAGGAAGGGAGGAGCATCTTTGAGGTGTGTGTGTTGCCGAATCTGTAAACTTTGTGGGCCCTTGCTGCAGGGGCCGCAGCAGCAGGCGGCATGTCCTGGAAACTATGCCGCAAGTTGCACACAAAGACAAGGATGTCAGAAAGGACAACTGCAACGGGCGTATGTAAAGGAAGGAGTGTCCGGTTTCCCATGGCACAACCTGAGACAATGGATGCACAATCACCAAAGATGACTGACACCAGATCATGAAACTGAAGGACGAGCTGCGCACAGGATACACACCCTCAGCAGGTGTTGACGGCCTGTTGTGGTCACCAACATGCCCAAATACATACACAACCATGGACATCATGCACAATGGATATTCAAATTCCTGAAGAACTGCATGCATGTTGCTAAACTACACATAGACTCATATGCACAATCTTTGACAAATATGCCAAAGATGCCGCATGCAAAGTGGCAAGAGACCTGCATTGACAGAGATGAGGCACCTTGGAGGGTGAGGAACACCTTTATTACTCAGGTTCACACCTAGGGAAATGCATCAATATGAACAGACTCACAGGTCATTTGGCTGAACATGTGGGACCTACACTGGACACCCCCTTCACAACACAGATGCTGTAAATCCATTGAACTGGCACACAAGTGAAGTGTTTGAGCCAAACACCCCCTGCTGCACACGGAGGGGCTGCAATTTCCCATTTATCCTCTCATGGAGATGTCCCACAGTATGTCCACCCGTAGCATCCCGTATGTTTCAGAGGGAAGTTGTACACACATTGATGCCTTCATCAGAATCCACAGTCCCATCACAGATGACTGTTACGAAGGGTGACTATCAATACATGGGAGTCATGCAACATGTCATGTGCCCCATGGTGAGTCAACATGTATGTATAGTAACATAGCATGCACAGGAGCAGTGCCCACACATTCCAAACACCTACCAACACCAAAATGCCGTGCAGCAATCCTTAACCAAAAAGACTTTTCACCATGTCCGTGCATGGGATGCTGATTCAGCACACGTTGCAATACTCATGAGGAATAGCGGGAGGCCAACGACGACACGAGCAGACAGCATGCAAAACGACCTGGGGATGACAGACACACAAGAAGTCAGGGAAAAGATTGTCATCCGCATGCATGGTCATTTATTCTACAGGAATAAGTGTGTCACCATGCTATATTAAAATTGAGCGTCTAAGCAAAAATGTGTGGAAGGACGTCATCACTCGAGTGACACATCTGAACACACATCTAAGTAACTTAGCATACAGTCAGCTGAAGACACACATTGCAACACATGCCACACAAGGCTCCAGGCGTGCACACTCAGACCCATGGACTCACCATTATGAGAAGAAGTTGCGTATGAGCTGACTCTGGATGTTCCTGCTCATCCAGATCCAGGATGAGTGGTACAGCCTTCTCCACTGCCATGTTGCGCAGCATGCAGCACACGAGGAAGATCTTGCAGGCCTTCACCGGTGCATATGGGAGGGACCCGCCTGTCTTGTGAAGGCACCGGAATCTGCTCTTCCGGAGGCCAAACGTCCTCTCAATCACTCGCCTGGTCTGCCCATGTGTGTTGTTGTAACAGTGATCTGCAGCTGTTCTGGGGTTGCGGAGAGGCGTCATCAGCCATGGCATGTTGGGATAGCCAGAGTCCCCTACATGGAAACATCATGTAAAGAAGTGGGTCAGGAGATGCCGTAAGATACAAAAATAGCGCTAAACAAAGGACAAACAGAGTATACCCACCAACAAGACATGCTCATTCGTTGTGCAGCCCCAGCATCATTTCTGGCACCCTGCTATGCCTCATGATGTATGTATCGTGTGCTGACCCTGCAAAACGTGCACAGACATGGGAAATCAGCATGTTAGCAAGACACACCACAAGGGCATTTATAGAGTGGTAATGTTTACGGTTGTGATAGGCGACCTCCTGCGTCTGTGGTGGTACCGAAGCCACATGTGTCCCATCAATAGACCCAATTACATGGGGCATCCCTCCCAGGGCATAGAACTCACCCTTGACACCTGTCAATTGCTCACGAGTTGGAAAATGGATGAATTCATCCAGGTGCTCCAACATGGCTTCTAAAAAATCATGCAGGACACGGCTGAACATGGTCTGTGACATGCCACCCACATCAGCTATGGTGAATTGAAACGTACCGGTGGCAAAAAAATGTAGGGCCATCACCTTCATCTTGGGGGTCAGCGCAGTAGGATACCTGTGTCGCGGTTGGAGGTGTTCTTCAAGCTTTGTGGTCAAGTTCTCAATCAAATGTTGCGAGAAGCGGTAACGTCTTATGCAGTCACGTTCCCTCACGGCACCCAAGTCTGGAATTGGTCAGGGGAGAGGCGGTGCCCTGCAGAAAATTGGAAGGAATAACGAAGAGTGAGTACATAACAACATCAATGTCAATTAACTGAGCACATGCTCAACTGCTACTACACATCTGCTAAATACAGAGTCAGGTCTGTGCAATACATCCAGGACACGTATGCCAGCCAGGTGAGACTCCTACGACAAGACAGCTACACCCGTTGATAGTCAAGTTCTACCTGACATGCCCCGAAACTAGCTGTGGGCCAGAGACATCACAGGAGTGACATACATCCACATATCTGCATTTGAAGGATGTCATCTCATACAGACTGCTGGCGGCAAGCTAGATGCACAGGTCACATGTCATTGGAAATGTACAGACCACACACATAGCGATGAAGGGGTACACATGAAAAACGAAAACACAGACTTGGATACGGCGCAGATATGTCCTCATGTCAAAAAATCATCTTTGAAGCATACAGACACACGTAACGTGTGAATCCACATGTGGCATGGTGTGCGTATACGTGTGCCATGCCTATCTACACACAGACACATGTTGGATGCAGCAACAGCAGATGCAGTTGATGGAACACCAACAGCAAGCTCATGGGAACACATGACACACACAGGACATAGTCACATTGGGGCACGCTGGTACTTAGATGGCAGTTGTTAGTGTCCCTGTCCCTGGCATCAGGGGACATTTGCAGGTGTTGGTGACTGTGCCATACCAGTGATGCAGTGCTTGACACATTTGTACTACAAGCACACATGTGCAAAGTGGGAAGGGGAAGTGTGCCACATACTGCCCCATCACACATGACATGTGTACACAGGTCATCACACATCTATTGTGCTAAAACATGAGGAGACATGTGCCATATCACTGCGTGACACACCTAGGTCCTGCACATGAAGGACTGCAATGACAATGACTTGATGTACAGCCGTGAACGAGTCTGACACCTCCATTCCATTTGTGTGCGCCTCCTATCACCTGTGTAAGCTGTGAAACGCACTGTACACACGCTCTGAGGGCGTGTGAACGGTCCTTATCATCACATTGGTGTTCCCTCCGGAGTACGGGTGTGTGTACGGACCGTACACACGTACGTGTACTACCAGTGTGTACACGTACGTGTACGACCGGTGTGGACACGTACGTGTACACACTGGTCGTACACGTACGTGTCCACACTGGTCGTACACGTACGTGTACATACTGGTCATACATGTACGTGTACACACTGGTCGTACATGTACGTGTACGACCAGTGTGTACACTGCCGTAGTACACGTACGTGTACACACTGGTCGTACACGTATGTGTACGACCAGTGTGTACACGTGCGTGTACTACCAGTGTGTACACGTACTTGTATGACCAGTGTGGACACGTACGTGTACACACTGGTCGTACACGTATGTGTCCACACTGGTCGTACACGTACGTGTACACACTGGTCATACACGTACGTGTACACACTGGTCATACATGTACGTGTACACACTCGTCGTACACATACATGTACGACCAGTGTGTACACTGCCGTAGTACATGTACGTGTACATACTGGTCGTACACGTACGTGTACACACTGGTCGTACATGTACGTGTACACACTAGTCGTACACCTACGTGTACGACCAGTGTGTACACTGCCGTAGTACACGTACGTGTACACACTGGTCGTACACGTACGTGTCCACACTGGTCATACAAGTACGTGTACACACTGGTCATACACATACGTGTCAAACGCACTGTGCAACCGGTGCCGTAGGGGTACGTGTGAAACGCACCGTACCTGTGTGTGGATAGCTAAATTACATAAGGACACATGAGGGACAAGTATTAGGGCCTAAATGCATGCTGGTTGTCATGGATACCGATTTTCAAGTTCAAATTTTCCATCATGTGGCCTGTAAAAGGCAGTTGGCAACTAAATACAATGTTGCAAAGTGGTTGTTGACTTCACATTATGCTCAAATTTGGAACCATGCAAAGGCACTCACTGGTGTATGTTTAAAGGGATTGGAGGAAACGTAGGATGCAAATGAGACTGACCAATCACTCTGTACTCCTGTAAATGAAACAGCCCAGCAAGGCAGATATAAGTCAGCCAGAACCCATGAGAGGGCACTTGCCTGCACTACCTTTCACTCGACACCACTGCTGCTGCCTGTGCTTCCTCTGGCACCATGTCAAGGTCTGTGGAGAGGGCCCAGCCATTCACCCATGAGGAGAATGAGGCATTGCTGGATGTCATCCTCCCACAGTACACCAACCTGTATGGGAGACCAGGGGAGCAGGTGAGTGCTGACTCCACTTCCTTTGACTGTGCACCTTTTTTGTGACTGTCACTTCTGGCATTGTGTCCAGGTGTGACAGACATGCAATGTTGTTTAGAGTGGGTCCCAGGGGGGGAATGGCTTATGACTCCCATGCAGAGCATGATGCAGTTCCTGTGTGCACTCCTCACTTGCATTGTGCTTACTGTGACATTCACTGCATAGTGCATGGCAAATTCAGCCTGCCCAATCCTTTGGGCCATTTTTGTTCTATAGTCCAGAGGTGATTCAGTGGCCCCCCCGGTGTGACAGGTGACTGTACCCACAGATGTGTGTGAGTTGAGTGGAGCTGTGGTGAGAGTGTCCAAATGATGTGTACGCCCCCTGGACATTGATGTGTGTAAATGTTCCTTGTCATGTGGGTGAGTGTCTATGTGGAGTGTTGCACCACAGCTGCATGGAGGAGGCAACAGCTCCACCCATCTGATGTGAGAAGTAAGCCGTGCGGAGTGTCTGACTTGCTGAGCTAGCACCACACCTGTGACACCCCACAGGCAAGTGGCACATGTGCAGAGTGACGTTTCTATCCACTGTTGCCAATGGCAGGTGATTGATCTGTGCCTGTGTGTGTCTGTGTACTCTGCTGAGGTTGCGTCAGTGGCCTGGGGCATGTGACTGCTTGGAGGTGCTGTCCATCAGCCTGGTGTTGCATGTGATGCACAGCGTGTGCCATGATCAGGGAGTGTGTTGCACCCCTCATGCCACCTGTGTACTTTCAATGCCATGTAGTGCATTGGGGCTTCCACAAAGTCTAATGTCCCTATGACAAAGGTGATATTTGTTGCCAGCATACTATGCCCTGTTCAACATATCAAAGATGTTCCAATGTGTGTCTCTGTGACATGGAACAGGTGTAGTGATGTTGTCTCACTTTGTCATCCTCACAGGTAACTGCCTATGCCAAGGGGGGGATATGGAAGCGGGCCGTCAGGGCCGTGAGATCGGTGGAGGGTCGCAGTCGGCGCCTAGCCCAAGTGAGGAAACGCTGGCAGGACATCCGGTGCTGGACCCGGAGGATCGCCCGGTGCCAGCTGAAGGACTCACCTCCACGCAAGCATGGCGGGGGCCGACGCCTGACCCACCAGATGAAGCGTGTCCTGGCGGTGGTCCTCCCTGACTTGGATAGGTGGTTACAGGAGTTGCAGCAGCAGGAAGGGGGTAGGTACATGTGTGTTTGTTGTGTGTCACCAGCTTTTGGAAGTGCTCAGTCGCCTGGATACACTGCGAGGGTTAATTTGTGCAGTGCATATCCTGTTCCCCAAAGTCCAACGGTGCTGTTCTTCCTCCCTTCCCCTCCTTGACATGTGTTCCCTGGTCTGTGTGTAATCACTATTGCACATGGTCATCTAGGCTGGCAGTTAATCCAAGTGCACATTGCTTTCTGCATCATGTGGGGGGGGGGTCTGAGACATGTGTTGTTACCTTGCCTGTTCCCTGTCCTGTTCAGTCATTTGGGGGTCCATATTAGTTGGCACTGATGCTGGGTCTCAACATAGGAGTGTGAGTTTTCAAATGAACAGACTTGCAGCATGCATGACCGATGTTGTGGCCTCAGACATGATGTGCATGAGTGGGAGATATGCATAGTGCCGGGACAGTAGCTCATGTTACAGTCAGATAATTCCAGGACCATGGAGCAGTGTGCCCACTACAGTCCCCTAAGACACCCTTGCCTCGGAATCATGTGTGTCATCCAACACTGTGCCCATTCTCTGTGTGTTCAGCATAGTTTGGCCTCTGTGGCATTGTTCCCTGGCTTCATTTGTATTTATCTAAAGTGTGCTACATGTGCCCATTGTACAGGCTGACCCCATGTTGCTTGTGCATCCTCACACTGGGCAGTGCCTGTGTGTCTATGTACAACTATCTGTTGATGGTTGCTTGTCACAAATATGTGTTGGCAGCCTCACGAGGTGATGTGGAGTACATTTAGGAATTCTTGATGCACATTTTAGTAAACCCAGATTAAGAGGTGTAACTTCTTGATCTGTCTCAATAACATTGTCTCAGGTATGGGGCGTTTGTGCGGGCAAGGCCTACATGTCCAAACCTTATGTCTCCTTGCCAGGTCTGACCTGTGTGTGATAATTGTCTGGACAGACAATCAACATGCAGTGACCCAGTCATGTTGTGCTGGGTTTAATGTTTGTGCTTTGCAGCATGTGTCAAAATTTAAAATACATGGCTCATGCTCATCCATTTTTGCCACCAGTGTGTGGTCGAGATGCTACGTAGTTTGGTCTGTGTGTGCTGACATCTGTGTGGACATTCTTGCTTGCCATGAGGGTGTCTCCTCAGTGCAGGTGCTCCTTATCCCGACACATTGCAGGCCCATTAGCTAATGCATTGTCCTGTGTTTGGACATGTATGCCACTCCACATGACAGGCAGTGGGTCAGATGTGTTGCCAACTGTTTCATCATGGTAGGGATGGCCATGTGACAGGTGGCATGATTCAAGTTTTTAGTCAAGAAGTATTGTACCTTGGCACTCACTACACTTGTCAACATGTCTCAATTTTTCATATGCTTCATTTTGCTAGTTTGTTGTGAAGGACAATAATGTGCCTGCATGACAGATGTCTCCCAGGGAAGTGCAAAAGAAAGTACTTTTAAACTTTCCGTGGACCCGCTGGCACATTTTACAGAAAGGCACAGTTCGATTACCACTTGTTTTCTGATTATACATATCCATGTTCACACAGTGTGTTTGCATTTGGGTAAGTCCTTGGTTGTTGCTGATACCAACTTACGAGTGTCAAGTCATCCAGATCACCGTGGTGCCATGTATATGTACTTACTGATACCCCATTTCTTCTTTACAGTGGCTTATTAGAATTCGGCTGGCAGCTCATACAATGACTGTGTAAATGTATTTTTGTGTGCACCTCATTGTGTGACTTCTGTCATACAGGCAGATGTGTCTTCTGTTCACAAAGTGGCACATTCACACATTCTAAACATGTACATTGTGTAAAGTGTTGTGAGTCCCAAGGGATCGCAATGTTTTTGGTTAGGGTTTCCAAAGTACTCACAGGTCTCAGAGTGTGGGGACACCTTCTGCATTGAGGTGTGTTATTTGGCCTTGGGTGCACCAATACTGTTTCGTTCACAGTGAACAAGAGGTGGCATGCCTTCATAGTCTTGCTGTGCTCAACTGGCCCCAGACACTAGCTTCTCAGTATAATTCGATATCAAGTTATTTGCTGTTGTGTCATAATCTCCATTTTTCCAAGTGGCATGGTGGGTCAACCAACTCAGGAGTGCAGGGTTACATATGTGCGGACTATTCTAAATGTTACTCATGATGCATTTCCTGATATGCACTGTGACATTTTTGTTTAGACTCATGTGTCTGTTGTATACAGGTGACTGATTATTTTCTGTATCTTCACCTTGCACACAGCATCATCGGAGGACACCGAGGGAGACACCTGCACGGATGTGGAGGAGGGATCCAGCACCGCTGCCACCACTGCTGGCGAGTCTGCAGGAGCAAGTGGCACGGAGGGCGAGGGGAGTCAGGCGGAGGACCTGTCTAGTGACAACACTGACTACGTAGCTGACGGGTCCGAGGCTGAACTCCTCGAGGGGGCGGAGGCTGCTACAACACCTGGCAGCAGCACTACATCTGTCACCGCCCCCTCCATTCCCATCACCGCCCTCCCAGTTGCTCCGGTCCCTTCTGTCCGTGCTAGGCAACACCGTGTCTCCTTCGTGCCAGGCACCGCACCCCCTGCCCCTGACTCCCCTGCTGCCCTCACTGCAGAATCTGTGGACATTCTGCGGCAGTTGCAGGTTGGCCAGACATCAATGCTGAATGTCCTCCATGGCCACACCCAAATGATGACACAGCTGGTGTCGTACATGGAGGGCATGTCATCAGCGATGTCTGACCAACGAATGTTGATGAGGTCCGTGGACTCTTCACTGACGGCAGCAGTGAGTCTCCTGCAGTGCTTCGTCCCCCCCTACCCCTGCACCATCCACACTTCCCACTCCCATACCTGTCCCAAGCACACACAGACATTCCCAAGCACGCACCCCACCAGACACAGGCAGCACACAACCACGTAAGGGCAAGCGCACTCCTCCTGGCACGCACACTCAGGGGGATGAAGGCACACCCACTGAGTCTGGGGCACACAGGCATACACGCAGCCACAGTCCGAGTCCACATGCCGCACTACCTAGTCCCTACAAAGGCACTCCCCTCGGCTCCCCTACCACACAACCTGACAAGGAGGCCTACTTGGCTGTGCTGGGCCTCAGCCCCTCTGGCTCTCCAGCCCGCAAACGGGAACGGCACTCCACGGGTAGGGGAGTTGAGTCCCCCCCCTGTCCACCCCCAGTAGCGCTGCACCCCATCACTCCGACCTCCCCTCCTTTGAGCCTGTGTTTTCTTCGGGTGCAGGGGATACGCTGGATGACCTGGCAGCAGTGTGCAGTGCCGAGCTGACCTCCACCTTTGGCGCTGCCCCACCCCCTGTGGTGGAGGTGTCCGTCTCTGCACCCACCACACCTACCCTTACACCTCCTGTCCTGGTCCTTCCGCACATGATGCCCCCCCCCAGTCGACGAACCTGAGGGTTCTAACGTGCAGGCAAGCTAGGGGAGACGCGTGGCCATGTGTCCCCCCAAGGACTTCTGATCTGGACTAGCCATGTGCCTTTGTAAATAGTGTCCTTTTATAAATGTTCATTTAATGCTGAATAAAGCATTTTCTTTTCACTTTGAACACTATTGCATTTCAGGTATTGATATGGGTGCTGATGGTCCCGGAGTTGGGGTTGTGGTAATGTGTTATGTTTCAGGAAAAAGTTGTAGTCTGATGCTCATGGGGTGGACCATGGTATCTGCGTGCCATCACAAGGTCTCTGCAAAGTATCTTTGCTCGTGTGTGCTATTTGTGTTTGGAGACATTGTCCCAAGGAGTGTTCCTTCCTCTGTGGCACCTGACATCTTCCCTGCAGGGAGTTGCACTTTTGTTGTGCTGACCTGTGTCTACATTTCCTTTGTTGGTGACGGATCCCTTCAACTATGGCCATGCCTGCTCAGCAATGTCTCCGGCTGCATCGTCTGTGCCATCCTTGCTAGTCACTCTACTTGTGTATTGAGTATGTTGTAATGCCTTAATGGCGACATTCAGCATTTTCTGTACTATGCATGTGTGTTATCCCAGCCTAGCACACAATTGGTACTTGTTCTGCAGGGTATTTGGGCACCTGACTGACAACTGTGGGCATTGTATCTGTGGGAAGTCCACCCTATTCCTTCCATGAGTGGCAACATCTTGGTGGCTGTCCCAGCACCTGTACATTCCTATCAGTCCTGGGATGTGTGTGACAGTGTGTGTTCCCTTTGGCTCTCTTAGTTTAGTGGGCATTGACATGAGTATACAGACTTGTGGCATGATCTCTGTGTGTGTATTGTGCTGCATCCGCCAGGGGTGGGTATGCATGTGTCATTTGTCCTCACACCCACATGTGTTGTTTCATGCAGTGGGGGAAAGACATCCATCCTCATGGGAGTGGGACACTGCTGTCAGTGATGTGTTGTTCTGCCACTATCAACATAGTCGAACATTAGGGATGCGTACATACACCCATGGAGTTGTGCTCATCTTATCATGATGTACACACCCCCATGACTCTGTCCACTGCTGGGAGTGATAGGCACCCACCCCCATGTCTCTGTCCACTGCTGGTATTCCTCTGCACTCACCCCTCACATGTCTCTGTCCACTGCTGGGAGTGATATGCACTCACCCCTCACATGTCTCTGTCCTCTGCTGGGAGTGATAGGCACCCACCCCTCACATGTCTCTGTCCACTGCTGGGAGTGATATGCACCCGCCCCTCACATGTCTCTGGCCACTGCTGGGAGTGATATGCACCCACCCCTCACATGTCTCTGTCCACTGCTGGTATTCCTCTGCACCCACCCCTCACCTGTCTCTGTCCACTGCTGGGAGTGATATGCACCCACCCCTCACATGTCTCTGTCCACTGCTGGGAGTGATAGGCACCCACCCCTCACATGTCTCTGTCCACTGCTGGTATTCGTCTGCACCCACCCCTCACATGTCTCTGTCCACTGCAGGGAGTGATATGCACCCACCCCTCACATGTCTCTGGCCACTGCTGGGAGTGATATGCACCCACCCCTCACATGTCTCTGTCCACTGCTGGTATTCCTCTGCAGCCACCCCTCACATGTCTCTGTCCACTGCTGGTATTCCTCTGCACCCACCCCTCACATGTCTCTGTCCACTGCTGGGAGTGATTGCACCCACCCCTCACATGTCTCTGTCCACTGCTGGGAGTGATATGCACACACCCCTCACATGTCTCTGGCCACTGCTGGGAGTGATATGCACCCACCCCTCACATGTCTCTGTCCACTGCTGGGAGTGATAGGCACCCACCCCTCACATGTCTCTGTCCACTGCTGGTATTCCTCTGCACCCACCCCTCACATGTCTCTGTCCATTGCTGGGAGTGATATGCACCCACCACTCACATGTCTCTGGACACTGCTGGGAGTGATATCCACACACCCCTCACATGTCTATGTCCACTGCTGGGAGTGATATGCACCCACCCCTCACATGTCTCTGGCCACTGCTGGGAGTGATATGCACACACCCCTCACATGTCTCTGTCCACTGCTGGGAGTGATAGGCACCCACCCCTCACATGTCTCTGTCCACTGCTAGGACTCCTAGGCAGACAACAACCCACCCACCCCCACCCTTGGTGCTGTACACTGCTGTCCTGGCCATGAACACACCCCAATATACTGGTTATATGCTGCACCAGGCCCTAAGCCAACATTCGTGGAGTGTATCACTAATGTACTGGTGCCCTAGAGGTACGGGTGATGCGGTCCGTACTCCCGCTCTGAGGGCATGGGTACGGCTCATACCACCATTGTAGTGGTGATGTAGGAGTATGCGCCGTACCCACGCCCTCAGAGCGTGTGTACGGCCCGTACCACGCGTACCCCTACATAACCACTACAATGGTGGTACGGGCCGTACCCACACTGTCAGAGCGTGGGTACGGCCCGTACCACCATTGTAGTGGTGATGTAGGTGTACACGCCGTACCCACACCCTCAGAGCGTGGGTACGGCCCATACCACGCGTACCCCTACATCACCACTCCAATGGTGGTACGGGCCGTACCCACGCCCTCGGGTTTTAGGTACACATATTTTAGGATTAAATTATGGTCAGGGTTTTAGCACTTAGCACTTTATTCATTATTGCACTTGGCACTATTTACATGCAATCAGCGTATTCTCTATTGGTATAATAGCCAAATACACTCTGGCAGAATCACGGAAGCACTAGCACTTTGTTCTTTTACTGAGATAAAAACTTGTTTTAGGTATTTTTACCTGGACATTGTCTTTGTCCTTTTCCTTTCTAATTTTAGGAAACCAGTGATATTTATTGTTTTTAATCTTATTTATTATGATGAGATTTTTAAGTATAGCTGGTTTTTAAATGGACTTGTCACCAAATGGATGTATAGAACTCAATGTGCATGTATATAAACCCATTTGTTTAATGCTCAGCAACATTGGTTGAGAATGTACAAGTAACTATCTTCTACGTATCCTATTAGTGGTACTGTACATTCCTGACATTACAAAACAAAAAGACATGTCTAGTATTTTTTCTATGTCTGTGATCCAACAAATCTCGCCTGCATGTCACTTTAAGAAAAAGTAAAAAAATATGTGATTCAAAGGTACCTCATGGTGTGCATGTGCGTCATGTGATCAAGATCCTTGGAGAATCGAAACACGTTATGCTGGTGGTGTAACTGTGGCTGAATAAAACACAATAGCTGCATCAACATTGTGGTCCGCTCTCTGTTTTTAGGTAGAAATGACAATGGCTGCCTATGGAGACAAAGCGTCATATATATATATATGGCCGATATTGAAATACAACTTTAAAGCACATCAATCTGGGTCCGTGTCTGCTTTTCTTACGAACCGTTCATTGAAGGGTAAAAGGGTATGCTTTTATATATATATTCACTGAAAAAACCATAGGTTTCAGGGGTGTTATAGTTAGCTGGACTTTTCACTTGTACAAAACCATTGAAATTCCCCCGTTATAGTTAGTTCAGCTAACTATAACTCGCGCGCCCGCAATGCACTGCTGATGACGTCACATATTACATCACTCATGACATGGTCAGTGACATCACTCATGACATCACTGATGACATCTCAAATGACATCACTGATGACATCACTGATGACATCATCCAGTGAATGTGTGTTTTTCTGAAAATTAATTATGTTTTATATATGTATATCTCAAGGTCGATGGAAGAATAAATGGGTATATAAGTGTCTAAATGGATGATTTGTTTTTGAAAAATTGATTGTGTAACTGACTGATTAAGTGTATCATAGTGAATACATGGCTTAGTGAGTAATGTTTAAATATGTAAATATCTGTATCAGTCTCTCACTTTGTGTATAAGTGGCTGCATGGGTTGGTGAGTAGCTACATGGGTGTCTATATAGGTTATTAGTTGGTTTTTTGAGTATCAGTCTGAGTGTCTGCATGGTTCGGTGGGGGGTATTACGTAGTGCATAGGTGCATGAATGAGTGACTCACTGTTTGTATGTGTTGAACACAGCATGTGTGCAGGACTGTATGGGTGGATGAGTGTGTGTATGGGTGTGTTAGTGAGTGAATGACTGTCTCAATAGTGTCTTTATGAGTAACTACATATGTTTTAAACTAGTATATGTGACTATTGGTGTATATATGTGAGTATATGTGAGAGTGAGAGATTGAAAGAGTTCCTGTATGAATAAGTATGTGTTTCTATAAGTGATTGTTTAAAAGACTAAGTATGTGTAAGTTTCCGTAGAAGTAAGTATGGTGGTGTGTGTATAACTGTATATGCAAGTATATGTATGTTTGATTCTTTATTAGCATGAGTGACTATGTGTGTGAGTAACTCTATGGATGAGTGGCATTGTGTAACAGGATGTATAGGTGTATGAGTACATATGATGAGTGAGTACATGTATGAGTGACTGTATAGGACTGTTGGTGAATGAGTGGATGTGTATGTGGATCTTAGAATTACTGAAGAGGTTGTTGTAACTGGTATTGGTATGTCCATTGTTTTGAAAATTTTAGTCTCTATTTTTGAATGTGTGTATCAAAGGTTATATTAGGGTGAGAGGAGGTCTGCCACTCTATCACAAGGATGATGTCATCAGTGATGTCATCACTGATGTCATTTGAGATGTCACCAGTGATGTCATGAGTGATGTCACTGACCATGTCATGAGTGATGTAATATGTGACGTCATCAGCAGTGCATTGCGGGCGCGCGAGTTATAGTTAGCTGAACTAACTATAACGGGGGAATTTCAATGGTTTTGTACAAGTGAAAAGTCCAGCTAACTATAACACCCCTGAAACCTATGGTTTTTTCAGTGAATTTCTGAGGTTTTTTAAATGTTAATTCCTAACTATAACGTGCCTGAAACCTATGGTTTTTTCTGTGAATTTCAAAGGTTTTTTAAATGCTAATTTCTAACTATGCCTACAGAGATAGGACATGTGAAGAAAGAAGAAAAAATGCACAGAAAGAAACAAAAGAAGTGCAGAAAGAAGCAACAGAAGTCCTCAAATACGAAGATAAGTGCAGGAAGAAGGATAACGTGCAGAAAGAACAAAAAGAAGAGCAGAAAGAAGCCTTGTTGCAAAATCATCCTGTACCCTCAACTTTTTCAGACGGATACTGGTGGTAACTGAGTCTGACTAACCAGTCCTAGAGCCAGTGCTATGTTAAAAGACACTTAGAATACAGTGAAAACACCTACATACACTAGGGAACATTATGCGTTGGGGTCCCCCTGTGATTAGCATGACCTCCTCTGTAAGCCCCTAGTGTATAATAGGGCATGGGGATTAAAACTACCTCTTAAAACAGGCCAAGGGCGTTTTTGCACACGTTAACTCAGGCCCCGTCCCCTCCCTTCACCACTGTGTAAACACGCCCTGTGTCCATTTTTAGTTGGGAGATTAAGTTCATTTGAATCCTGAGGGTCCCTAGGGTCCAACTAGCCCACTAGGTACCTCCAGTAAGTGCCACAGAGCTGCGTTGCAGAGAGGTGTAAAAAGTGGCACGGCCTGGACCACCTCTCTGCAATGCAGCTCAGTGGCGCTTACTGGAAGCACTTGGTGGGCTAGTTAGCCCCCAGGGGCCCTCAGTATTGAAGGGAAATTATATCCCCAATTTAAAACGTGCCATAGTGCGTGTTTGCACACGTCACCTCAGGCCCCGTCCCCTCCCTTCACCACTGTGTAAACGCGCCCTGTGGCTGTTCTAAGTTGAGAGATTAAGTCCCCCTGAATCCTAAGGGTCCCTAGGGTCAAACTAGACCACTAGGTACCTCCAGTAAGCGCCACAGAGCTGCGTTGCAGAGAGGTGTAAAAAGGGGCTTGGCCTCAGAACACCTGGCTGCAGCGCAGCGCACTGGTGCATACTGGAGATGCCTGTTGGGGGCGCGTTTGCAGAGTGCTGCACGGAGGGGGCATGGCCTCCGGCACGATGCCAGTCTTTTATTTATTTTAGTTTTTTAAGAAGGGGGGCTGTTTGGTTCCCCTTCTTATTCTAATTTATTGGCCCTGATGACCCCATCCCCCAGGGCCAGTCTCCTAATTATATTTTTTGACCCCAATCCCCAGGGCCGGCCACTGTTTTTTATTATTTTTAAAAAATATATATTTATAGACACACCTAGGACATGCTGGACAAACCGTACGTACCTATCACCATGACGATTTGCGTGATATTCATTAAAAGGCGACTATGCATGCAATGAATCCACGTGGAATGTATTTACACCACTAGTGAAGCTCTGACATGTCTGATGCCCTACCGTGCCTAATCCTGGTAGACACCCTTGTCGTTTATTTATACAAACATGGGTAGCTATTGACGGGCACATTTAATACACATGCACACCAAGCCATTCAAAGGGGATTCGACAAAAATTCGACCAAAACTATGCAAGAAACCCCCCTCACGGTTAATAAAACACACATCCACTGCCGGATGTGTAATACTTTTTATTTTACTCTCTGGAAAGGGGACGAACATCACTTGAGAGTCACAGCGTGCTCCTGACAGAGCCCAATGCTGTGTTACACCCACCATTGCCTGCCGAGTGCCACACACCTCTGTGTTGTATTCCACTAGCTAGTGCATATGCTATGACACTCTCTAGCCCATGTGCACTGTAACACCACCCCGTGAATATGTCATGCCACACTTGTCTTCGCACGGGTTATATTGCCCCATCTAACGTGCCTTTCTCGATGCCTATGTTATAACGCACAGTGCTATGCCATACATATTACAATCTGGGATCCATATCTTTGTCACAGTGCATATGCAACGTTACACTCCCCAGCACATATTTTATATTACAACTTCAGAGACTAGTTAGGTTACACAACACTGCCCTGTGCATATTACACTCCAAGGCGCATATCGCATAGCACGCGCTAGTGCCTGTGCTATCTCGCGCTCTCCAATGAATCTGTCATTGCGCACAATGTATTGCATATTATATTTCACGCACGGTTCATCTTATATCACACTTTTTGGTGCATAGTTTATACCATACACTATATCTAGTTTTCATTTTCAATCGTGCTCTCAGGACTATGTTCTATATAACACTGTGTTCACCTACCCTTTTCACGGGCATTACATTTTGCGATAGGGGGTGGAGGGTCAGGGGGTGTTTCTGCCAAGTGAGCCCGGAGTCACAGTCACAAACGTCCTCTTCTTCCTGAATAAAAGTGAGATTATGCTGCATACTTGTTCATATTTTAAGTAGTTCGCACAGACACAATGTTTTAAAAACAATAAAGTTCCTAATACCCGCCTTCTCTGAACAGTTAGCTTGCTGCCCCATCCCCTTCCTCCCTATCCTCTGTTGTGTGAATCCATGGACTAGCCTCCTCCCTCCTGCCATGCATGGTCTGATGTGCTGCCACTGCCCTCAATTTAGTATGATGTACCAGTCCACTCCTCCTGCCCTCCATTGCCCAATTCTATGCCCCATCATTGACCTCCTGCTTAAACTCTGTGCTTAGCTTGCTGCCCCTATTCTCCTTCCCCCTGCCCTCCGATGTCTTTGTGCATGCCCCTGCTCCATCCTTTTTGCCCACCATGTCCCATGGACCTGCCACTCCTATCTACTCTGAGTGTTCTGTTGAGCTGCCACTCCCCTCCCACCTGCCTAGCATTGTCAGATGACTGTAACCTGTCCCTGCCACCTCCACCCTGCCTGTCCACATGCCATGCCCTATCCTCTTCCTCCTGTCCTACATGGTCCATTGTACTGCCACACCCTTCTGCCCTCCCTGGTCTGTTGTGCTGCAACTGCTCCTCCTGCCTGCCCCGTGTGGTCTGTTGTGAGGTCCCTTCCCCTGAACTTTCTTGTCTGTGCACAGGTCCTGACCCTCCCTTCTATCCCCCATCGTCCTTTGTGCATGCCCCTCCACCCTCCTTCTTGCCCATCATAGCCATTGTGCTGCCACTAACCCTCCCACTTGCCATGCATGGTCTTCTGTGCTGCCATGGCCCCTCCCACCTTCCCTGTGTGGTCGGTTAGCTGCCCCTGACCCCCTCCCACCTTCCCTCCATGGTCTGTGTGTATGCCATCACAGTCTCACTGTTGCTCTTCATGGTGTGTCTTGCTTCTAGTGCCCATCCTGCCTGACCTCCATGGCTATCTTGCTGCTCCTGCCCTGCCCCCTTGCCCCCAGCCCTACTCCCTCCCTCCTGGCTTGCCTGTTCCATTGTAATGCCCCTGATCCGTCCCTCCTGCCCTTTATGGTCTGTTATGCTGCAGCTTTCTCTCCTGTCTGTCTATTATGGTCAGCTAGCTACCATTGCCTCTTGCCCCTCTGTTCTCTGTTGTCCATGTGCATGGTCCTGTGCACTCCCTCTTGCTTTCTATGGATTGTTGTGCTGCACTCCCGTCCTGCATGCCCTGTGTGGTGTATTGTGCTGCTGCAAACCCTGATGCCTGCCCTGCAGGGTCAGTTTGGTGCACCTCTCCATGTCCCTCCTGTCCTCTGTTATCCAAGTCCATGTCCCTATCCCATTTCCTTCCATGATCCAATGTACCATACTTGCGAACATTTTGAACTTGGTAAGAGGGAGATTTTGAAAAAAATCTGGGGTATTGATTTTCCCCTTTGAGTTACATTGAAAAAGAGGATATTGTAGACAGGAGACAGATCAAATAAAGCCCATTTGAGCTTAAAAACATTGGACGTTTCCTGGCTGAATCGGGTCTGTTAGCATGTATGGTTGTACTACCATTGCCTCTTCCTTCTGCCCACAATGGTCTATTACATTGCCACAGCCTTGAAGGAGGGTAGATTTTGTATCACAGGGGGCCCCTGACCCGTTCTGTCCACACCTGAAGTATGAGACCCTTGTCCTTGCCCTGCCAGCTGCATTTGTAGGCCGTATTAAATTGACCAGCGGGTCCTGTGTTGCTATATAATTATCCTGAGACATCCTTACCACTCAGCCAGCATAAAACCCCTGTGTAGGCCCTTCTGTTCAATATGTAGGCCTCTTTGTTAAATTGACCATAGCTCTGCAATTTTAGTGTATAGCAGTCTGAAGGCAGGTCTGCGAGGCCTTCTGATCCAAACTAGTAGCCCCCACCCTACCCGAGTGCTCCGTATCAAAGTTCAACATCCCCCTGAAGCTGTCGACATACAGTAGGCTGCATCCTGGACTGGTACTTGCTTCCTGGGCAGGTTTCCCGCTTTTAAGGAAGTGGCAACCGCAGAGCGTCAAGTTAGGAGAACTGAGGAGATTTTATACATGAATATATTGAATTCCCGTACAATACCCATTATTTTCTGCTTGCTCTATGGAACTTACGATAAGCGATTGGCCTGAGAGACTGACCTTTTCACCCAGTCCATTGTCAGCATTAAGTGGGTAAATGACGAAATGTCTGGTAAAATCTGCAGACGAAGCTTTTGGGTAGCATACGTAGGTAGATGTAGCGTGCAAAGGAGCCCACAAAATGATATAAAAAGGGAGCACCCACAGATATCGACGGACTACCTCGCCGTCTGTATGTAGGTTAACAGGCAGTGCAGGTTTTCCCCAAGAGCTGGGAGCTCTTGTCTTCCTTTGCTTAAAATGTCTTGCTCTGCTTTGCTTGAAGTATCTTATTCTATTTTACCTATATGAAATGTCATGTTATGTTTAACCATTGTTCTCTTTACTTTTGCATTTAAAAGATTTTGTATTGTAATTGCAGGAATGCTTGCTCTAAGAGTAAACGTGAGTGTTCCTAGGTAACATTTTCCTTGGTGTAACTTGTTTCTCATGATGCATTTATAGATGTGTTTTCTCTCTCTCTCTGTCAGTACATTAATTGAGATACAGAGAATATTATGACAGCTGTATGATTATCTGGATTCTGTATTTTGTACTTTATGTCTCTATTCTGCGGTTTCTTTGAAGTTGCATCTTCTCATTAAACTGCCATTGTATTCTGCCTCCAATTCCATGTCTCATATGTCTGTTTTCTTCATTTTTGGAGCAAGCGTTCCTAGGCACCCCGGCTCAAATTAAGGTGCCCCTTTTGTCCCTGACTCACTCTCCTGCTCAGTTCTGTGGTGGCTCCCGGGGATCTGGGGACCGCCCCTAGCTTCCTTGACCCGTAATAGATCTTCCCTCCAACAGCCTCTCTTGCAAGTCCTGTATTGTTGGTTTGTTGCCCCTGCCCCCCTTTCCACTGCCCTCCATAGTCTGTTGTGCTTCCACGGCCCTTCCTGCCTGCTCAGTGTGGTTAAATTGTTGCCTTTGCACCCTCCTACCTGCCTTCAATTTTCAGAGTCCGTGCCCCTGGCCTCTGCCTCTCAACAGTATCCTAATGAACAACTAGATTGCTAACATTCTATATTTATTACAAAAGTGTGGAACGCCTGACATCATCTTGATGTAATCAAAACTGTAATACCTAGAGCATTTCCTTTAGAAATTACACATATGAGAGGGTCTTATTGGCATCAAAATTATGGTTAGTACTCTAAAAGACTAAAATAAGGACATATTTTCTGAGTTTTCAAATAGCGACAAAGCACTTTTAAATTATTTGTTATCTTTATGTTTTTTTATCCAGTTGACCACTTGATTAAATGTTGCACTTAGGGGAGAGGATGTGGTGTTACTTCCAGAACTGCAGACTTTGCAACTGGGGAACCAGGTTGAAGTTTCTGCTTCAGCTCGACATTCTGTGATTCTGGTCAAATCACTTAGTCTCCCCATGTCTACAACCAAAATGAATTTGTTCTTGTGTGATGTAACCAATGCTCATGTAAAGCACTCCAATACCTGACAAGTCTGCACTATATAACACTGCAAAAACACAAAATAATAAGTGTTTTGCACACTTCTGTCATTGGGCTATATTTGGGCTACATCTGGGTGATTTTGGGCTACATTTGGGCTCTTTTGTCTCCGGTGGCCATCTTGGGAGATTTATTAGTTATGAAGTTTCCTAATTTCCTCATGTACTGCAGTCTCCTCAGTAGGAAATGCTTTCAGTTTTTTTACTTTGATTCCATCATGAAGGTATTCAGATATGTCACACATTTGCCATAAATTCTGAATGTTAGCACTCTAGTTGCTCATTAGATCACTGTAGTAAAACTACTGCACCATGGAAGTCTGCTCCTGGTATTAAAAGTGCATGTTTCAGTCTGCATGTCAGAATTTTTTAATGAAATAGAAGAGGATTTGAGAAGTCACTCAAAATGTGCCCTCATTTTCTTTCTTCAGCATTAATCATAATTTCTATGGCAAAATGAACCTCCTCATTGTGTTCCTTTTTAAATTAAATGTTTTAAGTGTTACCAGTTTATTCCAATCAAGATGGCTTCAGGTGTGCCATACTTTTGTCATAATGAAGACAGTAAGCGCTCTAGTTGTTTTTAAGAACATTCTGGGACATTCTGTCATTGGGCTATACTTGGGCTACATCTGGGTGATATTTGGGCTACATTTGGGCTCTTTTGTCTCTGGTGGCCATCTTGGGAGACTTATTTGTTATGAAGTTTCCTAATTTCCTCATTTACTGCAGTCTCCTCAGTAGGAAATACTTTCAGTTTTTTACTTTGATTCCATCAAGAAGGCATTCAGATGTGTCACACATTTGCCATAAATTCAGAATGTTAGCACTCTTTTTGCTCATTAGATCACTGTAGTAAAGCTACTGCTCACCAGGGAAAACTGCTGCTGGTATTGAAAGTGCATGTTTCAGTCTGCATGTCAGAATTTTTTAATGAAATAGAAGAGGATTTGAGAAGTCACTCAAAATGTGCCCTAATTTTTCTTTCTGCAGCACTAATCATACTTTTTATGGAAAAATGAACCCCCTCATTTTGTTCCTTTTTAAATTAAATGTTTTAAGAGTTACCACTTTAATCCAAGCAAGATGGCTTCAGGTGTGCCATACGTTTATCATAAGTAGGACTGTTAGCGCTCTAGTAGTTCTTTGGAACACTCTGGGAAGCTGCAGTAGAACACAAAGGAATCAACTGACAGTCTCTGCCCTTGTTGGATGTACATGTTTTACTGAGAATGTCAGACTTCATTCTCACATGACTGAGAAAGATAATGTGAATTTACAGAAAATAAGCTCTCAGTTTAGCCTATAGATCACCTTCCAAACCTCTGTGGTAAAAGCATGAGAAAATATTTTTCTCTCAATCATGATAGCCCAGCAGAAGGTTTTTTCACATGGTGAAATCACCTTAGAACATACCACAATTCCTAAAATGAGTATGGTACCATCAACAAATGATTTATAATGTAACTAAAGTCTTAAAACCTTCTATTAACTGCAATGCTTTTTAATGAGGTGCTATCATGTATATTGGTCCCAAGATGGCTGCCAACACTTCTTGGATGAAGTGCTGACAGCCAATCAGATCTCAGGATGAGATGTGTGGTTAGGCTCCGCCCACATATATATATGCTTTTAAATGCTATTTTCTCAGGAAATACTGAACAGATTTACACCAGACCTGCAAAAGGCACTTCCTTGACCTTATGGCTACCTCTCTGCCAAAATTCAAGTAATTCTGTTCAGCCGTTCGGGCTGTAGCTGTGTCTAAAGGTCCTATGGAAAAATGCATGGGGAAAACGCGTTTTGGGACCCCCCTTTTTTCTCGGCCCCTGCTTCACGAATCCCCCCGAGACTTTCAGGGTAGGAGCGGAGCGTAGCGCCCCACCTATTTTGAAACTTTCGCGAGGATTCGTCAACCGGCGCCAAAGTTATTCCAAATAGAATGTTGCGGATTTCCTATGGAAACAGGGTCCTAACTATAACTACCTACTGGCGACCGCCAGTAGGTAATATATATATATATATATATATATATATATATATATATATATATATATTACCTACTGGCGGTCGCCAGTAGGTAGTTATAGTTAGGACCACGTTTCCATAGGAAATCCGCAACATTCTATTTTGAATAACTTTGGCGCTGGTTGACGAATCCTCGCGAATTTTTCAAAACAGGTGGGGCGCTACGCTCCGCTCCTACCCTAAAAGTCTCGGGGGGATTCGTCAAGCGGGGGCTGAGATAAAAGGGGGGTCCCAAAACGCGTTTTTCCCTTGCATTTTTCCATAGGACCTTTAGACACAGCTACAGCCCGAACGGCTGAACAGAATTACTTGAAATTTGGCAGAGAGGTAGTCCTCAGGTCAAGGAAGTGCCTTTTGTAGGTTTGGTGTAAATCTGTTCAGTAGATTCTGAGAAAATAGCCTTTAAATCAATATATATATCTGAGCCAGCGTACGGTGCGCTTACGGTGTGCTTACCGTACGCGTACGGTGGCGTGCGCGAGCGCGATTCTGATTGGATGTTAGAGCTTAGTAAACATTCGAATCGGTCGAAACCAGGAAGCGGCGGCCGCCATTTCGTGTGTTTCACTCAGAAAAAAAAGAGTGATATCTTGAAAAGGGGGCAAGGGAGAGAGTTACATACCCCCTAACATTTGTAAGGGGGTCAAAGAAGGACAGAAAAGTACAAAGAAAACATTTATTGATTTTAAAAAAAATCACGGGGTACGCGTACGGTAAGCTCAACGTACGCGTACGGTAGAAAAAAAATTAAAAAAAAGAAATGAAATGCAGATTTAAGAGTTTAGATATTAGGGGGCTCTAAAAAGAGCCGTTGTGTTTATGAAGTGATTTTTTAGTGGTACCTACAAGTAAGTACCGATGCAGAGTCTAAGGTTCAAGAGGAAGACTCTGTTCCCTTCATCATTGAAGTGCACACCATCTCCTCTATAAATGTCTTGCATGTCGTAACGCAAGTTGTTGTGGTAAATGGAACCCATACCATAGTCACGGAGGAAAGCAGAAACAGATTTGTTGACGTGCTTTCTTGCTTTGTCAATCTGCGGACAGAAATGATTGGACCAGTTCCATTTTTGCCTTTGGCATATGTTAGAAAACACAAAGGCAGTTTTAGGGAAAAGTGAAAACAGTTGTGCAAAGGTGTCCTTCATAAGCATTTCCAGACCTACCCCAGTCAAAGTGCCTAGGTCATTGCCACCACAGTGCACTATTATGAGGTCAGGGTGTTGTATTTGCATGAAGGATTTCACCAATGGCATCAATTGGTGCCACTTTAACCCTCTCTGACCAATCCATTTAATGTCTACATTTGGCAAAGCAAGGTCTCTCACCATATCTGTTTTCTCTGCCTACTTTTCACTCCAGAAGACATAGCTGTGCCCTACAATCCACACTGTGAACATCTTCAAAGGAGAATTGGATGCACTCAGGAGGTGTAATTCAGTAGAATGGTAAAAAGAAATGAAAGACAGTTTGGAAATGGAGGCATACATATTTTTTTTATAAAAAAAAGAACTGATTGGCTGTTTCATACCATTCTAGAATAAAAACTAGGCTGTATGTGTAAATTAATAGAAGCATGTTTTGTATTGGTACAGAAAATTGTGTTACCAAAGAACAGTACTATGGATTTGCAGTTGGGTTTGAAAAGTCAAGCACTCTTGCTCTGTGGAATTGAAACATTGTTTGGTGAACTTCTGACCTAACTCAACAAAGCAGTGTTCCATGAGCTGTTGCTATGGTAGCAGGCAGAAGTCAAGTTGGGGGAAGGGTACTAGGCAGAAGTCAAGTTGGGGGAAGGGTACTTTTGGAAAAGGGTTGGTTTTCAACCAATAGAAATGTGTGATTACATTTGAAAAAAAGGGGGAAGCACTGAGATTTGAAATTAACATGTATATGTGTGGAAAAAGAGAGGGAAAGTTTGCCATTATCTGGTTCTGCTGAGAGGAGAGAGGTGTAAAGAACAGAGATCCTGGCTCTGATAATCTGCTGTTTGAGTGCCACATTTCTTTCACAGCTAACTAATTTTAAAGGTGAGTTTAGAGTTTGAGAGGGGATGTATATGGTAAATTAAGAAATGAATAATAGAAATGGAATTCCTTTTGTTGAAGTTGTGTTTATCATTTTCTGTTTTGGGAGTAATTTAAATGTGAGGAACATGTAAAATAATATGGACTATGTTTTCACGATAAATTAAGGTGTACTGGTAAAAATAAGGAATACTTTAAGGGTTTGAGGTTGCACTCAGTAATGCAAATACATACAGCATCAGTAAGGCTGGTTGCCCTTGCTGGAGTGTAGGCAGTCACCCAGGTTACACATGGTGCTGGTCTGAAAAAGCAGTTTGGACATGTGCTTTTTTAAGAATCTGAAAAGTGGATTCAAAATGTGTCAGTCTTTAAAAGTGTTTATCACTTGCCAAAAAAAAGAGTAGTAAGTGTGCTTTCTAATTGGCAAAGAAATTTCGTTTTGTGACTAATATGAAAACATGACTCTGTGTGCAAAAAGGAATTACAGGCAGAGATTTATTGCGTATTGCTCTGGTGATTTCACAGTTGCATTAGACGGAAAGGGGGAGCCATTTTTTGGTGCAGAAGCAGACTCTTAGCACACACCCAGCTGCTTACCCTGTGGAATCATGCACAGTATTCACAAGCGAGTGGGGTTTGAGGTTTCAGTCAGTAATGCAAATACATTCAGCATCACTAAGGCTGGTTGCCCTTCCTGGAGTGTAGTCAGTCACCCAGGTTACACATGGTGCTGGTCTGAAAAAGCAGTTTGGACATGTGCTTTTTTAAGAATCTAAAAAGTGGATTCAAAATGTGTCAGTCTGTAAAAGTGTTTATCACTTGCCAAAAAAAAGAGTAGTAAGTGTGCTTTCAAATTGGCAAAGAAATTTCGTTTTGTGACTAATATGAAAACATGACTCTGTGTGCAAAAAGGAATTACAGGCAGAGATTTATTGTGTATTGCTCTGGTGATTTCACAGTTGCATTAGATGGAAAGGGGGAGCCATTTTTTGGTGCAGAAGCAGACTCTTAGCACACACCCAGCTGCTTACCCTGTGGAATCATGCACAGTATTCACAAGCGAGTGGGGTTTGAGGTTTCAGTCAGTAATGCAAATACATTCAGCATCACTAAGGCTGGTTGCCCTTGCTGGAGTGTAGTCAGTCACCCAGGTTACACATGGTGCTGGTCTGAAAAAGCAGTCTGGACATGTGCTTTTTTAAGAATCTGAAAAGCGGATTCAAAATGTGTCAGTCTGTAAAAGTGTTTATTACTTGCCAAAAAAAAGAGTAGTAAGTGTGCTTTCAAATTGGCAAAGAAATTTCGTTTTGTGACTAATATGAAAACATGACTCTGTGTGCAAAAAGGAATTACAGGCAGAGATTTATTGCGTATTGCTCTGGTGATTTCACAGTTGCATTAGATGGAAAGGGGGAGCCATTTTTTGGTGCAGAAGCAGACTCTTAGCACACACCCAGCTGCTTACCCTGTGGAATCATGCACAGTATTCACAAGCGAGTGGGGTTTGAGGTTTCAGTCAGTAATGCAAATACATTCAGCATCACTAAGGCTGGTTGCCCTTGCTGGAGTGTAGTCAGTCACCCAGGTTACACATGGTGCTGGTCTGAAAAAGCAGTTTGGACATGTGCTTTTTTAAGAATCTGAAAAGTGGATTCAAAATGTGTCAGTCTGTAAAAGTGTTTATCACTTGCCAAAAAAAGAGTAGTAAGTGTGCTTTCAAATTGGCAAAGAAATTTCGTTTTGTGACTAATATGAAAACATGACTCTGTGTGCAAAAAGGAATTACAGGCAGAGATTTATTGCGTATTGCTCTGGTGATTTCACAGTTGCATTAGATGGAAAGGGAGAGCCATTTTTTGGTGCAGAAGCAGACTCTTAGCACACACACAGCTGCTTACCCTGTGGAATCATGCACAGTATTCACAAGCGAGTGGGGTTTGAGGTTTCAGTCAGTATTGCAAATACATTCAGCATCACTAAGGCTGGTTGCCCTTGCTGGAGTGTAGTCAGTCACCCAGGTTACACATGGTGCTGGTCTGAAAAAGCAGTTTGGACATGTGCTTTTTTAAGAATCTGAAAAGTGGATTCAAAATGTGTCAGTCTGTAAAAGTGTTTATCACTTGCCAAAAAAAAGAGTAGTAAGTGTGCTTTCAAATTGGCAAAGAAATTTCGTTTTGTGACTAATATGAAAACATGACTCTGTGTGCAAAAAGGAATTACAGGCAGAGATTTATTGCGTATTGCTCTGGTGATTTCACAGTTGCATTAGATGGAAAGGGGGAGCCATTTTTTGGTGCAGAAGCAGACTCTTAGCACACACCCAGCTGCTTACCCTGTGGAATCATGCACAGTATTCACAAGCGAGTGGGGTTTGAGGTTTCAGTCAGTAATGCAAATACATTCAGCATCACTAAGGCTGGTTGCCCTTGCTGGAGTGTAGTCAGTCACCCAGGTTACACATGGTGCTGGTCTGAAAAAGCAGTTTGGACATGTGCTTTTTTAAGAATCTGAAAAGTGGATTCAAAATGTGTCAGTCTGTAAAAGTGTTTATCACTTGCCAAAAAAAAGAGTAGTAAGTGTGCTTTCAAATTGGCAAAGAAATTTCATATTGTGACTAATATGAAAACATGACTCTGTGTGCAAAAAGGAATTACAGGCAGCGATTTATTGCGTATTGCTCTGGTGATTTCACAGTTGCATTAGATGGAAAGGGGGAGCCATTTTTTGGTGCAGAAGCAGACTCTTAGCACACACCCAGCTGCTTACCCTGTGGAATCATGCACAGTATTCACAAGCGAGTGGGGTTTGAGGTTTCAGTCAGTAATGCAAATACATTCAGCATCACTAAGGCTGGTTGCCCTTGCTGGAGTGTAGTCAGTCACCCAGGTTACACATGGTGCTGGTCTGAAAAAGCAGTTTGGACATGTGCTTTTTTAAGAATCTGAAAAGCGGATTCAAAATGTGTCAGTCTGTAAAAGTGTTTATTACTTGCCAAAAAAAAGAGTAGTAAGTGTGCTTTCAAATTGGCAAAGAAATTTCGTTTTGTGACTAATATGAAAACATGACTCTGTGTGCAAAAAGGAATTACAGGCAAAGGTTTATTGCGTATTGCTCTGGTGATTTCACAGTTGCATTAGATGGAAAGGGGGAGCGATTTTTTGGTGCAGAAGCAGACTCTTAGCACACACCCAGCTGCTTACCCTGTGGAATCATGCACAGTATTCACAAGCGAGTGGGGTTTGAGGTTTCAGTCAGTAATGCAAATACATTCAGCATCACTAAGGCTGGTTGCCCTTGCTGGAGTGTAGTCAGTCACCCAGGTTACACATGGTGCTGGTCTGAAAAAGCAGTTTGGACATGTGCTTTTTTAAGAATCTGAAAAGTGGATTCAAAATGTGTCAGTCTGTAAAAGTGTTTATCACTTGCCAAAAAAAGAGTAGTAAGTGTGCTTTCAAATTGGCAAAGAAATTTCGTTTTGTGACTAATATGAAAACATGACTCTGTGTGCAAAAAGGAATTACAGGCAGAGATTTATTGCGTATTGCTCTGGTGATTTCACAGTTGCATTAGATGGAAAGGGAGAGCCATTTTTTGGTGCAGAAGCAGACTCTTAGCACACACACAGCTGCTTACCCTGTGGAATCATGCACAGTATTCACAAGCGAGTGGGGTTTGAGGTTTCAGTCAGTATTGCAAATACATTCAGCATCACTAAGGCTGGTTGCCCTTGCTGGAGTGTAGTCAGTCACCCAGGTTACACATGGTGCTGGTCTGAAAAAGCAGTTTGGACATTTGCTTTTTTAAGAATCTGAAAAGTGGATTCAAAATGTGTCAGTCTGTAAAAGTGTTTATCACTTGCCAAAAAAAAGAGTAGTAAGTGTGCTTTCAAATTGGCAAAGAAATTTCGTTTTGTGACTAATATGAAAACATGACTCTGTGTGCAAAAAGGAATTACAGGCAGAGATTTATTGCGTATTGCTCTGGTGATTTCACAGTTGCATTAGATGGAAAGGGGGAGCCATTTTTTGGTGCAGAAGCAGACTCTTAGCACACACCCAGCTGCTTACCCTGTGGAATCATGCACAGTATTCACAAGCGAGTGGGGTTTGAGGTTTCAGTCAGTAATGCAAATACATTCAGCATCACTAAGGCTGGTTGCCCTTGCTGGAGTGTAGTCAGTCACCCAGGTTACACATGGTGCTGGTCTGAAAAAGCAGTTTGGACATGTGCTTTTTTAAGAATCTGAAAAGTGGATTCAAAATGTGTCAGTCTGTAAAAGTGTTTATCACTTGCCAAAAAAAAGAGTAGTAAGTGTGCTTTCAAATTGGCAAAGAAATTTCGTTTTGTGACTAATATGAAAACATGACTCTGTGTGCAAAAAGGAATTACAGGCAGAGATTTATTGCGTATTGCTCTGGTGATTTCACAGTTGCATTAGATGGAAAGGGGGAGCCATTTTTTGGTGCAGAAGCAGACTCTTAGCACACACCCAGCTGCTTACCCTGTGGAATCATGCACAGTATTCACAAGCGAGTGGGGTTTGAGGTTTCAGTCAGTAATGCAAATACATTCAGCATCACTAAGGCTGGTTGCCCTTGCTGGAGTGTAGTCAGTCACCCAGGTTACACATGGTGCTGGTCTGAAAAAGCAGTTTGGACATGTGCTTTTTTAAGAATCTGAAAAGTGGATTCATAATGTGTCAGTCTGTAAAAGTGTTTATCACTTGCCCAAAAAAAGAGTAGTAAGTGTGCTTTCAAATTGGCAAAGAAATTTCGTTTTGTGACTAATATGAAAATATGACTCTGTGTGCAAAGAGGAATTACAGGCAGAGATTTATTGCGTATTGCTCTGGTGATTTCACACTTGCATTAGATGGAAAGGGGGAGCCATTTTTTGGTGCAGAAGCAGACTCTTAGCACACACCCAGCTGCTTACCCTGTGGAATCATGCACAGTATTCACAAGCGAGTGGGGTTTGAGGTTTCAGTCAGTAATGCAAATACATTCAGCATCACTAAGGCTGGTTGCCCTTGCTGGAGTGTAGTCAGTCACCCAGGTTACACATGGTGCTGGTCTGAAAAAGCAGTTTGGACATGTGCTTTTTTAAGAATCTGAAAAGTGGATTCATAATGTGACAGTCTGTAAAAGTGTTTATCACTTGCCAAAAAAAGAGTAGTAAGTGTGCTTTCAAATTGGCAAAGAAATTTTGTTTTGTGACTAATATGAAAACATGACTTTGTGTGCAAAGAGGAATTACAGGCAGAGATTTATTGCGTATTGCTCTGGTGATTTCACAGTTGCATTAGATGGAAAGGGGGAGCCATTTTTTGGTGCAGAAGCAGACTCTTAGCACAAACCCAGCTGCTTACCCTGTGGAATCATGCACAGTATTCACAAGCGAGTGGGGTTTGAGGTTTCAGTCAGTAATGCAAATACATTCAGCATCACTAAGGCTGGTTGCCCTTGCTGGAGTGTAGTCAGTCACCCAGGTTACACATGGTGCTCGTCTGAAAAAGCAGTTTGGACATGTGCTTTTTTAAGAATCTGAAAAGTTGGTTTAAAATGTGTCAGTCTGTAAAAGTGTTTATCACTTGCCAAAAAAAAGAGTAGTAAGTGTGCTTTCAAATTGGCAAAGAAATTTCGTTTGGTGACTAATATGAAAACATGACTCTGTGTGCAAAGAGGAATTACAGGCAGAGATTTATTGCGTATTGCTCTGGTGATTTCACAGTTGCATTAGATGGAAAGGGGGAGCCATTTTTTTGTGCAGAAGCACACTCTTAGCACACACCCAGCTGCTTACCCTGTGGAATCATGCACAGTATTCACAAGCGAGTGGGGTTTGAGGTTTCAGTCAGTAATGCAAAAACATTTAGCATCACTAAGGCTGGTTGCCCTTGCTGGAGTGTAGTCAGTCACCCAGGTTACACATGGTGCTGGTCTGAAAAAGCAGTTTGGACATGCGCTTTTTTAAGAATCTGAAAAGTGGATTCATAATGTGTCAGTCTGTAAAAGTACTTTTCACTTGCCTAAAAAGTAGTAGAAAGTATGCTTTGCAATTGGCAAAGAAATTTCGTTTTCTGTCTAATTTCAAAGCATGACTTTGTGTGCACACAGGAATTATTTTTAGATATTTAATTTGTGAAGGTGTTATTGTGATTTTCATTTATAGGAAAGGGGTTTATAGTATTTTAAGATTTCTAAAGAACATAAAAAATGTGGTAATATATTTAAATAAAAAAAAGGATTTTTTTTTTAGTTTTTTTCAGGTATTGCTGAAGAGCAGTGAACAAAATTTAAGATGCCTACAAAATCCAGAGTAAAGAAAGACCACAAAAAAAACCTATATTTGAAGACAACTGGAGGACCTAAGTTAGTTGGAGATGCTCATGTTGGGAAAAAGAAAAAATCTTCTGGTAAGCAGACAAAAGATTTTTTAAAGAACATATTCAAAAAAAGGAAAAATGTACAAAATGTCTGTACTGGAAAGAATGTTTTCACTAGAAAAGGACAGGAAAAAATTGAGAATTTAGTTAATGCAAATATACCTTCTGCAACTAAAAAGATTAACTTAAACAGAAAAACAGCGTTTAAAGAGATACGTAGAAAAATGTTTCAGAGAAGAGTTATGTCCAATTTGATAAAGGATGTGAAGAAATATAAGCAAAAGGCTAAATTTTACAAGAGAAAAAAAGAAATTGAAGCCATTGCAGCAAAGGCATTAGAATTAAAAAGGAAACTATTCATTTTAATTTTGAATAGGATGCGTACATTAGATAAAATGGTTAATGTACTGAAATCACAAAGCAAAAGGAAAAGAGTAGTGAACAGAACAAACTTTTGTAAAGTGTTTTTAGGAAAATGGATGCATAGTTCAAGTAGTGAACCTTTTTTTAATGAAGAGAGCTATTTTCAAAGTAATAGTTTGCTGCATGCAGTTGACACCAGAGGTCGTGCTTACGAAGTGAAAAATGGTTGCATAATGGAGAAGGAGATAATGGTTCCAAGAGATGAGGTACAAGTGATGGCGGATGAGGCTATGGGGAGACGTCCTAAAGCCCCAGTGTACACTTGGAATTGTAGTAGTATTTGCACTGTGCGTCAGGAATCTATTGATAAATTTCGTGAGTTTCTAAGAGAATATTGTAAAAAAAGTGTAAAACAGAAGATTAAGGTGCTTCAAAGTCTAGATCCATGCAGAGTGAGAGAGAATACTGGTTTGCAGGGTCATTCTCTGGCTTGTCTATCTAGAAAAGTGTGTAATAGTGTTTTCCATCATTTTAGAATGCTGGCTGTTCATCATACTGAAATGAGAAAGTTTGTGAGACGGTTGTATTTTGCTAAAAGTCCAGCAATAAAGTTAGATGAATTGAATAGGGCTCTGTTCCGTGGGTCAGTATCAGATGTAGAGAAGGTTGTTGATGAAATTCAGTTTTGTTACTTTGGTCCTGAACAAAACAGTGCAGAAAAGGACACAGTAAATGAGGAAGAAGTGGAAGAGAATGTAGAACCATTTGTAAGTAAGACATTTAATGATCACATAACAAAATTTGAAAAAATCTCTAATGAAAGACCAAATATTACTTGTATCTGTTGCCGCAGAACTCATTATAGAAAACAAACCAGGTATGTTGATCTCTATAGAAAAAGTGAAAATGAAGATAATTATAAGTGGAAGGATTTTGCCACATATATATTTCTTGAAAATTGTTTTGAATTGGGTGAAGTTCAGCGTATTTGTAAATACTGTTACAACAAATTAGAAGAAAATAGAATGCCGACATAATAATTTAGAATTGGATGTTATTCCTGCCGAACTTTCTGAATTAAATACTTATGAGTCTATACTTATTCAATGTGTTCATCCGTTCCAGACCATAGTACGTATGGAGCCCAAAACTGGTAAATTACCTCCTTCAGATTTACTGAGAGGTTTAAAAGGTAGAGTGGTGTATTTGCCCTTGGATTTGAAAAAAAATATGGAAACTATTGATGCAGATACTTTGGAAACTGAACCATTAGTTATTCTGGTTAATGGTGTACCTACAAAGAATAAGAAGATTTGGCAGGAGCTGGTAGATGTACGGAAAGTACAAAGAGCAAATTTGTATTTGAAAAGGAATAACAAATGGTATGAATCAATTTATATAGAAGAAGAAGAAGAAGAAGATTTACAAGAAGACACAGAAACACCAACTGGACAAATTGAAAAAGTGGACAAGTCAAAGGAAGAAGAAATTTATGAACATTTTAGCATACATCCTCTTCATTCAAAAGAAGTTATGGGAGACAATATTGATCTGTTTCAGATGAAGAAAGCAAAAGGAACTCCCGTGAGTGTATGGGAGGAGAGCTTGGAAGCTCGATGTTTTCCCCAGCTGTTTCCTAAAGGAAAAGGAGGACGATACGATGAACGTCCAGAACAGATTCCAGCTTCTGAGTATCGGACTACAAGACTATATGCAGAAGATCCAAGATTTCGACAAAGTATTCCTTATTTGTTCCATCTTTTATTTGAAAGCGACTTGTCTGCATTATCATATGCAGTAAATCACATTTTAAAAAGTGGAGTACATTTACAAAATGTGTCTGCTAAGGATTTTATGGAGAAAGTGCAGCACCAAGATGATCATTTGGAAACACAACTGATCAATCTGATGGCTTGTCAGCGTGGGACAAATGAATATTGGTACCGACGCCATGGTGAATTAAAATGCATGTTACGGAATTTAGGAACACCAACATGGTTCGTTACCCTAAGCTGTGCTGAGTACGCTTGGGATGATTTACTGGATTTTCTACGAGAGGCAAATTCAAACATTAAAAACATCGAATACAAGACAGCAGGAGAACTGTGCTCATTGGATCCGGTTAATGTTTGCAAATATTTCAATCATAGATTTGAGGCTATGATGTCCTTCATCTGCAATAAAAAAAATCCACCTCTAGGAGAAGTAGTGGATTTCTTTTGGAGAAAAGAGTACCAGGCAAGAGGTGCTCCTCATATTCATATGCTGTTGTGGATCAAGGATGCCCCAAAGTTTGGAACAGATGCTGATGAAGCAGTGTTATCTTACATTGAAGAATATGCAACATGTGCTATACCAAAAAGCACAGAAGAGAAAAAGTTAAAGGAGCAAGTTTTACGGTTCCAAAGTCATCGGTGTGGAAAATACTGTGGACGGAAATACAAGAGCAAAGATAAATACAACACTAAATGTCGATTTGGATTTCCTAGACCTGTTCTTTCAAATGGAAGAGTAAACAGTTTTATGTCATCTGTGAGACATACTATCACAAGAAAATCACCTAAGAATACCTACAACCTTAAAAGAAAAGAAGAATCAAAAAATATAAATGACTACAAACCAGTCATTTTATCCATGTGGAATGCTAACATGGATATACAGTATGTAGCTGACAATTCCATTGCTGTTGCTCGATATGTAACGTCTTACATTACGAAATCTGAAAAAACTGAATTGAAAGAAATGTGCTAAGAGATTTCTCACAAGAAGACTGTCAGTAAGAAGCTGTACAGTTTCAGTTTAAAGATGTTATCGCATCGAGAAATTGGATCCTACGAATGTTCAGATAGGTTATCTTCTGCAAGTCTCTACTCGAAATCAAGAAGAATAATTTGGGCAAGTTTAGGCCTTGCAGCAATGAGAAATCGGGTACTGAAATCTGTTGGAGAAATTGAATATTTGGCCGAGAATGACCCAGAAAGTACAGATATTTTGAAATCAAACATGTTGGACACATATTACCCAAAGAGAAGTCATCATCTGGAGAACATGTGTCTTTATGAAGTGCTGCAGAACTACATTTATTCACGGAAAGCCGCAGAAGACATCAACAATGGAAAATATAAAGTCATTGGTGAGGAAGGATGTTTGGTGAAGCAAACAAAAGGAAGTTTAATAAATCACAGGAAGCTGAGTTGCGACAGGACTGACAAAAGGGAATTTTACTACTTGGCTCTTTTACAGCTGTTTAAACCATGGCGTACAGAGGATGAACTACTGGGAGAATTTCAAAGCTATGAAGATTCTTTTAATGCTTGCAAAGACAGCATACAATGCAGTACATTCTCAACTTATCTGCAAATGTTAAATGAAGAAATTGAACAGGAAACTACAATTGCAGCAGAAGTAGCTAGAGACAGTTCTCAGGACAGCCAAAGTTCAGGAACACTCAGTCAAGATCCCCTAGGACAACCAATCGTTGAAAATGAAGCATCAATAGCCATGAATGAAGTGGAAACGGCTATGAATCAAGCTCAAGAAGAATTTATAGACTTACAAAATTTGGAAAGACAACTGAACGAAGAGCAGCAACAAATTTATGAAGAGATCAGAAACAAAATTGATCACGGATTTCTACATGAAAAAAAAGAGTGCTCATGCACATCATTTCATCCAATCAGGATGTATGTAAGTGGACAAGCTGGAACTGGAAAAAGTTTCTTAATAAAAGTCATCAGAAGCTACCTACAGCAAAAAACGGATTCTACTTTGTCTTGTGTGGTTACTGCTCCAACTGGGTTAGCAGCATATAACATAAAAGGAATCACCTTACATCGTTTGCTAATGTTACCAGTGGAGCATGAGAACAAAATACAATACAACAAGCTAACTGGAGAAGCATGCTTGGAAGTTTCAAGAGTATTGAAGAAGATGCAAGTTCTCATTATTGATGAGGTGAGCATGGTATCAAACTTAATACTTGCCTTTGTGCATTTAAGAATGCAGCAAATTCTAAGGACAGACTATGACGTGTTATTTGGTGGAAAACATGTCATAGTTTTTGGGGATCTTCTACAGCTTACTCCAGTTAAAGGACAACCAGTGTTTAATACTGTGACACATGAAGACACAAAGAAGTCATTGGGAAGCATCGGTAATGCAAATATTTGGTCCTTCTTTGAGTACAAGGAACTCACTACCAATATGAGACAAGCAAACGATGAAGAATATGGAAGTATTCTGAAAGATATCAGAATTGGACTACTCACTGAAGCTGGCACAAAAGCATTACAGAGTCGGTTGCTACATAATTTATTTCCAAAGGAAGAAATAGTTGCAGAGAAGATATACAAGAACATTGCAGAAAAGAAAAGTGTCATCTGCTTAATGCCAACTCTACGTGAATGCTCAATATTCAATGAGGAGCTTTTGAAATTGGAAAAGGAAGATATCAGGAAATTGGAAGCAGTGGACAAAATTGAGGATGGAAGAATTACTATCACATTAACAAGCACACTGAAAAATAAATTGGATTCACTAGAGAAGAACATTTCCAAAACAGCTGGATTAGAAAAAAATCTATATGTTTGCATGAACTGTAGAGTATTTTTAAGGAGAAATTTGGATGTTGAAAAAGGTTTAGTTAATGGAGCTATGGGAAGAGTTGTGGGTTTTATTAATTATCAGAAAAAAGATGGAATTGAATGTTTAAAAATAAAATTTGATCAGATAGAAGAAGTTAAAGATATTTGTCGTTGTTCAGTTCGTTTCATGCTTGTGAAAGACTTATATGTACGTAGGAAGCAGTTTCCGTTTTCTCTAGCATATGCTGTAACTATTCACAAGTCTCAAGGATTGACTGTAGATTGTGCATTTGTGAACATTGGTTCAACTGTGTTCAAAGAAGGTATGGCATATGTTGCTTTGTCACGAGTGAAAACATTATCAGGTTTATTCATGATAGACTTTGATGACTCAAAAGTTAGTGCTGATACAAATTGTGTAAAGGAGTATAATAGATTAAGAAGAAGCTATGCTCCTCATTTAGGTCAGTATCCTGTGTTGGAGAAACGTATAGTTTCTCGTAAAAGGAGAAATGAGAATATCTGTAATGAAGATGTAGAGAGGAGGAAAAAAAGAGGAGTGATGTAATTGCAAGCAAAAAGAAAAAGGAAAATGAAGAACAGGTTGTAGGATGCCTGTTTGAAAATAGCTCTGGTGTCAACTGCTATGCTAATGTAGTACTGAATGTTGCATTTTATCTGGAAAGTGTGCAAGAGCAGATAATAGTAAATCAGGGAAAAAGATTGTGTTCTGAGTTGAGTCTCCTTTTTCAAAAGCTGAGTAATGATAAAACTCAAATAGAAAGTGCTACTGAAATTAGAAAACTTTTAGATGTACGTTCAGGACGAACACAGTTTTCTCAAAATGTACAGCAAGAGGCACAGGAATTCTTGATGTTTTTTCTTCAGGTACTGGAAGAAGAAGGGGTTCCCATTGAAAATGTATTTGGTCTCTCTTATAAATGGGAACATAGTTGTGAAAACTGTTATAATATATGTGGCTCTAATGTTGATTCTGAAAGGTTTATTTATTTAACATTGCCAGAAAGTAAAACAGTCACTTTTGCTAAATTAGTTAAAGATGCTAATCATAGCATGGAATGCAGTGAGTGTCAATCTGACATGTTTTCAACGTTAATTTTAAAAGAATACGGACAGTATGTAATTTTAATGATGCAACGCTGTAAAGCTGATGGTTCAAAATTAGATACTTTAATAAAGAAGTTTACAGGACAGCAATTATCAATTTCAGGAAAAACTTTTGTAACAGTTGCAATAATTTTCCATGATGGACCTACTGTAACTTCTGGTCATTACACAGTTTATCTTAAAAGTGAAAAAGGCTGGACACTGTGTAATGATTCCCAATTGATTTTTAAGCAACATTTGCCTTTTGATTTAGCAAATTCCTATCTAATCTTCCTGAAACCAAAATTTTAGAGAGACTTGGCAAGATCTGTACAAAACAATTTTACCATTTTATTGGATTACCATTGGAATTTTCAAAAAAAATTATTTTACAAATTATCATTTGGCCTAATGGAAAGGTAACCAATTGTAATGTGGACTTTTTCAATTTTTAATGAAACTTTGGAAAACCAAAAATTTAGAAAAAATCGGTAAAATCTGCACAATTTAAATTTTGGAATGTTATTGGATTGCCATTGGAAATTTATTCCAAAAAGATTTTTAAAATTACTATTTGGCCATGCGGAAAGGTAAACAATTCTATTGTGGACTTATTTAATTATTAATTAATCTTTCGGAAACCAAAATGTTACAGACAATCGGTGAGATCTGTACAATTTAAACTTTAGATTTTTATTGGATTACCATTGGAAATTTAATCAAAAAAGAATTTTAAAATTACTATTTGGCCTAAAGGAAATGGAATCAGATGTATTGTGGAGTTATTTGAGATATATTTTTGTGATTATACTTCTGAAACAAAAATGTCAGACGGTATTTTAAAGAAATAAGTATTGATATTAGATGATATTTTTTAAGAATATTATGCATTTCTATAAAGTTATGTTTATGCAAAAAGAGATTGTGGGCTTTTTTAAAACAATCTTTGAGATTGTTAATTTTGTTTTTGCCCGCTGTTAAATGATGAATGCAATTGCTTTCACAATTTATATTGAAATGCAATATAATCTGAAAACAGCAAAAAAAAGGCAAAAAAATTTTGGGAAAAATATGTAAATATGTGTACTGTATTATAAAATGTTTTATTAAATATTAATACTTTTTTGTTTTTTTCAGATTGAGCTAGAAAATTTTCGAAAACTAGAACCATTTTTAAAGCAATTAAAATTAAATTTAAATTAATAAATATTTTTTTGAGTGGGTATGGTAAGTCAAAAATTTCATGGTCCCTTTTTTCCACTTCTCCACAATCACATTTTCAGTTTTTCATTGTAGTCTCTCAAGGACCTTGTAATGTGATAATTGATTTTTAGTGGTTTTTTTAAAAAAAAAAAAATAATTACGCATACCGTACGCGTACGGTAAAAAAAAAATCAAAAAAAAGTTTTAAAAACATATATAAAAAATAGATGAAAGGTAAGGTTGGCTCTTACAAGAGCCGTTGTGTTCATGCAGGGACAGAGGAAAGAAAGATTGGGAATATTAGTCGGTACGACAAATGTGCTGATCTATTTTATTGTTCACTAGGGAAACACTGGTCTCCCTATGACAAATTAGATCATGACAAGTGGCGCACCGTATTTCAACCCTCAAAAAACAAGGAGAAGAAAAAGGAGATGCTCCCACCACAGATGAAGGGCTCACCTGACCTGCAGAAGAAGGACTCGGCCCTGCAGATGATGGACCAGGCTGAGCTGCTGTGGATGTGCTTGGTTGACTTACTGAAGGGTTACCTTCAGTATGTCGAGCATGTGTCCTTCTGTGTACATCTTTAAGGTGTCTCAACATGGTGTGATTCCCGAAGGAATACTTCTTGTTGGGATTCCCTCTTGAAAGTACACGGCCACACAGCTTACAAGTCACTAAGGGTGCATTTACCTTTTTCTTGTCCTCTGGAAAAGTAAAATACTCCCATATGAAAGAGGTCTTTTCTTTCCTCCTTCTCTGCCTCAAGGTAGTGCTGCTAGCCTCACTCTCAGAAGAGCTCTGCTGTTCTGCCATCGTATCACAAAGACAACCCAGCTCCTTCTCCTAAGGGATCACAAGCAGAAATGAGGGGAATGGGTGTGGTGTAGGAGTGTTCTAGAACTGAAAGTAGTTTCAACCAATCAAAAGTTGTGTTTCATGATCACATGACCCACCGTGCGCGTACGTTACGCTTACGGTGCGCTTACGGCAAAAGTACGCATGCGCGTAAAAAAGACACGCGCTCGCGCGCATGCGCATAACAGTCACTCCCCAACACTTCCGCGTAACGTGTGCGTGTAGCGTACACGCGTACTGGCCCCATGCGCAGTACGCACGGCTATGCAAATTGCGTAACTATACGCAAACAGAGTAGATAAATTACGGACATTGCGTAAACCGTACGCTTACCGTAAGCTTACCGTACCCACACTAAAAAAAAAAAAATATTTTCAAAGTTATACTAATATATCTTACCTGTTTGTTAAAAAAAAAAGAGAGAAAACTTGAAATATTGCAGATTTTTTAGAAAAAAAACATAGTGTTTTAAGAGAATAAAAAGTTTAAAAAAAACTTGTTTTTTTTTTTTAAAAAAAACCACATTTAATATAAGAATTTAAAAAAAAAATCATAAAAAATCAATAAAAAAAAATATGGGAATCACATATGTTATAGCTAAGAATTAGCATTTAAAAAACCATACAAATTCACTGAAAAAACCATGGGTTTCACACACGTTATAGTTAGAAATTAGCATTTAAAAAACCTTGCAAATTCACTGAAAAAACCATAGGTTTCACACATGTTATAGTTAGGAATTAGCATTTAAAAAACCTTGCAAATTCAGTGAAAAAACCATAGGTTTCACACACGTTATAGTTAGGAATTAGCATTTAAAAAACCTTGCAAATTCAGTGAAAAAACCATAGGTTTCACACACGTTATAGTTAGCTGGACATTTCACTCGTAAAAAACCAATGAAATTTCCCCGTTATAGTTAGTTAAGCTAACTATAACTCGCGCGCCCGCAATGCACTGCTGATGACGTCACATATTACATCACTCATGACATGGTCAGTGACATCACTCATGACATCACTGATGACATCATCCATGTGATAGAGTGGCAGACCTCCTCTCACCCTAATATAACCTTTGATACACACATTCAAAAATAGAGACTGAAATTTTCAAAAAAATGGACATACCAATACCAATTACAACAACCTCTTCAATAATTCTAAGATCCACATAAACATCCACTTATTCACCAACAGTCCTGTACAGTCACTCATTCGTGTACTCACACATCATATGTACTCATACACCTATACATCCTGTAACACAATGCCACTCATCCATAGAGTTACTCACACACATAGTTACTCATGCTAATAAAGAATCAAACATCCATTTACTTGCACATACAGTTATACACACACCACCACACTTACTTCTACGGAAACTTACACATACTTAGTCTTTTAAACAATCACTTATAGAAACACATACTTATTCATACAGGAACTCTTTCAATCTCTCACTCTCACATACACTCACTTATATACACCAATAGTCACATATACTAGTTTAAAACATATGTAGTTACTCATAGAGACACTATTGAGACAGCCATTCACTCACTAACACACCCATAAACACACTCTTCCACCCATACAGTTCTGCACATATGCTGTCTTCAACACATACAAACAGTGAGTCACTCATTCATGCACTTATGCACTACGTAATACCCCCCACTGAACCATACAGACACTCAGACACTCATACTGATACTCAAAAAACCAACTAATAACCTATATAGACACTCATGTTGCTGCTCACCAACCCATGCAGCCACTTATACACAAAGTGAGAGACTGATACAGGTATTTACACATTTAAACATTACTCACTTAGCCATGTATTCAATAAGATACACTTAATCAGTCAGTAATACAATCAATTTTTCAAAAACAAATCATCCATTTAGACACTTATATACTCATTTATTCTTCCATCGACCTTGAGATATATAAAACATATTTAATTTTCAGAAAAACACACATTCACTGGATGATGTCATCAGTGATGTCATCAGTGATGTCATTTGAGATGTCATCAGTGATGTCATGAGTGATGTCACTGACCATGTCATGAGTGATGTAATATGTGACGTCATCAGCAGTGCATTGCGGGCGCGCGAGTTATAGTTAGCTTAACTAACTATAACGGGGAAATTTCATTGGTTTTTTACGAGTGAAATGTCCAGCTAACTATAACGTGTGTGAAACCTATGGTTTTTTCACTGAATATATATATATATATATATATATATATATATATATATATGCCACAAGGAATCGTCTCACAAGCTGCACACCATCGACGCGCAAGAGACGAACACGGACCCAAGTAAGTGCAAGTTGATTTTAATCAGTCCAAAAACTGCACCACCGCCATGACGCGTTTCGGCCTTCTGGAGGCCTTGATCACATGGCGCTATCGTCAGAAGCCTGAACTTTTAAAGTGCAAGTGCCAAATCAAATGTGACGTCAATACAATGAACATAGAAAACAGGTTTCATCGCCGTCATATAACAATTGTGAAAAATACAAAAACAATTGTAAAACAAATATAACCTGATGTCATCAGTGATGTCATTTGTCATTTGAGATGTCATCAGTGATGTCATGAGTGATGTCACTGACCATGTCATGAGTGATGTAATATGTGACGTCATCAGCAGTGCATTGCGGGCGCGCGAGTTATAGTTAGCTGAACTAACTATAACGGGGCAATTTCATTGGTTTTTTACGAGTAAAATGTCCAGCTAACTATAACATGTGTGATACCTATGGTTTTTTCACTGAATTTCTAAGGTTTTTTAAATGCTAATTCCTAACTATAACGTGTGTGAAACCTATGGTTTTTTCAGTGAATTTCTAAGGTTTTTTAAATGCTAATTCCTAACTATAACGTGTTTGAAACCCATGGTTTTTTCAGTGAATTTGCAAGGTTTTTTAAATGCTAATTTTTTTTTTATTCTTCTATTTTTTCTTACATATTTTTAATTTAATTTTCTTACCTTTTATAAAGACTATGCTTAAATTTTTAAAATTCTTTAATATGTTTTTTTTAATATATTTTTTAAAATAAACATGTAAAATTTATTTGCAGTTCTTTTTTTTTTTTTTTAAATTTTTTTTTAGTACGCGTACCGTAAGCTCACGGTAAGCGTACGGTTTACGCAACGTCCGTAATCTTTCTACGCTGCTTGCGTATAGTTACGCACTTTGCGTAGCCGCGCGTACTGCGCGTGGGACGCGTGCGCGCTTACGCCACACGCGCACGTTACGCGGAAGTGTCGGGGAGTGACTGTTATGCGCATGCGCGCAAGCGCGTGTCTTTTTTACGCGCATGCGCACTTTTGCCGTAAGCGTACCGTAAGCGTACCGTAAGCGTACGGTAGGTCATGTGATTATGAAACACAACTTTTGATTGGTTGAAACTACTTTCAGTTCTAGAACTCTCCTACACCACACCCATTCCCCTCATTTCTGCTTGTGATCCCTTGGGAGAAGGAGCTGGTTTGTCTTTGGGATACGATGGCAGAACAGCAGAGCCCTTCTGAGAGTGAGGCTAGCACCAGCAGCACTGTCTTGAGGCAGAGAGCGAGGAAACAAAAGCCTTCTTATGTTTGGGATTATTTTACTTTTCCTGAAGGCCAGCAAAAGGTGAATGCACCCTTAGTTACTTGCAGGCTGTGTCAGCGTGTACTTTCTAGAGGTAATCCTGACAGGAAGTATTCCTTTGGGAATCACACCATGAAGAGACACCTCCAGGATGTACACAGAAGGACACATGGTCATCTTTTTGGAGGTAACTCTTCAGAAAGACGAGCCAGTACATCCACAGCAGCTCAGCCTGGACCATCATCTGCAGGGCTGACTCCTTCTTCTGCAGGTCAGGTGAGCCCTTCATCTGTGGGGGGAGAATCTCCTTTTGCTGGCCCTCTGGAAATTAACCCTCGGTTTGCGAGGGTTGAAGTACGGTGCGCCCATTGTCATGATCTAATTACTTATAGGGAGACCAGTGTTTCCCTGGTGAACAGTAAAATAGATCAGCACACTTGTCGTACCGTCTAATATTCCCAATCTTTCTTTCCTCTGTCCCTGCATGAACACAACGGTTCTTTTAAGAGCCAACCTTATCTTTCATCTTTTTTTTACATATGTTTTTAAAAACTTTTTTTTATTTTTTTTTACCGTACGCGTACGGTGCGCGTACTTTTTTTTTTTTTAAAAAAAAAAACACTAAAAATCATTTATCACATTACATTGTCCTTGAGAGACTACAATTATTATTATTGACTTACCATACTCACTGAAAAAATATTTATTCATTTGTTTTTTTTAAAAATAGTTTTAAAAATGTTTGTAGTTTTCGAAAATTTTCTATATCTATCTGGAAAAAAAGAAAAAAGTATTAATATTTTTAAAACATTTTATAATACAGTACACATATTTACATTTTTTTCCAAAAAATATTTTTGCCTTATTTTTGCTGTTTTCAGAATATATTGCATTTCACTATAAATTGTGAAAGCAATTGCATTCATCATTTTACAGCGGGCAAAAAAAAATACCAATCACAAAGATTGTATTAAAAAAGCCCTGATTCTTTTTTTACTTAAACTTAACATTATAGAAATGCATAATATTGTAAAAAAATATCATCTAATACCAATACTTATTTCTTTAAAATACCGTCTGATATGTTTGTTTCAGAAGTATAATCACAATATTATATCTCAAATAACTCCAAAAAACATCTGATTTCATTTCCTTTAGGCCAAATAGTAATTTTAAATTTTTTTTTGGAATAAATTTCCAACGGTAATCCAATAAAATTCTAAAGTTTAATTTGTCCAGATCTCACCGATTCTCTGTTACATTTTGGTTCACGAAAATTTTTTGAATAATTTATTTAGTCCACAATAAAATTGGTTACTTTTCCACATGGCCAAATAGTAATTTTTTAAATCATTTTTGAAAAAATTTCCAATGGCAGTCCAATAACATTCCAAAATTTAAAATGTGCAGAAGTTACCGATAATCTCTAAATTATTGGTTTTTCAAAATTTCATTAAAAATTAAAAAAGTCCACATTACAATTGGTTATCTTTCCATTAGGCCAAATGATAATTTAAAAAAAATTTTTTTTACAAAATTGCAATGGTAATCCAGTAAAATGGTAAAATTGTTTTGTCCAGATCTTGCCAAGTCTCTCTAAAATTTAGGTTTCAGGAAGATTAGATAGGAATTTGCTAAATCAAAAGGCAAACGTTGTTTGAAAATCAATTGGGAATCATTACACAGTGTCCAGCCTTTTTCACATTTAAGATAAACTGTGTAATGTCCAGAAGTAACAGTAGGTCCATCATGGAAAATTATTGCAACAGTTACAAAAGTTTTTCCTGAAATTGATAATTGCTGTCCTGTAAACTTCTTTATTAAAGTATCCAATTTTGAACCATCAGCTCTACATCGTTGCATCATTAAAATTACATACTGTCCGTATTCCTTTAAAATTAATGTTGAAAACATGTCAGAATTACACTCACCACATTTCATGCTATGATTAGCATCTTTAACTAATTTTGCAAAAGTGACTGTTTTACTCTCTGGCAATGTCAAATAAATAAACCTTTCATTATCAACAATAGAGCCACATATATTATAACAATTATCACAACTATGTTCCCATTTATAAGAGAGACTAAAAAAAATGTCAATGGGAACTCCTTCTTCTTCCACTACCTGAAGAAAATACATCAAAAATTCATGTGCATCTTGCTGTTCATTTTGAGAAAACTGTGTTCGTCCTGAACATACATCTAAAAGTTTTCTAATGTCAGTAGCACTTTCTATTTGAGTTTTATCTTTACTCAGCTTTTGAAAAAGGAGACTCAGCTCTGAACAGAATCTTTTTCCCTGATTTACTATTATCTGCTCTTGCAAACTTTCCAGATAAAATGCAACATTCAGCACTACATTTGCGTAGCAGTTGACACCAGAGCTATTTTCAAAATGACATCCTACAACCTGTTCTTCATTTTCCTTTTTCTTTTTGCTTGCAATTACATCACTCCTCTTTTTTTTCCTCGTCTCTACATCTTCACTACAGATATTCTCATTTTTTCTTTTACGAGAAACTACACGTTTCTCCAACACAGGATACTGACCTAAATGAGGAGCATAACTTCTTCTTAATCTATTATACTCCTTTACACAGTTTGTATCAGCACTAACTTTTGATTCATCAAAGTCTATCATGAATAAACCTGATAATGTTTTGACTCGTGACAAAGCAACATATGCCATACCTTCTTTGAACACAGTTGAACCAATGTTCACAAATGCACATTCTACAGTCAATCCTTGAGACTTGTGAATAGTTACAGCATATGCTAGAGAAAACGGAAACTGCTTCCTACGTACATATAAGTCTTTCACAAGCATAAAACGAACTGTACAACGACAAATATCTTTAACTTCATCTATCTGATCAAATTTTATTTTTAAACATTCAACTCCTTCTTTTTTCTGGTAATTAATAAAACCCACAACTCTTCCCATCTCTCCATTAACTAAACCTTTCTCAACATCCAAATTTCTCCTTAAAAACACTCTACAGTTCATGCAAACATATAGATTTTTTTCTAATCCAGCTGTTTTGGAGATGTTCTTCTCTAGTGAGTCCAATTTATTTTTCAGTTTGCCTGTTACTGTGACAGTAATTCTTCCATCCTCAATTTTGTCCACTGCTTCCAATTTCCTGATCTCTTCCTTTTCCAATTTCAAAAGCTCCTCATTGAATATTGAGCATTCACGTAGAGTTGGCATTAAGCAGATGACACTTTTGTTTTCTGCAATGTTCTTGTATATCTTCTCTGCAACTATTTCTTCCTTTGGAAATAAATTATGTAGCAGCCGACTCTGTAATGCTTTTTTGCCAACTTCTGTCAGTAGTCCAATCCTGATATCTTTCAGAATACTTCCATATTCTTCATCGTTTGCTTGCCTCATATTAGTAGTAAGTTCCTTGTACTCAAAGAAGGACCAAATATTTGTATTTCCGATGCTTCCCAATGACTTCTTCGTGTCTTCATGTGTCACAGTATTAAACACTGGTTGTCCTTTAACTGGAGTAAGTTGCAAAAGATCTCCAAAAACTATGACGTGTTTTCCACCAAATAACATGTCATAGTCTGTCTTCAAAATTTGCTGCATTCTTAAATGTACAAAGGCAAGCATTAAGTTTGATACCATGCTCACCTCATCAATAATGAGAACTTGCATCTTCTTCAATACTCGTGAAACTTCCAAGGATGCTTCTCCAGTTAGCTTGTTGAATTGTATTTTGTTCTCATGCTCCACTGGTAACATTAGCAAACGATGTAAGGTGATTCCTTTTATGTTATATGCTGCTAACCCAGTTGGAGCAGTAACCACACAAGACAAAGTAGAATCCGTTTTTTGCTTTAGGTAGCTTCTGATGACTTTTATTAGGAAACTTTTTCCAGTGCCAGCTTGTCCGCTTACATACATCCTGATTGGATGAAATGATGTGCATGAGCACTCTTTTTTTACATGTAGAAATCCGTGATCAATTTTGTTTTTGATCTCTTCATAAATTTGTTGCTGCTCTTGATTCAGTTGTCTTTCCAAATTTTCTAAGTCTATAAATTCTTCTTGAGCTTGATTCATAGCCGTTTCCACTTCATTCATGGCTATTGATGCTTCATTTTCAACGATTGGTTGTCCTAGGGGATCTTGACTGTGTGTTCCTGAACTTTGGCTGTCCTGAGAACTGTCTCTAGCTATTTCTGCTGCAATTGTAGTTTCCTGTTCAATTTCTTCATTTAACATTTGCAGATAAGTTGTGAATGTATTGCATTGTATGCTGTCTTTGCAAGCATTAAATGAATCTTCATAGCTTTGAAATTCTCCCAGTAGTTCATCCTCTGTACGCCATGGTTTAAACAACTGTAAAAGAGCCAAGTAGTAAAATTCTTTCTTGTCAGTAGTGTCGCAACTCAGCTTCCGGTGATTTATCAAACTTCCTTTTGTTTGCTTCACCAAACATCCTTCTTCACCAACGACTTTATATTTTCCATTATTAATGTCTTCTGTGGCTTTCCTTGAATAAATGTAGTTCTGCAGCACTTCATACAGACACATGTTCTCCAGATGTTGACTTCTCTTGGGATAATATGTGTCCAACATGTTTGTTTTCAATATATCTGTACTTTCTGGGTCATTCTCGACCAAATATTCAATTTCTCCTACAGATTTTAGTACCCGATTTCTCATTGCTGCAAGGCCTAAACTTGCCCAAATTATTCTTCTTGACTTCGAGTAGAGACTTGCAGAAGATAACCTATCTGAACATTCGTAGGATCCAATTTCTCGATGCGATAACATCTTCAAACTGAAACTGTACAGCTTCTTACTGACAGTCTTCTCGTGAGAAATCTCTTCCCACATTTCCTTCAATTCTGTTTTTTCTGATTTCGTAATGTAAGACGTTACATATCGTGCAACAGCAATGGAATTGTCAGCTACATACTGTATATCCATGTTAGCGTTCCACATGGATAAAATGACTGGGTTGTAGTCATTTATATTTTTTGATTCTTCTTTTCTTTTAAGGTTGTAGGTATTCTTAGGTGATTTTCTTGTGATAGTATGTCTCACAGCTGACATAAAACTGTTTACTCTTCCATTTGAAAGAACAGGTCTAGGAAATCCAAATCGACATTTAGTGTAGTATTTTTCTTTGCTCTTGTATTTCCGTCGACAGTATTTTCCACACCGATGACTTTGGAAACGTAAAACTTGCTCCTTTAACTTGTTCTCTTCTGTGCTTTTTGGTATAGCACATGTTGCATATTCTTCAATGTAAGATAACACTGCTTCATCAGTATCTGTTCCAAACTTTGGGGCATCCTTGATCCACAACAGCATATGAATATGAGGAGCACCTCTTGCCTGGTACTCTTTTCTCCAAAAGAAATCCACTACTTCTCCAAGGGGTGGATTTTTTTTATTGCAGATGAAGGACATCATAGCCTCAAATCTATGATTGAAATATCTGCAAACATTAACCGGATCCAATGAGCACAGTTCTCCTGCTGTCTTGTATTCGATGTTTTTAATGTTTGAATTGGCCTCTCGTAGAAAATCCAGTAAATCATCCCAAGCGTACTCGGCACAGCTTAGGGTAAGGAACCATGTTGGTGTTCCTAAATTCCGTAACATGCATTTTAGTTCACCATGGCGTCGGTACCAATATTCATTTGTCCCACGCTGACAAGCCATCAGATTGATCAGTTGTGTTTCCAAATGATCATCTCGGTGCTGCACTTTCTCCATAAAATCCTTAGCAGACACATTTTGTAAATGTACTCCACTTTTTAAAATGTGATTTACTGCATAAGACAGTGCAGACAAGTCGCTTTCAAATAAAAGATGGAACAAATAAGGAATACTTTGTCGAAATCTGGGATCTTCAGCATATAGTCTTGTAGTCCGATACTCTGAAGCTGGAATCTGTTCTGGACGTTCATCGTATCGTCCTCCTTTTCCTTTAGGAAACAGCTGGGGAAAACATCGAGCTTCCAAGCTCTCCTCCCATACACTCACAGGAGTTCCTTTTGCTTTCTTCATCTGAAAGAGATCAATATTGTCTCCCATAACTTTTTTCGAATGAAGAGGATGTATGCTAAAATGTTCATAAATTTCTTCTTCCTTTGACTTGTCCACTTTTTCAATTTGTCCAGTTGGTGTTTCTGTGTCTTCTTGAAAATCTTCGTCTTCTTCTTCTTCTTCTATATAAATTGATTCATACCATTTGTTATTTTTTTTCAAATACAAATTTGCTCTTTGTACTTTCCGCACATCTACCAGCTCCTGCCAAATCTTCTTATTCTTTGTAGGTACACCATTAACCAGAATAATTAATGGTTCAGTTTCCAAAGTATCCGCATCAATAGTTTCCATATTTTTTTTCAAATCCAAGGGCAAATACACCACTCTACCTTTTAAACCTCTCAGTAAATCTGAAGGAGGTAATTTACCAGTTTTGGGCTCCATACGTACTATGGTCTGGAACGGATGAACACATTGAATGAGTATAGACTCATATGTATTTAATTCAGAAAGTTCAGCAGGAATAGCATCCAATTCTAAATTATTATGTACAGCTCTGGTCGGCATTCTATTTTCCTCTAACTTGTTGTAACAGTATTTACAAATACGCTGATCTTCACCCAATTCAAAACAATTTTCAAGAAATATATATGTGGCAAAATCCTTCCACTTATAATTATCTTCATTTTCACTCTTTCTGTAGAGATCAACATTCCTAGTTTGTTTTCTATAATGAGTTCTGCGGCAACAAATACAAGTAATATTTGGTCTTTCATTAGAGACTATTGCAAATTTTGTTATGTGATCATTAAATGTCTTACTTACAGAAGGTTCTACATTCTCTTCCACTTCTTCCTCATTTACTGTGTCCTTTTCTGCACTGTTTTGTTCAGGACCAAAGTAACAAAACTGAATTTCATCAACAACCTTCTCTACATCTGATACCGTTCCTCGGAACAGAGCCCTATTCAATTCATTTAACTTTATTGCTGGACTTTTGGCAAAATACAACCGTCTCACAAACTTTCTCATTTCAGTATGATGAACAGCCAGCATCCTAAAATGATGGAAAACACTATTGCACACTTTTCTAGATAGACAAGCCAGAGAATGACCCTGCAAACCAGTATTCTCTCTCACTCTGCATGGATCCAGACTTTGAAGCACCTTAATCTTCTGTTTTACACTTTTTTTACTATATTCTCTTAGAAACTCTCGAAATCTGTCAATAGATTCCTGACGCACAGTGCAAATACTACTACAATTCCAAGTGTACACTGGGGCTTTAGGACGTCTCCCCATTGCCTCATCTGCCATCACTTGTACCTCATCTCTTGGAACCATTATCTCCTTCTCCATTATGCAACCATTTTTCACTTCGTAAGCACGACCTCTGGTGTCAACTGCATGCAGCAAACTATTACTTTGAAAATAGCTCTCTTCATTAAAAAAAGGTTCACTACTTGAACTATGCATCCACTTTCCTAAAAACACTTTACAAAAGTTTGTTCTGTTCACTACTCTTTTGCTTTTGCTTTGTGATTTCAGTACATTAACCATTTTATCTAATGTACGCATCCTATTCAAAATTAATATGAATAGTTTCCTTTTTAATTCTAATGCCTTTGCTGCAATGGCTTCAATTTCTTTTTTTCTCTTGTAATATTTTGCCTTTTGCTTATATTTCTTCACATCCTTTATCAAATTGGACATAACTCTTCTCTGAAACATTTTTCTACGTATCTCTTTAAACGCTGTTTTTCTGTTTATGTAAAACTTTTCAGTTGCAGAAGGTATATTTGCATTAACTAAATTCTCAATTTTTTCCTGTTCTCTTCGTTTTGTAACATTCTTTCCAGGACAGACATTTTGTACATTTTTCTTTGTTTTGAATATATTTTTAAGAAATTGTTTTTTCTGCTTACCAGAAGATTTTTTCTTTTTCCCAACATGAGCATCTTCTACTAACTTTGGTCCTCCAGTTGTCTTCAAATATATTTTTTTTTTTAGCGTTTTTTGAACTCTGGATTTTGTAGGCATCTTAAATTTTGTTCACTGTTCTTCCGCAATACCTGAAAAAAACTAAAAAAAAAATCCTTTATTGTATTTAAATATATTACTACATTTCTTTTCACAATAGTCACAAAACGAAATTTCTTTGCCAATTTGAATGCACACAAACTGCTCTTTTTTTTGGGCAAGTGAAAATCACTTTTACAAACTGTCACATTATGAAACCACTTTTCAGATTTTTTAAAAAGCCCATGTCCAGAGTGCTACACTCCAGCAAGGGCAACCAGCCTTAGTGATGCTGAATGTATTTGCATTACAGACTGAAACCTGAAAACCCCACTCGCTTGTAAATACTGTGCATGACTATACATGGCAAGCACATGGGTGTGTGCTAAGACTCTGCTTCTTCCCCCAAAAATTCGCTCCCCCTTTCCATCTAATGCAACTGTGAAATCACCAGAGCAAGACGCAATAAATCTCTGCCTATAATTCCTCTCTGCACACAGAGTCATGTGTTCACATTAGTCCCAAAACGAAATTTCTTTGCCAATTTGAAAGCACACTTACTGCTCTTTTTTTTTTCGGGGCAAGTGAAAATCACTTTTAAAGACTGACACATTATGAAACCACTTTTTTTGATTTATTTAAATGCACATGTCCAAACTGTTTTTTCAGACCACCACCATGTGTATTCTCGGAGACTGCCTACACTCCAGCAAGGGCAACCAGCCTTAGTGATGCTGAATGTATTTGCATTACAGACTGAAACCTGAAAACCCCACTCGCTTGTAAATACTGTGCATGACTATACATGGCAAGCACATGGGTGTGTGCTAAGACTCTGCTTCTTCCCCCAAAAATTCGCTCCCCCTTTCCATCTAATGCAACTGTGAAATCACCAGAGCAAGACGCAATAAATCTCTGCCTATAATTCCTCTCTGCACACAGAGTCATGTTTTCACATTAGTCCCAAAACGAAATTTCTTTGCCAATTTGAAAGCACACTTACTGCTCTTTTTTTTTTCGGGGCAAGTGAAAATCACTTTTACAGACTGACACATTATGAAACCACTTTTTTGATTTATTTAAATGCACATGTCCAAACTGTTTTTTCAGACCACCACCATGTGTATTCTCGGTGACTGCCTACACTCCAGCAAGGGCAACCAGCCTTAGTGATGCTGAATGTATTTGCATTACAGACTGAAACCTGAAAACCCCACTCGCTTGTAAATACTGTGCATGACTATACATGGCAAGCACATGGGTGTGTGCTAAGACTCTGCTTCTTCTCCCAAAAATTCGCTCCCCCTTTCCATCTAATGCAACTGTGAAATCACCAGAGCAAGACGCAATAAATCTCTGCCTATAATTCCTCTCTGCACACAGAGTCATGTTTTCACATTAGTCCCAAAACGAAATTTCTTTGCCAATTTGAAAGCACACTTACTGCTCTTTTTTTTTTCGGGGCAAGTGAAAATCACTTTTACAGACTGACACATTATGAAACTACTTTTTTTGATTTATTTAAATGCACATGTCGAAACTGTTTTTTCAGACCACCACCATGTGTATTCTCGGTGACTGCCTACACTCCAGCAAGGGCAACCAGCCTTAGTGATGCTGAATGTATTTGCATTACAGACTGAAACCTGAAAACCCCACTCGCTTGTAAATACTGTGCATGACTATACATGGCAAGCACATGGGTGTGTGCTAAGACTCTGCTTCTTCCCCCAAAAATTCGCTCCCCCTTTCCATCTAATGCAACTGTGAAATCACCAGAGCAAGACGCAATAAATCTCTGCCTATAATTCCTCTCTGCACACAGAGTCATGTGTTCACATTAGTCCCAAAACGAAATTTCTTTGCCAATTTGAAAGCACACTTACTGCTCTTTTTTTTTTCGGGGCAAGTGAAAATCACTTTTTACAATTGAAAATCACTTTTACAGACTGACACATTATGAAACCACTTTTTTTGATTTATTTAAATGCACATGTCCAAACTGTTTTTTCAGACCACCACCATGTGTATTCTCGGAGACTGCCTACACTCCAGCAAGGGCAAATAGCCTTAGTGATGCTGAATGTATTTGCATTACAGACTGAAACCTGAAAACCCCACTCGCTTGTAAATACTGTGCATGACTATACATGGCAAGCACATGGGTGTGTGCTAAGACTCTGCTTCTTCCCCCAAAACTTCGCTCCCCCTTTCCATCTAATGCAACTGTGAAATCACCAGAGCAAGACGCAATAAATCTCTGCCTATAATTCCTCTCTGCACACAGAGTCATGTTTTCACATTAGTCCCAAAACGAAATTTCTTTGCCAATTTGAAAGCACACTTACTGCTCTTTTTTTTTTCGGGGCAAGTGAAAATCACTTTTACAGACTGACACATTATGAAACCACTTTTTTTGATTTATTTAAATGCACATGTCCAAACTGTTTTTTCAGACCACCACCATGTGTATTCTCGGTGACTGCCTACACTCCAGCAAGGGCAACCAGCCTTAGTGATGCTGAATGTATTTGCATTACAGACTGAAACCTGAAAACCCCACTCGCTTGTAAATACTGTGCATGACTATACATGGCAAGCACATGGGTGTGTGCTAAGACTCTGCTTCTTCTCCCAAAAATTCGCTCCCCCTTTCCATCTAATGCAACTGTGAAATCACCAGAGCAAGACGCAATAAATCTCTGCCTATAATTCCTCTCTGCACACAGAGTCATGTTTTCACATTAGTCCCAAAACGAAATTTCTTTGCCAATTTGAAAGCACACTTACTGCTCTTTTTTTTTTCGGGGCAAGTGAAAATCACTTTTACAGACTGACACATTATGAAACTACTTTTTTTGATTTATTTAAATGCACATGTCGAAACTGTTTTTTCAGACCACCACCATGTGTATTCTCGGTGACTGCCTACACTCCAGCAAGGGCAACCAGCCTTAGTGATGCTGAATGTATTTGCATTACAGACTGAAACCTGAAAACCCCACTCGCTTGTAAATACTGTGCATGACTATACATGGCAAGCACATGGGTGTGTGCTAAGACTCTGCTTCTTCCCCCAAAAATTCGCTCCCCCTTTCCATCTAATGCAACTGTGAAATCACCAGAGCAAGACGCAATAAATCTCTGCCTATAATTCCTCTCTGCACACAGAGTCATGTGTTCACATTAGTCCCAAAACGAAATTTCTTTGCCAATTTGAAAGCACACTTACTGCTCTTTTTTTTTTCGGGGCAAGTGAAAATCACTTTTTACAATTGAAAATCACTTTTACAGACTGACACATTATGAAACCACTTTTTTTGATTTATTTAAATGCACATGTCCAAACTGTTTTTTCAGACCACCACCATGTGTATTCTCGGAGACTGCCTACACTCCAGCAAGGGCAAATAGCCTTAGTGATGCTGAATGTATTTGCATTACAGACTGAAACCTGAAAACCCCACTCGCTTGTAAATACTGTGCATGACTATACATGGCAAGCACATGGGTGTGTGCTAAGACTCTGCTTCTTCCCCCAAAAATTCGCTCCCCCTTTCCATCTAATGCAACTGTGAAATCACCAGAGCAAGACGCAATAAATCTCTGCCTATAATTCCTCTCTGCACACAGAGTCATGTTTTCACATTAGTCCCAAAACGAAATTTCTTTGCCAATTTGAAAGCACACTTACTGCTCTTTTTTTTTTCGGGGCAAGTGAAAATCACTTTTACAGACTGACACATTATGAAACCACTTTTTTTGATTTATTTAAATGCACATGTCCAAACTGTTTTTTCAGACCACCACCATGTGTATTCTCGGTGACTGCCTACACTCCAGCAAGGGCAACCAGCCTTAGTGATGCTGAATGTATTTGCATTACAGACTGAAACCTGAAAACCCCACTCGCTTGTAAATACTGTGCATGACTATACATGGCAAGCACATGGGTGTGTGCTAAGACTCTGCTTCTTCCCCCAAAAATTCGCTCCCCCTTTCCATCTAATGCAACTGTGAAATCACCAGAGCAAGACGCAATAAATCTCTGCCTATAATTCCTCTCTGCACACAGAGTCATGTGTTCACATTAGTCCCAAAACGAAATTTCTTTGCCAATTTGAAAGCACACTTACTGCTCCTTTTTTTTTTCGGGGCAAGTGAAAATCACTTTTACAGACTGACACATTATGAAACCACTTTTTTTGATTTATTTAAATGCACATGTCCAAACTGTTTTTTCAGACCACCACCATGTGTATTCTCGGAGACTGCCTACACTCCAGCAAGGGCAACCAGCCTTAGTGATGCTGAATGTATTTGCATTACAGACTGAAACCTGAAAACCCCACTCGCTTGTAAATACTGTGCATGACTATACATGGCAAGCACATAGGTGTGTGCTAAGACTCTGCTTCTTCCCCCAAAAATTCGCTCCCCCTTTCCATCTAATGCAACTGTGAAATCACCAGAGCAAGACGCAATAAATCTCTGCCTATAATTCCTCTCTGCACACAGAGTCATGTGTTCACATTAGTCCCAAAACGAAATTTCTTTGCCAATTTGAAAGCACACTTACTGCTCTTTTTTTTTTCGGGGCAAGTGAAAATCACTTTTACAGACTGACACATTATGAAACCACTTTTTTTGATTTATTTAAATGCACATGTCCAAACTGTTTTTTCAGACCACCACCATGTGTATTCTCGGAGACTGCCTACACTCCAGCAAGGGCAACCAGCCTTAGTGATGCTGAATGTATTTGCATTACAGACTGAAACCTGAAAACCCCACTCGCTTGTAAATACTGTGCATGACTATACATGGCAAGCACATGGGTGTGTGCTAAGACTCTGCTTCTTCCCCCAAAAATTCGCTCCCCCTTTCCATCTAATGCAACTGTGAAATCACCAGAGCAAGACGCAATAAATCTCTGCCTATAATTCCTCTCTGCACACAGAGTCATGTGTTCACATTAGTCCCAAAACGAAATTTCTTTGCCAATTTGAAAGCACACTTACTGCTCTTTTTTTTTTCGGGGCAAGTGAAAATCACTTTTACAGACTGACACATTATGAAACCACCATGTGTAACTACAACAAAAACAATTCCCATTTCTATTATTCATTTCTTAAGTTACCACATACATCCCCTCTCAAACTGTAAACTCCCCTTTAAAATTAGTTAGTTGTGAAAGAAATGTGACACTCAAACAGCAGATTATCAGAGCCAGGATCTCTGTTGTGTTCACCTCTCTCCTCTCAGCAGAACCAGATAATGGCAAACTTTCCCTCTTTTTTTCCACACATATACTTGTAAGTTTCAAATCTCAGTGCTTCCCCCTTTTTTTCAAATGTAATCACACATTTCTATTGGTTGAAAACCAACCCTTTTCCAAAAGTACCCTTCCCCCAACTTGACTTCTGCCTAGTACCCTTCCCCCAACTTGACTTCTGCCTGCTACCATAGCAACAGCTCATGGAACACTGCTGTGTTGAGTTAGGTCAGAAGTTCGCCAAACAATGTTTCAATTCCACAGAGCAAGAGTGCTTGACTTTTCAAACCTAACAGCAAATCCATAGTACTGTTCTTTGGTTACACATTTTTTTGTACCAATACAAAACATGCTTCTATTAATTTACACATACAGCCTAGTTTTTATTCTAGAATGGTATGAAACAGCCAATCAGTTCTTTTTGTTTTGAAAAAAATATGTATGCCTCCATTTCCAAACTGTCTTTCTTTTCATATTGCCATTCTACTGAAAGACACCTCCTGAGTGCATCCAGTTCTCCTTTGAAGATGTTCACAGTGTGGATTGTAGGGCACAGCTATGTCTTCTGGAGTGAAAAGTTTGCAGAGAAAACAGGTATGGTGAGAGACCTTGCTTTGCCAAATGTAGACATTAAATGGATTGGTCAGAGAGGGTTAAAGTGGCACCAATTGATGCCATTGGTGAAATCCTTCATTCAAATCCAACACCCTGACCTCATAATAGTGCACTGTGGTGGCAATGACCTAGGCACTTTGACTGGGGTAGGTCTGGAAATGCTTATGAAGGACACCTTTGCACAACTGTTTACACTTTTCCCTAAAACTGCCTTTGTGTTTTCCAACATATGCCAAAGGCAAAAATGGAACTGGTCCAATCATTTCTGTCCACAGATTGACAAAGCAAGAAAGCACGTCAACAAATCTGTTTCTGCTTTCCTCCGTGACTATGGTATGGGTGCCATTTACCACAACAACTTGCGTTATGACATGCAAGACATTTATAGAGGAGATGGTGTGCACTTCAATGATGAAGGGAACAGAGTCTTCCTCTTGAACCTTAGACTCTGCATCGGTACTTACTTGTAGGTACCACTAAAAAAATGACTTCATAAACACAACAGCTCTTTTTAGAGCTCCCTAATTTCTAAACTCTTAAATCTGCTTTTCATTTATTTATTTTTATTTTTTTTACCGTACGCTTACCGTAAGCTTACCGTACGCGTACCCCGTGATTTTTTTTAAAATCAATAAATGTTTTTTTTGTACTTTTCTGTCCTTCTTTGACCCCCTTACAAATGTTAGGGGGTCTGTAACTCTCCTCATTGCCCCCTTTCCTTGTTTTCACTCTTTTTTTTCTGAGTGAAACTCACGAAATGGCGGCCGCCGCTTCCTGGTTTCGGCCGATTCGAATGTTTACTAAGATCTAAGAGCCAATCAGAATCGCGCTCGCGCACGCCACCGTACGCTTACCGTAAGCGTACGGTAAGCGTACCGTAAGCGGGCTCAGATATATATATTGATTTAAAGGCTATTTTCTCAGAATCTACTGAACAGATTTACACCAAACCTACAAAAGGCACTTCCTTGACATAGGGACTACCTCTCTGCCAAATTTTGAGTAATTCTGTTCAGCCGTTCGGGCTGTAGCTCGTTCTAAAGGTCCTATGGAAAAATGCATGGGAAAAACGCGTTTTGGGACCCCCCTTTTATCTCAGCCCCCGCTTGACGGATCCCCCCGAGACTTTCAGGGTAGGAGCGGAGCGTAGCGCCCCACCTATTTTGAGAAATTCGCGAGGATTCGTCAACCGGCGCCAAAGTTATTCAAAATAGAATGTTGAGGTTTTCCTATGGAAACGTGGTCCTAACTATAACTACCTACTGGCGACCGCCAGTAGGTAATATATATATATATATATATATATATATATATATATATATATATATATATATATATATATATATATATATATTATCTACTAGATAGATAGTTATAGTTAGGATCGTGTTTCCATAGGAAATCTCAAAATTCTATTTTGAATAACTTTGGCGCCGGTTGACGAATCCTCGCGAAATTTTCAAAACTAATGGGGCGCTCCGCTCAGCTCCTACCCTGAAAGTCTCGGGGTGATTCGTCAAGTCCTGCCCGGGCTGCTGTGGCGATTTAGAAGATGAGCTTCATGTTCTCTTCTTTTGCCCAGCATATACCAAATCAAGAAAATATTGGTTGTTGCCACTGTGCAGAAATTTGGGTTTTAAACATTGCTTGAATGCTTTTAGAATTTTTAAAACCAGTACATCGAGCCCTATTGTTTTTGCACTTTCTAAATTTTTGCTAGCTATGTGGTGCAAGGGGCGTAAATTAATCTATATTGACTGCTAGCCCAAATGTTTTAGAAATGAGTGTTTGGAATCTGATGCATTTTTAAATATAAATATTTTACAGAGGAGAGGGTATTTTAGCCGGTATGAAAATATTGCCATGTGTATATAAATGAATTTTAAATGTCATTTGCCTTCCCTTCCCCCTTCTTCCCTTTTCTCTTTTACTTTGTACTCTTTTATGGCCAAATTGGCCGAAATAAAGAATTTTTGATTGATTGATTGATTCGTCAAGGGGGGGCCGAGAAAAAAGGGGGGTCCCAAAACGCGTTTTCCCCATGCATTTTTCCATAGGACCTTAAGTCGAAGGTACAGCCCGAACGGCTGAACAGAATTACTTGAAATTTGGCAGAGAGGTAGTCCTCAGGTCAGGGAAGTGCCTTTTGCAGGTCTGGTGTCAATCTGTTCAGTATTTCCTGAGAAAATTGCATTTAAAAGCATATAAATATCTATACGCGCGCACCGCGTATAGATATGAGTGATGTCATGAGTGATGCCACTGACCATGTCATGAGTGATGTAATATGTGACGTCATGAGCAGTGGATTGCGGTCGCGCGAGTTATAGTTATCTGAACTAACTATAACGGGGGAATTTCATTGTTTTTTTACGAGTGAAATGTCCAGCTAACTATAACATGTGTGAAACCTATGATTTTTTAAGTGAATATATATATATATATATATTCACTGAAAAAACCATGGGTTTCACACACGTTATAGTTAGGAATTAGCATTTAAAAAACCTTAGAAATTCAATAAAAAAACCAAAGGTTTCACACATGTTAAAGTTAGCTGGACATTTCACTCGTAAAAAACCATTGAAATTCCCCCGTTATAGTTAGTTCAGCTAACTATAACTCGCGCGCCCGCAATGCACTGCTGATGACGTCACATATTACATCACTCATGACATGGTCAGTGACATCACTCATGACATCACTGATGACATCTCAAATGACATCACTGATGACATCATTCAGAGAATGTGTGTTTTTCAGAAAATTACATATGTTTTATATATGTATATCTCAAGGTCGATGGAAGAATAAATGGGTATATAAGTGTCTAAATGGATGAATTGTTTTTGAAAAATTGATTGTATAACTGACTGATTAAGTGTATCTTAGTGAATACATGGCTTAGTGAGTAATGTTTAAATATGTAAATATCTGTATCAGTCTCTCACTTTGTGTATAAGTGGCTGCATGGGTTGGTGAGTAGCTACATGGGTGTCTATATAGGTTATTAGTTGGTTTTTTGAGTATCAGTGTCTGATGTCTGTATGGTTCGGTGGGGGGTATTACGTAGTGCATAGGTGCATGAATGAGTGACTCACTCTTTGTATGTGTTGAAGACAGCATGTGTGCAGGACTCTATGGGTGAATGAGTGTGTGCATGGGTGTGTTAGTGAGTGAATGACTGTCTCAATAGTGTCTCTATGAGTAACTACATATGTTTTAAACTAGTATATGTGACAATTGGTGTATATAAGCGAGTATATGTGAGAGTGAGAGATTGGAAGAGTTCCTGTATGAATAAGTATGTGTTTCTATAAGTGATTGTTTAAAAGACTAAGTATGTGTAAGTTTCTGTAGAAGTAAGTGTGGCGGTGTGTGTATAACTGTATATGCAAGTAAATGTATGTTTGATTCTTTATTAGCATGAGTGACTATGTGTGTGAGTACCTCTATGGATGAGTGGCATTGTGTAACAGGATGTATACGTGTATGAGTACATATGATGAGTGAGTACATGTATGAGTGACTGTACAGGACTGTTGGTGAATGAGTGGATGTGTATGTGGATCTTAGAATTACTGAATAGGTTGTTGTAACTGGTATTGGTATGTCCATTGTTTTTAAAATTTTAATTTCTATTTTTGAATGTGTGTATCAAAGGTTATATTAGGGGCAGGGGTGGTCTGCCACTCTATCACAAGGATGATGTCATCAGTGATGTCATCAGTGATGTCATTTGAGATGTCATCAGTGATGTCATGAGTGATGTCACTGACCATGTCATGAGTGATGTAATATGTGACGTCATCAGCAGTGCATTGCGGGCGCGTGAGTTATAGTTAGCTGAACTAACTATAACGGGGGAATTTCAATGGTTTTTTACGAGTGAAATGTCCAGCTAACTATAACAAGTGTGAAACCTTTGTTTTTTTTATTGAATTTCTAAGGTTTTTTAAATGCTAATTCCTAACTATAACGTGTGTGAAACCCATGGTTTTTTCAGTGAATTTGCAAGGTTTTTTAAATGCTAATTCCTAACTATAACGTGTGTGAAACCCATGGTTATTTCAGTGAATTTGCAAGGTTTTTTAAATGCTAATTTTTTTATTTTCTTCTATTTTTTAAACATATTTTTTTTTTAATTTTCTATCCTTTTTTTAAGACTATGGTTAAATTTTTAAAATTCTATAATATGTTTTTTTAAAAATATTTTATAAAATAAACAGGTAAAATTTATTAGCAATACATTTTTTCCTTTTTTTTTTATTTTTTTTTAGCACGCGTACCGTAAGCTTACGGTAAGCGTACGGTTTACGTAATGTCCGTAATTTATCTACGCTGTTTGCGTATAGTTACGCAATTTGCGTAGCCGCGCGTACTCCGCGTGGGACGCGTACGCGTGTACGCTACACGCGCACGTTACGCGGAAGTGTCGGGTAGTGACTGTTATGCGCATGCGCGCAAGCGCATGTCTTTTTTACGCACATGCGTACTTTTGCCGTAAGCGTACCGTAAGCGTACCGTAAGCGTACGGTAGGTCATGTGATCATGAAACACAACTTTTGATTGGTTGAAACTACTTTCAGTTCTAGAACTCTCCTACACCACACCCATTCCCCTCATTTCTGCTTGTGATCCCTTAGGAGAAGGAGCTGGGTTGTCTTTGTGATACGATGGCAGAACAGCAGAGCCCTTCTGAGAGTGAGGCTAGCACTAGCAGCACTACCTTGAGGCAGAGAGCGAGGAAACAAAAGACCTCTTATGTATGGGATTATTTTACTTTTCCTGAAGGCCAGCAAAAGGTAAATGCACCCTTAGTGACTTGCAAGCTGTGTCAGCGTTTACTTTCAAGAGGTAATCCTGACAGGAAGTATTCCTTTGGGAATCATACCATGATGAGGCACCTCAAGGATGTACACAAAAGGACACATGCTCGACTTACTGGAGGTAACCCTTCAGTAAGTCAACCAAGCACATCCACAGCAGCTCAGCCTGGACCATCATCTGCAGGGCTGAGTCCTTCTTCTGCAGGTCAGGTGAGCCCTTCATCTGTGGGGGGAGCATCTCCTTTTGCTGGCCCTCTGGAAATTAACCCTCGATTTCTGAGGGTTGATATTCGATGCTCCTCTTGTCATGATCTAATTTGTCATAGGGAGACCAGTGTTTCCCTAGTGAACCTCAAAATAGATCAGCACACTTGTCGCAGAGACTAATTTTCCCAATCTTTCTTTCCTCTGTCCCTGCATGAACACAACGGCTCTTTTAAGAGCCAACCTTATCTTTCATCTTTTTTTTATATATGTTTTTAAAAACTTTTTTTTTTTTTTTTTTTTACCGTACGCGTACGGTGCGCGTATTTTTTTTTTTTTTTTAAAAAAAACACTAAAAATCAATTATCACATTACAAGGTCTTTGAGAGACTACAATTATTATTATTGACTTACCATACCCACTCAAAAAAATATTTATTCATTTGTTTTTTAAAAAAATTGCTTTAAAAATGGTTCTAGTTTTCGAAAATTTTCTATATCAATCTGAAAAAAAAGAAAAAAGTATTAATATTTTTAAAACATTTTATAATACAGTACACATATTTACATATTTATCAAAAAATATTTTTGCCTTATTTTTGCTGTTTTCAGAATATATTGCATTTCACTATAAATTGTGAAAGCAATTGCATTCATCATTTTACACCGGGCAAAAAAAAATAACAATCTCAAAGATTGTATTAAAAAAGCCCAGAATCTCTTTTTACTTAAACTTAACATTATAGAAATGCATAATATTCTAAAAAAATATCATCTAATATCAATACTTATTTCTTTAAAATACCATCTAATATGTTTGTTTCAGAAGTATAATCACAATATTATATCTCAAATAACTCCACATTACATCTGGTTCCATTTCCTTTAGGCCAAATAGTAATTTTAAAATTCTTTTTTGATTAAATTTCCAATGGTAATCCAATAAAATTCTAAAGTTTTATTTGTACAGATCTCACCGATTCTCTGTAACATATTGGTTCCCTAAATATTTATTAATAATTTATTAAGTCCACAATAGAATTGTTTACCTTTCCACATGGCCAAATAGTAATTTAAAAAATCTTTTTTGAAAAAATTTCCAATGGCACTCCAATAACATTCCAAAATTTAAATTGAGCAGATGTTACCGATTTTCTCTAAATTTTTGGTTTTCGAAAGTTTCATTAAAAATTAAAAAAGTCCACATTACAATTGGTTATCTTTCCATTAGGCCAAATGATAATTTAAAAAATCTTTATTTTTGAAAATTCCAATGGTAATCCAATAAAATGGTAAAATTGTTTTGTCCAGATCTTGCCAAGTCTCTCTAAAATTTAGGTTTCAGGAAGATTAGATAGGAATTTGCTAAATCAAAAGGCAAACGTTGCTTAAAAACCAATTGGGAATCATTACACAGTGTCCAGCCTTTTTCACATTTAAGATAAACTGTGTAATGTCCAGAAGTAACAGTAGGTCCTTCATGGAAAATTATTGCAACAGTTACAAAAGTTTTTCCTGAAATTGATAATTGCTGTCCTGTAAACTTCTTTATTAAAGTATCCAATTTTGAACCATCAGCTCTACATCGTTGCATCATTAAAATTACATACTGTCCGTATTCCTTTAAAATTAATGTTGAAAACATGTCAGATTGACACTCACCGCATTGCATGCTATGATTAGCATCTTTAACTAATTTAGCAAAAGTGACTGTTTTAGTCTCTGGCAATGTCAAAAAAATAAACCTTTCATTATCAACATTAGAGCCACATATATTATAACAGTTTTCACAACTATGTTCCCATTTATAAGAGACACCAAATAAATTATCAATTGCAACTTCTTCTTCTTCCAGTACCTGAAGAAAAAACATCAAAAATTCGTGTGCATCTTGCTGTTCATTTTGAGAAAACTGTGTTCGTCCTGAACATACATCTAAAAGTTTTCTAATTTCAGTAGCACTTTCTATTTGAGTTTTATCATTACTCAGCTTTTGAAAAAGGAGACTCAGCTCTGAACAGAATCTTTTTCCCTGATTTACTATTATCTGCTCTTGCAAACTTTTCAGATAAAATGCAACATTCAGCACTACATTTGCGTAGCAGTTGACACCAGAGCTATTTTCAAAATGACATCCTACAACCTGTTCTTCTTTTTCCTTACTCTTTTTGCTTGCAATTACATCACTCCTCTTTTTTTTCCTCCTCTGTACATCTTCATCACAGATATTCTCATTTCTCCTTTTACGAGAAACTACACGTTTCTCCAACACAGGATACTGACCTAAATGAGGAGCATAGCTTCTTCTTAATCTATTATACTCCTTTACACAATTTGTATCAGCACTAACTTTTGAGTCATCAAAGTCTATCATGAATAAACCTGATAATGTTTTCACTCATGACAAAGCAACATATGCCATACCTTCTTTGAACACAGTTGAACCAATGTTCACAAATGCACAATCTACAGTCAATCCTTGAGACTTGTGAATAGTTACAGCATATGCTAGCGAAAACGGAACTGCTTCCTACGTACATATAAGTCTTTCACAAGCATGAAATGAACTGTACAACGACAAATGTCTTTAACTTCTTCTATCTGATCAAATTTTATTTTTAAACATTCAATTCCATCTTTTTTCTGATAATTAATAAAACCCACAACTCTTCCCATAGCTCCATTAACTAAACCTTTTTCAACATCCACATTTCTCCTTAAAAATACTCTACAGTTCATGCATACATATAGATTTTTTTCTAATCCAGCTGTTTTGGAAATGTTCTTCTCTAGTGAATCCAATTTATTTTTCAGTGTGCCTGTTACTGTGACAGTAATTCTTCCATCCTCAATTTTGTCCACTGCTTCTAATTTCCTGATCTCTTCCTTTTCCAATTTCAAAAGCTCCTCATTGAATATTGAGCATTCACGTAGAGTTGGCATTAAGCAGATGATACTTTTGTTTTCTGCAATGTTCTTGTATATCTTCTCTGCAACTATTTCTTCCTTTGGAAATAAATTATGTAGCAGCCGACTCTGTAATGCTTTTTTGCCAACTTCTGTGAGTAGTCCAATTCTGATATCTTTCAGAATACTTCCATATTCTTCATCGCTTGCTTGCCTCATATTAGTAGTAAGTTCCTTGTACTCAGAGAAGGACCAAATATTTGTATTTCCGATGCTTCCCAATGACTTCTTCGTGTCTTCATGTGTGACAGTATTAAACACTGGTTGTCCTTTAACTGGAGTAAGTTGCAAAAGATCTCCAAAAACTATGACGTGTTTTCCATCAAATAACATGTCATAGTCTGTCTTCAGAATTTGCTGCATTCTTAAATGCACAAAGGCAAGCATTAAGTTTGAAACCATGCTCACCTCATCAATAATGAGAACTTGCATCTTCTTCAAGACTCTTGAAACTTTCAAGGATGCTTCTCCAGTTAGCTTGTTGTATTGTATTTTGTTCTCATGCTCCACTGGTAACATTAGCAAACGATGTAAAGTGATTCCTTTTATGTTATATGCTGCTAACCCAGTTGGAGCAGTAACCACACAAGACAAAGTAGAATCCGTTTTTTGCTGTAGGTAGCTTCTGATGACTTTAATTAGGAAACTTTTTCCAGTTCCAGCTTGTCCACTTACATACATCCTGATTGGATGAAATGATGTGCATGAGCACTCTTTTTTTTCATGTAGAAATCCGTGATCAATTTTGTTTCTGATCTCTTCATAAATTTGTTGCTGCTCTTCGTTCAGTTGTCTTTCCAAATTTTGTAAGTCTATAAATTCTTCTTGAGCTTGATTCATAGCCGTTTCCACTTCATTCATGGCTATTGATGCTTCATTTTCAACGATTGGTTGTCCTAGGGGATCTTGACTGAGTGTTTCTGAACTTTGGCTGTCCTGAGAACTGTCTCTAGCTATTTCTGCTGCAATTGTAGTTTCCTGTTCAATTTCTTCATTTAACATTTGCAGATAACTTGAGAATGTACTGCATTGTATGATGTCTTTGCAAGCATTAAAAGAATCTTCATAGCTTTGAAATTCTCCCAGTAGTTCATCCTCTGTACGCCATGGTTTAAACAACTGTAAAAGAGCCAAGTAGTAAAATTCCTTCTTGTCAGTAGTGTCGCAACTCAGCTTCCGGTGATTTATCAAACTTCCTTTTGTTTGCTTCACCAAACATCCTTCCTCACCAATGACTTTATATTTTCCATTGTTGATGTCTTCTGCGGCTTTCCGTGAATAAATGTAGTTCTGCAGCACTTCATAGAGACACATGTTCTCCAGATGTTGACTTCTCTTGGGATAATATGTGTCCAACATGTTTGATTTCAAAATATCTGTACTTTCTGGGTCATTCTCGGCCAAATATTCAATTTCTCCAACAGATTTCAGTACCCGATTTCTCATTGCTGCAAGGCCTAAACTTGCCCAAATTATTCTTCTTGATTTCGAGTAGAGACTTGCAGAAGATAACCTATCTGAACATTCGTAGGATCCAATTTCTCGATGCGATAACATCCTCAAACTGAAACTGTACAGCTTCTTACTGACAGTCTTCTCGTGAGAAATCTCTTCCCACATTTCCTTCAATTCTGTTTTTTCTGATTTCGTAATGTAAGACGTTACATATCGAGCAACAGCAATGGAATTGTCAGCTACATACTGTATATCCATGTTAGCGTTCCACATGGATAAAATGACTGGGTTGTAGTCATTTATATTTTTTGATTCTTCTTTTCTTTTAAGGTTGTAGGTATTCTTAGGTGATTTTCTTGTGACAGTATGTCTCACAGATGACATAAAACTGTTTACTCTTCCATTTGAAAGAACAGGTCTAGGAAATCCAAATCGACATTTAGTGTTGTATTTATCTTTGCTCTTGTATTTCCGTCGACAGTATTTTCCACACCGATGACTTTGGAAACGTAAAACTTGCTCTTTTAACTTTTTCTCTTCTGTGCTTTTTGGTATAGCACATGTTGCATATTCTTCAATAAAAGATAACACTGCTTCATCAGTATCTGTTCCAAACTTTGGGGCATCCTTGATCCACAACAGCATATGAATATGAGGAGCACCTCTTGCCTGGTACTCTTTTCTCCAAAAGAAATCCACAACTTCTCCAAGAGGTGGATTTTTTTTATTGCAGATGAAGGACATCATAGCCTGAAATCTATGATTGAAATATCTGCAAACATTAACCGGATCCAATGAGCACAGTTCTCCTGCTGTCTTGTATTCGATGTTTTTAATGTTTGAATTTGCCTCTCGTAGAAAATCCAGTAAATCATCCCAAGCGTACTCGGCACAGCTTAGTGTAACGAACCATGTTGGTGTTCCTAAATTCCGTAACATGCATTTTAATTCACCATGGCGTCGGTACCAATATTCATTTGTCCCACGCTGACACGCCATCAGATTGATCAGTTGTGTTTCCAAATGATCATCTCGGTGCTGCACTTTCTCCATAAAATCCTTAGCAGACACATTTTGTAAATGTACTCCACTTTTTAAAATGTGATTTACTGCATAAGACAGTGCAGACAAGTCGCTTTCAAATAAAAGATGGAACAAATAAGGAATACTTTGTCGAAATCTGGGATCTTCAGCATATAGTCTTGTAGTCCGATACTCAGAAGCTGGAATCTGTTCCGGACGTTCATCGTATCGTCCTCCTTTTCCTTTAGGAAACAGCTGGGGAAAACATCGAGCTTCCAAGCTCTCCTCCCATACACTCACGGGAGTTCCTTTTGCTTTCTTCATCTGAAAGAGATCAATTCTGTCTCCCATAACTTCTTTTGAATGAAGAGGATGTATGCTAAAATGTTCATAAATTTCTTCTTCCTTTGACTTGTCCACTTTTTCAATTTGTCCAGTTGGTGTTTCTGTGTCTTCTTGTAAATCTTCTTCTTCTTCTTCTTCTATATATTGATTCATACCATTTGTTATTCCTTTTCAAATACAAATTTGCTCTTTGTACTTTCCGCACATCTACCAGCTCCTGCCAAATCTTCTTATTCTTTGTAGGTACACCATTAACCAGAATAATTAATGGTTCAGTTTCCAAAGTATCCGCATCAATAGTTTCCATATTTTTTTTCAAATCCAAGGGCAAATACACCACTCTACCTTTTAAACCTCTCAGTAAATCGGAAGGAGGTAATTTACCAGTTTTGGGCTCCATACGTACTATGGTCTGGAACGGATGAACACATTGAATGAGTATAGACTCATATGTATTTAATTCAGAAAGTTCAGCAGGAATAGCATCCAATTCTAAATTATTATGTACAGCTCTGGTCGGCATACTATTTTCCTCTAACTTGTTGTAACAGTATTTACAAATACGCTGATCTTCACCCAAATCAAAACAATTTTCAAGAAATATATATGTGGCAAAATCCTTCCACTTATAATTATCTTCATTTTCACTCTTTCTGTAGAGATCAACATTCCTAGTTTGTTTTCTATAATGAGTTCTGCGGCAACAAATACAAGTAAAATTTGGTCTTTCATTAGAGATTATTGCAAATTTTGTTATGTGATCATTAAATGTGTTACTTACAGAGGGTTCTACATTCTCTTCCACTTCTTCCTCATTTACTGTGTCCTTCTCTGCACTGTTTTGTTCAGGACCAAAGTAACAAAACTGAATTTCATCAACAACCTTCTCTACATCTGATACCGTTCCTCGGAACAGAGCCCTATTCAATTCATTTAACTTTATTGCTGGACTTTTGGCAAAATACAACCGTCTCACAAACTTTCTCATTTCAGTATGATGAACAGCCAGCATCCTAAAATGATGGAAAACACTATTACACACTTTTCTAGATAGACAAGCCAGAGAATGACCCTGCAAACCAGTATTCTCTCTCACTCTGCATGGATCCAGACTTTGAAGCACCTTAATCTTCTGTTTTATACTTTTTTTACTATATTCTCTTAGAAACTCACGAAATTTGTCAATAGATTCCTGACGCACAGTGCAAATACTACTACAATTCCAAGTGTACACTGGGGCTTTAGGACGTCTCCCCATAGCCTCATCTGCCATCACTTGTACCTCATCTCTTGGAACCATTATCTCCTTCTCCATTATGCAACCATTTTTTACTTCGTAAGCACGACCTCTGGTGTCAACTGCATGCAGCAAACTATTACTTTGAAAATAGCTCTCTTCATTAAAAAAAGGTTCACTACTTGAACTATGCATCCACTTTCCTAAAAACACTTTACAAAAGTTTGTTCTGTTCACTACTCTTTTCCTTTTGCTATGTGATTTCAGTACATTAACCATTTTATCTAATGTACGCATCCTATTCAAAATTAAAATGAATAGTTTCCTTTTTAAATCTAATGCCTTTGCTGCAATGGCTTCAATTTCTTTTTTTCTTTTATAAAACTTAGTCTTTTGCTTATATTTCTTCACATCCTTTATCAAATTGGACATAACTCTTCTCTGAAACATTTTTCTACGTATCTCTTTAAACGCTGTTTTTCTATTTATGTAAATCTTTTCAGTTGCAGAAGGTATATTTGCATTAACTAAATTCTCAATTTTTTCCTGTCCTTTTCTTTTCAAAACATTCTTTCCAGTACAGACATTTTGTACATTTTTCATTCTTTTGAATATATTTTTTAGAAATTGTTTTTTCTGCTTACCAGAAGATTTTTTCTTTTTCCCAACATGAGCATCTTCTACTAACTTTGGTCCTCCAGTTGTCTTCAAATATAGGTTTTTTTTGTGAGTTTTTTGAACTCTGGATTTTGTAGGCATCTTAAATTTTGTTCACTGCTCTTCAGCAATACCTGAAAAAAACTAAAAAAAAATTCCTTTATTTTATTTAAATATATTACTACATTTCTTTTCACAATAGTCACAAAACGAAATTTCTTTGCCAATTTGAATGCACACTTACTGCTCTTTTTTTTTGGCAAGTGATAATCACTTTTACAGACTGACACATTATGAATCCACTTTTCAGATTTTTTTAAATGCACATGTCCAGACTGCTTTTTCAGACCACCACCATGTGTATCCTGGGTGACTGCCTACACTCCAGCAAGGGCAACCAGCCTTAGTGATGCTGAATGTATTTGCATTACAGACTGAAACCTCAAACCCCACTCGCTTGTAAATACTGTGCATGATTATACATGGAAAGGAGCTGGGTGTGTGCTAAGAGTCTGCTTCTGCACCAAAAAATCGCTCCCCCTTTTTCCTACTAATGCAACTGTGAAATCACCAGAGCAAAACGCAATAAATCTCTGCCTGTAATTCCTATTTGCACACAGAGTCATGTTTTCACATTAGTCACAAAACGAAATTTCTTTGCCAATTTGAATGCACACTTACTGTTCTTTTTTTTTGGCAAGTGATAATCACTTTTACAGACTGACACATTATGAATCCACTTTTCAGATTTTTTTAAATGCACATGTCCAAACTGCTTTTTCAGACCACCACCATGTGTATCCTGGGTGACTGCCTACACTCCAGCAAGGGCAACCAGCCTTAGTGATGCTGAATGTATTTGCATTACAGACTGAAACCTCAAACCCCACTCGCTTGTAAATACTGTGCATGATTATACATGGAAAGGAGCTGGGTGTGTGCTAAGAGTCTGCTTCTGCACCAAAAAATCGCTCCCCCTTTTTCCTACTAATGCAACTGTGAAATCACCAGAGCAAAACGCAATAAATCTCTGCCTGTAATTCCTATTTGCACACAGAGTCATGTTTTCACATTAGTCACAAAACGAAATTTCTTTGCCAATTTGAATGCACTTTTACTGCTCTTTTTTTTTGGCAAGTGATAATCACTTTTACAGACTGACACATTATGAATCCACTTTTCAGATTTTTTAAAAAGCCCATGTCCAGACTGCTTTTTCAGACCACCACCATGTGTATCCTGGGTGACTGCCTACACTCCAGCAAGGGCAACCAGCCTTAGTGATGCTGAATGTATTTGCATTACAGACTGAAACCTCAAACCCCACTCGCTTGTAAATACTGTGCATGATTATACATGGAAAGGAGCTGGGTGTGTGCTAAGAGTCTGCTTCTGCACCAAAAAATCGCTCCCCCTTTTTCCTACTAATGCAACTGTGAAATCACCAGAGCAAAACGCAATAAATCTCTGCCTGTAATTCCTATTTGCACACAGAGTCATGTTTTCACATTAGTCACAAAACGAAATTTCTTTGGCAATTTGAATGCACACTTACTGCTCTTTTTTTTTGGCAAGTGATAATCACTTTTACAGACTGACACATTATGAATCCACTTTTCAGATTTTTTTAAATGCACATGTCCAAACTGCTTTTTCAGACCACCACCATGTGTATCCTGGGTGACTGCCTACACTCCAGCAAGGGCAACCAGCCTTAGTGATGCTGAATGTATTTGCATTACAGACTGAAACCTCAAACCCCACTCGCTTGTAAATACTGTGCATGATTATACATGGAAAGGAGCTGGGTGTGTGCTAAGAGTCTGCTTCTGCACCAAAAAATCGCTCCCCCTTTTTCCTACTAATGCAACTGTGAAATCACCAGAGCAAAACGCAATAAATCTCTGCCTGTAATTCCTATTTGCACACAGAGTCATGTTTTCACATTAGTCACAAAACGAAATTTCTTTGCCAATTTAAATGCACACTTACTGCTCTTTTTTTTGGCAAGTGATAATCACTTTTACAGACTGACACATTATGAATCCACTTTTCAGATTTTTTAAAAAGCCCATGTCCAGACTGCTTTTTCAGACCACCACCATGTGTATCCTGGGTGACTGCCTACACTCCAGCAAGGGCAACCAGCCTTAGTGATGCTGAATGTATTTGCATTACAGACTGAAACCTCAAACCCCACTCGCTTGTAAATACTGTGCATGATTATACATGGAAAGGAGCTGGGTGTGTGCTAAGAGTCTGCTTCTGCACCAAAAAATCGCTCCACCTTTTTCCTACTAATGCAACTGTGAAATCACCAGAGCAAAACGCAATAAATCTCTGCCTGTAATTCCTATTTGCACACAGAGTCATGTTTTCACATTAGTCACAAAACGAAATTTCTTTGCCAATTTGAATGCACACTTACTGCTCTTTTTTTTTGGCAAGTGATAATCACTTTTACAGACTGACACATTATGAATCCACTTTTCAGATTTTTTAAAAAGCCCATGTCCAGACTGCTTTTTCAGACCACCACCATGTGTATCCTGGGTGACTGCCTACACTCCAGCAAGGGCAACCAGCCTTAGTGATGCTGAATGTATTTGCATTACAGACTGAAACCTCAAACCCCACTCGCTGGTAAATACTGTGCATGATTATACATGGAAAGGAGCTGGGTGTGTGCTAAGAGTCTGCTTCTGCACCAAAAAATCGCTCCCCCTTTTTCCTACTAATGCAACTGTGAAATCACCAGAGCAAAACGCAATAAATCTCTGCCTGTAATTCCTATTTGCACACAGAGTCATGTTTTCACATTAGTCACAAAACGAAATTTCTTTGGCAATTTGAATGCACACTTACTGCTCTTTTTTTTTGGCAAGTGATAATCACTTTTACAGACTGACACATTATGAATCCACTTTTCAGATTTTTTTAAATGCACATGTCCAAACTGCTTTTTCAGACCACCACCATGTGTATCCTGGGTGACTGCCTACACTCCAGCAAGGGCAACCAGCCTTAGTGATGCTGAATGTATTTGCATTACAGACTGAAACCTCAAACCCCACTCGCTTGTAAATACTGTGCATGATTATACATGGAAAGGAGCTGGGTGTGTGCTAAGAGTCTGCTTCTGCACCAAAAAATCGCTCCCCCTTTTTCCTACTAATGCAACTGTGAAATCACCAGAGCAAAACGCAATAAATCTCTGCCTGTAATTCCTATTTGCACACAGAGTCATGTTTTCACATTAGTCACAAAACGAAATTTCTTTGCCAATTTAAATGCACACTTACTGCTCTTTTTTTTTGGCAAGTGATAATCACTTTTACAGACTGACACATTATGAATCCACTTTTCAGATTTTTTAAAAAGCCCATGTCCAGACTGCTTTTTCAGACCACCACCATGTGTATCCTGGGTGACTGCCTACACTCCAGCAAGGGCAACCACCCTTAGTGATGCTGAATGTATTTGCATTACAGACTGAAACCTCAAACCCCACTCGCTTGTAAATACTGTGCATGATTATACATGGAAAGGAGCTGGGTGTGTGCTAAGAGTCTGCTTCTGCACCAAAAAATCGCTCCCCCTTTTTCCTACTAATGCAACTGTGAAATCACCAGAGCAAAACGCAATAAATCTCTGCCTGTAATTCCTATTTGCACACAGAGTCATGTTTTCACATTAGTCACAAAACGAAATTTCTTTGCCAATTTGAATGCACACTTACTGTTCTTTTTTTTTGGCAAGTGATAATCACTTTTACAGACTGACACATTATGAATCCACTTTTCAGATTTTTTTAAAAGCCCATGTCCAGACTGCTTTTTCAGACCACCACCATGTGTATCCTGGGTGACTGCCTACACTCCAGCAAGGGCAACCAGCCTTAGTGATGCTGAATGTATTTGCATTACAGACTGAAACCTCAAACCCCACTCGCTTGTAAATACTGTGCATGATTATACATGGAAAGGAGCTGGGTGTGTGCTAAGAGTCTGCTTCTGCACCAAAAAATCGCTCCCCCTTTTTCCTACTAATGCAACTGTGAAATCACCAGAGCATAACGCAATAAATCTCTGCCTGTAATTCCTATTTGCACACAGAGTCATGTTTTCACATTAGTCACAAAACGAAATTTCTTTGCCAATTTGAATGCACACTTACTGCTCTTTTTTTTTGGCAAGTGATAATCACTTTTACAGACTGACACATTATGAATCCACTTTTCAGATTTTTTTAAATGCACATGTCCAAACTGCTTTTTCAGACCACCACCATGTGAATCCTGGGTGACTGCCTACACTCCAGCAAGGGCAACCAGCCTTAGTGATGCTGAATGTCTTTGCATTACAGACTGAAACCTCAAACCCCACTCGCTTGTAAATACTGTGCATGATTATACATGGAAAGGAGCTGGGTGTGTGCTAAGAGTCTGCTTCTGCACCAAAAAATCGCTCCCCCTTTTTCCTACTAATGCAACTGTGAAATCACCAGAGCAAAACGCAATAAATCTCTGCCTGTAATTCCTATTTGCACACAGAGTCATGTTTTCACATTAGTCACAAAACGAAATTTCTTTGCCAATTTGAATGCACACTTACTGCTCTTTTTTTTGGGCAAGTGATAATCATTTTTACAGACTGACACATTATGAATCCACTTTTCAGATTTTTTAAAAAGCCCATGTCCAGACTGCTTTTTCAGACCACCACCATGTGTATCCTGGGTGACTGCCTACACTCCAGCAAGGGCAACCAGCCTTAGTGATGCTGAATGTATTTGCATTACAGACTGAAACCTCAAACCCCACTCGCTTGTAAATACTGTGCATGATTATATATGGAAAGGAGCTGGGTGTGTGCTAAGAGTCTGCTTCTGCACCAAAAAATCGCTCCCCCTTTTTCCTACTAATGCAACTGTGAAATCACCAGAGCAAAACGCAATAAATCTCTGCCTGTAATTCCTATTTGCACACAGAGTCATGTTTTCACATTAGTCACAAAACGAAATTTCTTTGGCAATTTGAATGCACACTTACTGCTCTTTTTTTTTGGCAAGTGATAATCACTTTTACAGACTGACACATTATGAATCCACTTTTCAGATTTTTTTAAATGCCCATGTCCAGACTGCTTTTTCAGACCACCACCATGTGTATCCTGGGTGACTGCCTACACTCCAGCAAGGGCAACCAGCCTTAGTGATGCTGAATGTATTTGCATTACAGACTGAAACCTCAAACCCCACTCGCTTGTAAATACTGTGCATGATTATACATGGAAAGGAGCTGGGTGTGTGCTAAGAGTCTGCTTCTGCACCAAAAAATCGCTCCCCCTTTTTCCTACTAATGCAACTGTGAAATCACCAGAGCAAAACGCAATAAATCTCTGCCTGTAATTCCTATTTGCACACAGAGTCATGTTTTCACATTAGTCACAAAACGAAATTTCTTTGGCAATTTGAATGCACACTTACTGCTCTTTTTTTTTGGCAAGTGATAATCACTTTTACAGACTGACACATTATGAATCCACTTTTCAGATTTTTTTAAATGCCCATGTCCAGACTGCTTTTTCAGACCACCACCATGTGTATCCTGGGTGACTGCCTACACTCCAGCAAGGGCAACCAGCCTTAGTGATGCTGAATGTATTTGCATTACAGACTGAAACCTCAAACCCCACTCGCTTGTAAATACTGTGCATGATTATACATGGAAAGGAGCTGGGTGTGTGCTAAGAGTCTGCTTCTGCACCAAAAAATCGCTCCCCCTTTTTCCTACTAATGCAACTGTGAAATCACCAGAGCAAAACGCAATAAATCTCTGCCTGTAATTCCTATTTGCACACAGAGTCATGTTTTCACATTAGTCACAAAACGAAATTTCTTTGCCAATTTGAATGCACACTTACTGCTCTTTTTTTTTGGCAAGTGATAATCACTTTTACAGACTGACACATTATGAATCCACTTTTCAGATTTTTTAAAAAGCCCATGTCCAGACTGCTTTTTCAGACCACCACCATGTGTATCCTGGGTGACTGCCTACACTCCAGCAAGGGCAACCAGCCTTAGTGATGCTGAATGTATTTGCATTACAGACTGAAACCTCAAACCCCACTCGCTTGTAAATACTGTGCATGATTATACATGGAAAGGAGCTGGGTGTGTGCTAAGAGTCTGCTTCTGCACCAAAAAATCGCTCCCCCTTTTTCCTACTAATGCAACTGTGAAATCACCAGAGCAAAACGCAATAAATCTCTGCCTGTAATTCCTATTTGCACACAGAGTCATGTTTTCACATTAGTCACAAAACGAAATTTCTTTGCCAATTTGAATGCACACTTACTGTTCTTTTTTTTTGGCAAGTGATAATCACTTTTACAGACTGACACATTATGAATCCACTTTTCAGATTTTTTTAAAAGCCCATGTCCAGACTGCTTTTTCAGACCACCACCATGTGTATCCTGGGTGACTGCCTACACTCCAGCAAGGGCAACCAGCCTTAGTGATGCTGAATGTATTTGCATTACAGACTGAAACCTCAAACCCCACTCGCTTGTAAATACTGTGCATGATTATACATGGAAAGGAGCTGGGTGTGTGCTAAGAGTCTGCTTCTGCACCAAAAAATCGCTCCCCCTTTTTCCTACTAATGCAACTGTGAAATCACCAGAGCATAACGCAATAAATCTCTGCCTGTAATTCCTATTTGCACACAGAGTCATGTTTTCACATTAGTCACAAAACGAAATTTCTTTGCCAATTTGAATGCACACTTACTGCTCTTTTTTTTTGGCAAGTGATAATCACTTTTACAGACTGACACATTATGAATCCACTTTTCAGATTTTTTTAAATGCACATGTCCAAACTGCTTTTTCAGACCACCACCATGTGAATCCTGGGTGACTGCCTACACTCCAGCAAGGGCAACCAGCCTTAGTGATGCTGAATGTCTTTCCATTACAGACTGAAACCTCAAACCCCACTCGCTTGTAAATACTGTGCATGATTATACATGGAAAGGAGCTGGGTGTGTGCTAAGAGTCTGCTTCTGCACCAAAAAATCGCTCCCCCTTTTTCCTACTAATGCAACTGTGAAATCACCAGAGCAAAACGCAATAAATCTCTGCCTGTAATTCCTATTTGCACACAGAGTCATGTTTTCACATTAGTCACAAAACGAAATTTCTTTGCCAATTTGAATGCACACTTACTGCTCTTTTTTTTGGGCAAGTGATAATCATTTTTACAGACTGACACATTATGAATCCACTTTTCAGATTTTTTAAAAAGCCCATGTCCAGACTGCTTTTTCAGACCACCACCATGTGTATCCTGGGTGACTGCCTACACTCCAGCAAGGGCAACCAGCCTTAGTGATGCTGAATGTATTTGCATTACAGACTGAAACCTCAAACCCCACTCGCTTGTAAATACTGTGCATGATTATATATGGAAAGGAGCTGGGTGTGTGCTAAGAGTCTGCTTCTGCACCAAAAAATCGCTCCCCCTTTTTCCTACTAATGCAACTGTGAAATCACCAGAGCAAAACGCAATAAATCTCTGCCTGTAATTCCTATTTGCACACAGAGTCATGTTTTCACATTAGTCACAAAACGAAATTTCTTTGGCAATTTGAATGCACACTTACTGCTCTTTTTTTTTGGCAAGTGATAATCACTTTTACAGACTGACACATTATGAATCCACTTTTCAGATTTTTTTAAATGCCCATGTCCAGACTGCTTTTTCAGACCACCACCATGTGTATCCTGGGTGACTGCCTACACTCCAGCAAGGGCAACCAGCCTTAGTGATGCTGAATGTATTTGCATTACAGACTGAAACCTCAAACCCCACTCGCTTGTAAATACTGTGCATGATTATACATGGAAAGGAGCTGGGTGTGTGCTAAGAGTCTGCTTCTGCACCAAAAAATCGCTCCCCCTTTTTCCTACTAATGCAACTGTGAAATCACCAGAGCAAAACGCAATAAATCTCTGCCTGTAATTCCTATTTGCACACAGAGTCATGTTTTCACATTAGTCACAAAACGAAATTTCTTTGGCAATTTGAATGCACACTTACTGCTCTTTTTTTTTGGCAAGTGATAATCACTTTTACAGACTGACACATTATGAATCCACTTTTCAGATTTTTTTAAATGCCCATGTCCAGACTGCTTTTTCAGACCACCACCATGTGTATCCTGGGTGACTGCCTACACTCCAGCAAGGGCAACCAGCCTTAGTGATGCTGAATGTATTTGCATTACAGACTGAAACCTCAAACCCCACTCGCTTGTAAATACTGTGCATGATTATACATGGAAAGGAGCTGGGTGTGTGCTAAGAGTCTGCTTCTGCACCAAAAAATCGCTCCCCCTTTTTCCTACTAATGCAACTGTGAAATCACCAGAGCAAAACGCAATAAATCTCTGCCTGTAATTCCTATTTGCACACAGAGTCATGTTTTCACATTAGTCACAAAACGAAATTTCTTTGCCAATTTGAATGCACACTTACTGCTCTTTTTTTTTGGCAAGTGATAATCACTTTTACAGACTGACACATTATGAATCCACTTTTCAGATTTTTTAAAAAGCCCATGTCCAGACTGCTTTTTCAGACCACCACCATGTGTATCCTGGGTGACTGCCTACACTCCAGCAAGGGCAACCAGCCTTAGTGATGCTGAATGTATTTGCATTACAGACTGAAACCTCAAACCCCACTCGCTTGTAAATACTGTGCATGATTATACATGGAAAGGAGCTGGGTGTGTGCTAAGAGTCTGCTTCTGCACCAAAAAATCGCTCCCCCTTTTTCCTACTAATGCAACTGTGAAATCACCAGAGCAAAACGCAATAAATCTCTGCCTGTAATTCCTATTTGCACACAGAGTCATGTTTTCACATTAGTCACAAAACGAAATTTCTTTGCCAATTTGAATGCACACTTACTGTTCTTTTTTTTTGGCAAGTGATAATCACTTTTACAGACTGACACATTATGAATCCACTTTTCAGATTTTTTTAAAAGCCCATGTCCAGACTGCTTTTTCAGACCACCACCATGTGTATCCTGGGTGACTGCCTACACTCCAGCAAGGGCAACCAGCCTTAGTGATGCTGAATGTATTTGCATTACAGACTGAAACCTCAAACCCCACTCGCTTGTAAATACTGTGCATGATTATACATGGAAAGGAGCTGGGTGTGTGCTAAGAGTCTGCTTCTGCACCAAAAAATCGCTCCCCCTTTTTCCTACTAATGCAACTGTGAAATCACCAGAGCATAACGCAATAAATCTCTGCCTGTAATTCCTATTTGCACACAGAGTCATGTTTTCACATTAGTCACAAAACGAAATTTCTTTGCCAATTTGAATGCACACTTACTGCTCTTTTTTTTTGGCAAGTGATAATCACTTTTACAGACTGACACATTATGAATCCACTTTTCAGATTTTTTTAAATGCACATGTCCAAACTGCTTTTTCAGACCACCACCATGTGAATCCTGGGTGACTGCCTACACTCCAGCAAGGGCAACCAGCCTTAGTGATGCTGAATGTCTTTCCATTACAGACTGAAACCTCAAACCCCACTCGCTTGTAAATACTGTGCATGATTATACATGGAAAGGAGCTGGGTGTGTGCTAAGAGTCTGCTTCTGCACCAAAAAATCGCTCCCCCTTTTTCCTACTAATGCAACTGTGAAATCACCAGAGCAAAACGCAATAAATCTCTGCCTGTAATTCCTATTTGCACACAGAGTCATGTTTTCACATTAGTCACAAAACGAAATTTCTTTGCCAATTTGAATGCACACTTACTGCTCTTTTTTTTGGGCAAGTGATAATCACTTTTACAGACTGACACATTATGAATCCACTTTTCAGATTTTTTTAAAAGCCCATGTCCAGACTGCTTTTTTAGACCACCACCATGTGTATCCTGGGTGACTGCCTACACTCCAGCAAGGGCAACCAGCCTTAGTGATGCTGAATGTATTTGCATTACAGACTGAAACCTCAAACCCCACTCGCTTGTAAATACTGTGCATGATTATACAAGGAAAGGAGCTGGGTGTGTGCTAAGAGTCTGCTTCTGCACCAAAAAATCGCTCCCCCTTTTTCCTAATAATGCAACTGTGAAATCACCAGAGCATAACGCAATAAATCTCTGCCTGTAATTCCTATTTGCACACAGAGTCATGTTTTCACATTAGTCACAAAACGAAATTTCTTTGGCAATTTGAATGCACACTTACTAGTCTTTTTTTTTGGCAAGTGATAATCACTTTTACAGACTGACACATTATGAATCCACTTTTCAGATTTTTTTAAATGCACATGTCCAAACTGCTTTTTCAGACCACCACCATGTGTATCCTGGGTGACTGCCTACACTCCAGCAAGGGCAACCAGCCTTAGTGATGCTGAATGTATTTGCATTACAGACTGAACCCTCAAACCCCACTCGCTTGTAAATACTGTTCATGATTATACATGGAAAGGAGCTGGGTGTGTGCTAAGAGTCTGCTTCTGCACCAAAAAATCGCTCCCCCTTTTTCCTACTAATGCAAATATAAAATTACCAGAGTTGTACACAATAAATCTCTGCCTATATTTCCCAACATGTGTAACCTGGGTGACTGCCTACATTCCACCAAGGGCAACCAGCCTTAGTGATGCTGAATGTATTTGCGTTACTGAGTCCAACCTCAAACCCTTAAACTATTCATTTTTTATACCAATACACCTTAATTTATCGTGAAAACATAGTCCATATTATTTTACATGTTCCTCACATTTAAATTTCTCCCAAAACAGAAAATAATAAACGCAACTTCAACAAAAAGAATTACATTTCTATTATTCATTTCTTAATTTACCATATACATCTCCTCTCAAACTCTAACCTCACCTTTAAAATTAGTTAGTTGTGAAAGAAATGTGGCACTCAAACAGCAGATTATCAGAGCCAGGATCTCTGTTCTCTACACCTCTCTCCTCTCAGCAGAACCAGATAATGGCAAAGTTTCCCTCTATTTTTCCACACATATACATGTAAGTTTCAAATCTCAGTGCTTTCCCCTTTTTTTCAAATGTAATCACACATTTCTATTGGTTGAAAACCAACCCTTTTCCAAAAGTACCCTTCCCCCAACTTGACTTCTGCCTAGTACCCTTCCCCCAACTTGACTTCTGCCTGCTACCATAGCAACAGCTCATGGAACACTGCTGTGTGGAGTCAGGTCAGAAGTTCGCCAAACAATGTTTCAATTCCACAGAGCAAGAGTGCTTGACTTTTCAAACCTAACAGCAAATCCATAGTACTGTTCTTTGGTAACACATTTTTCTGTACCAATACAAAACATGCTTCTATTAATTTACACATACAGCCTAGTTTTTATTCTAGAATGGTATGAAACAGCCAATCAGTTCTTTTTTTTTGTTGAAAAAAATATGTATGCCTCCATTTCCAAACTGTCTTTCTTTTCATATTGCCATTCTACTGAAAGACACCTCCTGAGTGCATCCAGTTCTCCTTTGAAGATGTTCACAGTGTGGATTGTAGGGCACAGCTATGTCTTCTGGAGTGAAAAGTTTGCAGAGAAAACAGGTATGGTGAGAGACCTTGCTTTGCCAAATGTAGACATTAAATGGATTGGTCAGAGAGGGTTAAAGTGGCACCAATTGATGCCATTGGTGAAATCCTTCATGCAAATCCAACACCCTGACCTCATAATAGTGCACTGTGGTGGCAATGACCTAGGCACTTTGACTGGGGTAGGTCTGGAAATGCTTATGAAGGACACCTTTGCACAACTGTTTTCACTTTTCCCTAAAACTGCCTTTGTGTTTTCTAACATATGCCAAAGGCAAAAATGGAACTGGTCCAATCATTTCTGTCCGCAGATTGACAAAGCAAGAAAGCACGTCAACAAATCTGTTTCTGCTTTCCTCCGTGACTATGGTATGGGTTCCATTTACCACAACAACTTGCGTTACGACATGCAAGACATTTATAGAGGAGATGGTGTGCACTTCAATGATGAAGGGAACAGAGTCTTCCTCTTGAACCTTAGACTCTGCATCGGTACTTACTTGTAGGTACCACTAAAAAATCACTTAATAAACACAACGGCTCTTTTTAGAGCCCCCTAATATCTAAACACTTAAATCTGAATTTCATTTCTTTTTTTAATTTTTTTTTTACCGTACGCTTACCGTAAGCTTACCGTACGCGTACCCCGTGATTTTTTTAAAAATCAATAAATGTTTTCTTTGTACTTTTCTGTCCTTCTTTGACCCCCTTACAAATGTTAGGGGGTCTGTAACTCTCTCCCTTGCCCCCTTTTCAAGATATCACTCTTTTTTACCGGAGTGAAATACACAAAATGGCGGCCGCCGCTTCCTGGTTTCGGCCGATTCGAATGTTTACTAAGATCTAACAGCCAATCAGAATCGCGCTCGCGCACGCCACCGTACGCGTACGGTAAGCGTACCGTAAGCGTACCATAAGCTGGCTCAGATATATATATTGATTTAAAGGCTATTTTCTCAGAATCTACTGAACAGATTTACACCAAACCTACAAAAGGCACTTCCTTGACCTGAGGACTACCTCTCTGCCAAATTTCTAGTAATTCTGTTCAGCCGTTCGGGCTGTAGCCCTGTCTAAAGGTCCTATGGAAAAATGCATGGGAAAAACGCGTTTTGGGACCCCCCTTTTATCTCAGCCCCCGCTTGACGAATCCCCCCGAGACTTTCAGGGTAGGAGCGGAGCATAGCGCCCCACCTATTTTGAGCAATTCGCGAGGATTCGTCAACCGGCGCCAAAGTTATTCAAAATAGAATGTTGCGGATTTCCTATGGAAACAGGGTCCTAACTATAACTACCTACTGGCGACCGCCAGTAGGTAATATATATATATATATATATATATATATATATATATATATATATTTATATCACTGAAAAAAACCATAGGTTTCAGAGACGTTATAGTTAGAAATTAGCATTTAAAAAACCTTAGAAATTCACAGAAAAACCATAGGTTTCATGGGTGTTATAGTTAGCTGGCCATTTCACTCGTACAAACCATAGAAATTCCTCCGTTATAGTTAGTTCTGCTAACTATAACTTGCGCGCCCGCAACGCACTGCTGATGATGTCACATATTGCATCATTCATGACATGGTCAGTGACATCACTGATGACATCACTGATGACATCTCAAATGACATCACTGAGCTGCTCTAGCTGACAATGACACTGACTGACTGACACTGATTGACTGACACTGACTGACTGACTGACACTGACTGACACAGACTGACTACGATCTACTAATCTACTACTCACTCTCTACTACTCTCTCTCTACTACTCTCTCTCTACTACTCACTCTCTACTACTCACTCTCTACTACTCACTCTCTACTACTCACTCTCTACTACTCTCTACTACTCACTCTCTACTACTCACTCTCTACTATTCACTCTCTTCTACTCACTCTCTACTACTCACTCTCTACTACTCACTCATTACTACTCTCTACTACTCACTCTCTACTACTCACTTTCTACTACTCTCTACTACTCTCTCTCTACTACTCACTCGCTACTACTCTCTACTACTCACTCCTACTACTACCTCTCTACTACTCTCTACTACTACTCTCTACTACTCACTCTACTACTCACTCTACTACTCTCTACTACTCTCTACCACTCACTCTCCACTACTCTGCTACTCACTCTTTACTACTCTCTACTACTCACTCTCTACTACTCACTCTACTACTCTCTACTACGCACTCTCTACTACTCCTCTCTACTACTCACTCTCTACTATTCACTCTCTACTACTCACTCTCTACTACTCACTCTCTACTACGCTACTACTCTCTAATACTCTCTCTCTACTACTCACTCTCTACTACTCACTCTCTACTACTCTCTACTACTCACTCTCTGCTACTCTCTCTCTACTACTCACTCTCTACAACTCAATCTCTACAACTCTCTACTACTCACTCTCTACTACTCTCTACTACTCTCTTCTACTCACTCTCCCCTACTCACTCTACTACTCACTCTCTACTACTCACTCTCTACTACTCTCTACTACTCTCTCTCTACTACTCTCTACTACTCACTCGCTACTACTCTCTACTAATCACTCCTACTACTCACTCTCTACTACTCTCTACTACTACTCTCTACTACTCACTCTCTACTACTCACTCTACTACTCTCTACTACTCTCTACTACTCTCTACCACTCACTCTCCACTACTCTGCTACTCACTCTCTACTACTCACTCTTTACTACTCTCTACTACTCACTCTCTACTACTCTCTCTCTACTGCTCACTCTCTACTATTCACTCTCTACTACTCACTCTCTACTACACTACTACTCTCTAATACTCTCTCTCTACTACTCACTCTCTACTACTCACTCTCTACTACTCACTCTCTACTACTCTCTACTACTCACTCTCTGCTACTCTCTCTCTACTACTCACTCTCTACAACTCAATCTCTACAACTCAATCTCTACAACTCTCTACTACTCACTCTCTACTACTCTCTATTACTCTCTTCTACTCAATCTCTCCTACTCACTCTACTACTCACTCTCTACTACTCACTCTCTACTACTCTCAACTACTCTCTCTCTGCTACTCTCTCCTACTCACTCTACTACTCAAATTCAAATTTCAAAGCTTTATTCGATTATTAAAAAACAATCATAAAAGCATACATTGTTAAAATACAGAATAAAATACAGAACATGCATCAGATATTACACTAAACGAAGCAGCTTAAATGGCATCAAGTATGTCGGCCAGACAATCTAATGTTTATAGAAAAACCATGGTTAGAACACCAGGCTTTTCCTATGGGAGACAGCTTTTAATATAAAGGTAGCGGTAAAAAAACAAATGTCCAACATATCAAGTCCAAATAACAATTTCATCGCTTGGGCAGTAGTGAACACAAAGTATTTCTTAAAAACAGGTTTGAGATAGTAAAGACGAAGATGCAGATAAAAAGGGCAAATAAGCATAAAGTGCAATGTGCTTTGCTTAGTTGAGCCGTCACAAGGGCAAGGTGTTGGGCTATAAATTTTCATCTGTGGAAAGGCCACCAGGTTATGGGCAATGCCTAATCTCAACCTAGTGAGAACAAACTGGTGAGATTGTTTGGTAATGGCTTTTAAATACATAGGCAAGCCCGAGACAACCGACATGTTAGAGTGGTAAAAAACATGGGTTGACGAGAGGCTACATTGAACACTACGCAGGTTAGATTTGGTCCCTAGAAAAACGTTTTTAAGCTCCTTTTTGGGTATAGTGACAGCACTCAGGGGCTCATCAAAAATGTCAAGATTAAAAATTTCACTGTAGGAAGATGAAACATAATTAAACCAGGGGATCTTACGGACATTATCCAACCGAAGACAGTCTAAAATGATTTGCCTGGTAAATCCTGTCTCATCCTTAGCCCAAATTGACCTCCAAGCCATAAGAGGTCTCAATCCCGTTAGATCTGTAAGATAATCAAGGCCCACCTCTCTATGACTTAGTTCAGTAGATGCCGAGGAGGGAAGGCAAAGGAGTCTTTTAAGGAACTGGTTCTCTGTAACTTGTAGATCCCTGTGTTTACAGTAGCCCCATATACCTGAACCGTATAAGGCAATAGATACACATCTATGCCTATAGATGTTTAACATGTCAGGGATGCGACGACTGCCTAATTTGGATGCAAAGCGGAATACTCGAGAGGAGCTTTTGCCCATCTTGGCATTCACATTTAAAATCTCAGGTGCCCAAGTTCCTCTATTATTAAAAGTTATGCCAAGATAACAGAATTTGTCCACTACCTCAATTCTATGATTATTAAAATGAAATGATTTAGAACGTTTCATCCGTTTCCCGCAGGCCATAATGAAGGTCTTAGATTTATTTATTTTTAGTTTTCTCCCCTTGATAAAGTCGTAAAAATAATTCATAAGGTTTTGGAGTCCATTCGGAGTACGCGAGAGTAGAACCGTGTCATCTGCATATAGCAGGACCGGGACAGGGTGACCACCAACCTGTGGGGAATCTGCATGTACCCTCTTCAATTCGGACTCGATGGAGTTTATAAAAAGGGAGAAAAGCAACGGGGCCAACACACAGCCTTGCCTTATGCCTGATTTGACCCTGATTTTCCTGGTACATTCCCCGGCCTGGCCAAAACGGATCTGGGCTGATAGCTTATTATAAAGTCTGGCCAGGAAATATATTATTGCTGGGGGGGCTCCCATTTCCAATATAGTGGACCATAACAAAGTATGATCCACTAGGTCAAAGGCACTTGAGAGGTCAGCGAAACAGAGAAATAAAGAGCCCTGTTTCGCTTTAGTGTATTTCCCGATGATAAGATCGAGATTAATACACTGCTCTGTTGTCCCAAGACCCTTATGGAAGCCATATTGAGATTCAGCTAGAATTTTATTTTCCTCCGCCCATTCCTCCAGTCGCACCAGTAGGACCCTGCTCATAATCTTGAGTGAGGAATCCAGAAGGGAGATAGGGAGGTAGTTCTTAGCCTCTCCTCTATCTCCCTTCTTATAGATCGGTAGAATTATGGATACACTCCAGGTGGATGGTGTACTATCCCTAACTGATGCGTTGAACACCTAAGTCAGGAGCGGGCTCCAAAGTGCCGGGTAGGATTTATACAGGTCAACCGGGACCCCATCTGGTCCCGGTGCCTTCCCCCCTTTGCTCTGGCTGATGGCCATTTCTACCTCTTGAAGGGTAATACCCAGGGATAGCTTAGGTTCATACAGGGCGGTAGAAAGGCTAGCACAGTCCTCCCTAGCCGAGTCAAAGATTTCTGTAAAATATAATACCCAATTATCTTCGCTAACCTGTGCTGATAATATAGGGAAATCTTCCTTTACAAGAAAAGGGCTATTGACCGTATTCCAAAAGAGCTTACTGTCACGCAATACTGCTGCTTTAGTCAAATCGTCCCAGGCAAGCTCCCTTAGCTCTTGTTTTCTACGTGTTAGGTGCTTTTTGTATAACAGCCTGAGGTATATAATGGCCTCCCTGTCTCTGGGTTGTTTAGAAAGTGCCCGCTTAAGTTCTTGGAGGGATTTTGGTACACGCATTATCAAACCAACCGGTAGCGGCCTTCTTCGTTGAGCCTTTGGTAATGGTGAGGGATCTTTTTATGATGGTACCCAATTCCACAAAATCAGCTATAATGCACTGGGGGGAAGCCTCTGAGTCCAAACATTTGAGTATCGTTACAGACCCCATTGCTACAATATTATGCTGCAGCTTCTCTTAATTATCCACACGCCATTTGATACGAATACCATTCTGCCTACAGGGGGTTAAGTCTTCTACTATCATACGCTGGATGTTAACCGGAAACCCCCAAATAGAAATCGACATTGTGATGGCATTATGGTCGCTACTTCCAAAATCTACAACAATAGGAACCATACAAAATGGGACAATATGAACAGAAACTAATAAATGGTCAATAACAGAAGCCGAGTTCATTCCTACAAAAGTCGGTACAGGGTTACCCTCATGGTCTGCAGCCGGGGAATGTATCAATAGATCCAGTTTAAGCATAAAGGAGTTGAGGGAGTCGCCATATGGTGAGTGTATAAAATGTGCTCGGTTTTCCCCATTATCCCCGTCGTACCCGCAAACTTTGGTGAAAGAGTGGGGGCAAGTACGAATATTAAAATCCCCTCCCCAGATGATATCAAGAGGTTTATGGATGCCTTTGCAGATGTTTCTCACTGCTACATCCAACTCATCCAAAACTGAGGTATTTGTAGCATCAAACAAATTGTTATAGTGGTTAATCAGCAGGGTTACATGGCCCCTTTTGTGTTCCATGCTTAAAATTTGCGAGTGAAAACCCACAGTCTGGTGCGATTTCACACGAACAGGGAGGTTCACAGAAAGTAGAGTTACTAGCCCCCCTTTAGCCCTGCCCATATTGGACCTTTGTGCCGGGTTGTTATATGACACAAATCCATCAAGTACTCACTCTCTACTACCCTCTACTACTCTCTCTCTGCTACTCACTCTCTACTACTCACTCTCTACTACTCACTCTCTACTACTCACTCTCTACTATTCTCTACTACTCACTCTACAACTCACTCTCTACTACTCTATACTACTCTCTACGATTCACTCTCTACTTTAGAGGGAGAGAACCAGGTCAGCAGAGCTGCTTTAGAGCCAGATAACCAGGTCAGCAGAGCTGCTTTAGAGCCAGAGAACCAGGTCAGAAGAGCTGCTCTAGCTGACAATGACACTGACATTGACTGATTGACTGACACTGACCGACTGACACTGACTGACACTGACTGACACTGACTGACACTGATTGGCTGACACTGACTGACTGACACTGATTGACTGACACTGATTGACTGACACTGACTGACACTGATTGACTGACACTGACTGACTGACTGACACTGACTGACACAGACTGACTACAATCTACTACTCTACTACTCTCTCTCTACTACTCACTCTCTACTACTCACTCTCTACTACTTAATTACTCTCTACTACTAACTCTCTACTAATCACTCTCTACTACTCACTCTCTACTACTCACTCTCTACTACTCACTCTCTACTACTCTCTACTACTCACTCTCTAGTACTCACTCTCTACTACTCTCTACTACTCACTCTCTACTACTCTCTACTATTCACTCTCTACTACTCACTTTCTACTACTCTCTACTACTCTCTCTCTACTACTCACTCGCTACTACTCTCTACTACTCACTCCTACTACTCACTCTCTACTACTCTCTACTACTCTCTACTACTCACTCTACTACTCACTCTACTACACTCTACTACTCTCTACCACTCACTCTCCACTACTCTGCTACTCACTCTTTACTACTCTCTGCTACTCACTCTCTACTACTCACTCTACTACTCTCTACTACGCACTCTCTACTACTCTCTCTCTACTACTCACTCTCTACTATTCACTCTCTACTACTCACTCTCTACTACTCACTCTCTACTACGCTACTACTCTCTAATACTCTCTCTCTCTACTACTCACTCTCTACTACTCACTCTCTACTACTCTCTACTACTCACTCTCTGCTACTCTCTCTCTACTACTCACTCTCTACAACTCAATCTCTACAACTCTCTACTACTCACTCTCTACTACTCTCTACTACTCTCTTCTACTCACTCTCCCTAATCACTCTACTACTCACTCTCTACTACTCACTCTCTACTACTCTCTACTACTCTCTCTCTACTACTCTCTACTACTCGCTCGCTACTACTCTCTACTACTCACTCCTACTACTCACTCTCTACTACTCTCTACTACTACTCTCTACTACTCACTCTCTACTACTCACTCTACTACTCTCTACTACTCTTTACCACTCACTCTCCACTACTCTGCTACTCACTCTCTACTACTCACTCTTTACTACTCACTCTACTACTCTCTACTACGCACTCTCTACTACTCTCTCTCTACTGCTCACTCTCTACTATTCACTCTCTACTACTCACTCTCTACTACTCACTACTACGCTACTACTCTCTAATACTCTCTCTCTACTACTCACTCTCCACTACTCACTCTCTTCTACTCTCTACTACTCACTCTCTGCTACTCTCTCTCTACTACTCACTCTCTACTACTCACTCTCTACTACTCACTCTCTACAACTCAATCTCTACAACTCTCTACTACTCACTCTCTACTACTCTCTACTACTCTCTTCTACTCACTCTCTCCTACTCACTCTACTAAGCACTCTCTACTACTCACTCTCAACTACTCTCTACTACTCTCTCTCTGCTACTCTCTACTACCCTCTACTACTCTCTCTCTGCTACTCACTCTCTACTACTCACTCTCTACTACTCACTCTCTACTACTCACTCTCTACTACTCACTCTCTTCTACTCACTCTCTACTACTCTCTACTACTCACTCTCTACTATTCTCTACTACTCACTCTACTACTCACTCTCTACTACTCTATACTACTCTCTCCGATTCACTCTCTACTACTCACTCTCTACTACTCTCTACTACTCACTCTCTACTACTCACTCTCTACTACTCACTCTCTACTACTCACTCTACTACTCTCTACTACTCACTCTCTGCTACTCTCTCTACTACTCTCTACTACTCTCTACTACTCACTGTCTACTCTCTACCTCTCTACCTCTCTCTCTACTACTCTCTACCTCTCTACCTCTACCTCTCTACCTCTACACCTCTACCTCTACACCTCTACCTCTCTACTTCTCTCTACACACACACATACGCAGATTATATATAAGCATATGCATTTATATATATGTATGTGTATATATATATTCACTGAAAAAACCATAGGTTTCACACATGTTATAGTTAGCGGAAATTTTACTGATAAAAAACCAGTGAAATTCCCCCGTTATAGTTAGTGCAGGCAACTATAACTCACGCGACCGCAATCCTCTGCTGATGCTAATACTGTATTTAGACACTTATTTGCCCATGTCTTCTTCCATACATTTTTAGCTATACATATATTACAAATATTTTTTTTTCATAAAGACACATATGTCATCAGCAGAAGATTGCGGTCGCGTGAGTTATAGTTGCCTGCACTAACTATAACGGGGGAATATCACTGGTTTTTTATCAGTAAAATTTCCGCTAACTATAACATGTGTGAAACCTATGGTTTTTTCAGTGAATTTGCAAGGTTTTTTAAATGCTAATTCCTAACTATAACGTGTGTGAAACCTATGGTTTTTTCAGTGAATTTGTACGTTTTTTTAAATGCTAAGTTACTTTACGCCATTTGTGGCGTGCGCGCCCACTTAACGCAGTTCGTTCCATGCGCGCACGGTGCGCTTCGCGCACCGTGCGCGCACAGTAAGCACGCGGTGCTTACTGTGCTTACGGTGCTTATAAGCCATGCACAAATGGTGCCCTTCGGGCACCATTTGCACACGGGGTGGAGAGAGTGTGGATAATTTTTTCTTTTATTATTTTTGTTAAAAATATAGTGGTTTTTCACACCAATGATAAGCCCTGCTCATTTGGTGGCCTGCGGCCACCAAAAGCACAGGGGGTGGGGAGAGTGTGGATAGTTTTTTTTTTTTTACATTTTTTACCGTACGCGTACGGTAAGCGTAATCGGCGAAATTAGCGAAAAAATAAAAATGGCATTTTTGGCCTTGGGGGGTCTTGGGGGACTCCCTCATCCTGGCTATGTGTGTGTGAGCTGTCAAAACAGCTCCTTTACATGTGTATTGGTTTTATTTAACAACCTAACTCAGTGCGAGAGAGAAAATGACGGCCGCCGCTTCCTGGTTTCGGCCGATTCGAATGTTTACTAAGATCTAAGAGCCAATCAGAATCGCGCTCGCGCACGCCACCGTACGCGTACGGTAAGCTTACGGTAAGCGTACCGTAAGCTGGCTCAGATATATATATTGATTTAAAGGCTATTTTCTCAGAAACTACTGAACAGATTTACACCAGACCTACAAAAGGCACTTCCTTGACCTGAGGACTACCTCTCTGCCAAATTTCAAGTAATTCTGTTCAGCCGTTCGGGCTGTAGCCCTGTCTAAAGGTCCTATGGAAAAATGCATGGGAAAAACGCGTTTTGGGACCCCCCTTTTATCTCAGCCCCCGCTTGACGAATCCTCCCGAGACTTTCAGGGTAGGAGCGGAGCGTAGCGCCCCACCTATTTTGAGAAATTCGCAAGGATTCGTCGACCGGCGCCAAAGTTATTCAAAATAGAATGTTGCGGATTTCCTATGGAAAAGGGGTCCTAACTATAACTACCTACTGGCGACCGCCAGTAGGTAATATAGATACATATATAAACATATATATAGTCTGCATATCTATATAAATACAAATATAAATGCAGGCATGCATATACATATATGCATACATATGCATATTATGTACATGAAAGTTTGAAAAACACTAATACAAGTAAAGCTAAAAAGCCACCTAATTACAAACAGAATTGATTTAACTTAAACGAGGGCGAGACCTATTGCATTTTCAATGATTGTTTACTTTGGTTCCATCAAGAAGGCATTCAGATGTGTCACACATTTGCCATGAATTCTGAATGTTAGCACTCTAGTTGCTCATTAGATCACTGTAGTAAAGCTACTGCTCACCAGGGAAGTCTGCTGCTGGTATTGAAAGTGCATGTTTCAGTCTGCATGTCAGAATTTTTTAATGAAATAGAAGAGGATTTGAGAAGTCAAAATGTGCCCTCATTTTTCTTTCTGCAGCACTAATCATAATTTATATGGCAAAATGAACCCCTTTGTTTTGTTCCTTTGCAAATTAAATGTTTTAAGTGTTACCACTTTATTCCAATCAATATGGCTTCAGGTGTGCCATACTTTTGTCTTAAGTAAGACTGTTAGTGCTCTAGTTGTTCTTTAGAACACTCTGGGAAGCTGCAGTAGAACACAAAGGAATCAACTGACAGTCTCTGCCCTTGTTGGATGTACAGGTTTTACTGACAATGTCAAACTTAATTCTCACATGACTGAGAAAGATAATGTGAATTTACAGAAAATATGCTCTCAGTTTAGCTTATAGATCACCTTCCAAACCTCTGTGGGAAAAGCATGAGAAAATAGTTTTCTCTCAAACATGATTCATGATATCCCAACAGAAGGCTTTTTCACATGGTCAAATCACCTTAGAACACACCACAATTCTTAAAATTAGTATGGTACCATCAACAAATGATTTATAATGTAACTAACGTCTTAAAACCTTCTGTTAACATCAATGCTTTTTAATGAAGTGCTATCATGTATATTGGTCCCAAGATGGCTGCCAACACTTCTTGGATGAGGTGCTGACAGACAATCAGATCTCACGATGAGATGTATGGTTAGGCTTCGCCCAGATATACCTATGATTTTACTTTTAATTTTCTCAGCAACTACCGAACGGATTTACACCATTTAACCAAAGGCACGAGTGTGAACCAAGGGCTACCGCTTTGCCAAATTTCGTGTAATTCTGTTCAGCAGTTCGGGCTGCAGCTGCGATTAACGGTTCCTATGGAAAATTGCATGGGGAAAACATGTTTTGGGACCCCCCTTTTTTCTCGTCCCCCGCTTGACGAATCACCCCAAGACTTTCAGGATAGGAGCGGACCAGAGCGCCCCACCAGTTTTGAACATTTCGCGAAGATTTGTCAACCAGCACCAAAGTTATTCCAAATATATATATATAACACTGAATATTGGGCTGCCTTTGATTCCAAACTCATTAAAATTCAGTCTCATTTTACTTGCAGGACTGACTTTGCAGTCTACATTTTGGAATGTACATGCCCGCTTCAATATGTTGGAAGTACTAAACTGCAAGAATACAATAGAATACTCCAACATTTAAGGGCAGTTGTGAATTCACACTCTCTCTCTCTTTTTAATACCTCCTCTTTGCTGATTAATTTACTCTCCTCAAGAGGGCAGGGGGTAAGCTCGCATTTAATGCGCTATTGGACTAAGGCCGGCTTTAGCAAAGTGGGCGATTTTTTACATTATTCCAGGTGGTTAACTCCGCCCAAGATGCGTTTACTACTGTCAGGAAATTTTTTGTTAGCCGGGTCTTATAATATAATTTATAAACTTTTGCAGCAGTTTGCTCCCACCTCCTTTACTCAGACTTCCCCTTTAAACAACGATCTTTTTTTCAATAGTACTTTAATAAGGAAACCTGGTGAGTGGAAACGCCATCTTGCCCTGATTAAACAAGACGATCTAGGATCCAAAGCAGTTAAAAAATGGTGGGAACACGAAAAACAGGTTTTATCTTTAATGACGTGGCGGACTATTAATAAATATAATTTTTCCACATTAAGGGGAGCCAATTGGCGTAGAATGATATTTTTTGGGAAATGGCTCCTCTATTATACCCCGGCGGTAATTGCCAAAATGTTTAGTAATTATATACCGATCTGCTTTCGCTGTCAAAGTTTCGCCCCCGCTAACTGGACACACGTCATAGCTGAATGTTGTATGGTCAAAGAGTTCTGGGTAGATATTTTTGCTTTTTTATGTTTTATTTTTCATATCCAGATATCTATAAATTCCAACTTGATGCTTTATGGCTTTGATCAGAATCTTAATCTCTCTGTCTCACTTGCTAAACTTCTATTCATCTGCATGGCAGTGGCCAGATCATTGCTACTTCAGAATTGGCGATCAACTCAGACACCATCTTTTTATGAATGGTTACGTAAAATGCGAAGAGTTAAGATTAGTGAGCGTAACTATGCGGCGAGGATTGGAGGGGGGAGAAAATTCGAACAAATACGGGGAAACTTTTTTTGACTCTCTTCTCATTAAGGTTATTTTTAAAATTGTTTTTGTTATTTGAGAAGGATCCTGGTTCATTGTATGTGAGATGTTTTGGTTTTCGTAACTCTATACTTTCTGTATTGAACTTGAATGCTGTATGACACCTTTCAGTTTCAATAAAAAAAAATAAAAAAAATGACCTGAGTTACTATGTGGTGGCATTCAGTACCCAAATCGATCAGGGGTGGTAACCGTGAAAAGAGACTCAGGCAGCTAGAATCTGAATTTATAATGCTGCTAGATACCAAGATGCCTAATGGTTTGAACACAGGGGTAGATCTTCATAATTTTATATAAATTTGGTTTTCTTGGTATACTCCCTTAGTTCTGATATTTTATTCTGTAGGGGTCTTTTAACCAGATCTTTTAACTCTGTTTTTACTGGGTTTTACAGGATTGTTCTAGTTTTACTCGGTTTAAGAGGGTTTTTATCTCTGGTTTCTTTTATCCCCAGTTAATGACAGTAATGTATCTTACAATCAGCCTATAGTTTTTAAATATGAAATAACTTGTGGCTTAATATGCACATGCACTTTACCTAGAAGTATGAGTTAGTCGTGTAACATCATATATTATGCTATTTTGGTCTTCAGGTCATATCTATTAGAAATGTATTTGTGCACTTGCACTTTATTCCAAATATGTTTGGACATTCAGCCAGATGTTATGTGACTGTTTTTAGAATTATGCAAATGATTTAATCCTCATATTTTCACACCAAATGGAAAGGATTAAAAATCTTGGTTTTCTCACTAGCACTTTATTATTGCACTTTACAAAATGTTATTGACCATTTATGTGTACTCACAGGTGATTTTATGTTTTTTCATGGCATTATATACATTAGAACTTTATTACTTGATCATTTAGATGCATTGTTCTTAAAAGCCATATATATATTTTGTGACCATAATAATGAACTGCCTAATTCAATGTTTTCTTGTTTCATATATTTAACAAAGAAAATCTGTTGATATCAGTGCTGTAGCACAAGCAGGGAAACCCTCTTAGTATGTTGTCCATGTTGATTACCAGTGGGTGTGTTCACATTAGGAGATATGGGTTATGTCACTTTTTAAAGTAGTCTATTGGCCCAGCGCGTCAAGTGATCAAGACCGCGTTATGCGGTCGAACCGCGTAAGGCTGGGCACTTTTTTCTTACCTTCGATGCATAGACTAATGCAATAAAGCACCTTTTCTTTTTAAACTCCACGACGTGGTCTGCACCTTTGATCGAGCTGGCGATGCGGTGATGAAGGACTGTGGTGAATTGATATATAAATATACCAATGAAATAAAATCTTTAAAAAACAAACCGTTTTGATTAAATACAAAAATTCTGTACATTTAGTAAAAATTATTTTACATATTAAAAACATTATTAATTAATAAAAAAGGGTCTGATTATGAGGTTGGTGGGTCCAACGGCACGTGTGTTTTGAACCCACCAACACCTGCCTCTGTGGTCTGCCTGTAGCAATACGATGCAGCGGGCGGAGGCATCGGGCAGAGGGACCATCTGCAGCACCTCTGACGGGCTAAAGGAGCCCATTGATGCATCAGAAAAGCACCATAATCCAGCGCTGTCGGTATTATGATGTCATTTTCAGACAGCCTTTCCATGGGGGCCTTTCCAACATGGAAAGGCTGTCAGAAAATGACTTTAAGGGCCACTAGAAGGGTCTCCTCCCCTCCTGGTTCTCCACTATGGGGCTTGGGGAGAACCTATGATGCCCTCCTAAACATTGCTGCACAATGTGGCTGGCACAGTGAGGTCCCTGCCACACAGTGCAGGGATGTTTAGAAACATCCATTCTTGCAGCTTGTGCTGTGGGCCTTTTCCGCCCGCCGCACAAGCTGCCTTAGCAAAATGGATGTTTCCGACCGCCCTATGGATGGTCACATCCTAATTGTGAGTTCAAAACTGCCGACCTATGGTCTGGCGGTCTCCAGACAGATACGGTGTTGGGCAGATAAAAGTCCACCCAACATCATAATCAGGGCCATTATAATTTCAAATAAACAAAAACATAATAATATAAATATACCAAGAGAACTAAATTATCAAATTTAATACATATACCATTCCCACTACAATTTATACAAAACTACGCAAACTATTATAGTAAATATATAAAACATTTAGTACTCCCACTTCACACAATAAATGCAACAGTAGTAAAAGTGTTGAATTGCGGATAAGTAATATTTACTAAACCCATTCCAGGCAGTAAAACAGTAGGGAAACTGTTGCAGTATGGAGGGGTAAAATTTACTATACCCCCTCCACTCAGTACAAAAGTAGGGAAAGTGTTGGATTCTGGGGGGTAAAATGTACTATTCCCACTCCAATGAGTGCAACAGTAGGTAAGATGGATTGCGGAGTGTATAGCTTACTATTCCTACTTCATTCAGTACAACAGTAGGGAAAGTGTTGGATTGTGGAGGGGTAACACTTAGTATTCACACTCCAGTCAGTACAACAGTAGGGAAAGAGTTGGATTGCGGAGGGGTAGCATTTACTATTCCCACTTCAGTCAGTGGAACATTAAAAACAAACAAAATATCTTGAACAAAATAAAATTATTTCAAAAACAAAGTCAATAAAGAAACATATCAATATGTTGAAAAATAGAACATATATTTAATATTAAAAATTAAAAAAATTAAAACTTTTTACAATGTTCAATACATATTCCAAAAACCTACAGATATTATAAATAAAATAAAAAAAATATTTTGCATACAAATAAATATTTTTTATTAAGAAATAATACATTTATTATATGACATACAATTAATTTAGTTATTTCCCGCCCTATAACCCCACAAAACTCACAACCTGCATTAAAAACCTAACTGTTAAAAAATGATTTACACTATTAATATAAATATTTATCAACACACTATTTATAATAAATTAAATGGTAATTAATAATTAATTATAATTAAGGCACGTCCCACAATATGTCCCCACAAAACACACAACACACTTAAAAAAATGAACAGAAAATTATTTACACAATTGTCATAATTATCAAATTAATTGATATTAATTAAAAAACATATTAATTACTTAAAGTTAATTTAGTTCTCACCTCATACCCCTACAAAACCCACAGCCCACATCAAAAATTTAAAAAAAGTATGTTACACAATTAACATAATTATCAATTAAACACATATTATTAATTAAAATCTAAATATTAATTCATTAAAATGATTTACTCCCCACCCTTTAGCTCTATAAATCCCACAACCTGCTCCTAAAAACAGACATTATTTATACAATAAATACAATTAATTATCAATAAAGTAATTAATATTACGTAACAGCTAACTATTAATTAATTAAAAATCAATTACTTCCCACCCTTTACCAAATAACTCCACATTATGCACCCGAAAACAATACTCAATTGACGGAATGAATTATTTATTAATTAATTAATTAATGTTACTTAACAACTAATTATTAAATAATTACAAATAAATTACTTCCCACCCTTTACCCCTATAACCCCACAAACCACAACTAAAAACAAAAAAATTGCATTCAACAGCTGGTTACACTTTAGTAAAAAATCATCTGACAACTGCTTCTTCCTCTCTATCCATTATCCATTAGCTCTAACCCGCCGCAGCCAGGGTACCTGGTCCTATCGGGCCTTTGACCGACCCGACCCTCCAACGGCACTTCTTTCAAAAAGAGTCAGAAACCCTGTGTGGTAAAGGTCACAGTTTATTAACCTTAAGTCATAAATCATCATGAGAGCAATCGTTCATTGATGTACACTGTAAATCATTCAAGAATATCATAAATCAATCATACTGTCATAAATAATTGATCCTAAGCCTTATGCTCGTTTGGCACCACCGTAAATCATCTTTAACAGCACTATCAGACATAGGTTTCTTGCCATGAGCTAGATGTGAAGGTCCCTCGGTTGCGCCCCGGAGCTTCTAGACTTCCTTTGCTACCAATGTTTGTCCTCTAAGGCCCTTTCTGGCCTGACCTGGGCTGCAAGTGCTGGCTGTGTCTGCTTGGTAACTTTGCAAGTGCTGTGTCTGCTTTTTGACCTTCCCACCAAGCTCTCTCCGATGCCCCCTAGTGTCCCAGCCAGCAGGCATCCCAAGAACCACTGTTAACTGTTACCTCTTTCCTTTCCGATGGCCTAACGGCTGCTCTTATGTGTTATTGGTGTAGTGTGGCTGTGCTGTCTACGCGCCTAGTGTCTTAGCCCTCAAGCCTCCCAAGGACCACTGTTGTGGCAACTCTATTTTTGCTGGCCTACTGGCTGACCTTATCTATTACCAACACTGTTACTTGATGCCAATCCCTTCGTAGGGAAGGGATTGCGGATCCCTTCCCTACGATGCAGCAGCTGCTGCAACGCCTTCTGTCCAGGTAGGTGTGGTTGGGCGGAACAACGTTTGCAGTCAGCAACTCACCACTGACCCCAGTCTCAGCCTTGCGGCTTCAGGAGGGAGACCTTGACCAACCTTGAGAGTGGGTTTTCCCATGTCAAGGTTCAGCAGGTACCAGCGGAAGCCAAAGAGGAGGGGGCGAGGTGTATATTCTCTCTGCTTCTATGCCCCTCACTCCCCTTACTCCTCATCTCCGACGCCCGTATATCCTGGAGCTCTCTGGGCACATTAGTGGTGATCCTTCATGGTCCTGCTTCGCCTCCTTGCCACACTCTTCATCTATCCCGAGCTGTCTAGCCTGCCTGACCGCTTCCCACCTTCTGGCATGAAGTAACTGATGTCCTGATGGTGGGGCTCCCTCTGGCCTTAGATCTAATATCAAGGATTACCTCCTAGGCACTCACGCTGAGTTGCCGAGAAATGTTTCATACTTATTTGGATTGAAACAGATCCAAGTGCTATGGCCATGCATATGTCACTCAGCGACAGGCTCTTTATTTTATTTTTCAGTTTTATATAGCGCTACTCAACTAGAGGAAGGTATTGGAGGGCTTTATGTGAGCACCAGTTACAGTACACAAGGTCACATTAGTTTTGTTAATTTTTAGGCAGAGGGAGATTGCGTGATTTGCCCAGAAACACAGGATGTTGAGCCAACGCAGAGACTCGAAAATGGTTCCTCAGTTCCAAACACAGGAGCAATGGCCCTAATGCTACATCCTCTTTGTTAAAACTTTTAATATAGAATGTTGGTTGTATGTGGAGCTAAGAGTGTCAACGTGGCTGTGGCATGATTTTGACCTAGTGTTTTTTTTACTTTGAATTTGCTTTTGTGTTGTGCTTTTTACCTGTTTTATTATTTTCTCCTCGCATGCAGCACCCTTCTTCAGAGAGTGAGTGTTAATACAAGTGAGGTTGCACTGCCTGGTAATGGTCCTTGTTGTGAGGGAAAAGGGAATAATCGCCCTCGTCCTAGCACTACGCTTCATCAGTCAGTCTTGAAATTTGCAAAAAAAAACACGGGCTTGACTTAAGTTTCCGTTTGGTATTTATAAATATTGTTCCTTCCTGCTTTACCTTTTCATCGAATTTAAAAGCTGAAGGGGGAAACAAGGTTCAGACTGACAAAGACTGTTGCGCTAAAAGAGAGGAAAATTAGCAGACGACAAACCGCACAAGACCAGGCTGAAAACCATATCTTAAGAGGCACACAGGGCCACAAAAATAACTAAGGAGTGGGTGTGGCAAGATTCCGGTCGGACGAAAAGGCACTGATTTAATTTAGTAGAATTCGACATACTTAAGTGCAGGACACTTTCTCGGGTAAATAATGAAACATGCATGCTTCTAGCCAGCTGAGAACATAGCATGTGCTATGTCAGCAAAAACACTGAAAAATATGAAGGGCTATTTATAACACGAGCCACTGGAAATAGAAAACACCATTAGAGATTTTTTTCTGTTGTGATACACTGAGGCGCTTCGCAGATTCGAAAACACCCTATAGACAAAGCCATCTATAATAGTGTTGTTCCTGTCATGTAGTATATGGCGAGCCTATGTTTTAGCAATAAATGAATTCATCAGATACCTTTAAATTAGGTTGGTTGGTCGGTCTGCTAAATTTCCCATTGTTATATTAATTTTTATGTATAAGAGATGAACATCTCGGGCCACATTTACTAGGTTTTGGCACAGGGCAGCACCGCAAGGAATCTTGCTGCGCTGTACTGCATCAAAAGAAAAGGGCAGGACTGCGCCGTATCTCGCAGAATCTATGCAATACAACACATTCCCGTCCTTTTCCCCTGCGCTGGCACACAATGGGCTTCCATGTGCAAACGCAGGCACCCTTGCTCCATGGAGTAATGATGCATGCATTGCAGGGATGATTGTTTTTGTGCAGGAAGGGACACCTTCCTGCACAAAAACAATCACAAGAGGTGTTTTCTTCTTTATATGTGTGCTGCACTGCAGCACACATAGAAAAAGGAAAAACGAGTAGAAATAAAGGTATTTGCATTTCCGTTTGCCTGCAATAGGGAGGCGTAAGAATCGGACCCACTTCCAGGTTTACAAAACATTGTAAATCTGGGAATGTGACAGATTCCATGGGTGCATGTCTCCTTCATGCAGTGTACTCCATGAAAGGGGACCATATTTACAAGGCCATGAAAAGTCACACAGAGTGGCTTTGCGTGGCCTTGTAAATACGGTCCAGCACACTGCATCACCAGAGCATCAAAAAAGAAGTGACGCTCTGGTGGCGCAGGGATCTCCTAAATGAGGCCCCTCGTTTTTCACACAGCAAAATGGCGGGTGGCGTATTTAGTAAGGGGGAGTAGAAACACATGCAAAAGAGTTGTGTTTTTTACCTGGAGTGGGCACACGTATGTAATGTTCAGCACATAACGGACCGAGGTAAATCTCTAGTCAAATAGCGTTTTCCAGCGGTACCAAGTTGTCTCATACAGTATTCGCTCAGAACACAATAAAAGAATGTGCAACTTACTCTGCAGAGAGCGTGCAACATGAACCCAACGCCTGTCTAACAGCGTGGTACTTATGTGTTACATAATCATCAGGTTCCTCACATAATCTGATTTAATTGGTAAAAGGCATCCAAAGTTTTATTACATTTAAAATAGTTTACTGCGTTCGATGTGTGGTAGAAGTACACTTTATCAAATTAGCAAAGGAGATTGCACAGACCTACAAAGCTTACCCGATATTAATCAGTTTATGACTAAGAGCTGTGCATTGATTTCCAAACGAGGTAAGCAGCTGAAGTCCACCTTTCAACTCCTAATGGCTCTCATTCAGAAATACTACGGTAAATGATTATCACCGTCATTTGGTAGAATTGAGGTCAGATTTTTCAAAGTCAATTTTAAAGAGTAAGAAAGTGATTATTTAGTCATAATGTATTACAAAGCCAAACATTGATATCATTTTTCGTCTATTCGACATTCAGTATGTCCCTATATTTAACCAGAAAATGGACTCCTTTTAGTATGTCCATCCACCAAATGAGTAGATATGAGGTAAAAGTATGCAAAATGTTTCTCGCATAAAAACCACAGATGAGGGTAGATCTGGAGTCCAGTGCAATACAACCCTGATTGGGGATTTCTACATCAGAGTTTCTGGATGTCCCTTAAAATCGATCTCTATGCACTGCGTACGGCCATGATATCTAAATGGATTGCATAGGTGCGATCTTGAAAATTTGGCATGGATTCAATCCTTCTCATCCAATGTTAGACAATCATAGTCTAAGCCATCTAAAATAATGTTAAAAACGTATTAGAGTTGTGTTGTGACGCATCGATGCCCTATGCCAGCATCATCAGAAATGGAGCTACAACTGGACATTACCCCCAGGTCCCTCCTGTCCTCGTCCCATTCCCTACTAATTGGAGATGACCATCTCCACGACAGAAAAAAAGAAAAGGAGCATGCTGGGATACCCTACCCACTCCCTCCCACTGGGAGTACATAAGCGGTACCAGCCCAGCATGCAGCCAGTTCTTTTTTTCTGTCTTCCGACGGAATGGGACGCGTTGGGACTTACCTGGATTCTTCATTGGATTCTTCATTGGACGTCTCGTCAGGGCTGCTGGGCTGTCCTCGCTGTCCTCCTTACGCGTTCTCCTGGCCTCCCTGCCTGTCATTTTGCAGCCTTCATGTTGGCTCGGGGTGCTCGCCTCGGCCAGCTGCTGGTCGCTTGGCTGGCTGATGGATGGCTGCGTGGACCTTGCCTGGAATGACCGGAGGTTGTGGGAGTCGTTTCTGCGCACCCAGCTTCGGGATTGCGACATGCCCAGTGCGACTCCTCACCCTTTCTCCTGCCGACCTCCTCCATTCTTCCTGGCGACCTTGTTGAGAGGTTGGGTCAGTCCGGGGCTGGCCTGGCTGTGGCCTTGGAGCCCGTTGTTGGCGGATTGTCCACCCGGCGCTGGTTTCCTGGTGCGCGAATGGGGTGGCTGTTGGGGGGGCAGTGAGCTTGTGGTGCGCTCTTCCTGCCCCCTTCGTGAGTACCGCATAGCGGTTTTCCTATTTTTTCTCTCTGCTGATGGAGCTTGTGGGGCAATTTTCAGCACTGTTTACTCTTGGGAGCACAATTTGGTCTGCAGGATGATGGTTCTAGGCGCCACAGTTCGTTATGGCCCTGAGGACTCACATAGGGCCCGTTTACGGCTCTTGCTTTGCCGGCGTCCTGTTGGGGTTGGGTACGGCTTCCCCCTTTTCTCGTGGGCTGTTCTTTTGGCCTGTGGCCGTGCCGCCCTTCGGCGCCTGCTCTCGTCTGCTCTCACATGTTGTGGTGCGTCGGCCCTGGTTTCTGCCTGGATGGGAGTCAGCGTGCTGCTACCAGTTGATGGGGGCTCATGTTGCTTCTGGGTTGTGCTCCTGTGTTGCTGGGTGTTCCGCCGGCGGTGGTTTGTGTGCTCTGGGGGCTGCCTGGCTCCCCGTTGCCCTCTGCCCCTGTGCTTGCTCGCTTGTCCGTTCTGTTGTGGCGTGCTGGTTGCTGTTTCCGTCCCTTCCTCTGCAGGTTCCGTGGTTTGACTTCCTGGCCACTGCGCACTTGCTCTTGTCTGGTCTCCGTGGTTGTGGAGCTTCGGGCCTGGGTGGTGCCTGGCTGGGGGTCTGCTTTGGGGTACCTTGTGCTGTGGTTGTCTGGGTGCTTCCATGGTTGTCAGGCTGTCTTGGCTCCGGCCTTGCCTCCCTGTGTGCCCCTGGTATTGTCTGCTTTCGCTGATGGGCTGGGTTCCTGACTGATTCTTCCTGTTTGGGAGTTCACTTGCGGCCCTGGCTGGTGTGTCTTCCCCTTTGCTTATGGTTGCTGCCACCCTGTGCGCCTGGACCCCTGGGATGGTCGGGGTTTGACAATGGGGCCTCCTCCTTGCGGCTTCTCTTTGCTAGCTCCTGTTCCTGCGTACGGGCCCTCTGTGCTTGGGTGGTTGCGTTTGGTCCGTTTGCTGCCTCGGTCTGTACTCCTTGGTGTCTCCGGTCCTGGGCTCCTAGCCATCCTTCGGGTCCTCTGCTGGCTGCGCCATTGGCTCCCCTGCTTTCGCTGTCCTCTTTTGGGCCCTGGTTTCCCCCGGGTCGCTGCCCTTTTGTTGGGGGGGATTCTGCCTGGGGGGTCCTTCGGGCCTTCGTCCGTGGTTAGTGTATCCCCTGGCTTCCTGCTTGCTCGGCGCTTGTTGTTGGTTGGGGTCTGGGCTGTGGGTCGGTTCCTGTGGGTCTGCTGTTGGCCTGTCACTGTGGTGCTTGCCTCCTGGAGGTTTCTTTCTTCCGTCTGCTGGCCTGCGGCTTTGGCTTTTGTTGCGCCTGCTGCCCACCCTGTGGTTTGGCCAGGTGGGCGTTGGTTCCTCTCTGGGCCGTGGCTCGCTTTGGGCGGTCTCTCCTGGGGTTTTTTGGCTTCTTCTTGTGGCCTCTTTTCTCTGTCCTCTGGGCCTCCGGTCGTCTTGCCCTGCTGGCTTCTTTTGTCCCTGGTTGACCCTGGTGGGTTCCTGGTTTGGGGTGCGCCTGGGTTTGCCTGTTGCTCCTGCCTGTTCTGGTCAGCCCTGGATGCTTGTCCCTGTTGCCTTGTGGTTCTTGGGCTTCCTTTGGCTGCCTGCGCTCTTCCGCCCCTTGGTTCTGGCCCCTCTGTGGGTTCGGTCTGGGTGCGTGCTTGTCTGCGTGCCTGCCTGCGGTTTTCTCTGTCGGGTGCTTCTTGCTTCTTCCGGGTACTTTTGCTTGCCCCGTGCTCGGGGTGTCTGCCTTGTGCTGGGTTCTCCCCCTTGTTTTGCATGGGGGTGCTGTTGGGCCTTTCCTCTGTCCTGGTGGGCCTTTGCTTTGTTGGGCTGTTGGCTCCGGTGGAGTGCTGGTGGTGGCCCTGGTGGGTTCTGGTCGGTGTTGGGTTTGCTTCTCGCCTACTGCCGGGGTTGCTGGGGTTTGGTTTCTGATTGTGGTTTCCTTTCCCCCTCTTGTGTTTTCCTTGCTGGCTTGTTGAGGTTTAGGCTTGCCTTCTCACCTGTCGCTCCGTTTCCCTCCTCTGGTGGCTGGGGTTCGTTGTTCTTTCTTGGCCTCTGCCTTGGGTGGCCTCTTGTTCTTCGGGTGTCCGGCTCATGTGCCCTGCCCTGTTTGCTGTGCCTTTTCCCTGCTTGTGGGTGTTGGGTGGTGGCTTCCCCTGTTGGGTGGGCCGCTTTCCTGCATTCCGCCCCTCTTGCTCCCCTTGGGGTTGCGGTTGGCTTTACCTCAGGTCTGGGGCTCTGGCCTTTTTCCTTTGGGGGCCTGTTGTTGGTCCTGTGCTCCCGCACGGGCTGTTTTCGGCCTGTGGTGTCTGTGACCCTTGCTCTTTTGTTTGCTCTGGGGAGTTCCTTCTCCCCTTGTTTGGGTCTGCTCCCGCTCCCCTGTTGGGTGGTGCGCCTTTGGCTTCTCCGGGCTCCTCTCCTTTGCTTTTGATGCCTGGGTTGTTCCGGTGTGCTCTGGGGGCCTGGCCTTTGCCTCTGTTGATTTTGCCCTTGCGGTCCCTGTGTTTGGCCTCCTGTTCGCTTGTGCGTTTGGGTTGCTCGTGCACCTCTTGGCTTGGTTGTGTTGGGCTTTGTGCTGTGGGGCCCTGGTTTGCTTGGAGTCCTCTTTCGGTCCCTGCTTGGGTCCTTCCTTAGCTGCTCATTCTCATGTTCCTTGTCACGGTCCTGGGCTGGTCATCTGTCCCTTCCGGTGCCGCTCCCTTCGGCTGGCTCTGGCGATGGGTCCGTTGAGTGGGCTCTGGGCTCCCTTCCGCTGCTTCTCCGCTTTCTGGGTGGCCTGGCTGTGGTTGCCTGCTGTGCCTTTCCCTGTGCCCCTTTGTGGTTGGGGCTTCTTTTTGCCTCTCCTTCCGGGTCCTGGTGGTGCTGTGTTGTGTGCCTCCTGGCTGGCTTGCCTGCCGGTTCTCCTGCGGGCTTCTTGGGGTGGGGCTGTTGGCCTCCTTGTTGGTCTTTCCTGTTTTATCCTTCTGCCTTTTGGGGTTCACCTTCAGTGGTTCTTGGTGTCCTCCTTTCTCCTCCTGGCGGTTGTTCGGCTCTTGGTTGGTGTGGTTTCCTCCTTTCCGGTTCTGGGGTTTTGGTTTCCCCGGTTCTGTGTGGGGCCTCTTTGGGCCCTGGTTTTTGCCGGGCCTGTTTCGGGTTGCGTTTCTTTGCTCTCCCTGGTCTCCGTTGGGCGGTTTGCTGGGCATCTTGTCCCGGTGTCTCCTGCTTTGGGGGTGTGCCTCGGGCCTGGCCGTTTCTTGTTCCCCGGGTTCTTCTCCCGGTGGGGTGGCCTTTTGGTTGCTGCGGCTCTTCGGTGTCTCGGCTGGGGTTGGCTGTTGGTCGGTCTTGGCCTGAGGCCTGATCCTTCTGTGGATTTCTGGCCTCCGGTTTCCCTGTTGCTGCTGTTGTCGGTGGGGGGGGGGGGGCCTTGCTTGGGTTCCCAGCCCCTTCTCTTTCTGGCTGTTCCTCTGGGTGAGTGCCTGTTTGCGCCTCTGCTGATGGCTTCCCCCGGTGCGTTGGGGTGGTCCGGTGGTTGGTCGTGTTTTGCTTCTGCTTTTTTCCTTCCTGGGCCTTTGGCCCTGCTGCCCTGTGTGGTCTGTTCTCCTCCGCTCTTGGCCGTTGGACTGGGTTGGCCTGTTTGGTCCCAGGGTGGGTGGCTGCCTGATGGTGCCTGGGTCGTTTGCCCTTTCTGGCTCCTTTTCTCCATTGGTTTTGGCCCCTCTGGTTGCTCCATTGGGGGCTTGGCTCTGCGTGTCCACTTGGTTGGGGGCATGCTTGGTTTGGTGCCCCTTCCTGCATTCCTCTCCTTCTTGTGGGCTCCTTTTGCTCCTGTGGGGTGCCGTTTTTCGGTCTGGTGCCCTTGGCATTGGTGGAGTTCTGGAAGGCCGGGTTCTCTGCTTTGGTTTTCTCCAATTAGTAGGGAATGAGACGAGGACAGGAGGGACCTGGGGGTAATGTCCTATTACTTACCGGTAATCTTCATTACTCCTGGTCCCGTTGTCCTCGTCTCACTCCTTACGCCCCTCCCTCCCTCCCTGGCGGCCGGCCTTCCGGTTGTTGGCTTGGTGTTTTCAGGCTGCATGCTGGGCTGGTACAGCTTATCCCAGCATGCTCCTTTTCTTTTTTTCTGTCGTGGAGATGGTCATCTCCAATTAGTAGGGAATGGGACGAGGAAAACAGGACCAGGAGTACTGAAGATTACCGGTAAGTAATAGGACAGGATGATACACCAAGGCCTGACATAGGGAAACATGAGACGTGTTTTCTTTGATCTGACTGCATCATCCCACAATGTGCTGAAAACACTTTCAATAGAATCAACAGAAAGCAAAGGGGTTATTTAGAATTTAGCAGAGCATCTTTTGATGAAGCTATGACTACTGTATTTCAGTGGTTTTGAAGTTTTTGTAAATGTTAGCTAATGGCTCAGTCCTAGACCTAATTATAACATCTCTTTAATCTTTGTTTTTCTCTGTGAATTTCTGTTTTTTAAACATTAAGGTCTTAGAATCTAGCCTTACTATCATGTCACTTTAACATTTGTTATTTTTGATTAATTTGCGGAGTTTATTTGATCATATTTTTCCAATAACCAAGCGTTGTATGCAGCTGCCACTGCTAATCACGACCTTCAACTGTGAAAAGATGGAGTTGGCAATAGTGTCTTCATTCAACCCTTGTGCACAGCCAATCTCCACTCTGCATGGCCTTTGGCCATGCACAGTGGAAGTTAGCTACAGGGCCTGTCCTTAACTCCTCAAGTGCGGCCACCCCTTGCTGCACACAGCCTTCAAGCATGCAAGCCCAACCCACACCGTTGTTTGAGTCTGTGGTACTATTGTGGGACCCACTATGCAAGTTTCTACCCCTTGTCATTGTGGTATCATGTAGGCCTTCTCTAAAAAACTTGCATGGTATCGTAATATCATGAGGTGATAGATTGCATGGTGGGTCCCGCAGGAGGCCCCATGGTTCTGAGAGAGTATCACAGTACACGTAAAACAATATTTAAATTAACTGGGGAGCTGAGTGTCCTTCTGGGACTATCTTGCTAGTTCATTAAGGTCAGGGTGTCCCTATGGCCCTTAAGTATTATTTCATTTGTTTCCTATGTACCAAGTTCTGAGATTGTGCAGCTGACCAATCAGTGCATGAAGCCCTGTGACCCTGACCCACCTATTGTGGTTCCCCATTGGTTGAGGGGAAAAAAGGCTCCCTCAGCCAATGAGATTCAAGTATTTAAAAAAACATTCGGAACTGAGGAACGCCTGCAAGAATCCTACAGTACATAACATCTAAATATTACTAACTTTTCATGGAGATTAAACCCTTCATGACCACTCTGAGCACCTCTTTAAACACAAATTTCTTATAGCATACTTATACGGATTTACAACGAACCACCAATTAAACAAAAGACTTCTAAGTAAAGTACTAACGTTGTTTAAATTCGATCAGCCTTCAGTTTTCTGTGAAGGAGAGCAAGCCTTCAAATGGGAATTAAAATTGGAAATCAATGAATTGGGAACCCTCCTTATTCTTGGCTGTTGCTTGGTGAATTAACACAAAACTTTCCATGAAGGAGTCAAAGGGGATGAACTGTTTTTGGAAGCTTTCTTGAAGATTCCCCAAACAGTAGCAAAGTTATCAAGATCAGAAAAAAACGCCCTTCCTATGGAAAGTATGACTTAACTGTAAGTATACTATGGGTATTGCAGCCAGAGTAAAATTGCTAATATTCTATGAACAATAAGGATTTGTTCTGTATGTAAGAAACGTACTGCTGAGGAGGAGCCAAGATGGCGACCGGGACGGCAGCGTAGGCTCCCGGCTCTGTGAACCTCCGCGTCCCGCACAGATATCCTGCATGAGATCCTTAGCCTGCGCTATATGCCCGTGTTGGTGAATGATAGCGGCAACCGATCGTGTGACTCCGAAGTTTCTGGCGGCGGTATCGCCGGAGAAATGTCCAGTTGAAGTTTGCGGCCTGTGCAACCCTGGAACCGGGACCTCGAGTGGACAACATGGCCGGGCGGCAGTTCAACAACAGTGGCCTTTGATGACTGGGTGGAGTCGGCCTAGCCGGAGCGGTGCGAATATCGGCCTACATTTCGCCGTGGTCGTTCCTACCACGAAGCGTAGCGGAACGAGTGCATGCCCGAGGTGACTAATCCAAGATTCCCCGGTGATTGTCTCAGCCTTCGCCGGTGAGCCGCCCGGCCGCCGCCCGGATTTTTGCGGACTGCTCCCGGATTTTCGCGGGTGCAGGTCCGTGGAGGGGATGACTGTTGCCCGTGACCACACGCCGGATATATTTTTTGCCTGCCCCCGAAACCCTGATTCCAGTGACATGGAACCTGAGGCGCTTGTCCCTGAGTCCTGGTCCCAATCTGGGTTGGCCCTACCCGGCGGCCATCTTGACAGGACGAAGTCTACTATCCTGTACACTGGGTCGCAGCACGACTGGAAGTGTGCGACTATGAGGAGCGTCGCGGTGCGAGCGCCGAGAGCTGTGCTGGGGTATGGTGATCTTCTCGAGGCTCTCGGTGCCCTCCATTCCACCTTGGTTCACGGCGCCTGGGTATTGGGGAGTAAGCTTGATGGGGTGACATCAGCGTTGGAACAGTTGCTGCCTGCCTGTCCCCAGGTACACGGGGAATTCCTACACCGCACACAAGAGGACAGTGTCGTGGCCGCCCTTGTGGATAGTGACCAGCTGGAAACTCCGGACAGTATCTTAACGTGTGATCGGCTGGCTGTGGGTCTGGTCTGTTCCGGAGGTATTGGACATGCGGGGGGGGTGGTGGCCTTGTCCCGTGCGCGGCCTCCGGCAACCCAGGCAACATTCAAGCAACGGTCGCCTGCTCTGGCTGATTTCGCTTTCTTGGACCTTGTGTGCGGTGCAGATCCTGGGGCAGCACTGGGAAAGATGACTCTCCATACTGCTGACTGTGTCGGTGATCAGAGACTTCCACCCTACCTGTGTGTGTCGCTTCCTGTTCTCCTTTGGACGCTCCTCTTCTTTGTAGCATTGGACATGGCACTGGGTCGATGGGTATGCATGGGTAGATTCGCAAAGAGTGGCCAAGGATAAGGCTGATCCTTCAGAGGTAGTCATCTAATAGGCGGGCGGGCTCAGGGGTTGCGTGCTCTCACGGTATAACTGTTAGTGTATTAGGCGCATAATGCTCCCCATTCTTCTTTGACTTGGTCGATTCTGTGTTGCTTAATGTTTGCTTTAGGGGAAAACAAATTGTGCGGGAGGGAGAAGCCGGGGGCATGTTTTGAAGGCCCTCCTCCAGTTTATTAATATTCTCTCTACCCCCCCGTCAGGGGGGGTTTCTTTTCCTACTCCTCTTTCTCTGTTTCTTCTATATTTCGGGTCTGGTTCCGGGGCGACAGGCACGCTGCTGGGGGGGGGGGCCGTACTCATCTGCAGAGGTGCAGGGTGGGGGGTTGGGGGAGGGGATCTTTTAGTCTTTAACCTCCTTTTTTCCATGGCCTCCTTTTTCTTCTCTTATTCTTCTTTGTCTTTCTTTTCTGGGATCAGCATGGTAAAACTCCTTCGTCGTTAATCGCTGCGTTTTCATGTGTGCCACAATTTCCGTGGTGTTTTCTGGGTTTTAGGGCAGGGGACCGCAGGTGTAAATGGCCGTGATATTCCTCCACATCCTGAACTTCTTGTTTCAGCGCCATTGACTAGATAAATTGCTGTTTATTGTGGACGTTTATTATTCTGCCTGCCATTTCTTGCTGCCGGGAAACTGTTTGGCACCTGATCCTTCCATTCTCCCTTATTATAAAATGAAAACCTTTTGTATCATGGTCTCCTACTTGGGCTGTTTAGTGGCCGAGAGTATACCAGCATGGAGATTCTGCTCCCCGAGGTGCTGCCTGTGATAAATATTGATTTTTGTTACTCTGACTGCTTAGCGGCCGGCCCCGGGGGTTGTAGGCCCATACTTGTTATTGGTTGAAATGTCAATAAAGGTTTTTCAAAAAAAAAAAAAAAAAAAAAAGAAACGTACTGCTTTTTTTGCATTTTTTTTTATACTAGTGATGTCTTCAATATACAGAGCTCTCATACTTGAAATTAAAATAAAAATTTTATGTATTTAAGAGAGATTCATGTATTTGTTACAGCAAGAAAATACATACTGATGAATTAGTGAGAATTGTGTCATAAATTAGGGACTTTTTTCATTTGTTAACCCTTTTATGGTATCTGTCCCTGGGGCACTCAGGGTATCTGTACTCATTTGTCTTTCCTACTTTAGTTACCTCTCTTTCCTGCACCATTGTGACTCTCTAGATTGCTGTAGAATATGGCAAAGAGGCTAGGCAAAATCCATTCATCGTGCAGTGAGGGTGCTGCTTTGACATTAGACGTCTCTTTTTCATCAAAAGATCAGAAATTCCAGGTCCCTTTCTTTGAAAACGCATCTACATTTTTCTTTTCTTCAGCCCTTTATTTTAGCTTGCAAGACCGAATTATGGATGAACCGGAGACAAACTTCTTTCAGTCTTTTCTGATTTTACTTATATCCATTAGTCGTTTTTTTATTTTTTATTCTTTCCTTGACTAAATCAAATCCACAGCTTTACAGATGCATTCATTGAATTAATGTCTCTAAACCCTACAGATGTGAATTATTTCAACAAGGCAGTACCGTTTATTAACTTTAGATATATCTCTACTTTTTCTTAATTCTTTGTAGAAACAAAGAAATGTGAAAATAATTAGCTGTTAGTAATTCGATATTTTTTTTGTGGTTCCGCGAAATACGGTATTATCTCGACAAGCTGTTTAGAACATAGCTGTAAATTCACTCTATTTGTTAGACTCTTGCAAATATCAGTTAGTATCACAGAGCTATGATCCTAGCTATCAAGCTACTTAGGTAAGAATGCAATAATTAAGCATAATACATTTTTAATAGAAGGCAGAAGTGAGGACATTGCATGAAGCTGTAACTGAGAAAGTATTCATTTAATTATTTACTTTTTGGTGAAAGAATAGAAACCCAAAGCAATTTTAGTCAGCAAGGCCCAGTTGATAATAACAGTCCTTCAAAAATGTAAGGGTACAATCAATCAAACCACAGTTCGGATGCGATTGAATGGAGTTCGTTTTATTTCCATTCCAAACCCCCTCCAGGCGGTGAGTTGTCCCGCCCCGCACCCTTCTGTTGTTCCCCAAGAACACTGCGTGCTTTTACCTTAAATCACCACTGACAACATTCTTTGGTGCCTGAAAAGGTCGCAGTTTATTTATCACATACAATCCATACAAAATTGTTATGCATTTCAAATGTTCATGGACATATCGTATTCAATGTCCATGTTCTAGCTTTACATCTATTGCTTATTGCAACTTTTTTTCTTTGCATTTTTGGATCCAGCCTTCTCAATCTCCAGGGAGGGGAGGGGCCCCTTTTGGGCCTCCGAATCACGGGTCTAGGCTTCAGCTTGCTACCGATTTTGGAGGGGTGTCTGTCTGGACCTGCCCGTGCTGCAAGTGCCGTCCCATTTGCCCTTTACCCTTTCGTGGGCCCTCCGTTCTCCCAGGGGTCCCTGCCATGCGGCATCCCAAAGACCTTACTTGAGCATCTACTCTACCTTTCCTGAGGCTGAGTCCTTCCATCTTCCCCCTCGGTACCCCTGCCTTGAGGCATCCCAAGGATCCTGTGGGAGCATCACATCTATTTCTTATGGCGGCACGCCGCCCCTTGGCTCCCTCAGTGCCCCTGCCGTGAGGCATCCCAAGCACAATGTGGGAGCCCTCCATCTACCTTCTAGTATTTTACTCTTTCTACTAGCTTCCTTGTGTTTGTTTCGCTACCCCTTTCCCAAACGGCTGCGACGCGCGTTTTTTCTTAGGTGTGGGTGGGTGGGATTTCTTCTCTCCTTGCGATGGGGGGAATGTGCCTGCTCTCCGCTGCTGGCCCTTCTTATCCCCCGCTCTCGCTAGCTTGGTCGCCCCCCTGATTGGGTGGGGGCTCCCTCTTATTCCGGGGACCAATCCTGACCCCCACCGGCATAGCCGGTATGCTAATGGGGGGCAGGGTGGAACCCCGCCTCCGGAGGGCGTTCTTCCCGGGCCCCCATTTGGTCCGGCTACGCCTCCACGGGCCTCGATGTTGTGAAAAAACCTAATACTTTGTTTCATGGACGAGCTATCAGGTAGTGTAATATCCCATTTGAGAATTCATTTGTAGTATGTGTAGGACTATTTGTTTGTTGTTCCTAAATGTTTTGACCCATCAATAATAACCCTAATCCTGCATGAAACTGGGACACTTCTTTTCTCGAAGTCGCAGATATTTGGTCTGCATAACATTTATTTCCTGGAGTTTAATCGCAGATTCTTTACGGAATTACGGAACAGATTTCTTCAACAATAATTCAATATGTATTTACATTTTTAGGTGAAGAGTATACCATTATCTTTAATTGCTATTTTTAGTGATGAATCAGCTAATGCTGTGTCTCTCGTGAAGGATATGGCTTGAGAGGCGATTTAAAGACAATAAGCAGATACCTTAATGTTCATGTCTTGCCATGTTCATGTCGAAAATACTTGCCATGCCCTGTAACATATGATAGATTGTAATTATAACCCTTAGCACTGTTAACCGAAAAGGACCAGAGTTTCTGACCCTTTACTATTAATTAACCTGTGAGCATGTCAGCAACTTCTTTGTGTACTTTGCAATCTCACGTACAGATGCATGACCAACACTCCACCTCAGCAGTTAAACACTTAGACCCTCATTACGATGGCAGTTGGAAGAGAGTCCAACTACCATCGTATCGGGAAGGAGACCACCTGACATGTAGTCCGCAGCTCCACCCGCCTAATTACGATGTGACCGCTGTGAAGGAGGTCGGAAACATGCCTTTTTCAATTGCGGTTTGTGCTGTGGGCCAGAAAAATGGCCGCAGCACAAGCTACAATTGAAAAAGGCATATTTACAGACATCCATGCATCGTGTACAAGGCACCATGTGGTGCATGGATGTTTGGTGGGGCAACACATGTGCCCCTGAGCCCCATAGTGGAGGTCCATGGTGGATGAGGGCCTTGCTATAGGCCCCAAAGTCCTATTCCGTCTGCCTTTACATGGCAGTCGGATCGACCATGTAAAGCCTGAGAGAAAAGGGACATTGTAATCCCTATGGCGGTGCCTCCACAGGCACCGCCCCAATGTAGGGATTACGCTCTGACCGATGCTTCAATGGGCTCCTTAAGCCTATCAGAGTTGTTGGTCGGTCCCTCCACCCGCTGTGCTCCGTCCAATGGCATCATTATGCAGCGATCGAACCGAAGCCACCGATGTCAGACAGACCGGTGCTGCCTGCCTGTTGGTGGTGATACACCTAACATCATAATCAGGCCCCCAAAGTGTTAGGAGGGATGGTCTGCATCTGGCTGTCTTCAGGTAGCTGGAGAATTAAATGTAAGGGCTGATGGCATTTTTCTGCAACACACACAAGGAGTCAAACACAACACCAATCCTGGTCCCTCCACATATAGGTTGCTAGGAAACATTTGCCCAAATTGCTCAACCGGCGAAACACATCCCTTATTACTCTTCCGTGATTGCCCACCAGGTCCTTCCTGGACCCTTAAAATGCTTAACGGCCAACCAACTATTAGTCTGGTATGAATACTCCCTAGATACAGTGGTTGACCTCTTCCAAAATGCCCAACTCCTCAAATTTGACCTATTACAACAAGACAAGGTGATATTACAGTCACTATGGGGCCCATTAGACAATGAACTGTCTACCTATAGGGCAATATACATTATGGGGGAGGAACGTGATTTATTAACATTGCTATGCAGAGCCATAAGGGATAATATGGGGCTTGCATTGACATTACTTCGACAGCTCTGGGAAGAAGACTTAGATAGACCACTGCATGATACTGAATGGTCTGAATCCCTTGAATCCCCTCAATCTAGTTTCTAGAAGTGCATGTTTCTAAAATATTCAATATTTGGTACTGCACATGGCGTATCTCAAGCCCTCCTGATTAAACTGCATGTTTCCAATGGCAAACCTAGCATGCCCTAGGTGGCAAACCCATACAGCTGAACTTAAACATATGCTTTGGACCTGTCCCACCATAACTAATTACTGGCAAGCTGTACACCACACACTAGCAACAATCACTGCAATAACTACCTTAAACATTTGAGAGGCGACAGCTCTGTGTCTCTTTTACAGGGAAAAAAACCATAAGGTCCGAGCTCATTTCACTAATCTGGGTCTCCTACCAGCAAAACGCCTGTTAACCCTACATTGGAGAGCTCAATATTACCCTACTCTTCCCCAGTGGCAAAGAGCAATGCTGCATTGGGGGAGGCAGAAAGTTCAAAGTTACAGTGCCAAGAGACCCGACAGCTTTGTAACTGCCCAATTGCAGCATCTTGAGACACTAGGCACATACAGCTTAATGACCTCACAGCCGATGACCAGCCCCCCTTCCCAAACTACATAACCTTTTAAGTTCTCTTCTCCTAGATAATCCAGAGATACTGGTGACTTTTTGCCACACACCCACAGATGCCCCCTACACTTACTAATGCACTAACAAGTTAGACCTACCATCACTAATCTACCTCTTGCCCCACCCCGAGAGACTATCTAGAAGATGAAACACTCCAGCAACTCTCTCCTACCTTCTCCACCTTCACCCTAGCCATTCATACTTGCCCATGCTTTAGCCCTACTACCTAGTCACAAGCCATTGCTATTGCTTCGAACCACTCCCCAGTTACATGTATTCTCCCACACCCCAATAGAGGTTTTTCTTAACCCCTCCCAGGCAGGCGATTCCTCTGAGCTCCGGGCCATTAATTACACCCGTTCACCTTTCATGAATACAATAATACTATCCGTTGTGGTGCAAAAAGGCTGCAGCTTTATTGACATCTACATAACCAACAAGCAATTCAATCAATCAATCATGTTGTCCATTTGCTGATGATCATTAAAGTCATGAAACTGGACAGCACCCCTTTTGACAGCGTACTGAGCGAATGCCCCTTTCCTCAGCCGGTCTACACCTCGCTGCCGAAGTCGTTGTCCTGGGTGGCCCTTCTGCTTGACCCAGGCTCCAAGTGCTGTGACCGCCCTCTGCTGACCCCATGCTGACCTGTAATCTGCTCCCCTGTGCCCCTCCGTAAGGCATCCCAAAGGCACAGGTTTGAGCGGCACCCTTTGGGCTATTGCGCTCTGTCTGCCACTTTGTGCTGTCCCTGCCATGCTATAGCTCCTCTTCCGTGGCTGCGACGCCCGCAACAAGGTGTGGGTGGGTGGGAGTCAATTCGAAGGCACCTATTACCTGATGAGGCCTCCTTTGGCCTTTAAATCCTGCTGCCCCCCCCAGGGGGCCCCCGGTCATTGGGTGCTTCGGACAATGCTGCCCATTCCTGCCCCTTCATTTTTGCAGGCTTGTTGTCCGCCCGCCTCCCGCTCAGCCCCGCCCTCCGGTAGGGGTTTGTCACGGGCCCCTCATCGGTCCAGCTTCGCCTCCCCTGCCAGCTCACTATCCCCTTCTACTTGATCTATTCTGCCTAAACGGTATCCTTAAGATACATATAACCCATTTAGACATTAGTTCACAACGAATGCTGTCACAATTATCCATATTCAGCTCAAGCTGGGTTTAAAATAGTGTCGATTGTACATGAATACTGAACTTATATTGATGCTTTATTGTCTGTTCTGCTTTATTGTTTTCTTAAACTTATGATTGCTTTTCATTCATATGAACTGCACACCTAAAAAAAGACTGTACACTATTCACTTCTCTCTTGTTAATCCTTGTACCCATAAGACATGTAAAATGAAAAACCTAAATAAAAATGATTGGGAAAATAAGAAGTCAAACAGGTGACAGCTCACCCCTAGTCCAAATAGTGGTGGTTCTATGACAAATCAACCTGGGTAAGGATTTGTTAGAGAGCATAGTTCTTCAGGCAGAACAAAGCAGAGTCACTATGTGTGTTTTGGGTATTTCTTTTGATATTATTTGGAGACAAAGACTTCAGAATCCTAAGGAATGACCTAAAATTTAATAAAATGGTTATAAAAAAAGGATGTAGGTGAGACGGTTGTAAGAAAAAGGCTATTTAAACTGGAAAAGAAAATAGGATGACATGAAAGGATATATTATGACAGCAAAAACAGGAGAAAGGAGAGATAACTTTAAATAAAATGTTTCCACACTAGAAAATAGGTATGAAGAGTAAACACCAGTAAAATGTATTGCCAATTGTGAGTTCATGTCATAAAAGGAGAAATGAGGTTTCATGAAACATTGTAAGAAAGCAATTTAATGATTGGGGTGAATGGTAGGTAGCCCACTAAAAGTAAGAAAGTCAATAATCTATTAGATCCAGTCAGAGGTTTCAATTATTTAAACCTGAGCTAAACCACTGCTAGCTATGGCGCAAAACAGACAGGCTAAACTTAAAGAAAATGTATAAAGAACTTAGAAGTACTAATACAGTTTAAAAAGTCAAAGACAAATCACAATAAAAATTGAACTAAAATGTATAAATATATATATATTTGTTTTTAAATAGCTCTTATATATATCTGATACACATGATATTTCAAAAAAACATTAATAGTTACATTATAGCCAAAGTCAACATCATTATAACATTGTCAATATTAGAGCAATAAACTATAAATAAACAATGTCCTCTGCAAACATGATCATAAGTTCCACTGTATCATCTGTATATCTATTATCACATAAATAAACCAATCTACACCGTGTCGTGGCTGTGTCAGATAGTCTGCATATCTGAGAGGCATGGGGACACTCGGTCTGTTCCATATGTTTCTCCCACTTTGACTAATATCTAGGTAAATTTGTAAAGTACAAGGGAACCCAATTCGGATCAGTCAGGAACCTTGGGAGCTAACTTATTTTGAGAGACAGTGGTCCCCGAGTAAGCAAAGAGTAGAGAGGAAATCAATTTAGCCCCAATCGGTACTATATTTTAGCCGTTATCCAGCTGAATAAGGGCAATTTTAATATGCAAATAAATGAAATAAACAAAACATGTGAATTAATTACAGTGGAACACAATCCTGTATCCATGAACTCACATAACAAGGGAAAACGAAAAAAGGCTCAGGCAACATGTAGTTGTCTGTATCGGGTAATCACAATAAAACAAACAACAGTTGTAGAGGGGTCACCTTTACACATAATATAACATACAAATCAATGTGTATAAGGTTGACAACTTTGTCGACGGCATTTCGATCCTTAACCCCTTCAGTGCCCGCCCCTTTCCCCGCCCAGTGCCGGCCGTTGCATTAGCGGGCGGGGTCTATGACGAGCTGGACTCGTCATGGGCACAGCGCCACCGCGGCCCATGACGAGTCCAGCTCGTCATGGGCACTGAAGGGGTTAACCAAGAGATATAGGATCATCATCAGGACTTTCAAGATATAGTGCCTGAAAACAATTGCCTGTATTTACTTGTGTTAAGCCGGGGGAGCGAAGCAGTGCTGGATGAACGGGAAATAGGGCAAAGTGATACAATGATCACAAGAGGCAGTCGTCTGACCTATTTGGATTTCTTACTTGCATGGAAATGGGTCCGCTAGGTGAAAATGGACAGCCTGCTACGAGGGTGACCTGACCACGGGGAATCCTGTGGGGTTGTAGAGGTCCGTGTGACGGGTGACCGCGCGGTCTGCAACCAACAGAGAATAGTTATTCGGTCAATAGGTGGATTGCGGCATGATGGCATCAGCTTCTCCGGAGAAGCTGATGCCATCACGCCGCAATCCATTATCGCCTAGCGGACCCATTTCCATGCAATTAAGAAATCCAAATCGATTGAAACGCCCTCGACAACGTTGTCAACCTTATACACAGTGATTTATATGCTATATTATGTGCAAAGGTGAACCCTCTGCAATTGTTGCTAGTTTTATTGTGATTACCCGATACGGCTAAAATATAGTACCGATTGGGGCTATATTGATTTCCTCTCTACTCTTTGCTTACTCAGGGACCACTGTCTCTCAAAATAATATCTAGTTAAGCCAAATGTGTACGTGTCATCATGTAATCCCCAATATTTCAGGGGACTCAGCTAAGATAGATGTTGTGCAACTAAGAGGTTTGAACCCTTCCAGTCTAGGGTAGCATCTCATCTGATTTGGCTTGAGTCATTAGTAATAGATCTAACTGAGAGTTGTGTGGACCATGGGAGCTTTCCAGTGCATCGCGGTGCTGCATTTTCCAAGGAGCAAATCCAGGTCCAGGAATCTGGATGTAACTTTGCCCTTTGTTGGTCACCCAACCCTTTCAAGCAAGCAAGTTACCATATCAATATTTTGGGAACTGCCCATGATATCCTGTAAAATAGTCAATAGATTTGTCCCATACTGGTGAATAAAAAGACAATCCCATACCATGTGATAGAAATCCTCATTAGTGGCTCTGCATCTGGGATAAGCTAAATCTGCACCTGGGTAAATTTTAGGTATATGTTTGGGGGAAAGGTAAGTGTAGTGCAGATTTCATAGATAAACTAAACAGACACTTTTTGTGTAATTACCTCTCAATAATGAGTAAGGCATATATGCTGCACAATTAATAGTATAATGGATAGTATATGTGCAACAATAAAGGAAGCATGCGAGCGAGTCTGGTACTCTGAAACATGTTTTTGAGGCAGCTTTGGCGGGTAATTTAATTACTTATCATAATGAATTCCAATGGCCCTTGTTCTTCTCCGACTGTCTCTTCAAATCTACCCTGACTCCAAACTTAGAAACCTGATAATCTCCCTTTCGGAAAGTTCCTTGGAAATAGGAGTAAGAGCTTAAGAAAAGTTGATAATTTTAGTGAATCAGATGTTTTGATCCAAAGACAACAAGAGAAAGGTTACCCAAAGTGGTTTCTAAAAGGCTCCCCTAAAAGAGCTTGCTACTGTCCAAGAGAGACTCTTGTAGAACCTAAGAGTACTACAGATACCACTAATAAGAGATTGTCATGCGTTACCATTTTCTGCACCCATAGTAATTACCTAAATATGATTACGTACCAGCATTGAAATCTAGTCTCCATTGTTTGCGTTTAAGAAAGGGAAACATTGTGAGTGATTAAAGTGAAGAGTTTTTTCAGCAAGACTCTACATTTTTAAGAGTGATCATCATACTGGTTGCAACCACCACTCCTTTGCCCTGATGATGACCCTTAAAAAGCATGTGCAACAGCGTCAAAATGTCAACATATGAACAAGTGGAATTACTTATTATGATGTATGTCTTGCTTAAAAAAACCTCTTCGGGAGCGCGTGGCTTGACGCTGACTGCAATGGCAGCGTAGCTTCGGAGCTCCGTCTGGGCCTGCGGCGCAACCTGTCAAATCTGCCAATAATCCTGCACTTTGAGGACGAAGACACATAAGCACACTGCTCCGGAAGCCGAGGAGCCAGTGAGGGATCGTTGTGCAGGTTCCCGCTGACCGCAACAGCCGAGAAATCAGAGCGGTACTGAGGCCGAGTGCTGCGTGTTGGCCCTGGCAGAGGTGGGCGGAGTCCTGTGGTCCGGAAGCCCGCGGCGAGTACCGAGGGCCGGGGCTTGCGCCTATGAGAGGGCCGTGGGCCTTCCCCCTACGGCAGTGCAACACCAACTGGCGGCTCCCCTCGGAGTGCCGCCCGACTGCAGCGGCTGAGAACCTCATTGAAGGTGAGACCCCCTCTCCCTCGTGTGAGCGAAACGACAGACGCACGGGCTAACTCCTGGGGCCTGCCGGCGCTGTCTACAGGATAGAGATATCTGAGGGGACGCCAGAGCGACAGAGTGGCAAGGCAGCAGGCAACAGATATAGATGGACTCAGGTGTATAGCCATCGGAGTACCAGCGCCAGCGAAGTGTACAGGAGGGATCTGGACAACAACTTTAAAGCAGGTGTAGACGCGCTTCGGGGAGATCTCAGACATGCGTCATCTCTCTTCCCCCCCTCCCCAGCGCTTCACGGGCCTCCCCAGCGCTGCTGCATGTAGGCCTGACACGCCAAGAACGGACGCGGCGCAGGTCTGAAGGGGAAGGCCCCACCCGCAACCCCATCGCAAAATCCGGCCTCTAGTCGACCGTCTATGCATAGCTACTGACACTTCGTGCCTCTGCTGCCATAGGCAACATGAAGCGTCCAAATGGTTTACTAAAGAGTTGGGAGTCCTAAAACTTCAAGTACGCCAGGCTGAACGTATATGGCGGAAAACATACTTCATAGAGGTTAAAACTAAGTATTTAGCAAAACTAAAAGCGTACAAAACTACGATTTTGGATGCTAAAAGAGCTTTCTTCACTATCAGAGTACTTGAATCTGAGAACAGCTCCAAGGAAATCTTCAAGATTGTGAAAGAACTTTCCAATCCTAGTCACGTGGCTCCATCTATCAAAGCCACCCAGGAACTCTGTAATGATCTGAACTCTTTTTTCATTGAAAAAATAAAAAAAATTCAAACCTCCATGCCTGCAGTAATCACGTCATAGAAGATGGTCAGGTTCCCCCCAATCTCTTCTCATTTGATATCTTTCCCATGTTAAATAGGAAAAACGTTTTAGAATTGGTTGCTAAGGTTAAATCTGGCTCTCCTAAGGCGAAATGCCCTATTAATATAAAGAAAGCAACTTTTCAGGCTTTTCCTGACCTCTTCCTTGAATTATTCAATCTCTCATTGTCTTAGAGAATCATACCTTTAGCCTTTAAGGAAGCGGTAGTTATTCCACTTAAAAAAAAACAAGGCTTAGATGTTAATAAGTTGGAAAACTACCGATCCATTTCATTGATTCAGTTTCCAGCAAAATTGCTGGAAACTCACGTGGCATCCTGTCTCAGTTCCTTTTTGGAAGATTCAAAGTTTCTGAACATTTATCAGGCAGGTTTCCGCCCTGCTCACTCTACAGAATCTGTGATCATATCTGTCCTGGATAATCTTAAAGGACAGGCTGACATGGATCATAATCCGGCTTTAATCCTCCTAGACCTGTCCGCGGCATTTGACACCGCGAACCACAACATTTTGTTGGATCGTATTGCCGCGGCAGGTCTTGGAGGGCCGGCACTGGACTGGTTTGGGTCCTTTTTAGGAAACCGTAAACAATCGGTGTGGCTGTCGCCCTGTAAAACCAATATTGTTGAAATGAGCTGCAGGGTTCCACAGGGCTCCTCCCTGTCGCCGATTCTTTTCAATATTTACATACGTCCTCTTATCCTGAGCCTTCGGCAGAGGGGGGTAAAAATCTTTAATTATGCTGACGATATGCAGCTGATTTTACACTTGGCGAACTCCCCCGAATGCAAAGATTTCATTGGGAACTCTATGATTTACATAAAAACTTGGATGGATAACAATCAACTAAAATTGAATTCAGAAAAAACTGAAATAATTGGCCATCTGAGTTAGGTGTGGCCCCTACCCCTAAATCATCGGTTAAGAGTCTGGGTCTCTATATAGACTCCGACCTGTCCATGAGCACCCAAATTAATGCAGTAACCTCTGCTTGTTTTATTCAGCTCCGTAAATTGCGTAAGATTAGACACTTTTTCAGTAGAGAGGACTGCATTCAAATTGTGATTGCTCTTATCCTTTCCAAGTTAGACTATGGAAATGTCCTTTATCTTGGCATTCCTTTATACCTTAGACATCGGCTCCAGATGATTCAAAATCAGGCAGCTAGAATCATCTGTCTTAAGGATAGGAGATGTCACATTACCCTGCTTCTTAAAGATCTTCATTGGCTTCCAGTTGAGCAGCGGGTGCTGTTTAAAACTGGCTGCATACTTTTCAAGCTATTCTAGAAACTGGTCCTAGGTTTATTATCTCTTGCATTAGAAAGCACTGGCCGGAGCGTAATCTGCGATCAAGGTATCTGAATCTTTTGGAGGTGCCCAGAATGAAACGGAAACAAATGGGTGGGACCCGGCTCTCTTATCTGGGTCCGCAGTTTTGGAATTCACTGCCCCACTCTATCAGACTGGAGACGGACTATATGTGGTTCAGGAAGGCTTTGAAAACCTGGCTGTTCTCCCTAGCTTATAATTAGGTTTCCTTCTTTCTATGTTCTTTTCCTTTTTGCTTAGACTCACTAGCGCCAAGAGACCTGTTGGTGTACGTGCACTCATATAAGTTCCCACATAACATAACATAACATAGTCCGCCAACGCCCCATATACACTGGGAACTGAAACACGGAGCTGCAGAGGGAGAGGAACGGATCCCAGCACGACACAGTGGGTGCCTGTTGGAGCTGCGGAGGGGTCTGGACTTATAGGCGTCCCAGCCTCTGGCCGGGGTCAATGTGAACGGTGCACTGAAATAAAGCGAAACCCTCTGACTGCAAACTCTTCCAGAGCACCACTTTCTACGGTTCCCAGATTTTGAGGCTCTCCCTGTCGGTCCCACTCTACTTGGATTGAGGCCCACGCGACATTATGATGAAACCTAAAGGCACTGCAGCAGTCGTCTCAACAAGATGGACAAATATGCGGTCCCGCTCCAGCTTTCAGCTCTGGATGGCACAAATGAGGAATCTTCACCCACAGAGGAACCATCCCTGGGATCCATCATGGCGGCAATACAGGCAGTTGGTACCAATCTGGAGACCAAAATTGATAAGGTCATGATTGAGATGAACCTAATGAGAGCAGACATGTGGAAAACTTCCGATAGGGTTATGGCTACGGAGGGGAATGTCGAAGAGCTCCAGACTGTGACACGCAAATTGGAGGAAAAGGTCAAACAATTAATCCACCACCATAAAGAAATGGCACTCCACCTAGATGATCAGGAAGGAAGAGCCCGTCACAACAACAAACGGGTGGTAGGCGTACCGGAAGGGGCGGAGGGTCCAGTGTGAACCTCTTCCTTGAAGATCTTATCCTGCATCATCTAAAGCCCAAGAGACTCTCCCCATTATTCTCTATTGAAAGGACACACAGAGCCCCGATCCCGAAGCCAAAGCCTGGGGCACCACCTCGTACCATTATAGTGCGCATCCTGAACTTTCACAACCGAGATGTGATCCTACAAGCAGCGAGAGTCACTGGAGACCTTCAGAATGACAATGCAACAATACGTTTTTTTCCTGACTTCACCTTGAAGGTGCAACGAGAATGGCGTTCTTTCGAAGGCATCAAACGGGCTCTCCGAGACAAAGGCTTTAAGTATATGATGTTCTTCCCAGCCAAGCTGAAAGTCATCGATGGTGAGATATCCTGGTTCTTTACGACGCCTGAAGAAGCACAACGCTGGCTGGAGGAGGGTCCACTCAAGTAACAGCGCCGCAAGGAAGAATCGGATCGCAAAAATGCCGAACATTACCCTAAGGCCTCCTCACATAGGCGCAGGGGCGGGCTGCGCTCGCTGTCGAGATCCAGGAGCTCCCTCTCTGCGAGTCCTGGCAGCGACACTGCACGTGCTGGAAAATGAAGGACTACATGAATGTACTGGTCGGTACTCATCTCTCTTATTGTTTATATGTGGGCGGGTGGAGATAGAGGTGGGAAGCTCCCGATTGAAGGACCATATGGGATCCCTCTCTGCCTACCTAAAGCAGCACTTGCAGCATGTCACTGAACTGTAGAACCTTAAAACTATCACTGTCCCTCAATGTAACTTGGTGTTGCCGCGGGCCAGGGAGGAGGAGACTACTGGGCGCTAACACCACGCGACCTCAAGTTTAATGGGTTTGATTCTAGGGTTTGTAAGCACTCTGCTATTGGGGTGGTGGGTAGTTTTAAACCTGCTGGGCAGGGATTCAGGGAGGGGGTTGAATTGTTTGGAGGTAGGGGAGGTGGGTGGGTAGGGATTTTATTTGATTTTACAGGAATTAGTCCTGCACTTACCCTCAATATAGACGTAAAGTGTAATATTCTGTGTATAAAGATATTCAGAACAAGCCGGGGAGACAGGATGCAGGTTCTGGTTGCAAGGGATGTTGATACGCAACATGAGAACGTTTATCTTGTTGATGTTTTAATAGTTACTGATTTGCGGGTATCACTGTACAGTCACTGTAGTAATGGGTTCACAATGTCGTTTTGCTGTCCGATGTGTCACGTGAACTTATATTCCTAATGTCTTCATATGATACAATGACACAACACACCAAAACGCCAACACTTATCCCCTTCCTACACAAACAATCCAGGCAGTGTGTAACCTATGTGGCACCCGTGCACCATGGTGCAAGAGTATCTTCATTGGTGCAGTAGGCAGCACTTGGTTGCATCAGTGCAGTGTGAGAGTAGAAATGCGGCATATGAGAAATTAATAAACAGGTTGCATTCCTGCCCTTTGCCTTTGATGCAGCGCATCAAGTTTGCTGCCCCGCACTGCGAGATGTAAATTTTAGTAAATCTGTGCCCTGATGCACTCAGCAAAGTGTATAAATGATAAACCCTGATGTATTACTAAATCACATGCCCAATTCCTTTGGAAGAAAGGCAGTGGACACAACTTCAAGCACTCTCTTTTAAAAAGTGGCTTGAGGTGTAAAGAATTCACAATAAAAAAGAAAATGCTTGACTATTTCAGGAAGTTAACTACAAAGAAGGCACAATTGTGATTTTCTGTGACCTCTCAGACATTATTAAGTCCCTATGATTTCAAAAATGCTTAATTGTCCTAGTCTAAATTAAAAAAATGTACTTCTATACTTAGGAAGCAAATCACTAGAAAATTATGATTGCACTTTGCAAAATTATGCAACTTTCATATACAATTTAAAGCATAATGGAGAAACCAGGTGAGCCAAAGAAGAAGTGGGAAACGTGGTTCAGAGCTTTTAGCAATTATGTTACTGACATTGAACGTGAGAAATTCACAGCAGAAAGCAAGTATGCTATTCTATTTTAATTCTTCTGTAATGAAGGATGGAACATTTAATCACTTGCTAGGGTATGTTTCTAAGAAACAATCAATAGTGTTAGACATATATGAGGAGGCTATGATTTGTTTATAGAACCACTTTACGACTTAATGAGTATTGTGGTCGAAAGAAGGAAATTCCTAATTTGTTACAAACAAGCTCATTAATCCATTGAACATTATGTTCCATTCTTTCCAATCCTGGCAGTGAATATAAACTTTTTGTTGACAAAATGATCAGTGTACCAGTGCTGTGTCACTACTGCGCTTGACTCCACACCATATTATGGACATGAGCGCAGATGCAAATATGCCCTTAGGAGGCGCACTGAAAGTGCACCACCAAAAGGTGGCATACTGCCAGTGTGCCCTCTGATGGCAGCGTTAAGGAGGGCTGAAAGTGGGCCAGATGGACACCCCCTGACATCACACTGCAGGCCTATGCAGTCACTCATTTCAAGTGCATGCAAGGGAATCTCCTCTCTTTAAAGTGCAGGCGGGTTGCTGTCTCCACTGTGAAACACAGAGCTGCTTGTAATCAACTGCTCCATAAGGCACTGAATGCACTCCCTGAGGGCAGCACAACTTTGTGGCTGTTCTGGGAGCAGTACATTGTTTATAATAGGGAATAATGGTCCTGGTTGTGCCCAGCGCACCTGTTTAAAGGTGTCCAGGGGTGCAAAGACAGTGCACTCTATCCCTAATACAGGCCTAGAAAGAGTAAACTTTACGTAAGACTGAGGTGTAGAATTTGCCGGTATTTCCACACCATGACTAGTACTCCAAGACTCATGTGAGGAAGCCACAATTTTTCTACAACCAACAGCTTCAAACAAAAATACATATTCAGTAACTTGCTCAAATTATATCAGAAAGTGACTGGTCCAACTGTCCACTTAGCCCAAACTTCAAACAAAAAAGAATGCTGACATCATTAAGCGATTAATTTGCAGTGATTTTTATGTGATTAGCAATTTTTTGTACTTTTGCATTTAAAGTCTCTGGCACAAAACCACACACACAGCACACATGCTCTGCTTGAATACCACTTCATTTGATATTATTTGTAGGAGGATTATTTGCTCAGCTAATAGGCTGATTGTATTTTGCATGTTATCTTCAGAAGAGCTATTTAGAACATTAATTTCTTCCTTATTTAAATAAGTCACATAAATAAATTGCCTGACTTCCAGGGGAGTCAAGGGAGAAAGGTTCTCCTCAGTATATTCTGTGTCTCTATTGTCTTGCCACATACATTTCCCTGCACTAAATAGTGCCTAATTAATTCACATGAAGCTTTCTTGGCTTTTTCCTTAAATAGTTTTTTTTCTTTATTTTAAAATATTACCTATCCTATCTTTCATAAAGCAAATTCAAAGACTGTAATCCTAGTCTCATTTGCCTAAGCAACTCAAACATGTTCCTTTTCATTAATTGAGTTTTCCTCTCAGATTAAATGTTTCCTGCACTTTCACAAGTCTTTCTTCAAACAAATAAAATGCATCGTTGCTTATGCAATGATCCACTTTATTTATCTCCCAGAATTGTATAAACTTAATATATAATATTCAAAGAAATCAACGGGGATGAGATGCAGGAAAAAGGGGTTCACTCAGCCTCCTATGGCAATAAAAAACCGTCAAGGAGAGTAACACCACACCATTCTCGGCACTAGAGTCTCTTGAAAAATTGATTTGAGACTCTCAACAGCTAGTTTCCATCAGCAGTATGTTGTCTCCACTGATGTACTAGTAGCTTCATCATCGGGTCTTACCTCCACTAGGAGGAAGAGTCCTTAGGTGTAGAGACATGATGAGATCTGTGAAAAGTGCAGTGAAATAAAATTATCTCCTATCCCAGAGGGGTGCTCTTTATTAAATCTGTCATCTGCAGCCCGCTACATAACAATGCTCTCTGTGTATGCAGCCTTAAAGGGAAATCCAACTATTCACAAGAAATAAACAAGTGAAATATTTAAAGCAAGCCACTCAATCTCTTATTATGTAATATTGCCAATGGCCGTTCGTAGAGAGAAAACTACAATCTGAAATGTGGTTAAACACTTAGATAATAGGTAGGCTGCTTCCTAACTAAATGGCAAACATATGACAGTGGAAGGATTAAAGGCTGTAACAGTCTGGTTAGCATTAGGACCCTTGATCTGCACGCAGTACAAAGTACCTAACTTACTTAACTATCATGCTACCATAAAGGCCAGCACCAGCGGTAAAGGAATCTAGGACCTTTAAAGTACGATTCAACATACTCTTTTTCAGTATCAACAGGCATTTTATTAATACTTGAATCTCCCACGGGCCACAAAACACTCTTTCCAAAGTGCCTAGGCACTTTACAAATGGTGCTTGTTGGACGTGGCCCTTTTCTTGCAGGGTCATCCCAGGACTTTTTGCCTTCCTCCTGTATTTTTTCTGAACCTGTTGTTTTTGGTTTTAGGACTCTCTGCACTTTACCACTGCTAATCCATGCTAAAGTGCATATGCTCTCTGTAAATTGTGTTATGGTTTGGTGTTTCCATGATTGGCATATTTGATTTACTTCTCAGTCCCATTAAAGTGCACTGAGTGTGCCAGGGACTGTAAATCAAATGCTGCTAGTGGGCTGCAGCACTGGATTGTGCCACCCACCCAAGCAGCCTGCAAATGTAACTCTGGTCTGCCATTGCAGAGCCCGTGTGCAGTCTTGGACTGTCATGTCGACTTGGCAAGTGTACCCACTTGCCAGGCCCTAACCTCCCCTTTTCTTACATGTCAGTAACCCTAAAGGTAGGCCCAAGGTACCCCTGTGGGCAGGGTGCATTGTATGTGAAAGGTAGGACATGCCCTGTTGTGTGTGGCATGTCCTGATAGTGAAATACTGCCAATTACGCTTTTTACTATTGCAAGGCTATCTGTTCCCATAGGACAGAATGGGAAGTTTGTTTATAACATCTTATAAACATAACTGACCCTAGGATCAAGATTGAAAAGTAAAGTTTAGATATTTTCTTGCCTAACCATCCAGTGTGCCTCTGCTAGTTTTGTGTATTACATGTCTGGCTTTTGGATGACAGGGGCTGGAGAAGGGCAGCGTTTCCAGAAGTCTGATGAGTCAGGGCTGGGCTGAATAAGCCTGGTCTGCATTTGGAGTGATGGGAGGAGTGGCACCTTCACCTGAATATTGCTGTGCCTGCCTTCCTCAATAACGGCTCAACCCCCATGTGGTGTGTCTGGAGCCAGGGCTCACACTGACAATGGAGGTTGTTGTGCACTTGCAAAGTGCAGCACATAACTGGTTTTGGCTGGGTACAGACACTCTCTGCCTTTATAGAACAAAGGATCTTGGTGTATGAAAAGAGGGACCCAGACCCCAAACTTTTAGATCATTTCTGTGAATCAACAGAAACCTTTGCCAAGGAGAAGAGCCAGAGAAGCTGAGGAGGAATACTGCCCCTGTGCTGTTTGCTATCTGGGGTTAGCCTGCAGTGGCTGCTTGCTGCAAAGGAAAGGAGAAAAGGACTTTGTTGTTTGCTTTGTCACCTGCTTGAAAGAAGATCTCCAAGGACTTGAAACTCAGCTTGCCTCTTGTTCTTAAGTCTCATGGACACAAAGACTTCACCACCAGCTCCCCTGAATTTCCTTGTTGGAAGTTCTGACCTGCAAAGAGGTACTTGCCATTGTTTTGGATCTCTAGAGACTGTTTTCTGCTGGGAGCAGGAAGAATCCAGGCCTCATCCTGTATCGTTGAATCGCATCGAGGTGCCAAGTTTGTCGCACCGTTGGGGACACAGTAAGAAACCGGTGCATCACCTGCCCACACAGTAAGAAAGCGATGCATCACCTTCTCTCCGGTAAAGAACCGACATATCACCTCCCCTGCGCAGCAGTAAGGAACCAAAGCATCGCCTCCCCAGAGCAAGGTAACCGACGCATCACCTTCCCTAAGTTTAAGGAACCGACGCATCATCTTCCCTGCAGCTCGTTTTGTTTGTTTGTTGGACGCATCGCAGGACTTTGTGTGAAAGTGCAATTTTCTTTGAACGAAACTATTTCTGCCATCTGAAAGTCATATTTTTCTTACTGTATTGTGGATTTTTGTTGTTTGGTCTTGTTTTGTGTAGATAAAGATTACTTATTTTTCTAAACTGGTGTGGTGTCCATTTGTAGTATTTTCACTGTATTATTATATGTGTTCACAAATGCTTTACACACTACCTCTGACATAAACCTGTATGCTTGTGCCAAGCTACCAAGGGGGTGCGCAGGGGTTATTTTAGGAGTGTATTCCCCTTACCCTGACTAGAAGCAAGGGTCCCTATTTGGAATAAGGAACCTACCTTTGCCAACTAGAGACCCCCATTTCCAACAGTGCTGCAGAGCTATGCTCACATACAAGACATAGGGGGTGATTATGATGGCAGTGAACCTGCCACCCGCAGCCTGCTGGTGGCAGGTGCACCGCCATCATGCGTCCAATTACCGCCCACCAGATCAAGATGGCGGGCAGCATGCCTGGTTGGCGGAAAGCATGTTCGTCATGGGTCCGACACAGCCAATTGTTAGGGTGCCTGTCAGACCCACCCCGCATCCACAAAATTGTGGCAGTGCCTAGCAGGCACCACCCGCCAAATTTGGATGCTGCATCCCTGCCAGCCTGTCTATTGCGGTTCAACAAGGTTGATAAGCTGGTGGGCGTAGACTTTGAGGGCCCGTTGCAGGACCCCCTTGTGCAGGGGCATGTTGTATTTGCTCTACAGTTCCCTTCATCAGGTGGCAGGCACCGCGTGGTGCCTGCCACATAGTGCAGGGAAATGCACAACATGCATTTTCACCATTGCGGCATGTGCTGCTGCTAGCAGCACCCGCCGCAATGGTTAACATGCACAATGTGACCGCCACAGTGGCGGTCGTATTGAAATCTCATGTGCTGGACCGCCACCATATAGGCGGCTAGTCCCAATCCCCAGGACGATGCCAGACTGGCTTAAGTACGTCCGCCATCGTAATCACCTCCCTAGTTCTTGTCTATCAACTTCGGAAGGATGAAAGTTGACCTCAGTGGGAGATGAACCTGAAACAGCACATATATTTACAGCCACAAGTCGTATTTCTAGAGTGATTTCTAGAGGGTAGGAACAGAAAATTAGATGCAACTGGCCACAAATATAATTGGGCAACATTGACGAATGTTTGTGCACATGAGTATGTGTTTGTATACACATCTATGCTCATGTACGTACAAGGTTGTAGTAATCGCAAAAACAAAACACTGTCAGAATCTGATGCCACCCTTAATGCACCCAAGACTGCTGTAGAACAGGAGTTACGAGTGTGGTGTGTCCCAGTGGCAGTACACCTGTGCATGCTCGGGGGGAACCTGTCAGATTAGAGTAATATTAGTGTCACTGCCTTCTCTGGAATCACAGGAAAGGCTTGTTTAGAACAAAGTCTGTCCCAGCCACAGACCTCCACCTGTCTGGAAAGCTCTCACCCTCCCATTGGGGATCCTCAATTTACATGTGGGAAGGCTATCCAGTTTGCATATATATCGGAAGAGGGCTACAGGCTCACAACCCGGGTTCCTGCCCTTTGATTGCAGAGCAGGGGCAAGAACAGGAACTGAGCCTGGCTTGTCCCACATTCATCTATTTGCTGTGTTGCATTTTTATCTCTCTTCTGAGTTGTGTATGGGATCGCACTTGCTCCATGGAGGATCATGTCAGTGGTGAGAGAAGTAGCCGTCTTTTTGTGACCCAGTACTCATGGATCACAAGAGTTCTACACCATTGGAGAAGAAGGAATTGCCAGCACCTCTCTCTCCCACTGCAGACGTGCCCTCCACCAAGAAGATAAAACAAAAACAACAGTGTCTCAACCGGTAATCATTAGCAAAGGCAATTACAAAGAGTGTATAAATCCCTTTAGGGAGGAAAAGAAAAGAAAGGGAGACCACGAGCAGGTTTTATAGAATATAAGATGTTATTTGTAAGTAGTTATATCAACACTACAGTACAATTTTACTTAAAGTAACCATAACAACCAGGTGTGCACAGAACGTGCTAGTATTGGTAAACGGCACACTAGTCGACCCGCCGAGTAGCCGACGGCTTTCGAACTGTTCAATATCAGATAGTGCTGTATAAAAATGGAGAGGGAGAAAGTATTTTTTATTACTAATATTTTTGTAATTGATCATTAATTATGTTAACTATGTAAATGAATTTAAAACATTTTTTAAGTGTTTTGTTATTGGTGTGGTGTTATAGGTTAGGAAATAAAATAAATACATTAATTTTTCAATTACGTTTTTTTGTTTGGAAATATTTTCTAGTTATGTCATTAATATTATTATATGTGTTCTTTTTCTATGTTTAATTTATTTTAATATTTTAATATTCTTTATTCATTTTTATAATTTTTTAGATTTTTCAATATATATATATTTTTGGGAGTGTGGATAGTAATTTTTTTTCTACGGTATCCAACACTTTCCCTACCGTTGCATTTACTGGAGTGGGAATACAAATGTTTACCCCTCCACTATCCAGCACTTTCCCTACTGTTACACTCACTGGAGTTGTAATAGTAATGTCTACCCCTCCACTATCCAGCAATTTCTCTACTGTTGCACTGATTGGAGTCGGAATAGTAATTTTTACCCTCCGCTATCCCTACTGTTGCACTCTTTGGAGCGGGAATAGTGATTTTTTCCTCTCCACTATTGCACACTGGAGTTGGAATTGTAAATGTAATATTTTGCTAGCCAACGCTTTTCCTACTGTTGCACTGATTATATTGGGCAATTTAAGTTTCAATATTTTTATACTTAAATGTTTTAATTCACTCTAGAATCTTTTTTATATAATACATTATTTAGATATACATATTTTAATTTTATATAATTTTAAAGTTTTAAAATAAATTAGAGATATTAGTTTATTAATTATTTTAAAGTAAATTTGTAGAAAGGATTATGTTTGTGTTAATGTTTTTAATTAAGTTTATTTGTGATATTTTGTAAAAATGTATATTAAATTTAATTTCTTTTGATTCAATATTTTTGTATTTACCTGTGTAGGTATGGCAGATGATATTTTTGTAGTCTATATATTTTTGGGATATTTTTGACATCGATATTTTTTACATCGATATTCAGTGAACCCAACAAGAGATGCCGGATTGAGTTACTTGGTTTCATTTAGGATGAATTGGAGTTCAAGGGTAGAAAAATTGAGAAAAATGTTTATGTTGTAGTCAATGGTCTTAGCATACTTGGTTGGTTTCACCAGGAATTATTCGTTATGATTTTAAAGCCAAGTGCTAAAGAGCAAGTTTTAGTAGTAGGTTGTCATGACGAGGTACAGAAGTAGAGGGAAAGTTTTCCTTCTGTTTTTTGTAACAAATTAGGCAATATTTGTGGTTTCAAGCAAAAGACTTATTGTAAAGGATAGTGCCAGTCCTATAAAACAAAAACTCAGACGCATTCAATTTAGTGTGAGAGATGATCTTGACAAGGCGTTGAAGAGTTAATTGAGTCCACTGAATCTTTGTTGTGGTTGTCTCCTCTTGTTGTGGTTCACAAGAGGTGTGGGCAGCTTCATGTTTGCGTTGATTGTAGATCCCTTAACAAGGAAATCCCGGTTGATTCACATCCCTTGTCTAAGATCAACGATTTGTTTGCTTGTGTCGATGGAGCCAAGTATTTTTCTAAATTGGATGTAGCCAGTGCTTACCACCAGATAGAGCTCCATCCGGAGTCACATCACTTGACTGCATTCATTTCTCCCTTTGGCACATTCCAGTACTAACACACCTTTTGGGTTGGCATCTGCTGCCTCCGACTTTTCAGAGGGTGATGCAAAGTTTAGCAAAAGGCGTGGAAGGTGTGTTGGTTTTCCAGGACGACGTTTTGGTTTTTGCCAAAGGTACTCATTCTCATGATATCACTTTACACAGGGTACTTAAAATGTATGAGGAACAAGGTGTGGTACTCAAAACTTAGAAATGTGAATTTCTTTGCAGAGAGGTAGAATACCTCTGACATTTGGTGTCTCATGAGGGTAATAAACCTAGGCAAGGGCTGGTTGAGGCTATTATGAATGGTTCTCGTCCCAATGAGTGGTGTTAAGTCATAACTAGGGATATATGAGTACTACTCGCGCTTTACTCCTGACTTTGCCACCATTGTACATCCTATCAGCAACCTGCTAAAAAAGGGTGTCAAGTTCCTGTGGTCCAATGGGTGTGCCTCAGCATTTGATCTCATCGAGTCCATCTTGGGAAAAAGCAAAGCTCTCAAACCATTGGATCTAGATGTACCTTAACCCCTTCAGCGCTGCGCGGATTCCCGCACAGTGCTGAAGGATCTGAGCGCGGGCGGGGCCATGACGGAACGGTTCCGTCATAAGCACAGCCCAACCGACGTGCATGACGGAACCGTTCCGTCACAAGCGTCGAAGGGGTTAATGCATTACTGTTGATGCTAGCAAAGTAGGGCTTGGTGCTATATTAATGCAAGGGAGTTGTGATAATGAGGACACTGTGGCATTTGCGTATAGAGTTTTGAGAGATACTGAGGTCCAGTACTCTGTCATAAAGAAGGAACTGCTCGCTTGTTTGTGGGCCATAGAGAAATTTCACCCATACTTCTGGGGTAGGCGGTTCAGATTACAAACTGATCACAAGCCTTTCATCGCCATTTTAGGTGCTGGTGTCAGTAAATGCTGTACCCCTAGGATCTTGAGAATGGTCTCCAGGTTGTTGGAGTACCAGTTTGATGTGTCTCATATTGCTGGTGGGAAGAATGGGAGAGCTGATTTTCTATCTCGCTTTCCGCAAAGAAAGGATGAGAGTGAGGATGTGAATTTCAGTGAACCTTGTGATGAGGATTGTGGCATTTGTTTTGTAGCTGCATTGGACATACCTAAGTCCAAGATAGATTCTGAAGATGATTGGAAAAATAAGTTGAGTGATGATGCTTTACTACAGCCAGTTTGTGTGTTTATAAAGACAGGTTAGCCTAGGGAAAAAAGGTTTTGTCTCCCCCTTTTGCAACCTTACTTCAAGGTGGAGGATGACATCTCTACTGAGAAAGGCATGTTGTTAAGCTGTGATAAGCTTGTTCCCCCTCATGTTGTCAGACAAGCCATGATCAAAAATGCCTCTGAGGGGCATTTGGGTGCAATAATTACTAAACGCTGCATTCAAGAAAGTTTTTGGTGGCCAAGGATAGATGGGGAGATCAATGAGGTTGTGGGTAATTGTTGGGTGTGCGTGCTGCTGACAAAAGTCTCAAAGTTGTGTCATCTCCCTTATTACCTATTGAATGTCCTTCTGACATATGGGCAAATTGGGCATTGATGTGATGGGTCCATTTGATTGTTTGTCTGGTGGTTGCAGGTATGTATTAGTACTAATGGTCTGAAGTTAAGATGGTAAGAGAAGCAAATGCTTCAGGTGTTGTGGCATTTTTTAGCTATGTCTTAATGAGAGAAGGGTTCCCTGAAACTCTTGTCTCTGAACAAAGCATTCTAAGAGTTCTTTATACCACCCACAGACCAATGGGCTTGTTGAGAGGATGAATAGGGTGGTGGGGGAGTACATCAAGTGGGAAAAATCATGGAACCAACACAGCCAGATATCCTCAATGGGGGTGAAGAAGAAGCCCCCAACCTCGTTGTCAGTGTGATGTGCCCTGTGAGGACAGGCGCATCAATGGTATGGCACAGTGGGTTACATAAGAAACAGGCACACAAGTGACTGCGTTATGGGCTAAAAATCAGGTGCGATCTCAGTCCCTGTATTATATAGCCTCTGGCCACGCCTGGCCAGAGGATGTTACAGGCTGTGAATTCAGGGTCAGATCAGCACCGCGGGCGGTGCTGAGATCATTACACCAACCATAATGTTGGTTTTACACTGTGCAGATTATCTGGCTAGCAATGTCTTTCAATGTCTCTTGGGGAGGTTTGCTCTAGGGGGGTCTATAGTAAATCCAATGTGAACTCGGCTCAGCACTGTACTGACTCACTACGTGGGTGTTATGATGATCACTGTGAAGAGCTATGGCAGCCCCGTGGGGACAGAAGGGAGCTCTGTCAGAACAGTGTGATCCACGTGTGATGACGGAAGAATTGTGCTCTAGATAACTGTTCTTCCGACAAGTCGGTGTAAGCATTTACATTGCACACCTCAGTCACCCAGCATTAAAAGTGACATTCTGCTACACCCCTCCGCTGCTGCATAAAACGGGAAACAACTGCAGAAAGGACTTGTTGTGGAGCATAGCAGAAAGAGATACAGATCCTCTACATTAAGATTACTTACCTAGCGCTGACTGCATCCTGGCTGCTCTTCTCCACCTGTGATGTCCTGGCAGTCCATGTAGTGCACAAGCCCACCTGCACAAATTCCAATGTTGTTCTCATGCTGAGAATAGTATTTCCAGCATGAGAGATGAGCTGGGATTGGTCTGAGTGGTCTGGTTTGCTGCTCAGATAGGGTGTGGGAGCCTGTGTGCTCTCCACCCAGCTGAACAACACTGCTCGGGTTGGAGAAATGCTAAGTGCACATGTCAGTTTGGCCATCCTAAGACCGCAGGCCAAAGCCGACATTGGCACTTAGACTGCCCACTACTTCTCCTCCATGCTTCATGACCACGCCCAAAGACTGGCTCAGATTCTCAGTCATCTCAGTTGTCAGCCTGCAGCACAAAAAAATAAAATGATAATAAAATTGCTTTATTATCATTTTATTTTTCATGCATTCATTTGCTGCCCGCCCAAACAGAGGAGTCGCTGCTGCCCGCCAAGCATACAATGTTTTAAAGTGCGAGGCAAAATCCCCCACAAAGTGGTCTATCCCTCTGATTGCCTGCCCATCCGGCATCCGCAGCTCAACCACCATACTGCCAGGGTGGTCAGAGGTTGAAAGCAGTAAAGCAGTTTACCCACTACTCTCCTGGAGTTCTCAGTGTATCCAGAGTGAAATACCCTCGAGTAGCCATGCCTTCCTTTGAAGGAACATTCTGCACCCAACAAGTGTATCTCTGTAACATAAAAATCGCTAAGCTGTGTCATTTAGCATAAGCAAAGACAGGGCCCCGACAATCTTGAGTCCCCCAGAAGATCCCACTGTCAAGTCTGTGGCCATTGTAAGTGATGTTGCAAAAGGATAGTCTGAGGGTGGACCTGAATTAGACCCAGCACATTGAATATATCGAACCAAAACGGTAATGTCTGGCAGATCCCCACCAAGCAAAAAATCCCCCTCTTGTGTCTCTCCTGTTTATCTAATGTGGGTCTAGTTAATTTGTCTATCTTCCCCTGGGTAGGGTCTGCTGTCCTGTCTTTGCCCATGCTGCCTTGATGGTCCAGGGAGGTCAGTTGAAGTCACTTTGTGTGGGTTGTAGAGGGCCACTCCTAAGTCCAGAATCATCGCAGGTGTCTCTCTTAACGTCGCCAATCTGAAACAGGCTGGCCATCCAACAGATCAAGCTAACTAGGCGGCCCCTACAGCCATCAACCATGCCTCAGCCCCTATGGTTGTGTTCTCCCAGGGCCGCCCTCCTCACATTCAGACTCCTTCCCCAGCCCTGTCCAGTACTTTTTCTTACTGCCAATGGTGTCCAGTTGTTTCAGCTTGTTACTGTCAATATCTGAGCCACCTGTCACACTTCTCGTGCAGTTAATGAGGTGGAATTCACCCTGCTTCAGACCTTTCACTTCAAAGGGGTGGCCCACAACAGTCCTCTCCTACAACACCCCTGATGTCCCAGGCCACACTAACTATGTTACTGCATGGGGCTGCTGGTCCAGCTTCCTCAGGTTCCAACCAGTAGGCCGATGCTTCTAGAGCGGCTGCTCTCTCCTCTGCCAACATGCAGCTGCATTTTTCCCAGCATCAGTAAAGGGCCACAGCCCTCAACTCTCCACTCTGCGCCAGGAGAGCCGCTTCTTCAAATGCACCTGTTTTAGCTCCACTCACCTTCTGGCCTCTAATGTGTTGGCCAGTGCTGCTCTCGTGCATAGGTGAGCTGCTGCATCTAACTCGAGGTCCCTCGGTCAAAAGAAAAGGGATTGCTGGTTGCAGTGGAGACAGCAGCACTATTCCTCACATCTCTACCCCTGCTTACATTGACTAAGTGCAGGATTGTGTCGTATTTCACGGGGCCGGTGGTGGTATTCGAAGCATGCTGCCACCATCTGACCAGTAGCCACACCCCATCAGATTTTGTTCTCCTTAATCCTTCCTACGGCATATCAACCTGTCAACTGCTGGGTCACCAGCAAGTAAGTGGTGGATACTTTTGACTGTTGCATTGATGCTGGTCTTGCAGAAGTATGCAGTGTAACTTGCCTGACCATTGGTGGAATGTTTGTATATCATTTAGCCATATACTTCCTCTCTGTCATGGAGTGATGCCAATTTACATCAATTTCAGCAAAGGCACCTTCACATAATGTGTGTGCCAAACCTTAGAACTCAGAATGGATGCTACCAGCTGTAGACGATGAGTGGACATTTGGAGCACCTTATGCCTGTGTCTCAGCACAATGTCGGTGGAAAATATGAAGACAGCACAATGTGTGGCTGAAAACTGCCATTCTGCTCCCCCTTTAGAGGGCCAGTTGTCACTGATAACAATGATTTAATGCACTATATATGCTTTCATTGCTTCCATTGGAACAGGTATAGTTCATTATGCCTCAAAATACGTTTTCACCTCACATCTGTATTTCCTAGTGTTGTGTCTTGGCTGCATGTAGACTAGTGTCTGTACAAATTGTGGATGTGTCCTTCTACTTTTCAGGGAATTTAGGTATCTGCCACATAGAGAGAGTTCATCTTATTTTGGCAAACAAAAATGGTCTTATTTTACATACTGAGGTTTGTTTTACTATATGTTTTTCTGTGATCATGGATTGTGTGATGTCTGTGTATAACACATAATTATTAAACATTTAAATTTTGATGTGATGTATGGATTGTACGGAAATATTTAATTTCCAAAGAAAAAGTATATGAAGGAGGTCTTTACAAATATTATTTTTGTTGATCAATTCATTTATTTCTAATAAAAACAATGTTTTTAAATTGGTTGGCATCCAGTAAGATTCTCAGAAAATTAAGCATCTCCTATGTTAGAGGATAAAATTATGATTAGCCAACAGTTGGTTGGAGTTCTTTTCCAAGAAAAAGTCAGTGAGCGAGTGGTAAATGTGCGATTCACCAGGTAGATAAAGAGAATAGTCCAGGCACTCATATTAGGAAATCACTTTTTGCACCTCTTGTGGCATGTTCTTCAGTGTTTTCCTCAATCAAGCCAGATAAACTACCGATCCTAAGGGCCATTGAAGAGGCCTGAGTGTCAATGTGGTTTGGTGACAGGTGGCTCAGTGCAAAGCAGTGTCATGCTATCTTCGGAGCTGCCAGCAATATATGTTCCAGGGACGAACCTGGCAGCAGATGTTACTTGACCACAGGAAGCAGTGGCTAAATCAGACACTGCTGCAGTCACTGTTTAGAAGTCATCCAGCACCACCCCAGAATATTGAGTTATGACACTTATGTGATGTGTCTAGAGATCATTCTAGGCCCAATGGATCTCAATATGTGGCCTCGGGAGATCATCTGGGACTTTAGGATGTCAATTATCCAGACCAGCTGATCCTCCTGCCATGCATCTGTACATGTGAGGTCTCCACTCATGATGTTCATATTAGTGAGAACACCCTGAACCTCTCTCACTGCAGCAGGAAATGCCACAGCCCTGTCCAAAATTCCCTATGACCTTGACTGCCCGATCACCACAGTTGTAGTGTATCATGGATGCACATCAGTGGCCTGATTCACAAAGGCAAACTTAGACGTTTCTTCTAAACTTAGACCAAATGCCTATGTTTACGACTTTGAGAATTCACAAAGGGCATTTATGAGCACTATTTTTATGTCGGTACTTGGGGCGGATCTGAAGATATAGTTGCTACTACATGTGCAATAGCACTATCAGTTCTAATGAATGGGACACAGAAGCTTCTGGATCCCCTTGTATAATAGCATAATTTCCCTGGGGGTAGAATAAGTGGTCGCACACACCCGTTGCACCCCCCTCCCCGTTGCCCCCCACGACTCCTGAAAGTCACAACATCTGTCAAAGTCAGTATGTGTTTTAAGAAAAGTAAGCCTTCCAGGCAGTAATGCTAATAGCACCAGATGAAATAGCCCTTAAGGCATTAACAAATATTCAGTTCATCTGCAGATGGTATGACATATAGTTGCAGCTATATCGTCAGGACATGAGATATCAAAATGGAGGTATTAAAGTGAAGATTAAAAGTCTGTTCTATACAGAACTGGAACTTGCTGAACCAGAACCAACATATCTCAGAATATCATTACTGAAGTGTGAATGACTGCAAATAGCAGGACTAGAGCTTGAAGAAAGGATTGGAATAAGAATAAACAATGAAGTAGGCTGCCACGCCTGTGGCAAAATGTAGCATTACTCAAGAACTGCATGAATACCAAAGAAACAAGGAGCACCCAGCCATTAGATGCAGGTCTTCATGGAAGCTGACACAAAGACAGTCAGTTATGACAGAATACTAAGAAGGCAATGCTTCCCTGGATTTAGATTTATTACTGCATGGCTATCACATTATAAAGGACTGCATACTGAACACGAACTTCATGAACTATCCAGGACTTTACCTGAAAATCAATCCCATGATTTTGCAGATTAGTGAAAGCAATGAGAGGAAAACATGGATACATCACGAGTGCCCTGTGCAGCAGTGTAAGTCCTGTGTACTCAACTAAGAGTGACAGTCAGGGTCTCATAAGTTCAGGGATAAGTGCCCCTAGTGGAACTGTGTGTTCTGGGATGATGAATGAATGAAATGAGGATGTGTGTGGGTTCATCCATGTAATATGCCATGTGTAGTGTGACATGGGCAGCATACCTCTTTAAACCGTTAGAGCAAATGAATGAATATGTAATAAGGGCTTAGTGCATTGGGAGAAAGATGAAGGGGGAAACATCAGCTTTGAACCTTAAGAAATGTGCTTCTGTACAGCTATGTGTTGGAAATGGCCCTCTCTGGAGTGTCACCCCAAGCAGTTTGCCTTCCTCCTCATATTTGTTGGCCTTAGAACTCTGTGCACTTTACCAATGCTAACCAGTACTAAAGTGCTCTCTCCTTAAAACATGGTAGAATTGCCTCATACCCAATTGGCATATTTAATTTACCTATAAGTCCCTAGTAGAGCGCGTTTCATGCGCCAATGGTCTCTAAATTAAATGCTACTAGTAGATGTGCAGCACTAATTGTGCCTCCCACTCAAGTAGCCCTTTAAACAGGCCTGTCTTTGCAGAGCCTGTGTGTGAAGTTTTAAACTGCCATTTCAACCTGCAAACAAACCTTCCTTTTGGCGGAATGGTTATGATGCATTTGGAACACGGTGGGCAGGGCATTCACCACCACCACTCTCTAAAAAGGGTTCTCAGTGAGTCATTCTGTAGCGTAAACCTGGCCTTGCTGTCCATGCTGACTGACTGAAGTGAGCTTTGCCACTGGTGCCAGCACCACGACATTTTAGTGTCCCATATTCTACATCTGTTTCGAAGAGGCTAGTGCAGTATGTGACTGCCAGACCCAGGTGGACATGTTTAGAAGTGTGTGAAGTGGCGTAGGAAGGGGGGTGCGATCGGTGCGGGCCGCACCGGGTGTCATCACTGAGGGGGGTGACAAAATGGTAAAAATGTGTGTTTTAAACACATATTTTTGCCATTTTGCCAAGCCGGTGGTGACAAGTGTCATCACTGAGGGGGGTTACAAAATGGCAAACATATATTTTTTAAACACATATTTTTGCCATATTGTCAAGCCGGGGGTGCCAAGAAATTTTATGGCAAGACCGGGGGCTAAGATTATGCAATCCTCTTTAGTGCGCCACCCACAGCAGCATCTCCAAGAACATAGAACACAACAAAGTTCTTTAGAACATAACAAAGAGCCAGAACCCCCATGACTCTTCCTTCTTTTTTGCTGCTGCCCTTGAGTTGTCATGCAGGCCTTCGCTCTCTTTAAGATTGAGTAATATGTGTTTTTGTATGAGTGATTATTGTGTTAGATGTCTGTTTTTTAATTCATGAATGTATATTACATGAAATGATTAGTATGATATGCTTTGAATTTCTTAGTGGGTCGTTTTACTGATGCATAAATGACTTTAGATTGTATAATCACATTTTAACAACAAGAGCGTTTTTGGTTAGAGTGTTTGTCTTTATGTATGTTGCATGATGTGCGATAACAAGAACTGGCCAAGGGGAGCAGCAGGAAGAGCTGTCGGAGATGACTAGGTGGTCCGGACTGGATGAAGATCATGACACAACATCTGCTCTTCTCGTTGTGAAGATGAGCTATGCTATAAACGAGATCCCAAGAGAATCAGCACATGAGTACACTGATTCAGGTAAATACAACTGCTATTTACATTGGTTATAAACCTGAAAGACTGTGCTAATCGGTGTGATGTTGGAGAAATTTGAATGTAAGAAAATGGGGAATAACATGAGCTAACAATTTACGCATTCGTTTAGCCAGGGAGCTGAACTCACCCTGATAATTAGCACCATCCATTCACTGGTGATAATTACCTGTGAAAAACCGGATAAAGTGAAAACGTCACTAACAGGAGCAAGTGTTAAAATGAGTGCAAGTAATGTATGCATCCGTTTTAGGCATTGCACGTAACTGGATGTGACCCAGTTGGTAAAGGTACAGAGCAGATGCACGTTGAGAATAGGAAGGGTATATCGTTCCAAATTGACATTTATGTCCTGAGGCTGTGTACTGTCTCAGCTCCCTGTCTTAATATATAAACAATTTGAGTGCGCAGGGTCCATTCTCCAGACTCCTCATTGCATTCTGTAGTCTAAAAAGCACATCTCTATCTGGTAGTTTTATTTAATTACATTTAGAGCTCTGCTCATCAATGATTTTTATTTCAATTGACAGTGTTCAGAAAGGTCAGAATTGTGCCTTATTCACAGACACTAACATTTAATTAAAAATCTGGATTGTGGAAAGAGAAGGCACATTGTTAAAATGGAATACCTAGACATTCTACCTTAGAAATGAAAATATATTTCAACACAAAGTGCTATTGTTCAAATATACCTTTGCACTGCTTTTCTTGACAGAGAGGCCTGCATTTCAAGAGTCAATAAAACTTTGCACGGCATTGAGTTTTCTATACTATGTGTTACTAATATCTATTATCGTTGTTTATTGACAAAGGTTAGTGTAAGGCTCATTATATACAAGGTATCTTTTACTAAAGGTTGGGCCTTGTTTGGTCAAACCAATCTGTGTCCTTGCAAATATGAATCACTCCAAACTACTACGCATTTATCTTTTTCTGCCGATTCTATTAAATGGCAGAAATTGCTGAAACTGCGGGGTGCTGCCTTTACAAATTGTGGGACAGCATTTTTAGGTCTGGCGTTAGCCAAGACCTTTTGATTTTACTAAAATAATATGCACAATATACTTACTTAGAGTGGCTTTCAGCCACCCAGAGTAACATTGTGTTGTTTCATTCCCATTTTGCCTCCTCTCACTACAGCATACAGCATGGGCTAGTTAGTGTGTCAGCCTACTTAAGCTTCTGGTTAATGTCACTTTGAGAGACTACATTCTGCTCTTTCACAGGGTGCACATCCTCAAAAAGGGGTTTACTTTATTCCCAGTGTTGCCTGATGTGATGTTAGGATGCATTTGAAGTGAGCTCAGGGCACATTCCAGGTTTATCAGTTACTGTCTTCTTCAAATGCTATTGTAAATTCCTTTTCATAAACGTTTCTCAGGAAGATAACCCAACTTTATGTTGTTTAATTTGCAGCACAATTGAGAGAGTTTTATTTAAACATAGGTAGGGTGTAATGTGGGTTTTAGTATCCAACATTTTATACTGGGAACCCTCTTTCCTTCCTTCTTTCCATCTTTTTTCTTTCATTCTATTTTTCTTTCCTTTTTTTCATGTTGATTTCTTTCCTTTTTACTTTCATTTCTTGGCTTCTTTCTGCCTTCTTTTTCCTTCATTCTTTCTTGCCTTCTTTTGTTCCTTCTTTTTTCTTTTCTACCTTCTTCCCTTTTGATTCCTTCTTTTCTTAATTTTGTAACTTCTTAAATCTTTCTTTTAGCATACTTAGTTTTTTTTCTTTCCTTTTTCCTTCCTTATTTATATCCTTATATCTTCTTTCCTTCTTCCTTTCTTTTCTTGGCTTCTTTCTCCCTTCATTCTCTTTCATTCTGTCTTGCCTTCTTTTCTTTTGTTTCTTTTTTGTTCTTATTTGCCTTCTTCCCTTTTGATTCCTTTTTTTACTTTCTTCTTTTCTTTCTTTTTTAACTTCTTTCATCTTTCTTTTAGCATTCTTACCTTTTTCATTCCATTTTTCTTGCCTTCATTTCTTTCTTTCTTCTTTCCTGCTTTCTTTTTTCCTTTCCTTCTTTTTTCATTAATTTTTTTTTTCTTTCTTTCGTTCTCTTTTGCCTTCTTTCATTCTTTCTTTCTTTGTTTTAGCTACTTTCCTTTTTATTTCATTCTTCTGTTCATTCACTCTTTCTTTTTTGCCTTCTTTCCTTTTTCTTTTTGCCTTTGTTTTGTTTTTGCCTTTCTTCCTTTTTTTTCTTTCCTTTATGGGATTCTTTCTTTCTGTTTTGCCTTTTTTCTTTAATTTTTTCCTTCTTTATTTTTCCTTTCCTTCTTTTATTTTTTCCTTCTTCTCTCTCCTTTTTTCTTTCTTTTTGCCTTCTTCCTTCCTTTCCTCCTTTCCTCCCTTTCTTCCTTCCATTTTTGCCTTCCTCCATTTCTTCCTATTTTTGCCATTCTTCCTTACTTTTTTGCCTTTTGTGCTTCCTTTTATGTCTGCCTTCCATTCTTTTTTCCCTTTGTTACTTTTTTCTTGCCTTCTCTCTCAAAGGCAAAGCTAACAGCCAATGCCAGACGTTGTTAGCCAAAAGCCAAAAGTATATATAACATAGTTACTTATAGGTGTTTTCAAACAGACTTCATCTGTTAGCCTGTGATTGTATAATTCCAGCCGCGTTCTGTGCAGGTAACAGCGGTGGGGTGGTGGGGCCAGGTAAGGGGGTATTTTGAGGGACGATGCAGAGGGCATTTTAATTATTTATTTAATTATCCCTCTGCATCGTCCCTCGAAATACCCCCTTAAGTGGCCCCACTTCCCCACCGCTGTTACCTGCACGGACCGCAGCTGTATCATTCACATTTTTCTTCCACCCACTCCAGCATGCATCAACGGGCAATGTTAGCCCACTTCAGCCATTGACTGACTTCACTATGAGTTATTCACAAGGAGCACAGGTAATGTAATTGCCAGACCTGTCAGCTTTAGAGTGCTCTTCCCCCCAACTTTTGTCTTTGTCCTTTATTTTATATGAACTCATTTTGCTGGCCTTAGGACTCTGAGCACTTTACCACAGCTAACCAATACTAAAGTGCATGTGCTCTCTCCTCTAAACATGGTAGTATTGGCTCATACACAATTGGCATATATAAATTACTTGCACAGGGCCTGCAAATTAAATGCTACTTGTGGACCTGCCGCCCTGATTTTGCCACCCATGCAAGTAGCCCTTTAAACATGTCTCAGGCCTGCCATTGCAGAGCCTGTTTATGCTGTTTAAACTGCAATTTTTACTTTGCAAAATAAACCTTTTGCTATTCCAATCCATGCTTTTTAATAAATATAAGTCACCCCTAGGCTAGGCCCTGTACTGCCAGCGGGCAGTGTGCAATGCATTTGTATATTTGTACGTGCATATTTAAGTTTTACATGGCCTAGTAGTGAAAAACAGTTACATTTGTTTTTCACTACTGCAAGGACTATCTCTCTCCATAGGATAACATGGGGCTCACCTAATTACAGTTATAAGTGTAATTTCCAATTGATTCAAGTTTGGTGTCTCCAGAATCCTACTTTAAAATCCTAATTTATGGCGAAGTTGGATTTTATATTGCAATTCTGAAAATGCCACTTTTAGAAAGTTGTTTCAGCCATTTGGTGTCTGCAGCCTTTATTCGGTCACATGACTAGGGGTAGATGGCAATTGGGCTATGTGTATTATTCCTAGACAGCTACACAAAATATCAGTTTTTGTATGTCTGAATTGGCCATCACTGCCAGGATGGGAGGGAGGGCCAGGGAGCAGCTTCACTTAACCTTGAATAGGGTGTGCCGTGTCCCCACACAAAGGGCTGCATAACGCCTGTAGTTAGTCTGGAGACAAGGCAGGGAAGGCAGGGTATCTGTGCACTTCAAGGGGATGCTTCGCAAAGCTTCTCCCCATTTCAAAGGCACAAACATGTATCAAAGGACGACCTCAACAACACCACCACTTCAGTACAATTTCTGGACCTGTGGATACTTTCCAGGAATAAGGACTTCTGTGCTGGTGTAGGACTTCAATCTGCTGGGCTGTACTCGGCTGTACTCTGCTTGGCTCCTGCTTTGCTGTGCTGATCTACAGCCTGCCGCACTCTTGCCTGGCTGAGAAGGATTGGACCTGCATCTCTTGAACCCAGAACCCAAAGTGACTACAATTTGCTAGCGGGCTGGCCTCCTCATCAGAAGCCTCATGGACATAACAGGCTTCCAAAAACCTTGCACCTGAATCTGACTCTGCCTTCTCTGAGTCTACACTGCCAAGTGGTGCTACCGAGTACTGGACCCTTGAAAGTGGGCTTGAGGTGCTTGCCAGTGGAACTGACACATCTTCTCTGTTGAGTGTAACATTCCCAAGCAATACTGCTGCATCTCCTCTGCTGAGCAGCGCATCCCGAAAGCAGAATCTATAGATCGCTGCTTGGATTGGACATGTTGCAAAGACCTGTGTCACCCCCACAGTCCTCAAAACCAATGCATCCCCCAACAGTGTGACTAATCCACAGCCCAGGTCCTTGCATCTCTCTTTGACTGCAGCTTTGATGACAACACAGAACTCCGCATCGCAGCCTCACAACTCCTCAGAGCTGATGCATTGGCAGTTGCCCCCCCGCATCCCCAACACTAGACTTCACATCGCAAGTCCCGTCAATGGGATCCTCGACGAAAATGCAACAGGACCTCGCTGTCACGGCCTTGAATCCTCACCTCAGGGTTGTATGTTGCTCTATATGGTCCACCTCCTGATACCCCCATGGTCTGGATTAGTGATACAGACACAATGGAGTGATCAAGTGGGGGAAGGGAAGGATGGGAACAGCGGGGAAGGAGACCTGCAACGAGAATGACAACCTTATAATACAAAAGATACACAATGCATACACGGTAATGCCTATCGCTGCCATAGGGGGTTTGCATATACCTGTAAAGCAAAATGCATTCGTATTCCAGTCAGCATACATTGGCGTAAAAGCTCCACACATATCTAAGGATGAAACAACATGTTTAGCATATGTGCACACAGCATACGTTATCCTTCCCCTTGCTCCTCGTGAAAACAAGTATGTAGAGTGCGGCTGAACAGGGGTGAAGAGCTGACTTGGGTAGGTTCTGGTTCCCCTGTTAGTGAAATAACACAAAAGGCCCCAGTGCATTAGCACTAAAAGTATGAGCATATAACGGTGGTGATACAAATCAGGATAGGTCATTCACACTACTCCTCATATAACATTGCCTCCTGCTGTGGATAGCGTACTGACACGATGTCTGATAAACTCTCAGATTCAATGAAAACAGAAGTATAACAATGCTTCCTATTACTTGATAGGAACAACTGAAAAGTACCACAAGTAGCCACGCACTTCCTGTAGCCAACAAAGCAAATATTCCCCAAGGAAGTTCCTGAGAAAAGCACTACTTCTTAAGTCAAAACGAAAGCAATAAAGACTGCCAGCTTATCCTGGCGAATGCGTTCTCTCTGAATGAGTTGAGCTCCACCTCCCCAACACGAGAGAACACCTAAAGAGTTGTAAAGGCAGCTGCCTACCAACCCCCACTTGATGGTCGTTAAATGGGATCTGCACAGTTTAATTTCACAACAAAATGCATGCTGCTCGCGTATGCCCCGCAAGAACCCGGAAGTGGGTTCAACCAATGGAGCAAACTTACAGCGGAAAAGACATCCAAGGAAATTTGCCACTGAGCGCTAATTGATACTAAACAACTGAAGAGGCGGTGCGAGATGCACCCTTACCGGACCTTCACACAACTCGAAGCGTCTCAGCAGCAAAAGTAAACGGCACGCGCAGGTTCACAGGAAAAGATGAAATACTCTCCTTCCGTGAACGGGATGACGTCAGCAACGTAGTTCCCCATTGTATCATGGGAACTGTAGTTCCACCGAAGTCCGTGGCGTCTTGCTTCCTACTTCGGTATTGGCAGTGTTCTCCGGCTGCCCCTCTGGTGAGACCTACAAAAGGGGGTGGTGATGGACGGAGCATCAGAACCAATCAAACACTCACACCCAGTCAACAGATCTGGGTTTGATCCATCACCGTTCTTTAGCCCACTCTGCCACCCCAGTTCAGACATGGCCATATGCAAATCAGTCTGACCCTGTGCCTCATGGGAACAGTCCAGCCCGAACTGCCAAGCCATGCCTTCCCTGGACCGGAAACAAGCTTCCTAGGACCGGTTTCTGGCATTTCAGCCGTCTTCAGCCAGGCTTGCTTGAATCCAGTGGCAAAGTGAGCAAGGGACTCACGTCTGAGCATACCCTGCCAACTTATGGCGAACAAAGCGGTACAAAAGGGGGTGGTGATGGACGGAGCATCAGAACCAATCAAACACTCACACCCAGTCAACAGATCTGGGTTTGATCCATCACCGTTCTTTAGCCCACTCTGCCACCCCAGTTCAGACATGGCCATATGCAAATCAGTCTGACCCTGTGCCTCATGGGAACAGTCCAGCCCGAACTGCCAAGCCATGCCTTCCCTGGACCAGAAACAAGCTTCCTAGGACCGGTTTCTGGCATTTCAGCCGTCTTCAGCCAGGCTTGCTTGAATCCAGTGGCAAAGTGAGCAAGGGACTCACGTCTGAGCATACCCTGCCAACTTATGGCGAACAAAGCGGTACAAAAGGGGGTGGTGATGGACGGAGCATCAGAACCAATCAAACACTCACACCCAGTCAACAGATCTGGGTTTGATCCATCACCGTTCTTTAGCCCACTCTGCCACCCCAGTTCAGACATGGCCATATGCAAATCAGTCTGACCCTGTGCCTCATGGGAACAGTCCAGCCCGAACTGCCAAGCCATGCCTTCCCTGGACCGGAAACAAGCTTCCTAGGACCGGTTTCTGGCATTTCAGCCGTCTTCAGCCAGGCTTGCTTGAATCCAGTGGCAAAGTGAGCAAGGGACTCACGTCTGAGCATACCCTGCCAACTTATGGCGAACAAAGCGGTACAAAAGGGGGTGGTGATGGACGGAGCATCAGAACCAATCAAACACTCACACCCAGTCAACAGATCTGGGTTTGATCCATCACCGTTCTTTAGCCCACTCTGCCACCCCAGTTCAGACATGGCCATATGCAAATCAGTCTGACCCTGTGCCTCATGGGAACAGTCCAGCCCGAACTGCCAAGCCATGCCTTCCCTGGACCGGAAACAAGCTTCCTAGGACCGGTTTCTGGCATTTCAGCCGTCTTCAGCCAGGCTTGCTTGAATCCAGTGGCAAAGTGAGCAAGGGACTCACGTCTGAGCATACCCTGCCAACTTATGGCGAACAAAGCGGTACAAAAGGGGGTGGTGATGGACGGAGCATCAGAACCAATCAAACACTCACACCCAGTCAACAGATCTGGGTTTGATCCATCACCGTTCTTTAGCCCACTCTGCCACCCCAGTTCAGACATGGCCATATGCAAATCAGTCTGACCCTGTGCCTCATGGGAACAGTCCAGCCCGAACTGCCAAGCCATGCCTTCCCTGGACCGGAAACAAGCTTCCTAGGACCGGTTTCTGGCATTTCAGCCGTCTTCAGCCAGGCTTGCTTGAATCCAGTGGCAAAGTGAGCAAGGGACTCACGTCTGAGCATACCCTGCCAACTTATGGCGAGCATCACCACCCCCTTTTGTACCGCTTTGTTCGCCATAAGTTGGCAGGGTATGCTCAGACGTGAGTCCCTTGCTCACTTTGCCACTGGATTCAAGCAAGCCTGGCTGAAGACGGCTGAAATGCCAGAAACCGGTCCTAGGAAGCTTGTTTCCGGTCCAGGGAAGGCATGGCTTGGCAGTTCGGGCTGGACTGTTCCCATGAGGCACAGGGTCAGACTGATTTGCATATGGCCATGTCTGAACTGGGGTGGCAGAGTGGGCTAAAGAACGGTGATGGATCAAACCCAGATCTGTTGACTGGGTGTGAGTGTTTGATTGGTTCTGATGCTCCGTCCATCACCACCCCCTTTTGTACCGCTTTGTTCGCCATAAGTTGGCAGGGTATGCTCAGACGTGAGTCCCTTGCTCACTTTGCCACTGGATTCAAGCAAGCCTGGCTGAAGACGGCTGAAATGCCAGAAACCGGTCCTAGGAAGCTTGTTTCCGGTCCAGGGAAGGCATGGCTTGGCAGTTCGGGCTGGACTGTTCCCATGAGGCACAGGGTCAGACTGATTTGCATATGGCCATGTCTGAACTGGGGTGGCAGAGTGGGCTAAAGAACGGTGATGGATCAAACCCAGATCTGTTGACTGGGTGTGAGTGTTTGATTGGTTCTGATGCTCCGTCCATCACCACCCCCTTTTGTACCGCTTTGTTCGCCATAAGTTGGCAGGGTATGCTCAGACGTGAGTCCCTTGCTCACTTTGCCACTGGATTCAAGCAAGCCTGGCTGAAGACGGCTGAAATGCCAGAAACCGGTCCTAGGAAGCTTGTTTCCGGTCCAGGGAAGGCATGGCTTGGCAGTTCGGGCTGGACTGTTCCCATGAGGCACAGGGTCAGACTGATTTGCATATGGCCATGTCTGAACTGGGGTGGCAGAGTGGGCTAAAGAACGGTGATGGATCAAACCCAGATCTGTTGACTGGGTGTGAGTGTTTGATTGGTTCTGATGCTCCGTCCATCACCACCCCCTTTTGTACCGCTTTGTTCGCCATAAGTTGGCAGGGTATGCTCAGACGTGAGTCCCTTGCTCACTTTGCCACTGGATTCAAGCAAGCCTGGCTGAAGACGGCTGAAATGCCAGAAACCGGTCCTAGGAAGCTTGTTTCCGGTCCAGGGAAGGCATGGCTTGGCAGTTCGGGCTGGACTGTTCCCATGAGGCACAGGGTCAGACTGATTTGCATATGGCCATGTCTGAACTGGGGTGGCAGAGTGGGCTAAAGAACGGTGATGGATCAAACCCAGATCTGTTGACTGGGTGTGAGTGTTTGATTGGTTCTGATGCTCCGTCCATCACCACCCCCTTTTGTACCGCTTTGTTCGCCATAAGTTGGCAGGGTATGCTCAGACGTGAGTCCCTTGCTCACTTTGCCACTGGATTCAAGCAAGCCTGGCTGAAGACGGCTGAAATGCCAGAAACCGGTCCTAGGAAGCTTGTTTCCGGTCCAGGGAAGGCATGGCTTGGCAGTTCGGGCTGGACTGTTCCCATGAGGCACAGGGTCAGACTGATTTGCATATGGCCATGTCTGAACTGGGGTGGCAGAGTGGGCTAAAGAACGGTGATGGATCAAACCCAGATCTGTTGACTGGGTGTGAGTGTTTGATTGGTTCTGATGCTCCGTCCATCACCACCTCCTTTTGTACCGCTTTGTTCGCCATAAGTTGGCAGGGTATGCTCAGACGTGAGTCCCTTGCTCACTTTGCCACTGGATTCAAGCAAGCCTGGCTGAAGACGGCTGAAATGCCAGAAACCGGTCCTAGGAAGCTTGTTTCCGGTCCAGGGAAGGCATGGCTTGGCAGTTCGGGCTGGACTGTTCCCATGAGGCACAGGGTCAGACTGATTTGCATATGGCCATGTCTGAACTGGGGTGGCAGAGTGGGCTAAAGAACGGTGATGGATCAAACCCAGATCTGTTGACTGGGTGTGAGTGTTTGATTGGTTCTGATGCTCCGTCCATCACCACCCCCTTTTGTACCGCTTTGTTCGCCATAAGTTGGCAGGGTATGCTCAGACGTGAGTCCCTTGCTCACTTTGCCACTGGATTCAAGCAAGCCTGGCTGAAGACGGCTGAAATGCCAGAAACCGGTCCTAGGAAGCTTGTTTCCGGTCCAGGGAAGGCATGGCTTGGCAGTTCGGGCTGGACTGTTCCCATGAGGCACAGGGTCAGACTGATTTGCATATGGCCATGTCTGAACTGGGGTGGCAGAGTGGGCTAAAGAACGGTGATGGATCAAACCCAGATCTGTTGACTGGGTGTGAGTGTTTGATTGGTTCTGATGCTCCGTCCATCACCACCCCCTTTTGTACCCCTCTGGTGAGACCTGACACTCGCAGAGCAGCCTCTTCGCATCTCGAAACCGATGCATCGCTTTCGCTGCACTTTGCAAGGTACTCTATTCAGCGGGCCTAACTGGGTCCATGTAGCCGGCCTCTGCTCCATCGCGGTCGGCCTGAACTTGTGACTTTGTGCCTGTTCGGCATGACCAGATATCCCCAGTTGTTGCTGTGTGTTTTCTGTCACTATTTTCACTAAATACTCTAAAATGTAATATCTCCTGTTTTATTAATTAGATGTTGGTTATTTTAGGCTTGTTTTATTTATTAAATGTTATTCTATTTTTTAAATATGTTGTGGGCTCCTTATGTGGTGTGTTTTACTGTCAGCAACTGGGGTGACATGTTTTATATAACTATGAATTTTAAGCGATGCCTTCAGTTTACTTCTGTCATAACCATAAACAGTGTCTTTGTATCCTCTTATATGCAATTGATTCGAAAAGGTTACATTTTCACTTAAGTGCCCATACATAATGTTTACATTCATTTTAAATTTAATTAATATCATGACCTGCAGTGATGACCCTCTGTAATTGCTGCTATACAACGCCTGTACAAAGGATTCCTTTTCAGGTAAGCAGATGTCAGGGCATAATTGACAAGCTTAAATTACTCAAAATCGAATGCATCCATGTCAGTCTCTATTTCTTCACATATCTAATATTGGATGACCTTTTGATACCTCCTGTAACATTGGAAGAATGATTATGTTTTACTTAGTTTCCAACAACAACACAAAGGCTTTCTTTTTTACTCTGAAAATATGAAGGTGTTTCCTCATCATTTGATCTCCAAGCTCCTAATAGTTGTTAACACATATTGCACAGCTCAGGCTGCATAATTCTTCAAGAAGTTGCAATGTAAAATACAAATGATACTATTCATCATCATCATAGTTGTCAGGTGCAAGGTGAACAGTTGACTTTTATTTATTTATTAAGATCCCAGTCCTCTGTATACTTTTAACCACCTGGTACATCTGTGAATTGTAGCTGCATTTTACCTTGATAGGGGACTGAAGTTCTTGGGCCCGGTTCACAAAACTAAATTTACATATGCAGATCTACTCCTGTGTACATCTACTCCTACACATAGGTGTAACTTTTTTGCAATTCACCATTTCTTAGAGTAGATTTACAGCTATGTCTAGACATACACGTCTCCACTCATCCATGGAGGAGATATCAGCTATAAATAAGTGGATTTTTATTTCAATTATGCGGTTGCTCACCCCAAGAAATAGACACTGACTTGCGAGGGTAAATTTAAAAAAATCACTCAATTAACCTAAGCTCACCCCTTTGCTAGCTAATGCGCAGAGCAATCTGCCTTAAATTAATGCAATGTATAAAGTATTTATACATTACCACAACTGCAAATAAAAACACCAAACAATAAAAATCCCAACATGATTTAGAAAAATAGAGTATATTTTAAAGTGACAACAATAAAATAAGGGACACCGAAGATATGATTTTTTAAAGATTTAAGTGGAAATTTAGTCAAAAAGCAATAAGCATTAATAATAGTCTAAGGAAGTGGTACAATGAGACCTAGGCACAATTTCAGGCAAACTGGCCAGATACACCAAGCAGTTTCTTTCAGTGAAAACATTTTAGCTTTTGACTTAAGGCCTGATTGAGAGTTTAGCAGATGAGATACTCCATTACGAATGTGACAGATATGCTATCTGCCATATTACAAGTGCCATAGATATAATGCACTTGTCATACGATGGGCAGGATATCAGTCATCCTCATGACAGAGTTTTCCATATGCCAAAATCTGAATTAGGCTCTTAGTCTTCTTTCATGCAGCTCTAAATCCTCCAGTGGAGCAAGCCTGAAGTTGTATCCTAAGAAGTTGCATTAAAGTTGGACACCCTTCCCAAGAGGACCTGACTTATCAGGGGTTTTCAACCAGCTGCTTTGGGTCACTTCTATGGCTCCTAGGACCTCAGAGGCAGCAGTTACAGCAAGTAGGTTCCAGGGCTCTTCGGATTATCTGATCAAGAAGTGTTCTGAGGGGGGTTCGTTTAGGTCCCACCTTTATCAGTTGTACTAGTTGGTGGATGGGGGTCCTTACCCCTCCCTAACCAATAGGGTAAATGTTCAATAAGTACCCTACCCACTTTTCAGTAGTTTCTGTTTACCCTACCGTAAATAATCCCACAGTGCACCTTACTCCCAAAACCTAAAATGGGGGGGACCCTTGCTCCCTTGTGTATACCTAGAGATGTGGGCAGGGAAACAAGCAGTGCCCTACCCTGTGTCCACTCCAAACTGGGTCTGATGGTAACTTCCCTCCCACTCATTTTGGATCTAGCCTGGCTAGTGTGGACCAGGTGAACAAAGGCTTTCTAATTATACTAAACTATGCATTAGCCGGCTTCCCCTCTGTCCCTTCCAAGGTAAAGGAAGTACCTGGAACCTCCCCAACTAGCCTACCTGAGCTGATAGGAATCATATTTCTAATGCCCAGCTCATCATGGTACCAGACTTAAGCCATTGTTCTGCTCTGGGAGCAGTTTTCACACCTCAATTAAGTCAAGCATTGGCCGCGCAGCTGCTGGCAGGCTTATACAAATTAGTCCCCAGGAGATTCAGGCAGAGTAAAGGTAACTGTCTGTAAGTTACCATTCCAAAATATGTAGTAAATGTCCAACTTCTCTAATGAGGTTTTTATAAATGTGAAACATAGACTTTGAATGACTATTCTAGCCATTTCTTGTCAAACATTACAGATTAAAATTTATAATCATAATGTATTCATTTTCTAGGATCCAGTTACAGCCCTGTCAGTCAAAATAGGTATAGAGGCTAGTCACTGGAGGAAAAAATGAGTTTTAATTATGCACATATACCACTTTTAAATATCAGACACAAGGCAGTAAGGCTTAACTTAAAGGCAATGTGTAAAGTACTTATGCATCACTAAAACAGTAATAAAGTGAAAACACAAATAAAATCCCGCAATAATTTAGAAAAGAGTAAAGGCTACCTTATTTTCACCACTGATGCTTTCTGTATAAAGACTGTTGGACTTGGTCTTCTCTGCAGGGGCATCCTCAAACATTTTGCTCTCACCCTGCTGTTTTTCTGAATTCATTTTTATTGGCTTAAGACTCTGCACTTTATCACTGCTAACCAATGCTGAAGTGCTTGTGCTTACGTGCTAAAACATGGTACAATTCTCTTATGCCTGATTGGCATATGTAAATTGCATATACATCCCTAGTAAAGTGGTATACCATATACCCAGGACCTGTAAATTGAATGCTACTAGTGGGCCTGCACCAATTAATGTGCAACCCACTTAAGTAGCCGTGCAAAACATGTCTCAGAACTGCCATTGGCAGCAGTTTTAAATGCTCAATTCAACTTGGCAATATAACCCCCATGCCAAATCTAAAACTTCCTTTTTATTACATATGTGACCCCTAAGATAGACCCTAAATGGCCTATATGGCAGAATGCATTGTAATTAGAAAGTTGGGTGTGTACTTTTAAGTTTCACATGTCCTGGTAGTGAAAAATCTACAAACTAGTTTTTCACTACTGTAAGCCCTTCCTCTCCTGTATGATAACATCAGGCTACCTTATTACATGTAATACATGCTAATATTTGATTGGGAGCAGGTAGTAAAATTGTGTTTGATTTTTGAAGAATTGAATTAAAGTCCTCTTTAATGGTAAGGTCAAATTACAAGTCACAATTCTGAAAATGCTACTTTTGGCATTTTCTTGTTCACACCAATTTGCGCCTACAACCTTTTTCTGTGTTACATGACTAGGTGTGAGTGGCAGTTGGCCTTTTTATATTCCTCCCATAGTGTTACATAATAAATTAACTTGATGTGCCTCAATGGGCCATCCCTTGAGGATGGGGGGTGGAGTTGTGCACATCCCTACTTACACATAAATAGGCTAGACCCTGCTCACATGCAAATAATTTACAGTAGCATTTTGTGCCTGTAGTCATGCTGGAGCTAGGGCAGGGAGGCACAAAATTCCAGACAATACCGTGGGGGGAAGCCTCCAGACATTTCTCCCAATTCAAAGACGGCACCTGGGATAGAAATGGGACCCTCAGATCCACTCTTTAGTTCACTCCTGGAGCTGCTTAGGACTCTCATCAGACAACTGACTGTTGTATGACCTGCTGTGTACTTCAGAGGGACTGATTTGCTGCAACAGAAAGGACTGCTGTGAACTTTAGAGGCCTGACCTGCTGTTTGAGCCCCTGCTCTTCTCCTTGAACGCAGAACTTACAGAAGTGACTTTAAGGGCTAGTTGGCTGCTCTCCTGGTCAGAAAGTCAGGGACATAAAAGGCTCCAACGATCTTGAACCTGCACTTGGACCCTGCCTGAGTGGGTCCTGACCCTCCAACTGGTGCACCTGCAGTCCTGGTTCCTTTGAAGTGGTACTAAAGGTGCCCTGATAGCCCAAATCCAAAATTTAGGACTTAAATATTTCTGGCAAAAAAGTGGTCTGAGAACCAAGAGGATAGCGGGAGCTACTTGCTCGTTGATCCTCCGACGGTGCATCGCCGATCAGCCTAACTTCACAGCAGCTCTCCCGATGTTCTTCTCCACAGCAACAAACCCTGTTCAGTAGCTTCTTCCAGAAGGGGTATCCAGCCCTGTGGACAACCTTGCTGGCAACGGCCTGCTGCTTTGTCCCGCTGGAGATTTTTGATATCCAAATAAAAGACTAAGGGCCTGATTGAGATGTGGGTGGTAGTCCCATCATCCATACATGGCGGAATTTACAAGTACTCCATCAAGCTGATGGATTCACTCCTGCTCTCATTAGATGTGAGCTGGCTGATCCTCCGTCTGCGCTGACAGAGTGTTTTCCATTGCATAAGCTGCTCATCTCCTACGATCTTGTGACACCCCATCTAGCTAACATTACTCCATTGTCATCAGGGCGGTGGGATTGCACCAAGTCTATTTAGAATTTTAAGGTTGAGCTGGCGTTGTCCTAGCAGCGGAGTCCTGATGTAGGGATTCCGTTGAGGGGCGTTTTTAACATTGTACTATTCCTGTGGCTTTTGGATGGATGCTCGCATCACACACCTGATGTGTTTTGGCTAATTGTTTTCACTTGCATACCATACTATAAAACACACTCCATTACAGATTATGATCTTTTGCCATTCCAATGCAGCAAAACATTGTTTATGAGAACTGTTTCAGTGAAGTCAGGCATTTTTTGTCTTCTCTGTTTCTCTGTTTCTTGTTCATTTATTTCACTTTATTATTTGATAATGGCAGGGAGGAGAAATCCCCGCTTTTCTGCAGGTGAATTGTTAGTCATGGTGGATGAGATTATTAGAGGAGAGCTATAATTGTACAAAATACAACTGTTGCTCTGAAAAGGCAAATGTTGTCCAGAATAGTTGACAAGAGTGAACTCTGTAGCAAGCAATCTGTGCACACAGGAAATCAGGTAGAGCTGGCACGAACTGCAGTGGAGAGTACATTTCCTGGCCTTCAAGCATCACTGGGAGGCCCAGAGGACTGGTGGTAGTTCACCCAATCCCTCCATACAACTATATCCCCGGGAGTAGAAGGTCTGGTAGATCCTACATCCTGAAGGCTTGACAGGCATCCCTGGTGGAATGGAGACTGGCAAATTATACTTTTGAATGTGTGACAAAACCAAAATGTCATTTTTGTTTTTAATTTAGCTGTTACTAATGGGTTTTGCAACTTTTTTAAACCTATACATAATTTTCTATTTGTTTTTTGGGTGGGAAATTTGTAGCATATTTGTTGTTTCTTCAGTTTTACTAATTGTTAACATGTTTTGTCAATATGTCTGTTTTGCCTCATTTTTTGTTCATTACAATAGAGCCGATCCCAGTAAGGTGTTGTTAGTGCTTATGCTAATCAATTTGTGAGTGCAGGCATCTCACAAAAATCTTGGTTTGATAGAGAGCGGGCATACACCTGACGACAGGGATGCACTTCTAAAATAAGTGGGGGCCCGTTCAAAAAAAATAGTGAGTTTAAAAAGCCATTATAGATGTCAAATACATTTTTATTGATGCTGGCATCTATATGGTAATTAAAACAGGGTGACCGGTGTGTGGGGATATTATTGTCCCCCCACCGATGTCAGTGTGGTCGACATGTTTCTGCCAAATGGCCCAGTAGGGTCCGTGGCATTCATAAGGACCTTGGTGAAATAACTGCGGGCTCCAATCTTACCAAACTATGGTGAGAGGGTTTCCACTGAGTGGGGTGATGAGGATCACACTCCACTGTGATATGGCTTGTGTCTAAAGCTTGAAAGAAAAACCTAGTGGTTAGAAAACGTACAGTGTAGCATAGCACTAGTAACACAACATTTAAGGAATTGCAATCAGTCCCACACATCGGAACTCTACTGTGAGTGGCTATAAGTGCAGCAGTCATGACAATCATCTGTGCACTAAGAAATACATGAAGACGTTGTCTCCAAGTTGCTTACCCTACAGTTGGGACACTGTGCCCCATAGGAGGGTGAGGGCAGGAGACCCTTTTGTTCAAGCGCTAAAAACAATGGTGAGGAGAGAAACAGAATTCCGGATATTAAAAGGAGTTTGGTAAATACCAGGGGTGGGCACAGTGCTCCGCTCTGCACGTGGAGTGTGCGTAGTGCTGCCTACTTCGTGGTCCATGAAGTAGGTGTAGCAGGCAGAATAGGCACACGCCACAGCGGAGCAGAGTTGCCCGCCACACGCCTCCCACCCTCCCTCTTTTAAAATGACTTAAAATGTTTAAAATTAAGGAAAATGACTTACCTGAGCTGCGGAGTCCCGGGGCTCCCTCTTCCTGCTTCATCGCCAACTTCTTCTTCACAAATGCGCATGCGTGGGCACCCGCGCATGTGCATTTGTGAGGAAGAGGTTGGCGATGAAGCAGGAAGAGGGCGCCCCGGGCCGCCGCAGCTCAGGTAAGTCATTTTCCTTACTTTTAAACATTTTCAGTGATTTTAAAAGAGGGCGGGAGGGAGGCGGGCGGCACGTAGTGGGGCTACGCAGAGTGTGTGAGTGTGCATAGATTTGGCCCCACTACGTGATGCTCCGCATAGCCCCACTACGTCCACTATGCCCAGGGTTAGTAAATACTACAAGGAACACACATGAGGTTCTGTAGTAAATCAGAGTAAAAGTACCTGAAAAGGAAACACATTCATCCACACATTCATGCTCTTACTGATACGTGATGTGATCTCCGCCTCTATACCTATATCCGTGCTCCTCCGCTCCTCGATAATAAATGAGTGGAGTGGCATCCGGCTATATATAGTGTCGGCGCTGGTAGTTAAATGCCAATAAGGGCCTAATTGAGTGTCCAGTGTCCCAGAATTCGAGCTATGTAGAGGTAAGAGGCGCTGCCTGACATGCCAAATATGGGCGTCCGGTGTGGTACGAGCATCAGACATGAAGCGGCCGACATAATCTCTGCAATCAGGTGATATGCGCGGACGCTTGAGAGCGTCTGAGCATCGTGCTTGCTCGCTGTAGGAGTGAAACCGCGCATGCGCCCTCCGCTACGCTAGAGGGCTGAGAGACGCGCATGTGCAAGAAACGGCTTGAAGTGAGCCGAGCAAGGCTGTGAACCGTGTGACAGCACTACAGGAGGTTAATGGGCATCCAAATCCTTGGATAGAAGCCAGTAGCCATAGCAATGGAAGAATATGACATAATGTAAATGTGCCTGGGCTACCAATGGCGTGCTGAGCGTGACCTGGAGAATGAGAAGGGTACACAGCTCAAAAATACGGGACATACTACCAGACCTGTACAGTGCAGTCGGGTGTGAGTGTGACACACTAAGAGACATCCATGTAGGGAGGCACACATTTTTCTTGAAGTAGTGTAAAGGTTATTGGGTCACTAAAAATAACAATAATAATTAAACCAAGGACTGTACCTAAACAGTCCAAACATGAGTGATGTATATTGCTATGTTCATTTGGGAAAGAGCAGACTAAGTGCTCCTGTATGTAGTGTGGAGACGTGTGCTACTTAAACAACTAGTTGTAGCCAAGGAATCTCGTCATTTAGCCCTTCTTTCCATGTACGAAGGCGTATAGCCACCTTTGCTCTCTAATGTGAAGTGGTCTGGTTAGATCTGTTTTCTGTTTTTTCATGACTTCCAAAACTACCCATTTCAGGTCTGTGTCCTTATGATTGTGTTCCAGGAAGTGTCTAGTAAGTTTGGTGTTGTCTTTTTTTACAGCGTATGGTACTGCAATGTTCATTGATGCGTGTCTTTATCTTCCTGGTGGTCATGCCTACATACTTCAAGTTGCAAGGGCATGTAAGGAGATAAACCACATTCTCCGTATTGCAGTTGCTGAAGTTATTCAGTCTCCAAGGGCGTGTGGTACCAATGTCTACTTCCTTTGTAGTCAACGTATACGGGCATCGACACAACTGCCACAGGTACAGTGTCCAGTTGGTCTTTGACTGTTCCAGAGGGTCATTTGGTCATCCCTCCCTGTAGGGGGGTCTTTGGCATGTACCAGCTCGTCCCGTAGATTTTTGCTACTTTTAAAAGCAAACAGTGGGGGTTCCAAGCGATTTCCTGCGCCATGAAGAATGTGCCAGTTTTTTCTTATGATTTTCTGTACAGTGTTAGATATTCGTGTGTATCTTGTTACACACACAATTCTGTTGGGCTTCTCTCTTTCATTGTTTTCTAGGAGAGCGTCACGGTTATTATTCCTAGCTCTCTTCTTTGCTTTTCCGATCAATTTTTTGAGGTAGTGTCAGTCTAATAGTTTCATCTCAAGCTCCTCTGCTCGTTCTAGAATGTTTTCAGTCTCTGAGCAATTTCTGTGCACCCAGAGAAACTGGCCCACTGGTAAGTTATTCCACAAGGCCTTTGGGTGATAGCTTTCATATAGCAGTAGGCTATTCTTGTCTGTTGGTTTGTGTGGACCTTTGTGCTAATATCGTCTGTATTCATCGTGATGTCAAGATCCAGAAAGATAGCATGGTCTTTGCTAATCGAGTGAGTAAATCTCAGGTTTCGGTCTTTGGTGTTAACCCATTCTACGAAGGTTCTAGCTGATACTTTGTCCCCTCGCCAGACAATGAAAGCGTCATCAATATACCGCTTCCATGTTTTCAGGTTTTCCGCGAAGGGGTTGCTTTCATGAAAGATGTAGTCTTTCTCAAACTGGTGCACATAAATGAATGCCAGGCTTGGGGTGAAAGTGCACATGTAGATGTACCAGTGATTTGATGGTACAGCACTTCCTGTTTATTTGACTATATTTTGTGGTATTTAAGATAACAGGTTTCAGTCACCATTACATTTCACATGATGATATGGTGCTTGTATGCGTTTTCCCAACTAATAACTTATTTCATATATTTCATATATGTGTTTTATATTGTAAATTTCAGTTTATTTTTACTACAGGTTGGTTTAACTTACAGTCTAGCAAGTGTTGAAAATATTAAATTGAAATGATTACAACTACCATGATGCCTTTTTATTGTATTGTTAAAATAACATTGCAATGTTATTTTGGTCATTCTCTCTTTTCTTTCGTATTTTCACATTTGTTAAAGTGTTATGTTATTACCAATCTCTATTTATGCTATGTTTTAAATAGAATTTGTTAAATTTTGTATGTTGTCATGTTCTTGTTACTTTATTGAATTGATGTTATTTGTTTCACAAATCAAAGTTTGTTGACTTGATGTCTGTTATTATGTATGCTGAATATAAGTTGTTTTTTAATAAATGTACTTCACAATGTTTATATGATGTCTTATATGTTTATCCTTCTGAGTTGTTTAGTGATCATAATTTTGCACTGCTAGGCCTTGGAATGGGTTATTTCACGTTTCTTCTTTCTACTGTGTTGAATGTTTGGTATATCATAACAATAATCTTTTATTGTTATAAGTTAATAAAAACGTCACAATAGTGTTACATACAATCATTTCATAAAACGTATAAAACCTCAAAGCTCACACTGTATTTACTTTAAAATGCTTAGTAAAATGCTTCGGAGTTGGTAAAAAACAATCACAAAAGTTATTTGTAAAATATTTTTAGAGTTTCTTGGTGGATCACGAGTTGAGTAATCCATCCTAGTTTGGAATTTATTACTGGGCATCGGGGGTGTTATTTTAGCCTAAACCCTTGTCTGGGAAGTCAAAGGCAATTGATTTCTTTCTCATGCAGTGACAGAAATCTTAAGAGTTTGCAATTAATCTTAAGGTCCGTAGGGTCTAGGCACTTGATTATTGCCATCCGACATGTTCGAATTCCCCGTTCATTGAGTGCAGGTTTCAACAGTAGAACTCAATGTTGTCTTAAGGCCGGGCAGAAGCAGACTAGCTGGATGATGCCTTCCTTCAGAGTACCACAAAGTCTGCATGATGTTAAGCTTTTGTTTCTCCAAACAGGCTGATTGTCCAAGGATGGGAGAGCTCCAAATCGAAGTGTCATCAACTTTGTTTTTTAGGTATGCCGGATGTGTTGTACTCAGGTAATCAGCTGGTTTTAAGCTGTTATTCGATTGAACTACTATCCAAGCATGCGACCGAGAGGTTAGTTTGTACTTATCCTCTATGAGTGAGTGCAATTCAGCCACTTTGTTGATGGCTCGGCAGAATGTAGGATGTGGCAAACTCAGATCCCATAGTTTGTTGGTGCTTGTTTCAAGTAATTAGGAACGCAGGTATTTACTGTATATTGAGTCACTGTCATCTTCTAGTGACAGCACAAACAGGCCACCCTGGGTCAAAACAAATAACAGAGGAGTGTGGGGGATTCCCTTTTATAGGACAAATTCCCTCACCCAGACATAGGTGGCATGCTTCATCATCGGGAACCTCCTCGCACTGCGATCCTGGTTGCAGTGCGGGCTACAACCCCCTCACTGTGAGGGAGGAGCTCAGGGATGCTTTAAGTGTTGTTGAAAAGAGGTATACTGAAACCTTCAGATGAGCCGGTGTGTAGGGAGTATGTGAGGGTAGTGAAAATGAAGTTAAAACCAACTCCCTGGTATGTTAAAATGTAACTTTATTCAAACATCCGGGGGTCAGGATTTAAAAAAGTGTACGAGCCATGACTGGAAAATTTAACCTCGCATGGTTCAATGTGCTCAAAAGGCGACATGTTTCAGCCTGGGTGCCCTCCTTAAAGGTGATGTGGCTTTCTTCAGGAGCAAATGAAAGGGATGTGAGGGAATCTAGTCACCATACCATTTCGGTCTGTATGAAAAGGATATAAACAATTAATCCATCAGCTGTTTGTATCCTGCGGGACCTGGCCCACCCAGGGGTTTAATTAAAAACAAGTGCACAAATTATTTTTTGACTTGCTTACATCTTTAGTCCTGGTTGTAGAGTCTTCATGAAATTTTCCAAAAACAGAGCCGTATTCTGTCTAGTTGTGCATGGAAAGTTTCGGGGTGATCCGTCAAGAGGGGGCTGAGAAAAAGACGGCATAAAAAAAGGTGCATTTCCCATGTTTATTCCCATTGGGATTTTGAGCACGACTACAGCCTGAACTGCTGATCGGAATTACTCCAAATTGGTACAGAAAGCACCGTTTTGTTATTTGATATAAATCCATTCAATAGTTTCTGAGATATTATAAGAAAACCAAATTTGTATAGATAGGGACACACATTCTGTGAGGATCCGACAGTCCCTGTGCTGAAATCTAATTGGCTGTCAACAACAAAAGCTGGGTATGCACTGACCCTCTCTCTCTGATCCTGGGATGCCCTTGGGACCCTGACGGGGAAAAAAACATTAAAAAGGAATGGCTCAAAATTACAACAACGTAGCTAACCCGTGGCAAAGTTCTGAAAAAAACACAAAGCAGTCTCCTGTGCCGGGACCACCACCTACCCAGTGCTTATTTAATTTATAGGAGGGGGTGCTCAGAATGCCCTACATGGGTTCATTTGAGCCCCATGGACCCCCACCTCCCCAGGGCTTTATTTTTTTTAGGGAGGGAACCCTCTCCTGGGACTGGTTCAAGCCCCAGGGACCACCATCTCCCAGGAGCTAAATTAAAATATTTGTTGGGGGGGTTACATGGAGCCCCTGTGCTCCAGGGACCACCACATCCAAGGGGCCTATATTATACTTGAAGGTGGGAGGAGGCTGCGTGGCTCCTCTCCTGAGCCAAATACGGTCTCAGAGACCACCCCCGCGTGACTGGCCCGTGCAAAGTAAAGGAGGGAGGCTGTATGGCTTCCCATCCTAGAGCGCATTATGGCCTTGGGGACTGTCACCCTGAGGGCCCGGCTCCTGCTATGTCCCAGGGTGTCCACCCCGGGACATAGTATTTTGCTTTCACTTTGCGGGAGCTGACAGCTCCCTCCAAGTGAGAGCAAACATAACTCTGCCTCCAGAAAGTGGGAGCTGTCACACCACTCCTGCTTGCTGGATGCAGAGTTTTCATCTGTTCCTCTTATAACTGTCATAAGGGCAGGGAAAAAATGAAACGATTGCTCCTGCATGCAGGGAGCTACATTTCTAGCAGCTCCCTCTGTGTGGGCGGAATGCCGGCTTCAGCAGGAGGCAGGGCGTCGGATGGGTCTGCAGGGGCCTTGAGGCTCCCCGTGGTTCCCATTATAGTCCACTAGGTGGCCTGGGTGGGCTTCAAGGCACCCAGGGAGGCATGGCCAGTGTCTGTGGGATGGACTCCCCAGGGTCAAAATCACCCAGGGAGGAAAGCATGCTTCCATCTGCCCCAATAAGTTTTGGCCTGGTCCCAGGCGATGGGGTCCCCGGGGCCAAAATACAGAAAGGGGGAATAGAGGGCTGCAAGATGAGCAGAAAAGGTAAAACAGAACAGAAAAGGGCAAAACAGAGGGCAGAAAAATGAGCAGAAAGGGCAAAACAGAGGACAGAAAAATAAGCATAAAAGGTAAAACAGAGAAAACTCAGACACTCATACACCAAATCACAGACCCACTCAGAGACTCAAGCACCCACTCACAGACCCAGTTAAATAATCATATACCCAATCACAGATCCACTCAGAGAATTATGCACCCACTCACAGACCCACTTAGACACTCGCACACCCACTCAGACACTAACTCAGGCATTAATGTACCTACTGAGACACTCACTCACACACTCACCCACCCACTCATAGACCACTCACAGACTCATACACCCACTCACAGACCCAGTGAGATACTTGTACAGCCATTCACATTCCCACTCAGATAGTCACACACCAACTCACAAACCCATTGAGACACTCACACACTCACTAACACACCCACTGAGACACTCATGCACTCACACACACAATCGCTCTGAGAGGTTTCAGTTTACCATTAGGAAATATAATTTTTAAAAACGTGGAAATTCACTGAAAAAAAACAAAGGTTACTGGAACGTTATTGCTAGGAAAAAGAGTTTAAAAAGTCTTAGAAATTCACTTAAAAAAACCAAAGGTTACAGGGGTTTTAAAGTTAGGAAATAGAATTTAAAAAACCTTAGAAATTCACAAAAAAAAATAAAGATTACAGGGATGTTATAGTTAGTATCAGATATTACTCATACAAAACTATTGAAATTCAGCAGCTATAGTTACATGACTTAATTATGATGTATGCCCCTGCAAGCCATTGCTTATGACCTCACATGTTACAGCACTCATGACATGGTCAGTGACATCACTGCTGACATCTCAAATGACATCACTGAAGACATCATTAACACACACCCACTCAACCCCCATGCAGTCTCTCAGAATCCCAGTCATGTCTACTTAAACTCTCACAGACCGCTACAACTACTCACACACCTATTCACTCATCCATATCGCTACTGATGCACCCACACACTCTTCCATACAGTCACTCATACACCCAGTCATACAGCCACTCACACACCCACTCATGCATCTATACAGCCACTTACACATGCAGTCACTTACCAATACAAGCACTCACACACATACTCACCCATAAATATACTGATTCACCCACTCACACATCAATACAGGTACTCAGACACCCACTATCTCACCTGCACACACATTTACACCCCAATCAACTCATATTAAACCCCTCACACTGCCACTGACAAACCCATAAAACATTTTGAACATGCGTGCACACACATAAAACCTCTTACACAACTACTCATACATCCACACAACTACTCACACACCAACTTACAAACCCATATAACCACTCACACACCCACTCACACACACATAGCCACTTATAAAACAACTCACACATCCACTCACACATGAACACAACCACTCCATGCTACCACACCCACAGCCACCACAGCACCCACAAGCAACAGAACCACCACCACACCCACAACCACCATCACAAACACCATAACCACCAGCACACACAAGCACAAAAACCACACCAATCCACACCAACCACAACACACTCATCAAACCCAACACACTGACACAAAAGCACACCTACACATAAAACACCAACCAAAAGCAAATGCACACACTCACCAGAATATCAAACACCAGCCAAAAACACTCATGCAAACATACACAACAAACACCAGACCCACGCACAACTGCCAAACATACAAACACAAGCACATCACCCACTCCAGCTCACTCTACCTCCAAAAGTCAATCCTCTACCACCCTCCTACCCTTACTTCTCCTTCTGAATTCACCTCTTAACTGTCTTCACCCACTACAAAGTCTAAACCCACTCCTTCAAAGAAAAAACATTGAGGTACCTGCTATGTGCTCAATAGCTGCCCCAAACTGAGGAGGTTAGCATTTGGACTATGTTTAGGAGGCAAGTTATGGGCAACAAAGCCACAAGGTATTGTTGTGGAAAACCCTTTTTTATGGCTGCCGAGTGATTTCTACCGGCAACTCGAATTGGAGCCAGACGCGGATGGGGGCAGTCTCATATCACGGACATACTCTCCACTACTCGGAGGTGAGAGAGCAACTAGCAGCACTCGGGACACGCATATTGGGTCCTTTTGAATACCTATTAATTTAAATAGTGTTTCCTTACACGGATCCTATTTTTTTGTCTCGTTGATCGTAGATGGGATCTTTGCTGTTATACTGAGCACAGCCACCAATCGAAATTGTTTACCTTATAAGGACCGGGCCCCCCCCGTCGCATGACTGTATGACCCGGAATTATCGTCATACCCTAAGTATGTATCTCTCTCTGGCATATGCCTATGACGATTATTATGACTTCAGTGTCCCCTTACGTGGGTACTCATGGCCACATGTACTTTTTCTTTTTCGTTTTCACTCATTGCAGATACTGATATTTAGACAGTGTGCAGGTCAGTTTGCTCATACCTTCGATTTAATAACTTTCCAGCTAAACATACCCCACATTGATGTTATATGATTTGCAACTGCCCATTACCACCTACCTGGGTCTTTGGCTCTGCATACCGCATGCTTAAATCAGTAGACATCACAAAAAAACGGATTTCTATCACATATGTGTATTTTCACTATACACCACACTCACGCTAAAGCTACATGTATCTGATTGATCACAAACGGATATTATAAGGCTAGTACTCACCTGACCTCACGGTGCATGCTAAGTACACTATAGCCTTGTGATACCACCTCCCACGAAAAGAACCCATAATTTGTGACACTTACCCTGGGAGCACATTTGTTTACAATGTTAACAAATGTATGCAATTTCCTAAATAATTAGTTGAACTAATGTAAATTACCATATCAATTTGTACCTAGCCGTGAACAAGTCGCATGTACAATATTACTAGAGGCGACGAAACACGTGTTGGCTTGGAAACCACTGTGAAGACTGTGAAATTGCTATGAATCAAGAATATTAAATTGAAGAAAGCTACAAGAAAGAAACGGAGATTCACTTATTGTGTTACAATTTTTACTTGATGTAATAATCTATGTAAACTTTATTTCTACGTGTGCTTGGGTACCCCAACTCTTAACCCTTTTTTATTGACAAAAAGTTAATGAGAGAATTATCTCAATTGCAAATTAAAATATTTTACAAAGTTTGTCCTAACTTTATTCATTCACAATTCATTGATTATTACAAATGTTAATGATGATAATGTGAAATACGTTTTCATACTTACATTTATAACACAAAATACAAAATATTTTTTAAATGACATATTTGTAAAGTCCAAACATTGGAAAGAAAAAGAATGTAAGGGACATTAAAATGTTGGCATAAGCATTCATCTTGGCAATGAACACTTACACCCCAAATTTTTATTTTTAAGTGGTAATACATGTATGTTTATTAACTTAATAAGTGAAAAAATATCCAAATAAGCATTTCACCTTAAAAAAAATTAAAATGCAGAAAATACACTAGAGAGGGGAAATGTTAGGTAAATAAACAAAAAAGAATTTAATCTCAGAACTAACATTGATTTTACATTAATTTAAAAAAAAAAACAGTTTACCTTATCTAGTGCAATCAATGAATTATATTGCATTTAAATTATTCAAATAATGTGTAACGCATATGTTTAAAATTTGACAGTTTACAAAAAATAATTAAAAACATGTTTATGAACACAATATGAATTTTAAATAATGTCAAATTTTATGTAAGTGTCCATTATCATGATGGAAGCTTACATTAAATTTGAAGGGAAAAAAATGTTAATACAGATGTGTTTCTTTACATTTCTTAAATGCCAAAATTACACACATATGCATTAACCATTAAAAAAATACACTAATCTAGAGCAAATATAAACAGACAATTCAAAGAAAAACAGCTAAAAAAGAAACTTACCTTTGATTCTAGTGACAACAGGGTTGATTACCTTCATGTTCAAGTAGCAGCAGCAAAGGAAGGACTTGGACAATCGGGTTCAAGATGGAAAGAGAAGTAGAAAAAAGAAAAAAAGGCAAGTTTCTACCTTATCTCTTTGAAACAACCAACTTAGGTATGAAGATTTAACCACAATTGTTACGTCGATGGGAAGGCACATCGTAACTGGCCTGGCGGAAGTATTGGCTGAACTCCCTCCAACAACTGCTTTTGCCTGTGACGCTGTCAAGGTGGGAGAAAATTCTGGCAGAGACGCCGGGGACTTGGAGGGGGGAGCTGGTTATTTCCTCATAAGTAGCCTGGGTGAAGTCCAGGCCAGGTAGTGCACCCCCCGCGAGTTGAGCTGAGGGCAAGCGGAGGCAGACTGGCTAGGTTCTGTGGTGCAGCTTGCTCCTCGCTTGTGTGCTCCCCCACCCTGACTGAGTTCTTGGTACTCTCCCGGCCCTGTGGAGACTCCCATGGGTGGACCATTACCAAGAAACCAGTACTTATAGTTGAAGAAATATAGAAGGCTTTAGACAACCCTCAGCTATCAAGAGTAGTCTGCACCCCCAGCACTATCAGCACTAACCATCGACCATTGTCTAACCACTACTCTCTACAATCAAATACTCTTTACAGTGACAGAAAGGATTTTGGTGGGGCAATCAAGGAGCAACAAGGTGCATTGGTCTGTAGGTCATAAGACCAGGGAAGACAATGGTCGCTCTGACAAATATGAGGTGCAAGCAGAGATCCCAAGTGGACCAGAAAAAATTGCATTCTTGAGACTACCTTGCTAAGGGCAAGGCAACCCCAGCCACAGCAGGGCGACAACCTGCTCTTATCCCCAACGCTAGGTGATTTGCGGCAAAAATAACATCCAAGCTCCCTGCTTAAATTTAACTTCTTAACATATCCAATGAGTGCACTATTCTCACACAAAAGGGATGCAAGAGGCATACAATTTCTCATACAGCCTCACTCCTCTCCTATAACTGCACATTAATTTGTTGGCTCCAAAGAAGACCAAAGTTTGCAGAAATCAACAGTGCATCAGAACAAGCCTCCCTTTCAATTAGAGGAATGGGTCATAAAAAGAATGGAAGCATGAGACGAGAGAACAGCATCGGCTGTAGACAAAACCATAGCAGCTGATTCTTCAATGGAAACATCAGAGTCAGGTGCCATGCAGCCACTCAAGGCAACCTCTATGGAAAGATCCTCACTTAGCAGTCCTACCACAAAAAGACCATACAACATGTCAGGTCAAGTCAAGCAACTCGAAGAAAGGAAGGCTCACCTAGTCACTGCTGAGTTCTACCATGGCCTAACACAAACAACACCAGTAACATAGCTTACAACCTCTCAGCCAGATAACTAGGATAGTGGGGAAGGCAACAAATGTTTCCTTGTAAAACCTTCTTGGATTCTAGACCACCTTACCAACAAAACAACACTATTCTCTATCCAGCAATGGCCTGTGTCTTCTGTTCTTGAAAGATCATCAATTCTGTCACTAGAAACTACTTCTCTATTACAGGAAAATAACCCGGCTCCATTCTCACTCTTTCATTCTGGACCACTTAAGAATCAATCTAGATGACTCCCAAAGCTTGTCAACACAACATAAGGAAGGGTCAAGGGACACGTTTGATTCAGCAGTTAATGCACTAACCTACCAGTCAAATAAGCTTCAGTAAAAGGTGGGTCTTCTTAATACCATGGCTATCTATGTCACAGCACTAAACTTGCTGATACAACAAGCGCTGCCTGATGCAGGCCAACGTGTCTTAGCATGTGCATGTGGTCTGGTAATTTGTAAAATTCCATGCCGACCTGCCTCCTTAGCCTTAGTGCTAACAGAAATAAAGCTCCAACAAAACCCAGCACTCTCTATGAGACACAAAACTGCTTCTCAAAATGTCTTGAGCAGTTCATGTAATGGAAAGCAGCATCAGGAGGCCCCAGAAATGCTCGATATCAGAGTAGCGCAAGTGCTCAGGTTTCCCCCAGTATGGATGCACTCACTGCTGGGTCATATGCTCTTCAATCTATTGGAATAGCGCCTCCATCAAAAAACAGTGCAAGAGACTCAGGGAGGCTCACAATAAACAGCCTACAAAAACAGCGTCAACATTATAGCATGAACACATATATTCTATCTTTAAACCAGCCTCTAAGAACAAAGCTAGAGTCAAAGATACATCACTAGAGGGAGTTGCACCAGACCTAGATGTGAATTTGCCTGGCGGACCAATTCCCAATAATTTGGACAGCGGCAGCACAGACACGCCCAAAGTCACTCCTGGGCAAACAAAACCTTCAATTTCAAGAATTAACCAACCAATAAAGCAGGAAGTTCAAGAGCCATTGACCAAGCCTTCTGGCATATCAACTCTATAATAGGGAGAAAGCCCTCTGGCGTGTAAATTAATCCAGCTAAGTGCTCAATCCTCATAAGCAGTCCTACGGTCACCTCAAACGGAAGAATGCAGGATTAGCTAGCCATGTCAAACAATCAAGAGAGAAAGACAATGGACCTTCCTTTTGCCCTAAAGGGTGTGACAGAGTTGTCTGCTGCCATCAAATCTGACTCTCTGATAGCTATTAAGTTTCTACTCATCTTAGTGGGTAGAATGCCACCTGGCAAGAAAATAGAAAAAAGGGATCGCAAAATACCAGAGAAGCTATGCAAACTAATCTTCATACTCCTTCATATATATCAATTGGGCAGTTTGACATAATCTATAAAGGCAGAGTACTCCGCATGCTCCAGGAAATACAGGGGCATATTTACAAGGTCTGGCGCATCTCTGCAAATCAGCAGGGATGCGCCAGAACACTTGCGACAAGCAAAACCACCTGTGCGCCACCACCAGGGCCGGACTGGCCATAGCGGGCACCGGGCAATCCCCCGGAGGCCCGCCGAGCACTTTGCCAGGGCCGGCTTTGGTTCCCAGTCTGGCCCTGGCCACCATTGATGCGCCGCATTTACAATATGGCGCGCCGTGGCGCACGGATGGGCAGATGCATGTCGCATCCCCCGTCGTAAAGGCGGCACATTGCCGGAATCGCGTCGCAAATGCGACGCGGCTCCAGCAAGGCTCGGGGGCTCCCTATGCCTAACATGCTGCATGACTCCTTGTGCCTGCTTCAAGCAGGCACAGGGTTTTGACCCAGCATGGCCGTAAAAGTGACCCAGTGAAATCTTTTGATGTTTACGAGGCGTAACTGCGAGGGAACGCCCACCCTGCGCCGTAACGCCCACATGAAACCTGACGCAGGTTTCATGTGGTGCAGGGCTTTACAACGTGACACATCTCCCTAGATGCGTCACGTTGTAAATAGGGCGCAATGTGGCGCAAGGTTTACGCTGCCGCTGCGTCACAGAAGTGACGCAACGGTGTCGCAAATGAGGCGCAAGGGGCTTGTAAATCTTCCCCACAGTCTTTAGGCACATCAAAACAACAGATATTCATATAGTCATGTTCTGTTGCAGAACTACACCTAACACGGAAGAATCCACTGCAATCACCTGGGCAAACCAAGGGGCATATTATCACGAAACAGCGTTAAAATTATCGCCGCTTTAGCGACAGAAAACTGCCGCTAAAGCGGTGATAATGGAATTGATAATATGCCCTTGAGAATTCCCATAGAAGCTCATGTTCTGGAGTGAACATGGACTTCTATTGGAATTCTCTGCGGCATATTATCAAGCTCATTATCGCCGCTTTAGCGGCAGTTTTCTGCCGCTAAACCAGCGATAATTTTAACGCCGTGCTTGATAATATGCCCCCAATTACTTTGTCGAGCAGGTCTAGAAGGAGAAACTGACCTTTGAGAAATGGGTCATTCAGGGCCCGATTCACAGAACTATCTTAAGACAAAATCCTCAACTTACTACCATTTTGGTGTTCACAGAAGGCACTTACTCATTTTTGTATTCACAGAAGGCACTTACTCATTTCGGTATTCACAGAAGTTAGGACTCCTAACTTTAGGACTCCTAAATGCCTTCTGTGAATACCGAAAGTCTTAAAATCAGGATTTTTCTCAGTTTAGGAGTAGTAAAGTTAGGAGTCCTAACTTTACTACTCCTAAACGGAGAAAAATTCAAATTTTAGGACGTTCGGTATTCACAGAAGGCATTTAGCAGTCCTAAAGTTAGGACTCCTAACTTCTGTGAATACCGAAATGAGTAAGTGCCTCCCACAGTCCATTTTTAAAGGAAATCCCCAGTATTGGCCCATTATGATGTCTGTCGGACGAGCGTCCAACCGACATCGTAGTGGAAATGGGACCACTCGACAGAAAGTTGGCGGTCCGGCTTCCATTATTGCAATGTGACCGCCTTCACGGTGGTCGCAAAAATATTTTTTCTATTGCAGCTTGTGCCGTGGGCTGCAGCACAAGCCACAATAGTAAAAATACTCTTTAAAAACTTCCATGCACCGTGTGGCAGGCACCATGGTGCCTGCCACATGATGCATTGATGCACTGCTGCCATTTGGGGATATTCTGTCCAACCAATGCCCCGATGGGATCTCCGATCCTTCTGAGGCATCGGTCTTTCCCCCCAGGCCACAGCGGTCTGGCCAACAGCATCGTAATGCAGTGGGCCGAACGCTGAGTCTCATTGTCGGACGGACTGCCATAGACTGGCAGTGGCGATCCGCCTTCCATAGTAATGTGCCCCTGAGTCCCCTTTACAATTACGCCCTACTCCAGAAGGTCATTCCTGACAGCTGGTGGGGGTCGATCGTAGCCCCGATTTATAAAGCTGGTAAGAAGTCACTGCCATCAAATTATAGGCTCATTGCTCTCTTAGATGCGGAGGTAAAATACTGTGCAAAATTTCTGTTGGCAGAACTAACTGACTGGGCAGTAGAAATTTTTTGGGTGCCAGAGAATCAAACGTGAGTCATGAAAAACAAAGGAGTAACTACAAACATCTTAATGCTTATGTTAATGGACAAAGCAAGATCAAGGAAAATATACATCAACAACTGCCTGAAGCAAGGGTGTGTCCTGGCCACATTTTTTGTTTAACTTGTACTTAGCAGCCCTGTCAACATCACCTAATGAAGTAAACTCACATGCCCCAATACTGTCCTGTTTCAAGGCTTCGCATTTGTTGTTGCTTTTGTCTTAGTATTGATTAGCCACACAAAGGTCAGCCTGCAGAGGCTAATAAACTCCATAGCAAATAACGCGGCAGAACATGGGCTTCAAGTAAATCTCAAGAAAATCAAAACATTGCTAATCAGTATAAGAAGAAGCCAAGCCCCAACGTTCCATCTGGAAGGCTCAACCTTGCAATCAGTAGAAGAATACAAGTGGGGGTAATCTTTGACTCAAGAGGCTCATAGTTGCTCAATACTAAGGAACAGTAATGTCTGTCTTTTGCTCTTTAAGGAAAAGACTAAGGGGCTGATTATGAGTTTGGGGGTGCGGGACCACCACGTTGCCGCCACTCTCCCGCACTGCCACACATGTGTGCGCACCGCCCACCACATTATGATTTTTTTTGTCACTGCAGGGTGGTTCGTTGGCAGTCTTACGGCAGTGCCTATGAAATAGGCACTGCAATGGGAACATCAAAGGCAGGCTGCAAAATTATGAACCTGGCGCGGAGGGAGATGACCGCCCCGGGGCTGAGGGAGTGCCCCCGGAGCAAACTGGGCACATCACATAACTTGACACATTGGTATTCCTTGGGCTGTACGACATTAGAGGGCAGGGATTGTCGCATGCGTTGGTGAGGAGGATTGAGGGAGGGGGAGGGAATCTAGAAGTGTTTTGTTTAGGGGTTAAGGGTAGAGTTTTGTTATGTAGATAATTGGTTTTATGCGTTGCATAGTCCGGGAGGGATTCTACGAACCTGTCTTAGGTGTTGTATAATTGGGAGGGAGGCGTGCGCTTATTTTGCAGAAAGTATGGTGAAACAAATTGTGTAAGGTTTTCTATGTGGATGTGCAAAAACCAATAAATTATGTTTAAAAAAAAAAAAATGGGAACATCAAAGGCAGTACCTGCATGGCATGGACTGGTGCAGTCCATGCTGTTCAGGTACTGGGGTGCATGCACACAGGGGAGCACAACATGTTGCCTCCTGCATGCACCCTATGGCCCTGAGGCACTCTGTTTCCTCTGCCACGGTTTTCATGGAGTAGGAACTGCCATGAAAACCATAGCAGAAACTTCTAACATGCTTGCAGGGACTGCGGCGGTCCTGTCAAGCATATTGCTGCCTCAAGACCACCAAATCACCACCAAGGATCCCTGGTGGTTGCATCAGTGCAATGGCAGTCCGACCAGCCTAGTTGTAATAGGGCAGTCGGAACACCGGTACAGAGTTGGCCGGACCGCCTCCACCATGCCACAGGTAATGCCCGGACGTACAAATACAGGAATTTGGCCCTAAAAATCAAGCAAGCTGAGCAAATTAGGGCCTACCCACTCACCCAGGCAGTTTTTAACAGAGCAATCATTTCATAACCCAAAAAGCTTTCTTCCCATACTGAAAAAGCCATGCTGTCTAAAAGATCACACACTTGTATGACAATTGGCATATACAGTCTCTTGACACCACAGCCATACCTAAGAGAACTGAGGGCAAAGCTGAAGTTGCTGAGTTACCGCTTAGGTAGTTTTAAGATCTTATGTAGCTCCCTTGCCCCTTGAGGCAAACCACTGTGACCACATGTCGGCTGAGCCAACATTCAAAGAAAGACTTCAGCCACATTGTCTGCACATGCCCTGCACTGATGACAGAGTGAAAAGGTCTTTTGAAACACCCATTATAAAGAAAAGAATTAACACATGCTGACAGGCAGTAATAATCTGCCTCCAAGGAGGGGACCTTGTGCTCTATGGGAAACTTTTGAAATGTATGTCACTGGCAGAAAGCAAACTGGCTAATTAGAATCTGCAGGGTACAGTTTTTATGGAATATGATTTGACTGCTCTTTCTTTTCTTGACAATATTAACCCAGCATCCACCCCACACATGAATCCAGTTCAGCAACCTGTTAACGCACTAGGGGGCACATGCATCAAGGTAAGCATTTGCAATTCCTTAATAGAGATTATTAAGGAATCACTATTAAGGAATTGCAATTGCCTATGCATGTAGGTTTCGTTAAAGAAATTGCGATTCCTACACATTTCCTATTCGCTAATAGGGAATGCTTTCCCATTCATTCCTATGGGCCTAGAGGCACATAGGAATGAATGGGGAACCATTCGCAATCTGTGATCACCAAATAGGTCATCGCAAATTGCGAATGCAATTTCAAGGGTGCTAGAGGGCCAAAAGGCCAACCTGATACACCCCCCAAAATTGGCATGAGTGCACATGTGGCACACACACATGCTCTATAGGGAATATGTGTGCGCCACATGGCACATAAAAAAAATGCAATTTTGTGCATTTTTCTAAGGAATCGCAAATTACCATCAACTTGAAGTTGATGGTAATTTGGGATTCCTTAATGCGAAGTCAAAATCTGAGATTGCTTCTTGCATTCCATTTAGGGAATCGCTAAGAAGAATAAAGGAGACAAAGGCCGCGGCCGTAGGGTAAAGTCAACAGTAACTGACATGACAGGGCGAGTAAATCACGCAACTTTGATGTACATTTAGCATTAGTCATCATGTGAGCAGTACAGAGTCAATGGGTCACCTGTCACGTCTAATCAGCAGAGTTACCTTAATTTTTAACAAATATTTGAACTACACACTTGATATGGTATCACTCATGCCATCAAAAGTTTCAGTTGATGAGACCAGAACAACATAAAACTAAGTAGGCAGAAATATATCTGAGTAGACCACTGTATGTAGATTGGTCAGTCCATGAAAAATGAACAGCAGTTGTAACATGTGAGACAAATAAAAAATGGGCAAACTCACTATTGCACCTTGTTTTGAGTTAGAGAAACAAGGTCTCATGGCAGTTGTAGTCATTTCAATCTCAACTTGCCAACACTTAACAAATGGTGAAGTCCATGTAAAGTGTAAATCAGTTGTAACATGTAAGACAAGTGAAAATGGACAAACTCACTATCACATCTTGTTTTAAGTAGAGAAACAGGGCCTCATGGTAGTTGCAATCATTTCAATCTCAACTTGCCAAAACTTGCAAAATGGTAAGTGTAACATACCTGTTGGCAAACTGCAGTTGAGCTGGACAGTATATCTACATATTGACACATATAATGGGTCCTGGGGTGATGATTTCATAGTGATAGACTTACAGACAGCATTCCAATATGTGGCATGTAATGGAGATTGATACATGTGATCTTATATGCAGCAATACACATTTGAATTGAGATGAGAGCAAACAGGACATTGAAGTGTTGTGACAGTTAGTAAGGTGTATCTTACCAGACTCCACTCCTTCAGCTATTCCTGTCATGCTCTCAGAATGCAGCATGGCATAGACCTTCTCCTCCCAGGGAAAGAGTTGTAATGGTGGTCTGGGAGGATCATTGCCTCGCGGGCCAACTGGTGGTGCTTGGAGACCAAGTGACACACCTCATCCTCAAGTTTTGCCATCTCTTCCTAATTCTCTCCTTTGTCCACAGGGTGATACCTACAGAATTCACTTTGTCAACTATCCTGGAACACATTTCCATTTTCCTACTGAGAGGAGTCTGTTGGACTTGGGCTCCAAATAATTGTGGTTCTACTCCTATGATTTCATTCACCATGACTAACAACTTAGCCCTTGAAAAATGTGCATTTTTTTAACATGACATAACTAGAAATTGAAGTAAGTGACAATGACTATCAAAATCTACCAAGGGATATTAGGTAAAAAAGTTTGTGGAGTGTTAAATGGGATAGAGATAAAAATGGGAAGCGCTATATGACACAAATTGCTGCTCTGAGTTGCTGTGCTGCAGTGGAGAGGCAACGGATCATGGCCTGGGATGGGGTGTGTTTTAGAGTGTGATTTGCAGATGTGTCCACTTGGCCATAGATAGCAGCTGTGTAGTTTTTGTATCCATCCAATGGACACTGATCTAGGGCTTTGCTGATAGCGTACTGCGACGGCCTACCACCTTCGGGGACCCTCGCTAGGGAAATTCCAGTGCAACTGTGTAACCGTAATCTAGTCAGCGGGAAACTGCGGCCCTAACGATGTCAGATTATGAATCGCCAATATTACAGTCAACCGCGGCCTAGGTGAGAACCACTCCAACGACATGCGGTGGGCGGTTCAGGCTTCATCCATCGTGATATGGTGGGTGGACGACCGCCGGCTCAGGGGTCTTTTGGGGACTGTCAATGAGGCAGTACGCTTGTAAGAAGGCCAACCTCGTTATCGGGCCCTAAGGCTTCTTTCTTCTTTGATGGAGTTTTCTTGCTACAAAATGGAAACCCAATACAAAACCTGATGAAAAACTAAGTTTCTCTTTTTTCCTTTTAATTCAAAAAAATGAAATGTACACTTTTTCAAAGATCTTTTTTCTAATTAAAAAAAAGACAACTTGCATGGGGATGTAAAAGTAGTTAAGACACAAAATACATGTGTTTCTCTTTGCAATGAAGTTCCTAACCTATATTTTATTTTAAGTAATTTTGATTGTTCTTACCTGATCGCAGCTTCTCTATGCTTCTGATCTTGACCGTGATACTCCACTGAATGTAGAAACAGATGCACAACCAAGAATGTGAAACATGAAATGTAAAAACAAAAAAAGGACAATTTCTCCCTTAGGAAGGAAGGGGAAAACATGGAAAATTGTTTATGTATTGTTGTTTAAATTCTACTACATTTTCAAATAAAAGTTTATACACTTTGTGAAATTAAAACAATATTTTTAAAAGATATTAAATATTTTTTCATTTTTGGAATATTTTATTGCATTAAATACAAATATTCTATATCCCTCTTATACACATCCCTTACAGCTAGAATCCTTTTTACCAATACACATAATTGCCCATAGCTCTCACCAGAGGATCAATGCAGGGCTGCCCTGTGCCATCTCTATCATTCTCCATGGCTATGGAACCCCTGGCATTCAAGCTGCTGCAGCATTGCATACACAGAGTGATAGCTTCCACACACAAAGGGATAATGTAGATTTCCTCCAGCTCTGATGGACAGAAAATCTGGATTCTCCTAAAGACACGGAGGCTAATATTGCAATCTCCTTTATTGACACCACTCACAGAAGCCTCTTTAAAGAACTTAGATCATTATCAACCAAAGTTTCAACATTATAAAAGACTAGAACCCCAGCCATCTATCTTCTTTTCAGATTACTGCAACATAACATATAACATGTATAACGTTAATACATTCTCAATTCTCAATAACATAAGTCCATAATAACCAAGTCCATATTTCCCATCAAGAGAGTAATCCAATGAACTAATATTTCCAAATAAATCAAACATTATCTGTTGATTCCAACTCTTTCATCTCCTTCCTTTGTTGTTGTCCATTAGATACAAGATATGTACAATGTAATGAAAGCCAGGTTGGAAATATGGGTGGGATTATATTAGCCTACGTGTCTTTAATAAAATCTAAATTTTCTGTCCCTCAGAGCTGGGGAAAATCTAAATTTTTCATCATGTTTTTCACCTATCTAGCAAGAATAGAGATGATACCGCTTTATGTGGTAGCCCAAAATAAATAAGCAATTGATTCACAGCTTCAAATCTCATCTGTAATGTTCTCCTCTCATCCTTTTTGACACAATGTACCGAACACAAATTCATCTGAAAATGGAAAAAATATGGACACTGTTTTCTGTTTGAAACATCAAGGGTCTGAACATCTGATACCATTCTAAATGAAATTAGACATAATAATATTGTTAACTTCTGTGATAACACCTTCAAACTTAGATCGCCACCGCCGGGCTGACGGTGGCTACCGCCGACCCGGCGGTGGCAATCTGCCCACCAAGTATCCCTGGTTCTCCCCCGCCAAATTAGTATGGCGGGGGGCAGACGGAAAGACCGTCCGCCGCTTTTCCACTGGTCAAATTGTCGACCGGGCAGAAAAGGGACACAATATGGTGGCGGTGTCTGCAAGACACCCCCATTCATATTATGATGCATGCGGTCATTGCCCTTTCCATGGTGGCGATGCCGCTATGGAAAGGCATAAAGCGTTACAACAAACAAATGATGGACGGAATGCTGACAATGCAGACATTCTCCCCCAGTCAAGAGATCTGGGTTAAATCCATCGTTCTTTTGCCCACTACGCCACCCCAGTTCAGACATGGCCATATGCAAATCAGTCTTGACCCTGTGCCTCATGGGAACAGTCCAGCCGAACTGCCAAGCCATGTCTTCCCTGGACCGGAATCAAGCATCCTAGGACCGGTTTCTGGCTATCAGCCGTCATCAGCCAGGATAGCTTGACTCCAGTGGCGTAGTGAGCACGGGTCCCACGTCTGGGAATACCCATCCCACTTAGGGCGAAAAGCGTTACAACAAACAAATGATGGACGGAATGCTGACAATGCAGACATTCTCCCCCAGTCAAGAGATCTGGGTTAAATCCATCGTTCTTTTGCCCACTACGCCACCCCAGTTCAGACATGGCCATATGCAAATCAGTCTTGACCCTGTGCCTCATGGGAACAGTCCAGCCCGAACTGCCAAGCCATGTCTTCCCTGGACCGGAATCAAGCATCCTAGGACCGGTTTCTGGCTATCAGCCGTCATCAGCCAGGATAGCTTGACTCCAGTGGCGTAGTGAGCACGGGTCCCACGTCTGGGAATACCCATCCCACTTAGGGCGAAAAGCGTTACAACAAACAAATGATGGACGGAATGCTGACAATGCAGACATTCTCCCCAGTCAAGAGATCTGGGTTAAATCCATCGTTCTTTTGCCCACTACGCCACCCCAGTTCAGACATGGCCATATGCAAATCAGTCTTGACCCTGTGCCTCATGGGAACAGTCCAGCCCGAACTGCCAAGCCATGTCTTCCCTGGACTGGAATCAAGCATCCTAGGACCGGTTTCTGGCTATCAGCTGTCATCAGCCAGGATAGCTTGACTCCAGTGGCGTAGTGAGCACGGGTCCCACGTCTGGGAATACCCATCCCACTTAGGGCGAAGAGTGTTACAACAAACAAATGATGGACGGAATGCTGACAATGCAGACATTCTCCCCTAGTCAAGAGATCTGGGTTAAATCCATCGTTCTTTTGCCCACTACGCCACCCCTGTTCAGACATGGCCATATGCAAATCAGTCTTGACCCTGTGCCTCATGGGAACAGTCCAGCCCGAACTGCCAAGCCATGTCTTCCCTGGACCAGAATCAAGCATCCTAGGACCGGTTTCTGGCTATCAGCCGTCATCAGCCAGGATAGCTTGACTCCAGTGGCGTAGTGAGCACGGGTCCCACGTCTGGGAATACCCATCCCACTTAGGGCGAAAAGCGTTACAACAAACAAATGATGGACGGAATGCTGACAATGCAGACATTCTCCCCCAGTCAAGAGATCTGGGTTAAATCCATCGTTCTTTTGCCCACTACGCCACCCCAGTTCAGACATGGCCATATGCAAATCAGTCTTGACCCTGTGCCTCATGGGAACAGTCCAGCCCGACCTGCCAAGCCATGTCTTCCCTGGACCAGAATCAAGCATCCTAGGACCGGTTTCTGGCTATCAGCCGTCATCAGCCAGGATAGCTTGACTCCAGTGGCGTAGTGAGCACGGGTCCCACGTCTGGGAATACCCATCCCACTTAGGGCGAAAAGCGTTACAACAAACAAATGATGGACGGAATGCTGACAATGCAGACATTCTACCCCAGTCAAGAGATCTGGGTTAAATCCATCGTTCTTTTGCCCACTACGCCACCCCAGTTCAGACATGGCCATATGCAAATCAGTCTTGACCCTGTGCCTCATGGGAACAGTCCAGCCCGAACTGCCAAGCCATGTCTTCCCTGGACCGGAATCAAGCATCCTAGGACCGGTTTCTGGCTATCAGCCGTCATCAGCCAGGATAGCTTGACTCCAGTGGCGTAGTGAGCACGGGTCCCACGTCTGGGAATACCCATCCCACTTAGGGCGAAAAGCGTTACAACAAACAAATGATGGACGGAATGCTGACAATGCAGACATTCTCCCCCAGTCAAGAGATCTGGGTTAAATCCATCGTTCTTTTGCCCACTACGCCACCCCAGTTCAGACATGGCCATATGCAAATCAGTCTTGACCCTGTGCCTCATGGGAACAGTCCAGCCCGAACTGCCAAGCCATGTCTTCCCTGGACCGGAATCAAGCATCCTAGGACCGGTTTCTGGCTATCAGCCGTCATCAGCCAGGATAGCTTGACTCCAGTGGCGTAGTGAGCACGGGTCCCACGTCTGGGAATACCCATCCCACTTAGGGCGAAAAGCGTTACAACAAACAAATGATGGACGGAATGCTGACAATGCAGACATTCTCCCCCAGTCAAGAGATCTGGGTTAAATCCATCGTTCTTTTGCCCACTACACCACCCCAGTTCAGACATGGCCATTTGCAAATCAGTCTTGACCCTGTGCCTCATGGTACCAGTCCAGCCCGAACTGCCAAGCCATGTCTTCCCTGGACCGGAATCAAGCATCCTAGGACCGGTTTCTGGCTATCAGCCGTCATCAGCCAGGATAGCTTGACTCCAGTGGCGTAGTGAGCACGGGTCCCACGTCTGGGAATACCCATCCCACTTAGGGCGAAAAGCGTTACAACAAACAAATGATGGACGGAATGCTGACAATGCAGACATTCTCCCCCAGTCAAGAGATCTGGGTTAAATCCATCGTTCTTTTGCCCACTACGCCACCCCAGTTCAGACATGGCCATATGCAAATCAGTCTTGACCCTGTGCCTCATGGGAACAGTCCAGCCCGAACTGCCAAGCCATGTCTTCCCTGGACCGGAATCAAGCATCCTAGGACCGGTTTCTGGCTATCAGCCGTCATCAGCCAGGATAGCTTGACTCCAGTGGCGTAGTGAGCACGGGTCCCACGTCTGGGAATACCCATCCCACTTAGGGCGAAAAGCGTTACAACAAACAAATGATGGACGGAATGCTGACAATGCAGACATTCTCCCCCAGTCAAGAGATCTGGGTTAAATCCATCGTTCTTTTGCCCACTACGCCACCCCAGTTCAGACATGGCCATATGCAAATCAGTCTTGACCCTGTGCCTCATGGGAACAGTCCAGCCCGAACTGCCAAGCCATGTCTTCCCTGGACCGGAATCAAGCATCCTAGGACCGGTTTCTGTCTATCAGCTGTCATCAGCCAGGATAGCTTGACTCCAGTGGCGTAGTGAGCACGGGTCCCACGTCTGGGAATACCCATCCCACTGAGGGCGAAGAGTGTTACAACAAACAAATGATGGACGGAATGCTGACAATGCAGACATTCTCCCCTAGTCAAGAGATCTGGGTTAAATCCATCGTTCTTTTGCCCACTACGCCACCCCAGTTCAGACATGGCCATATGCAAATCAGTCTTGACCCTGTGCCTCATGGGAACAGTCCAGCCCGAACTGCCAAGCCATGTCTTCCCTGGACCAGAATCAAGCATCCTAGGACCGGTTTCTGGCTATCAGCCGTCATCAGCCAGGATAGCTTGACTCCAGTGGCGTAGTGAGCACGGGTCCCACGTCTGGGAATACCCATCCCACTTAGGGCGAAAAGCGTTACAACAAACAAATGATGGACGGAATGCTGACAATGCAGACATTCTCCCCCAGTCAAGAGATCTGGGTTAAATCCATCGTTCTTTTGCCCACTACGCCACCCCAGTTCAGACATGGCCATATGCAAATCAGTCTTGACCCTGTGCCTCATGGGAACAGTCCAGCCCGAACTGCCAAGCCATGTCTTCCCTGGACCGGAATCAAGCATCCTAGGACCGGTTTCTGGCTATCAGCCGTCATCAGCCAGGATAGCTTGACTCCAGTGGCGTAGTGAGCACGGGTCCCACGTCTGGGAATACCCATTCCACTTAGGGCGAAAAGCGTTACAACAAACAAATGATGGACGGAATGCTGACAATGCAGACATTCTCCCCCAGTCAAGAGATCTGGGTTAAATCCATCGTTCTTTTGCCCACTACGCCACCCCAGTTCAGACATGGCCATATGCAAATCAGTCTTGACCCTGTGCCTCATGGGAACAGTCCAGCCCGACCTGCTAAGCCATGTCTTCCCTGGACCAGAATCAAGCATCCTAGGACCGGTTTCTGGCTATCAGCCGTCATCAGCCAGGATAGCTTGACTCCAGTGGCGTAGTGAGCACGGGTCCCACGTCTGGGAATACCCATCCCACTTAGGGCGAAAAGCGTTACAACAAACAAATGATGGACGGAATGCTGACAATGCAGACATTCTCCCCCAGTCAAGAGATCTGGGTTAAATCCATCGTTCTTTTGCCCACTACGCCACCCCAGTTCAGACATGGCCATATGCAAATCAGTCTTGACCCTGTGCCTCATGGGAACAGTCCAGCCCGAACTGCCAAGCCATGTCTTCCCTGGACCGGAATCAAGCATCCTAGGACCGGTTTCTGGCTATCAGCCGTCATCAGCCAGGATAGCTTGACTCCAGTGGCGTAGTGAGCACGGGTCCCACGTCTGGGAATACCCATCCCACTTAGGGCGAAAAGCGTTACAACAAACAAATGATGGACGGAATGCTGACAATGCAGACATTATCCCCCAGTCAAGAGATCTGGGTTAAATCCATCGTTCTTTTGCCCACTACGCCACCCCAGTTCAGACATGGCCATATGCAAATCAGTCTTGACCCTGTGCCTCATGGGAACAGTCCAGCCCGAACTGCCAAGCCATGTCTTCCCTGGACCGGAATCAAGCATCCTAGGACCGGTTTCTGGCTATCAGCCGTCATCAGCCAGGATAGCTTGACTCCAGTGGCGTAGTGAGCACGGGTCCCACGTCTGGGAATACCCATCCCACTTAGGGCGAAAAGCGTTACAACAAACAAATGATGGACGGAATGCTGACAATGCAGACATTCTCCCCCAGTCAAGAGATCTGGGTTAAATCCATCGTTCTTTTGCCCACTACACCACCCCAGTTCAGACATGGCCATATGCAAATCAGTCTTGACCCTGTGCCTCATGGGAACAGTCCAGCCCGAACTGCCAAGCCATGTCTTCCCTGGACCGGAATCAAGCATCCTAGGACCGGTTTCTGGCTATCAGCCGTCATCAGCCAGGATAGCTTGACTCCAGTGGCGTAGTGAGCACGGGTCCCACGTCTGGGAATACCCATCCCACTTAGGGCGAAAAGCGTTACAACAAACAAATGATGGACGGAATGCTGACAATGCAGACATTCTCCCCCAGTCAAGAGATCTGTGTTAAATCCATCGTTCTTTTGCCCACTACGCCACCCCAGTTCAGACATGGCCATATGCAAATCAGTCTTGACCCTGTGCCTCATGGGAACAGTCCAGCCCGAACTGCCAAGCCATGTCTTCCCTGGACCGGGTATTCCCAGACGTGGGACCCGTGCTCACTACGCCACTGGAGTCAAGCTATCCTGGCTGATGACGGCTGATAGCCAGAAACCGGTCCTAGGATGCTTGATTCCGGTCCAGGGAAGACATGGCTTGGCAGTTCGGGCTGGACTGTTCCCATGAGGCACAGGGTCAAGACTGATTTGCATATGGCCATGTCTGAACTGGGGTGGCGTAGTGGGCAAAAGAACGATGGATTTAACCCAGATCTCTTGACTGGGGGAGAATGTCTGCATTGTCAGCATTCCGTCCATCATTTGTTTGTTGTAACGCTTTTCGCCCTAAGTGGGATGGGTATTCCCAGACGTGGGACCCGTGCTCACTACGCCACTGGAGTCAAGCTATCCTGGCTGATGACGGCTGATAGCCAGAAACCGGTCCTAGGATGCTTGATTCCGGTCCAGGGAAGACATGGCTTGGCAGTTTGGGCTGGACTGTTCCCATGAGGCACAGGGTCAAGACTGATTTGCATATGGCCATGTCTGAACTGGGGTGGCGTAGTGGGCAAAAGAACGATGGATTTAACCCAGATCTCTTGACTGGGGGAGAATGTCTGCAATGTCAGCATTCCGTCCATCATTTGTTTGTTGTAACGCTTTTCGCCCTAAGTGGGATGGGTATTCCCAGACGTGGGACCCGTGCTCACTACGCCACTGGAGTCAAGCTATCCTGGCTGATGACGGCTGATAGCCAGAAACCGGTCCTAGGATGCTTGATTCCGGTCCAGGGAAGACATGGCTTGGCAGTTCGGGCTGGACTGTTCCCATGAGGCACAGGGTCAAGACTGATTTGCATATGGCCATGTCTGAACTGGGGTGGCGTAGTGGGCAAAAGAACGATGGATTTAACCCAGATCTCTTGACTGGGGGAGAATGTCTGCATTGTCAGCATTCCGTCCATCATTTGTTTGTTGTAACGCTTTTCGCCCTAAGTGGGATGGGTATTCCCAGACGTGGGACCCGTGCTCACTACGCCACTGGAGTCAAGCTATCCTGGCTGATGACGGCTGATAGCCAGAAACCGGTCCTAGGATGCTTGATTCCGGTCCAGGGAAGACATGGCTTGGCAGTTCGGGCTGGACTGTTCCCATGAGGCACAGGGTCAAGACTGATTTGCATATGGCCATGTCTGAACTGGGGTGGCGTAGTGGGCAAAAGAACGATGGATATACCCAGATCTCTTGACTGGGGGAGAATGTCTGCATTGTCAGCATTCCGTCCATTATTTGTTTGTTATAACGCTTTTCGCCCTAAGTGGGATTGGTATTCCCAGACGTGGGACCCGTGCTCACTACGCCACTGGAGTCAAGCTATCCTGGCTGATGACGGCTGATAGCCAGAAACCGGTCCTAGGATGCTTGATTCCGGTCCAGGGAAGACATGGCTTGGCAGTTCGGGCTGGACTGTTCCCATGAGGCACAGGGTCAAGACTGATTTGCATATGGCCATGTCTGAACTGGGGTGGCGTAGTGGGCAAAAGAACGATGGATTTAACCCAGATCTCTTGACTGGGGGAGAATGTCTGCATTGTCAGCATTCCGTCCATCATTTGTTTGTTGTAACGCTTTTCGCCCTAAGTGGGATGGGTATTCCCAGACGTGGGACCCGTGCTCACTACGCCACTGGAGTCAAGCTATCCTGGCTGATGACGGCTGATAGCCAGAAACCGGTCCTAGGATGCTTGATTCTGGTCCAGGGAAGACATGGCTTGGCAGTTCGGGCTGGAGTGTTCCCATGAGGCACAGGGTCAAGACTGATTTGCATATGGCCATGTCTGAACTGGGGTGGCGTAGTGGGCAAAAGAACGATGGATTTAACCCAGATCTCTTGACTGGGGGGAGAATGTCTGCATTGTCAGCATTCCGTCCATCATTTGTTTGTTGTAAGTAACGCTATGGAAAGGCATGCCGTCCCTGACATCGGGGACCATTGCGGGCCCCCAGGGTGTGTGGGGGAGGGAGTGCACAAGAGTGGAACCTATGTTACCCCCCTCATTGCAATGCACTATGTGGCAGTCACCACGTGGTGCCTGCCATGTAGTGCATGGCAATGCTGTGCACAATCATTTTACTTTGCGAACGAGGTTTCAGCCAGCAGATCCACCCGCAATGTAAAAGGCCCAGAATGCGCCTGCCAGTGTGGCGGGTGCATCCTAATTTGCATGGCGGGACCGCGGCAACATTGACGGTCGGTCTTGTGCTCTGTTGCGGTGGCGGGCGGACAAAGTCCGCCCGCCATCGTAATAGGCCCCTTAGTACTTTATTAGCACCTAATCCCTCAAGATAATTGAGCACCTAAATAACATCCCAAACAGAACTATGCCTAAAAACTGGGGGTTTCAAAATCCTTATACTCCTCATTAATCTTATACTCCTCATTAATCTCTTCACCAAAACATTCAAACCTATCAAAATGCCATTAATCAAAACATGGCAAGTGGCAATTACCAATCTGTGTGCATTAATCATCCTGTTAGATAGTTCCTTCTCAAAAAATTTAGATGGTGCTGACACCTCCCAGATGTGCCTAAAATTATATCAACCTCAACTGCCATTTCAATACCATATTGTGCATCTTTCCTGTTGGACCTATTAACATTTCCTGAAATATTGGCAACAGAATTGGGAAATCCACTGACATTTCTAAAAGCATTGGATGCAAAACCTGAGATTTCCAAAGAAATGTTATTAACACCACTGTCTACTTTCACTTGCCAACCATCAAAGTTACTCAAGTAATCATTGAAAAGGGAAGAAAAGCATGTGGCCTGAGACCCCTCCAATCCTGTCTGAGTGTACCTATTCCCGCTGACTCCGAGTGTGGATGCCAGCTGGGCATTCAAACTGTTCGCAAACAGGTCCATCTGGCATGGACCCCAAGACTCGATCAACTTCAGAAAAACTGAGTCCAATCGCTTGAATCCCTGTCATTGCTCCAGAACCAATCTGCCTTCACATTGCTCAATCCCAGTATGTGCACCCGCTTGCAGTAAAATATTCTGGACTCTATTTATGAAGGCCTTATGCCACCATTGCTCCACTTTTTGTGATGTCGCGGTAGCGTAAAAAAAGTGCCACACTGCCCCATAGTTACAAAGTGACACATCTAGGAAGATGCGTCACTTTGTAAACACCTGCGCCACAATATACCTGCATCAGGTACAATGTATGGAGGGTAGGCGTTTCCCCATAAAAATGGCTCGTTGAAGTGGCACAGTGAAATATATAAGATTTCACTGCGCCACTTCTACGAGTTGACTGTATCAAATCCTTGTGCCTGCTTCAGAGCAGGCGTAAAGACTGATGGAAGCCCTTTTACATGAGATTCGCCCATGTGTTATGACACATTGGTAGAGTTGCATCTGTTTTACGATACACTCCAGCAATGCGTCATTACTGTGCCACCAGATACATCAGGATTCCTGATGTATCTGGTCAATCCTTGTGACATGGAGCACCATACTGTAAACACGGCACATCCAAGGTGTTGCAAGGAGGGCACAATGAAAAGTGTTGCATCGCTGTTTTCAAAACTTTTCATAAATAAGGCCGTCTGTCTCAAGCAACACTCAAAGAATACTTCTGCCAGATCCTCTGACCTCTTACCCCCTAACTTGTTCACATATCTCACCGCTGAGATATTGTCCATCCTCAAAAGGACTGAACATTTCTCCTTGTTTTACATGAAACTCAGTATCACAAAGGATCCTGCAAATAGTTCCAATCATTTTATGTGTAACCTGCTCTCTTCTTTTGACAGTATTCCTCCTGCTGAAATTGCCCTACAATGTGCTTCCCAACCTGTTAAACTTGTTCCTGATTCTATAATCATTTTTGGATTCTCTCCAAAATATAGCTTTTTAATTTCGTGCCTCCATAATACCTAACAACCAATCACATTCCTCCTTCACTTCCTTTGCAAGTAAAATATCTTCTCGATACTTCAACCCATCTCTTAAATGTTTTGCTTTCAATCTTTGAAGCACCCGATAATTCAAAGGTCCTGGGAAAATAGTTTGAATTGCTGAATATAACAGACATAGCACTCTTGCCAATTCTTTCTAAAATCAACACCTTCCTTTCCCTTCTTATTCTCTTCAACTTTTCCCTTGCTAATTTCAATTGTCCTTCTATTGTATTTATCATAAATCCTGAAAACTGGGTCTCCTGACTCGGTCAAGACACAACTTCTGTCTGTTCACAACAAATCCAAGTTCTTCCAGCAAGGACACTGCCTTACTTGTGTATTCCACTTTTTGACCTCTCCTGATCCATAAACAGTATGTCATCCAGATAACTTATTGGACGCACACCACTTTCCCTTAGAAACGCTGCTACCAGCCAAAGTACCTTTGTGAAACACCAGGGGGCTGAAGACAGACCGATTGGCAGGCAACATACTTCCACATTCTTCCATCCTACCTGAACAGCAAGAATCTCTGATGGGTTCCCATATCAGAATTGTCAAATAGGCATCTTTCAAATCCAAATGGGTCAACCAATCCCATAAGCACAAAATGACTCTCAATAAGTGCATGCCTTCCGTCTTGAAATAGTGGCCCTCCACCCAGTCATTCAGGTTTCTCAGATTTATCACTGTCTCATACCCTTGTCCTTTTCTGCACCTATAATATATTTCTTACAGATTCCTTTAACTCTTCTCTTACTTCCACAAATGCTCCCTTTGCCACCAATTCCTGAACCTCCTTGCTCACCAGTTCTGATAGTTCTGGTCTGAACGTTATCATTTCTGGAAGAGAGAACTGTACTGGTTCTTTTACAAAATCTGTGTGATAAGCTTGCGCGGTTTCTAGCACCCAAGAATCCCCTGATACCAGAGTCCAGTTACCGAAAAATTAAGCATGACTGGCACCCAATTTTAATAGGATAACAAAAGAGTCTATTCTTGCCTGATCCCTGGGAGCAACAGTCTCCTCAATTTTCTCTCCCATTTGAACTTTGTTTCTGAGGGTAAAATCCCCTTTCATGGTAAGAGGTCTGATATGGTTGGGCCCAAATTCTTGTGAAAATGAAGATCTTGTGATGTCCTGACCATCACGGGTTGTTCGCCCAGCCCAACCAAAAACATTCCTGTCAAAGACCTTATTGATCATTGAGATTTTGCAAGGTAATGAATGTCCCCACATACTGTGACATTTCTTTTATTAATTCAACTGCAAATAAAAAAAACATTAGTAGCTTGGCCTGCTTCATTATTAGCTAACTCAAATTTTTTTGCATAAAATCCCCTAAAGGTTCAGTTAAAGCCCCAGCTTCTCCGCTTTAATGTGGTCTCTAATTGTTCTGATCTCTATATCATATCTCTGTCCTCATCATCTGAATAATCAAATTCAGAAGAACAGCTAATTCCACTTCTGCGCTACCAGAATATTCATCACAGTGAACCACAGAAAGTTTAAGAGCACCACTGATGTTTTTCTTTAATCTCTCTTGATGCTTCAGTTGGCCCTCATGAGTATCCTCAACACCACCAAGTTTTGTGCACTCACAAACCCCAATATCTGCCTCAACAGATTTCTTTTTCTTCACTTGCATCAGATTTTAATCAATATGTTTCCTGTTCCTACTAACATTTCCACCTTTTCTACCCATTGATCCTTCGAGAGTAGACCAAAATCTCTCCTCCTCAGAGGTCATACTCCTGGCCTCGGGTGCTGCCTCCAATTTCTTCTCCATTCTATCATTAAAATCTGTGGAAAATGATTGTGACATATTATTAATTTTGTCCTCTGAAGACATCTCTTTGCCATTTTTTGCACCAGATTCTGCCATTTTCCGAGGTAAATCACATATCTCACACAAAATAATAATTAACTATAATCACCAGATAACCTCAACTTTCTAAGGTGCATCAAAATTGTAAGAAAGCTATTTCTTCATAAGTCAATAATCCTATTCCAAATACTGAGCCAACTTCTTTCGTCCATACCAATTGAGTGACAAATCTTCTCAGATGTTCGTTAGAAAATGTATAAACAGCTGATTCCAACCGCTTAACTATCCCAACCTGTCAAAGTAAACTTCCCATTAACTTCATTACATCTAGCCCAATCTCCTAAAAACTGCTGCTCTTGAATCATGTGGTACATGAGGCGTAACATGCCCTAAACATAATTGTCCTTTGTTTATTTTTTATTACATGTCCGATCCTGCATTTACTAAAAAGCAAACATCCATTTCAGCGTACTCCCTGCTGCTAAGAGCAGCTAGAGGCTCCGAGCTTCGCTACCCTCAAGCACAATCTTTGCAGGAGACTCCAAGATCGGCTACAGCCTCATGCACAATCTGCCTTGAGTGGGAGGCACGTGCTCATCTACAGCATCAGAGCACAACACCGCATGACAGCGAGAACACACTGTAAGCCATGCGTCACTGCACGCGGCCCTGTCTTTCTCTTCGCCAGCACTAATGATTGTGCATTGCTGCAAGCGGCCTTGACTCTTGCGCCTCCAATGGCAGATCTTGCCGATTAACAATGGTAACCTCAAATGGTAACCAAGAGCAACTAACTGTAAACTACCTGAATACACTTCATATGTTGATTATTGAAATCTGTATAGATATTACATCAGCAAAACATTACCAAAAAACATTCATACAGGTAGCACACCTTCTTAAACCACAATATCATGCAAACTATTCAGTTAGCATATTAAGTATTTGCTAAACAGCACTTTCAATCCAATTAAGGTCATTAACTTGTGTATTATTACAACCCAGTTTACATAGAGAAAAACTATACTTATCTGCATAGAGCAGCAGCAAAAAGGAAGAAATATGGCTGGGAATTATAGCTTTTTATAATGTTAGAACGTTGGCTGTTAATGCAATAAGTTCTTTAAAGAGGCTGCTTTGAGTAGTGGCAATAAAATAGATTGCATTAATGTTAGCCTCCGTTCTTGCCATAAAATCATATTGATGCATGCTGCTATTATGATACTTTTTATAAAACACCCAGGGGAGAATAGCATGCCAGTGCTCCGTGAAGTTACTAAATTCAAGGGACACTGTGGCATAATGATTAGCTGAAACAAATCTGAGATCTGCCCTATCAATCGCTACCTTATTTGTGTCTTTGATGTTTGCCACCAACCTACTCTCCTCTTCTCCTCTGCAGTACTCAGGGAAAAAGGGGATTGGATGGAAAAGAGAAAGAATAACAAATATTCCTCGCTAATCGGCTCCTTCTGTGTGCTGGCACTTTTTTCTGGTCTCTACTCTCATCACTATTATGTGTGTTCTTGTGCTCCTAATTGATGTTAAATAAATTGGCAAATAAGGATGTTATGGTATACGGTATAATTAGAACCATCTACCTCTCCTAATATTTGCTTACTGATTACTACCCCTTTCCCTATTGTTGTTATGTTGATTTTGTAGATACAGAATGTGTGCAAGTGGTAACTTCTATAAACAGAAACAGAATCATCACTAAATTATGCCATATGAAAAAATACAAAGACGTAATCGATTCCTTTGAAGAACCTCTAGTATCTAGAACCATATTGGAAGGACCAATACCCTCCTGCTATTTCCAAGGAATTAATACTTTATTCAATCAAGAACTTCCAACAAGAATTTCACTCTATAGCTTCAAAACTGTTTCTCATGAAAAGAGTGCTCAAACAGCGTCTTTTTTCCACTTACATTTCAGGGACTTCCAAGAGTTCACATTTTGATGATGGAACAAGGCTCGGTCAATCATTATTGTAAGTATGTTTCCTTAGAAACTTTATGGATGCATCTTACTAACTAGCACCTACAGATCCAATGTGGTAATTGTTTCAACTTCTCTGTTACAGGTCTCCAAAGATTTCTGTTGAAGTGGTAGAATGGCTTTTAGAAAATAAATACTCCAGAGTTCACTATGAGGGTGGCGACCTGCCAGGAAGCGAGTACTCCAAATAACTGCCCAAACTCTAGAGCAGACTTACAGCAGGACAAAAAAATCCAGAAGACAAAAACAGGAATCTCAACAGCCTGGAAAGTATTCAGGTAAGTATCTCAACAGCAGGTAAAGCCTTTAACTTGAAACATGGCTTAATTTGGACCATGTTCAGACACCAGAACCACGATGGCCACCGACTTCCATGATAGGTTGGGCCCTTGACCCCATCTTGTGTGATTGCTGAATCCTCCAGGATCACTGCTCCGTAGATACACCCAACGCGAGCACATCCTGGCAACTGTGGCAATTCTCCCTTGACTGAAGGAACAAGTCCATCTGCTTTAGGTACAAAGAGACAAGAAGATGGTCATGACCGGGCAACTATGGGCCTGTGATGGTTAAATTCACACACAAATAGACAGATGGATAAAACTCCCCCTATCATTGGCTGGGAGAAAATCAGTCATTAAGATGATGGTGCAACCATAACTTCTCTACCTGCTCATTAACATTCCAGTACCTTGAAATAAACATGTCTTTAAATCCCTAAAGACTGTTCTTAGTCACATAATCTGGTCCAGAGGTCAACCTTAACTGAAGTGGAAGATACCTATACTAGAACTGGCTAAACATGGACTGGTAGCCCCAGATGGGGTAGTATATAACTTATCTGTCCAGGCTTTTTACACACTGTATTGATACTTCCCATGGCCGCTGCTAGCCCATATGGTGGTTGAAACAGGGGTAATTGCTCCAGATGCTCTGCAACCTGTCTGTTTAAAAAATTCTGCCACCCTTGTGGCTCCGTGAATACAATGGTCACTACCTATCATGCCTGGTAAGGACTGTAAAAGATGGCGAGCTACCTGATAGTATATTCTCCTAGTGTTTCCCTATGCAATAGCCCAGCACTGTCCATAAGGTGGAGACAGTGATAAAATCCTCACTGGCTAAGCATGGCATGACTTAGGTGGGACAAATATGAGGAGAAACAGTTTATATCACACCACAGCAATTCTTCAACAAAGTTCCAACTACTCTCTAGATATATTCCTATACCATGGACCATGGTAGACTATAATGAAATATAATTTAGAGTTCAACGGGAACCCACTAATTTTATGCTTTTTTTTTTTTTTTTTTTTCTTTATTCGATGAAATTTCATCATAAAAGAGCAATATAACAGCACAATACAATATATAAAATACCAAACGTAAAAATAGAAGCGACATTTTACCAATACCCTACTAAGGATAAACACAAGTCACATATCAGACATGATAGAAATCCTAACCAAGAACTTTTAACTAATAGTTGGGCAAGGGTAGGTTTTACAACACCTCATACGGGATCGCCAAGCACTGCCCAGAAATTTTGCAACTCCACAGACCATAGCAATAGAGGAAGTATCAGTGCTGAGTATCCGCAGGGCCGTTTTATGACATCTAAGGCCCAAACCCCTGCATAGCGGCTTTAACCAAATCCTCCTGGCAACCCTATAGGCTGGGCAAGCAAAAAAAAGATGTGCCACGGACTCTGTAGGGGCTGCACAGCCTGGACATGAATTCTCTTTGCCATCATGCTTTTTCCACCCCGAAGTGAAATCGTTTACTGGGAGGATCCCGAACCTAACTTTCTAGTAAAGTGCTCTATCCAAGGGCAACTCGATATAGTCCAAGAATGGTTCGAAACTCCTAATCCATTTGAAGGACAAGAATCGCTCGGTAAGGGGACCCCCAAAACTACTGGAGAGGGTCTCTTGCTGGACTAGATCCCAATATAGCTGTTTAATCACCAGCTTGGGTGGAGGTGATTGGCTTTCCCAGGAGTCGCTCAAACCCAAGAGAACTACCAACCGCTTCAGGTTGCTCAGCCATTTAATCCTATTGTTGGAATTAAGCTGGATTAATTCGTCTAGGGCGGCGGCATAATCCTGAAGCTCCCTTGTCCTTCGCAAGCGAACCCAAAAAAGTAACGGGCGCAAGCGCACTAAATCCTTGAGAGGGCGCCTGCCCATATCTGCCCGGAGAGGAATTAACGGGGTAGAGACTGGGAGGGCTACCGCATCTCTCAAAAACTTATTTTCAGCTCTGTCCAGCTCTATAGTATTTTCAAACCCCCATAGTTCTGAGCCATATAGGGCGGATGGGAGAACTTGGCCCTCATAAATAGTTAGGAGCGGTGATAAGGGCTTGCTCTTAGATTTCCGGTGTTCTCTCATAACTGCCCCAGAAGCTCTTTTATAATTTAACATCATTTTAGCCAAGTGGTCCTTCCAGCTCATGCGATTATTAACCCTAATACCCAGATAGTCATAGGAGTCTACCAGCTCCAAGGGCTCCCCATTAAGTAAAAAATTATTTCTAAATTTGGGTGATGGAGCTAAGGCCATGAACTTAGTTTTTAGAGTGTTGATGGTGAGACCTCTATCAGTGCAAAATGTGCTAAAACGATTCAACAGCTTCTGTAGGCCAGACGGGGACTTAGAGATCAAGATGGTATCATCCGCGAAGAGGAGTGTGGGGATTTTTTCACCTGCCAGGGAAGGAGCATCAGCTGGTTCTCCTCTCAGATAATCCACCACTCCATTCACAAAGAGAGAGAACAGCGTTGGAGCCATAACACATCCCTGGCGTACACCCCTCTTCATGGGTATCTTCTCAGTTAATTGACCTTGAGTACCCCACCTGATTCTGGCATAGTTCCCCTCATGGAGATGCACAATTAAACTCAAAAGGGGTCCGGGGAACCCCATGTTCTCCAAAACTTCCCACAGCCTCTCACGAGGGACCAGGTCGAAGGCCATCCTGAGATCTATGAAAGCCAGGTATAAGCTACCTTTGTTAATGGTAACCGACTTCCAATAGATCGCAAAGAAGCGAAAGACCTGGTCCATCGTACCCACCTTTTGGCGGAACCCCGCTTGCAAATGGGACAAAACATGCATCTCTTCCATCCAGGTGCCAACCCTCGATATAATTACCCTGCCAACCACCTTCTGTAACACATCAATCAAACTGATTGGTCTATAGTTGGCAGGGTCGTCTCTGGCACCCTTTTTAAAGACCGTGATTACCTCCGCTCCCTTCCACGAGTCTGGAACGGGGTATCCGTGAGAAATGAGGTTCATTATATTTGCAATGAGTTTGGCCCATAGCTCTGGGTCCTCCATTAGGAGGTCTCCAGGGATCCCATCTGGGCCGGCTGCTTTCTTTGGGGTGAGATGTCTGATGGCTAACACCACCTCAGAGGGCAAAAAGGGTTCCCTAACCGGGAGCATGGGAGGGACGCTAAGGACATGATCAGGAGGAGAGAGGGACATTTCTGACCCTCCATACAGGGTGGAAAAATGGGATTGCCATTGCTGGCCTGTTATATGACTATCTAAAGGTCGAGAACTAGTCAACCTAGCTTTGTTAATCAGATCCCAAAACAGCGATGAATTCTTTCTTTTAGAAGCTGTCTTGAGATCTTGCCAGCGTTGTTCTTCCCACTCTCGTTTTGCTTGCTCCAAAGCCCTTGCATATTCTTTCCTGGCTACACTAACCAGGGATTGATTCTTTTTACGCAGGGCGATTCTGATCTCATTTCTTTTATCCTTACAATGGGCCGAGTACCAAGGGTTACTTGTTATAGCTGTGTTGTTTTCCCTACCACCTCTCTTGCCTTTATTATTTCCAATTACGAAAAATTCCCCTTCTTTCACTGTTAAGTTATTGTACGCCTGAACGAAAAGCGTGCCCTGAACGGACGCTAGATCCTGATCAAGCACCACCAATTCTGTACTCAGGTCTTCAACATGCGCCCTAATCTTTACCAAGTTGTGAACCTGTAATTTAACCTTCTCCCATTTCAGTCTTCGGTTTCCCTGGAATGGTGTCACCTCCTTAGTGGACCTCAGGTGTGATAACCTCCGGATGTTATTCCGCTGCCCCCATCTTATCGTCATGCATAAAGGATTGTGATCACTGTCCTGTGAAGGAGTCACCACCATATCTACTAAATCACTCCACAGTGTCACATCTATTAAGATGTAATCAATTCTTGACGGGCTACTTAACCTATTGAAGGTCATCGCACCGTCAAAGTCAGAGAGAGTCCTACCATTGAGAGCTCTAAGGTTATATTCCACAGTTAGGGAATTAATCTGTATAACCTTTGATGACCATTTTTTGATTGGGGCCAAGGACAAGGTCGGAATTGACCATCTAGAGTCCACCTCCTCAATACCCAGGGGATCATCACCTTCCAGTGGTTCAAAAGTACAATTAAGATCCCCTCCCACTATAATTTTAGAGGAGGGGGGGCAGATAGCTAATGCCTGATCTAAAATAGATATAGTACTTGAATTTGAATCCCCTGTGTTCCATCTTGCGTAAACATTAAATAGATCTATCCTGCTGTTTACCCCCTCAAATGAAATATGTTGGATGTCGCAACACCCGGAGTTATAAGTAGTTACTTTCCAATTCAGGGCATTCTTGATCCATACATGTAGACCCCCGGCTGGTCTACCCCTTCCGCTACTCTGAGCTGGTATGAAAAAAGTGGAGTATCCTGATTTATGTAGTGGGGATATACTCCATGTTTCTTGGAATAAACATTCATCGAATTGATCGATGAAGAGATTCCATTCAGGTAGGTCCAACTTTCTTTGCAGACCCGCCACATTCCATGAAACTAGATTTAAGATTTTGTTATCTATTAAATGCGATTCGGAGGGGGCCCCCACGTGCATATCCGAATCAGGCATGATTTGAGCACCTATGGGATCTAATTGGACTGGGGGATCTGTCAACCTGAGGTCTACAGCGCTATGGTCCAGAGGTACGGAAAGGTAGGGGGATACAATCCCGCCAATAGCAGATCCGATTATAGTGGGTTGTCCTGTGATTACAGGAACAGCTCCGGGAACTTCCAAACACATCTCACGAGTATCATCCTTGGTACTAAATGAACCTATTCGCCCCCCTCGATCCTGGGGAGACTTTAGCCATCAATCACAGTCTGCCAGGCTAGAGATTTTATGCTCTTCACTAAGCTGCACACGCTGGCATACAATAGGAGATGGGTCTCACACACATATACCCTGCCACTGCTGAAGCCCTCTACTGGAAGCGTATCAGCTGTGGATCTGTGAGAGAGAGATTTGGGTGACTTATGAAACATTCATAAATGGGAATACTGAACATAACTGGAGGTAATCTCTACTAACTACAAACAAAAGCTAATACACTTTAAATGGACTATACTATACCCCTGCTAAGCCCCACCGACATGACAACACCAGGAAACATGACTGTACCCACTGTCATCAATCTCACACTGACTTCTTAGACTAGTCATGGAGGTGCCACTATATAGCGTCCTTTCAACAAGAGATTCTTGCCATGATTTCACACATTACTGACCATGACATTCCAAGTACACCAGATATAGTGTTCACGGGCCATGAATGAAAGCTACCAAAATCAACACAATGTCTCACGGCTCTCTTACTGTTGATACTCAAGAAGGAGGTTGCCTTACGATAGATGAAGTGGCTTCTTCCTAGACTAAATACCTGCAACACCAGATATGAACTGTTTGTTAATATGCAACCACCCCACTCTAGATCTAAAAATATATGGGCCCCCTTAAGGGTCTGTTTATCTCAATCACAGAATGAAGGGTTAAATAGTTCCGACCCCCAACCTTTTGCTCTGAATTAGGACTCTGTTATACCTATGAATAAAGGTGCTACCAAGAGAACTACTAGGAGGATGGATACTTGCAAGATGGCCCTTGTGACATTAGATACAGTGGATGACATAAGATTGGTGAGTATATGTTGTGCTCTTAGCAATGTTTGCCTTTTATTTCCTTTTCCTGTGTGTTGTACCATGATGAGTCACTATTATGTAGAGTTCAATATCTATCTTCTTGTACAAGATAAGAAAATTAAAATTTAAAAATATATTATTATAGGACTAATTGTATTGTCTGCTTTTATTCATTTATATATCTTTTAATATGTTTATATTACATTAATTGTTTGTTATATGTCCCTTAAATTATATTAAGTATTTGATAATTTTTTTCAAAAATATTTGTCTTAATTTTCCACTTTTGCAGTGCATTTTTTATTTTCATTTATAATTTATATTTGTTATCAATGGTCAATACATAAGCATTTAAATTAATACCTGAATATTAATTCTCTTCCTTGTACATTATGCTAAATGCCATTCATCCCACTCGTAAAACATTATTTTGCCTATTTTAAACAAACATGCATCGTACTTTTAATAATTTGTATTATACATTTAATGATTACACAATAAATAGTATTAATACAATTTACTATCCATTACCCCTAAATGCATTACATCTCACTCCTAAAGAAACTAATTTGCATATTCTAAACAAATGTTCAATGTAATTTTAATGTTAATATATTAATACAATTATTATTAAACAAGGATTTCAATTAGTACCAGAGTATTAATACATATCCCCATTGATTACTCATAACTCCCTACTCCCAAACAAATTAGTTGCCATTTTTAAAACAAATATGCATTGTAATTTTAATTAATTTGAATAAATTAATACACAAGTATTTTATTTAATACCGGATGAATAATACACTTTCACACCCATTGCCCCTGGGTACCTTATATCCTACCTGTAAAAAATAATTTTGTATATTTTAAACGAATATGCATTGCATTTTTAATAGTTAATATTTAAATTAAAAACTTTTAAATTAAAGTAAATTAAAGATAAATATACTCCTAATTATTACTCAATAATGCAATAGCATATACTTACCTTCACTTACCTATACTTACTATTATGTGTGGTATAGACATGTCTGGTGAAGGTATGTGTGAACAAGTCATGCACAGTAAAGACCTTTGCATGGCAAAGACTGCATTAAGGCACTTTTTGGTAAAGACTGCATTCTAAAGACTGCGTCCCAGCTTTCAGAGTGTGTGGCAATTATTAAAACATCTCAGGAACATCAAGATCCAACTCTTTTTACACATGGGTATTATGACCACAACTTCAGAAAAAGCACAGTCACAATAGGACTTCCAAAACATAGGTAAAAATGTCTACATAGAAAGTCAAATGTTCAAATCAATGTCAGTTATCCACATAGAATTAAAAATGCACTCCCCCATACCAGAGGGGGTATCAGAGGGCATTAACTGATTTGGAGGCAAATGTTCCTGGCCATCTACCGGCTTACTTTTTACTTCTACAAGATTTATATCCTCCTCAGATATAAATGTTAAGTGGCTGGCCGTGGCAAAACTGGACTATGCTTGTACAGTATGATACACATGTATTTCTGGGCTAAACAACATATATGATCTTGGAGAGATTGCAACAGGAAGTGGGGTAGATTTGGAGGCGGATAAGATGCAATGTTGGCAATGAAGGAGGTCAGAAGGTTTACAGATTTGATGACACTTAGATAGCTTCTCTTGGAGTGCCTTCACTTCATCTAACAACTCATACACATTACAAGAGATCCCTAACTGAACACCTGCTATGGTCTAATGACCTCCTTAAAAGCAGTCATTGGGAAATAACTAGGTGGAAAGTTGTGGGTAACACATGAGAGGCCAAGGATGCCATGGCAATTTGTCCCTTTGATTTCTGCTATTGCTCTGGGTAGGAGGAGGAACATTTTGAACAAGGGATGCAGCTAGAGACCCTGTTGGTATGGGGGCCTCTAGAGTTAAGAATGGCATGGATGCAAGCTCAGATAATTTTGGGACCTGCTCCTGATCTACCACAAAGATGTCTTGTTTTAGGCCAGGAGAAGCCCCACTGTCCCCATACTCCTGACTGGTGGTGTACATCCCTTTCACCCTCAGAGTAGACCTAACACCCTCTACTGAGAGTGTTTTGATGGTAGAACAAGCCTGTCTCTAGGTAAGTGCACTCTCCCTGCTGGTAGTAGGTTCCTCCTCCTAGCTGGTGGTTGAGAGATCTAGTGCCTTGCAGGATGTTGTTCTTAGCTACAGGTCATACTCTGATGGTCGATGGCCAGCTCTGTCTGGTGAAAAGGAATGAAGACAAAAAAATGATTAGTGAATATGTCTACTACCTGATATACATGAAATGATTTTCAGGAATATTAATTAAATATGATGAGGATTAACTCAGGAAAGAGTTTTACTTCCTTTTGCTATGGTAATGTCTAAACTAAACCTTCAATGTTTCATGTTGTACAAGTTGTGTGTGTTATCTCTTTAAATAGTGAGTAATGATTCCAAAAAACATAAGCCAGACCTTGTGTTCAGGACACCTATTTTGGAAAGGGACAGGGTTAGATTGAGAGAAATAGGGCCAGGGTTGGATTGGGGGATGTCAGCAGTCCACCTAGCATGCTACCTACAATGTAAATACCTTTGTGGCAAAATTGTCTCTTTAATTTTGTTTGTAAATGCGTAAAAATTTTAAAAAATATTAGATCTACAAAAAATGTTGTAGAAAGTTCTTGATATTTTAAAACCCACACTGTATGTTGGATGGCAAATTAAAGATACACACTGTCATTCTTACATACATTTATGCAGGCAAAATTAAATTGAAATGTAACATTAGTCACTGTTCACACAATTGTAAGTGATGCAGGTATAACCAATATATGAAACCTACAATTATTTTCCATTACACCAACATAACAATATTTTTAAACATAAATGGTTTTATAAACAAAAACTATGCAAGCAATGAGCAATTATTTGATCCATTTGTTTAACAAAACAAGATATGATACAGTCAAGAGAGAAGTTATTTGAAAACATTAGACTGGAGACATGACTGGACAACATTTTCAAAACACAAACACACATATTATCAGAGGAATATTATGCTTACTCCCTCTCTTGTGGTCAAAAGCTTGCAACTGAGAATTGATGGTCATCCAAGGTGCTCTTAGGACTGTCCTGTGCAGTGGTGTTATTCGGAGATCACCCCTCATCAGCCAGGCTAGCTTGAATCCAGTGGCACGAAGAGCAAGGGACACACGTCTGGGCATATTCATCCTACTAAGGGCAAAAAATGCTGTGCCAACAAACAATGGATGGAATGCTGAATAAATCAAACATTCGCCCCAGTCAAGAGATCTGAGTTAAATCCATTGCTCTTCTACACACTACCCATCCCAGTTTGGACCCAGCCATATCCAAATCAGTCATCACCCTGCTCCTCATGGAGACCGTCCAGCCCAAACTGCCAAGCTGGTTCCTCCTGGGATTGGAAACAAGCATCCTGGGACCGGTTTCAGGGTATCACCCTACTTCAGCCAGGCTAGCTTGAATCCAGTGGCACTGCGAGCAAGGGACCAATGTCTGGGCATACCCATCCCACTTAAGGAGAAAAATGCTGGGGCAACAAATGATTGACGGTATGCTGAATCTGGGTTAAATCCATCGGTCTTTTGCTCACCACTGCCCCCCAGTTTGGACGCATCCAGAAGCAAATCAGTCTTGACCCTGCTCCTCATGGGAACAGTCCAACCCAGATTTGTGACTGGGGGGGAATGTTTGATTTGTTCAGCATTCTTTCCATCAATTATTCTTTTTTCTTTTGTCACCATAAGTGGAAAGGATATGCCCAGATGTAAATCTTGTAAATCCTGTGCTCATTGTCCCTCAGATTTCAAGCTAGCCCGGCTGATGAGGGGTATTAACCCGAAACTGGTGCCAGGATGCTGGTTTACAGTCCATGCAGGACCTGGCCTGACAGTTCGGGCTGGATTGTTCCCATGGGAGCAGGGCCAAGACTGATTTGCATATGGCTGGCTTCACAACTGGGGTGGGATGGTGTGGTGAGCAAAAAAAACTATGGATTAAACCCAGATCTGTGACTGGGGGTGAATGTTTGACCTGTACAGCATCCTGTCCATCATTTGTTTTTTTTTGCCTTTGTCGCCCTAAGTAGGAAGGGTATGCCGAGACGTGGGTCCTATGCGCCTCTGTACAACAGAATTCATGTTAGCCTGGTTGATGAGGGGTGATACCCCGAAACCTGTCCCAGAATGCTTGTTTCTGGTCGTGGGAGGACCTAGCCTGGCAGTTCAGACTGGGGGGGAAGGGTCAAGTCTGATTTGCATATGACTGGGTCCAAATTGGGGTGGCGTGGTGAGCAAAAAAACAATGGATGAAACCCCAATCTTGTTTGTGTTAACAATTAAGCAACTTGTACCTGGAGACCCTGGAATCTGTTCCTTGCCCCACCCAGGGAACCTGGATATGGTGATAGCTCAGGGATGGTAGTTATTTGAAACCACGTCACATGGTAAGGTTGTACAACATGCTAAACGGTACATCTCTCTTGCACAAATTATCTGGGGAATACAGGAGCACCTGCATAGCAAGGCATCTGAAATGTGACTTAAGTATACCAAAAAGGAGTTCAACAGTAGCAATTAATGCACGAGTGATGAGGGTATAAATATAATTCCTTTACCACCCTTTGCCTGTCTTCCAGTGACTGTGGCAAGGTGACAACGGGTGCACTCTTATGGTGATATATCTCAATGTAATGACCTAAATGGCCAGGAGTATGCCCTGGTGTGTGTCCCTTACTAACTGAGCCACTTTGAACCAAGCTAGACCCAAGTGACAAGCACCAATCAGGGTGAAACCAGTCTTGGGTTACTTGTGTTCTGGTTCAGGGAGGACCTGCTCTGGCAGTTTGAGCTTAACTGCTGCTATTGGAGCAGAGTCAACCTTGATTTACATATGACTTGGTTCAAACTGAGTTGGCATGATGGGTAAAAGAATGATGGGTTGAAATGCTATCCCAAGTGTTTGCCAGTGATAAGACGTATTGCAAGCATTCCTCCCATCACCTTTTTTGTGTTTGTTGTAATGAGTTTCACCTGTATGTTATGTTATGTATATTTATATAGCACTCTAATCACCGTTGAGGGTATGCAGTCACTTTGCAAATGGTTCGGCATCTGCCTCCTTGATGGAATTATTCGAAAAGCAAGGTCTTCAGCTTCTTGTGGAACTTGAGAAAAGAGGAAGTACTGAGGTGGTGTGGGAGGTCACTCCATGTCTTTGGGGGAGGTGTAAGAGAAGGTGCGTCCTCTGGCTGTCACATTGTGAATACAGGGTACCCACCCGCAGAGGGTGGAGCAGTCCTGAGTTATCACTCTCTCCTGATTGCATTACCAGGCTTCTTCTACGTATTGGACGACTTATTGTAATATTTTTGCAAGACACTTCAAAGTTACGAGTATTTCTAAGTTAACATTAATTTAAAAATAGTAAAGCTGTACATTTTCCATACATTTTCCTAGATTTCCTTAGTTTTATTTACAGCTTCCATTGTTTTAGATCTAAATGTGTTACAGTACCAGTGATTGCCCATGTGTGGTGCTTGATTTACTAGGAGGTTTGGCTAATGTTCTCTTAAGCCTGTTTTGTCACTATTAGAATGATAATAGAATTAGAATTGTATTTTGTAAAAAGCAATTGTCTTACTCTTTTGTTTGTATTTTTGTATTAGCATACCCCTCCTTAAATCCTCCTTTAATTCCAATAAACCCTCCATTTTGCAGTAATTATTCTCTACTTTCCAGCCACTCTCCCTTGTTTCTCCCATGTGGACTACTAAAACACGTGCATATGTTGGAGATACCCGCACAGAAAACATAGGAGAAGTTGAGGTGGAGATGTCCGGGTCAGTAGTTTATGAGTTGCATTTTGTAGTAATCAAATAATACCACTGGAGTATTACTCTACATACTCCAAAGGGCACTTTTTGAATCAGGGCCCTAGATGTTCATGGTTTTAGATGGAAATTTGGGTTGAAGCATGGTATGCTAACGGCATGCTGTTAACTTGTACACTTGTCTAACCTGTGTGTTCCCTAATGTTGAACAAAAAAGAATGGCTGCCAGGATTATTTCCTCTGTTAGCTAGCAATGGTTTCTTTGTGCTTTTCTAATTTCTATGTGCTGAAGTTATTTTCTGTAAAGAGTGCACAGGCACAAAGGCTTAAGCCCAATAATAAAATGCATAGACACATGCTTTGTTAACTATAGGGGTGAGTGGAGGGAAGGGAGTCATGTGGGAGAGTACGTACTGAATACTTCTGAGCAACACCTGGAACCAAGATTAGGAGCTAGAGACAGGGCAAAAAAGGACATTTTCGAGAACTAAGGTGATAAAGGAGTTCGAGAAGAAGAGCTGAGGGACCGGGGTCAGAGGAAGTATAATGAGAAGGAGAGTGAGGAATAAACGAGGAGAAAAGTGTGACGGAAGAGGGCGGATGGCGAACACAAATAGAACGTGTAATAAGGCGTAGCACTGGGAGAAATAAACTGAAGAGGCAGGGAAGAAGGGCTCTAGCAAAGTGCGCACGCAGGCATTACAGTGTGGCAGTGGCTCCCGGTATCTGACTGGAAAGGGATGTGGCGCTCCTAAACGTTATCTCCCTCCTGATGTGTCGCTGAGTTTGGAGAGATTTATTGGCTGGTTTCTGCCGAGCCACGCTCGAGTAATGCTCCGGCCCCGAGGGGGGAGTCCCTCCCTCCAGCGGAGCAGCGCGAGGCTCCCAGCCCGATCAGCAGCAGCAGCGGCACAGCGCGCTCGGCAGGCGGTGGGGTCACATCCCTTTCCGCTCGCACTTGCGATGCGTGTTGTTGGCTCAGCGCATCGATCGCCCCAGTGACCTCCCTCCTGGCCGCCCTCACGCGGCACAGCGCTGCCCACAGGAGCGAGGATGGCTCTGCCTCCTCGGGAGAATCGGCGTGTCTAGTAGAAGTGGTGCTGAGGGCAGGCAGCTCGGCGTTCGGCGAGGATGGTGTGTCACAGGAGGAAGCTCCCTCACTGGATTGAACTGTGCAGTTGAAGGCGCTGGCACTTGGAGAAAAAACAGCTGGGGAGCAGGGCTCTAAACCAAGAACCAGCACAGGCACAAACATGCCTGTTCGGAGAGGACATGTGGCGCCACAAAACACCTTTCTGGGGACTATCATCAGAAAATTTGAGGGGCAAAGTAAGTCACTTTTTTTATCTGCCTGTACGCATAATTGGGTGAAGATCAAAATGTCGGTGATTAAGTTGGATGAATGGATGGATAAGCTTCATGGGTTAGAGAATAAGTGGGATGAATGAACGTACGGATGTGTCCTTTAATTGATATATGTACGGGTGGACAATAAGAGTGGATGATTAGTTGAAGTTTTGATGGGCGAGTGAATGGACAGTGGTGATCAGTGCAAGGATCGTTCAATGGAAGCAGGTGTGTGGGTGGTTGCATGGTTGGGCGTGCTGGTGAATGGGAGTGTTAATACTTTATTCACCGTTGCTTGGCATTATTAGCACTCCACCAATCAGCAGAATCGCTAAAACTAAGGGGGATACACTTCTAGCGCGAGCATCTCTTTCTAAGGCACATTCTTCTTGTACAAGAAAGAAGGGCAGAGAATGCAGCTTGGCACGTGCTTTCAGGGTTCACCATGCGAAAAATCAACTGTCTTTCTCGGATGTCAGGGTATTTTGTCTTGAGAGTTGACAGGCACCAACCCTTCCATGTGATGTACCACAGCCCGGAGTCCACCAATCAGATCATAGGTGGCCAGAAGATGTGTTTTCCCTTTCTTTTCTTGCTTCCTTTTTTTCCTGCAGTACGAGATATTCTCGGAACAAATATAGAATGAGAAAAACCTGTCAGTACACGAAGAGACCACGTGAACTTTTCTCACTGGTAGCAGGACGTTTATTAAAACCAGGAATGCGTGCCATGCTTGCTTCGAATAGGATGAAGAGCGTTATCTGAAAAATTTGCGCAAAATGCTCCATGTTGCGAGCGCACGCCCAGTGGAAAACATATATCCTTTGCACAAGGAGATACCTTCCAGGCAGTACAGCAGAGCTGTGCTTCGGTGCTCTCTCTGACACTTAAGACGCACCATGCAGCGCGCATCTAAAAGGAGTTCCCTGCCCACTGGCTTCAGGCTAATGAACAACACATTAATAATATAAACTCCTTAAAGTTCGTAAGCAAGCGTGTGCCTGTAGCGTTCTTCATGGCAGAACTGTGTTATATGCTCAGCGGAGAAAAACACTTTTTATGATCTCAAACTTTTAAAGAAAATAATCTACGTGTAAAAGTTGTAGTCTAAAAAAAACTCGGAACGTACGCACCGGAGGCGGCCTCAGGGAAGGCGGCTCAAGCGGTCCATGGGATTGCCAAGGAAGAACCAGCCATGTCGAAGATTAGCACGTGACCGGCTGTATTGTGGCGCATGTTTTAAGAGAGCAGGTGTTTAACGGGTGGCTGCCGCATTAGGAAAAGTATAGACGGGATAATGGTTGGCAAACTGCTCTTACGCTGGCGCAGAGAACTAATCTTTTGGATACCGGGGTGTGTGTATTGTGCCTGTTCGTTTAAGTTCAGATAGTTAGATGCGCCAAGATATAGGGTGAAAGCGATATCTTTATGTTTAGGTAAAATGACTGTTAGCTAGATGGGAGACACATGAAATGTGAGCTGGGTTTAGGGTGCAGTGGTATGTAACTGCAAGCTATGTGTATGGTACAACTGAGTGCAGAAAAGGTGCAGTGCAAAGTGGGACGAGAACTACGTGCAAACTAGTACAGTGAGACCTAAGCTAGCCAGTGGCGGCTCTCAAAGGTAAAGCTGTGAGGCAGAGAGGCGGGTGAGGCTAGATGGGGGATAGTGGAGTCTGACATTCGAGGCAGATATTTATTTAGGTTCACCTTTGCCGTCGTATGTTGGACTCCGCTACCCCCCACCCATCCCCCGCCCACCTCACCGCCCCCACAGCGTTACCTTTGCGAGCCGCCACTGAAGCTAGCTGAACAGTTTATGGAATGTGAGCTAAGTGAAAGATGCAAATGATCTTGAGTTTGATGTAAAATGCAGTCGGATGTGAGCTAGGCATAATGTACATTCACGTGAGCTAAGTATACATAGTCGCCAACTGTCCCGTTTTTGCAGGGACAGTCCCGGGAAGTTGGAGACTGTCCCAACTAATATTGTTGCAGAAACTGTTCCTCTTTATTACACACAGGTACACAAACAAGAACTTTCTTTCTGCAGCAGCCCTGTGCTGCAAAGTATCTCAGGATTTTTTTTCAAATGTTAGCAACTATATAGAAGCTACAGGAAGGTGTGAGCTAGATGAGAGGTAGAATGAGATAGGTGTAAGGGACTGTGGTGCGAGTGTGGAAATCTAATAACAATTTTTTAAGTATCCCCACATCAAACTTACTAAGCGAACTTCCAATTTCCAAGCCTCTTCGAGTTGAAGAATCTTTGCCACCATATTAGAATGGAGCACAGCCCAAACACACGTCTAACATAAACATTGTCTTCAACATTATTGCTCAGTCAATAAAGAGAGGTTTGGTGAAATTGTAAGTTTATTTTCTCTTTAAGAGATTAGTTTGTCTTTTTCTTTTTTATTCAGCTTAGTCAAATAAATCCAAGTACAGAACATTCGAGAAAATTTGGTTAGAACAGAGACAAAATAAAAGTGTGCTCCATAAAGAGTTAGGGGTATATTTACAAGGGGACAGTGCCACCAGAACGTCACTTCTAGTGATGTTCTGGTGGTGCTATGCCCTTCTCCATATTTAAAAAGTGTCGCTAAGCCACTTTGAGTGGCTTAATGCCACCTTGTAAATACAGCCCCTTTACACGCATCACTCTGCATGAAAGGGGCGTGCAATGAGTTTTGCTGTCAGCATTCCACCGCAACACCCATTGCTTTTTAAAGCTGCCCCAGATTAACAGGGGTGTGTAAATCTAAGGCAGCGCCAAAAACGAATGCTATGCAGTTGCAGGCATTAGAATGGCGCAACGAGGAGAAAACCTTTTATTTCTCCTCCTTTTTGCATTTTCTAAATGGGCTGCATTCTGAAGCACACAGAGAAAAAGCCAAACACCATTAATGAGTGTTTCTATGCAGGATGGTGTCCCTTCCTGCACATAAACAATTATTAAATAATTACAATTTGCAACTACTATGTGTGCTGCATAGCAGCAGTAATTCGCCATTATTGATTGTTTATGTGCTGGAAGGGTCACCTTCCTGCACATAAAAAATCATTCCCTACAACGCAGGCACCCTTGCACTATGGTGCAAGGGTGCCTGTGTTGGCGCTAGGAAGCTCATTATAGCACTAGCGCTAGGTAAAACATAGGAGTACTCCATATTGTTGTAAATACGGCGTACCCCTGCATTTAAGAAATGTCGGAATGCTGCGCTGCCAAATTGGGTGCCACGCTCCAACAATGCCTTGTAAATTTGCCCCTTAGTCCATATCCTTATCTAAATGATCTAACCTATCCAATCAAGAAGCTATAAAGAGTACCTTTTGGAAAAGAGAAAGCAAAAGTTTTAGGGCAAAAGGCTGATAGCTATGAAAAAGGTTGAACTCCTCATAAAGAGTAGTTCTGGAATCTCAGCCGAGTTCCCTGACAGCCGCAGTAGCAACATTTAAAACAAGTAAAGGCATTAATCAAAGCAGTAGCTATGATCAGCATAAGATGGAAAGTCTCCTCACAAATCGAAAGGAAAGTCAAAGAAATCACAATTAGCAGTAACTTATGGCAATTGAGGTTAGCACAACAAAGTGCTAAGGAACATGGTTGGGTGGGGGTACACACAATACTGTAACTCTCTAGCTAGGCACATGTACTACATAGAAAGCACAACAAAAAGTTGCATAAACAGGTGGTTATGTCATCTATGGCCAATGAGGAAGGATCTTCTGATGGTCCGTTGCCTTCTCCCCCGATTCCCACTGTAAACGTCGATGTCGACATGCAGTTATTTGAATGTGGCTACAGTGTATTACAAAAAGATACATCTAGGAAGGTTCTCATGAGAACCTTTGCAAGCCTACTCTGTTAGCTGTTCAGTGTCCCATTGTGTGACAATCGTCTGCTGTACAAAATTAAATATTAATATCTAGCATGTCCTTGTTAGATCATGGAATTTAAGCCTGCACCTTGCATTTCTTTCATTAATATACTTGTTAAGTATAACCATATGGCAGAGGAAACAATCTCAAATATAATGACCTCATATGGAGTGAGAAAGAAAATAAATATATTTTGCAGTAAACAGTACATTTCACAAAGATGTAACATTTTACAGTTCAGTTATAAAGTTAAATCATCATTTTACAAAAAGGCATTTATTTTCTTTAAGGGATAGGAAAGAATCGAGAAACTATTGAGGCATAGTAGGAAAAGAACAAAAGAAATGGGAGCTTTCTGCAGGAATAAGCAGCATTTTCACTTTTTGCACGCTTAATAAAAGCACATTTTCTAACCACTATTTTGATATGCATTTTATATTTGACTGTTAAAGGACATTTCTATACTATTACGAGGTTGCATTTACATAAAAATGTTCAACTTCCACAGTGGATTGTGAGCTGAGTGTAAAGTACTGTGCCATGGTATTGAGCTTGATGCAAAGGAGAGTGGGATGTGAGTTAGGTGCAAAGTACGGGGACCTGTTCAGGTATGTTTTAGGTACAGCTGAATGTGAGTAGGTGAAAGATTCAGTGAGATGTAAAGTATAATGCAGTGTTTTTGAGGTGTAAGGTAGGCCTGGGCGGTAAATTCTGTTCCGTTCGCGGAATTTGCAGAATTTGGGTAATTTCGCGTTCTGCGGAGAACGCGAAATTGCCCAAAATTCCGCTTTCCGCGACTTCGCGAAATTTTTGCTTGTTCGCGTTCTCAAAATGCGTGTTCGCGAGATATTTCTCCCCGAGCACGCAAACAGCGATTGTGAACAGGAAAAAAGCATCGCAAACAAGCAATTCCGCGTGTTCGCGGAATTTCTGCGTGTTCGCGGAGATTTTTTACCGTTTCGCGGAGATTTGCGTAACGCGATTACGCAAATTCCGCCCACCCCTAGTGTAAGGTAGAGTGGATTGTGAGCTAGGCTTAATATATAATGGGACTTGAGCTATATGTAGGCCACAGTGAGGTGTGAGATAGCTGTAAGGTCGAGTGAGACAGTTGTAAGCTACAGAAGCATGCACGCTTAGTCTAAGTTACAGTGGGTTGGTGCTAGGCGAAAGACAGATCAAGTTGTGAAGTATGTTCAAGATAAAGCGAGTTGTGTGGTATGTGTAAGGTACAGTGGTATGAGCTCAGTACAGATACAGGTACAGTGGACTGTGAGATAGGTAAAAAGGTCACTGTAAAGTGAGTTAGGTGTAAGGGATAGTGGGGTGTGAACTAGTTGTAAGAAACACTGAAGGTGTGACCTAGGTATAAGGTACAGTGGAATGTGAGCTAGGTGTTAGGTACAGTGAGATGTACAGTAATGTGCAGTGTGGCTGAGGTGGAAATTAAAGTGGAGTGTGAGCTACATGTAAGGTGTAGTGGAATGTGTCGGCCTTGACCTGCTCCTTCACTTGACCTGGATTTCCACTGGGTCCTTGTCCTGTTCCTGATGCTTCTCCTCCCGGTCCAGGTTCTCTTAATTATTGTGCTCTGCCACCTGGTTCCCTTATCCTGGTCCTGCTTCTCAGCCCTCTGGCCCTCCTTCTACTATTGGTCCTGAATTGATTAGTCTTGTCCTGATCCTCCTGCTCATACTGGTCCTAATCGTCCAGTTCTGGTCCTTCTGGCCTTTTGGTTCTTGTCTCCTTGGCTCTGGTGCTACTGGTCTTGATCATCCTTGACGTCCCAATCTTGTTCCTGCTCATGGTCATTCTAGTCCCGCAACTGGTACTCATGCTGAGGGACGGATTCCCAATAGCCTTGTGGTGTTTGTCCTCCCAGTCTCCTGGTTCTTCTGGCTCTAGTCTACTGGTCCTCTTAACCTTAGTTCTCCTGCTCCTAATCCTAGTGAGTCCCCTTGTGCAAGTTGTCCTCCTTATCTTCCTGGTCTGCTTTCTTGATGATCTCCTCCTTCAGGTCCTCTTACCAGTTGTGCTCTTCAGGATCCTGCTCCTCAGCCTCCTCATCTTCCAGTGGGCCCTGAAGTAATCATGTTTATCTTCCCCTTTTGTTCCTTCTCCACGTTCTCCTCCTCATCAAAGTTTTCATGGCGCTCCTACTCCTGGTTGTTCTCTTCTTTTTCTGCCCAATTCTCCTTTTCCCCCTGGTCCATATCTGGTGCCTGATCTTCAATTAGTAACCCTGGTCATTTTCCTAGCCCCTTTCTGACCCTTCTCATCATCACGATCAACACCCTCCTGCTCCTCCTCCACCTGCCTACTCTCCTCATTATCTAGTCTTCATCTTTTCGGTCCTTCTCTTTGTAGATCTAGTTCTACTGTGCAGGCTCCTAGTCTCCCTTATCTCCTCTTTGGCCTCATTTTCCTTGCCCAGGTCTACCTTTTCATCCTTGTGGACTGTCTCCTGTTCTAATCCTCAGCCTCTTGGTCCTCCTCCTTACCCTGCAATTGGATCTAGTCATATTACTCAGCCTCTTGGTCTTCATCCACTTGGACCAGATCCTAAGTTTCTTGGTCCTTCTGGTCTCCTTGACCATGGACCTCCTGGTCTTATTGGTCCTGGTCCTTCTGGTACTGAGCCAGGTCATAAACCCGTTAGTTCCGCTTCTGGTCCTCGTACTCCTCATCTTCATTAACCTGCTTCATCTGGTCCTGATTCTCCCCGCGCCAATCTTCTTTGTTTCCTTATGCTCCCTCTCACTTTTTGTCCATCTGATCCTCACATCATTCTCTTTGTTTTCTTGGTATGACCCTCCATGTTTGGCCCTACTGGCTCTGGTACTGCTGGTACTTCCGGTCCTTTTGGCTCAGGTTTGGTTCCTGGCCATATTACTCCTGCTCCTGTGACTGCTCGTCTTGCTCCTCCTGGTCCAGAATGCTCCTAGTACTGGTCATCATGATTCTGGTACCCCTAGTTTCTCTTTTGATGGTCCACTGGTTCTGGTCATCCTGACCCTGATCCACCTGGTCCTTTTCCTCTTTGTCCTAGGGTCCTGATTTTTGTGGTCCTAATTCTCCTGCCCCCCCCCCTTTACCTTCAGCTGATGATATAGGTCCTCCTGCTGTTCCTCTTCTGGCGCAGGTTAGCCAGGCAGCACCTCCAGGCCAGTCACACAGGTTTTTGTTTTTCTATTTTAATGGCTTCCAGTTTTTAATGCTGTGGTTGGCACAAAAAATAGCCTACTAGAGACTGATCTCAAGCAACATTTTTGCATGTTAGGGCTAAATTACTATACATTACATTAATTTGAGAATATAATGGGATAACATGCCATGCATTTCGACCTCATGGTCTTTGCCATCAGTCGCTAATCTCTTTATCCTGTTTGTTTTTATCAGTTCCCATCCTGCCAACAATAAGGGGTTCTCGGGAATTGTAGTCTCTCCTTTCACGTCAGCCAAGGGTGATTTTTAATGACCTTCTATTGCCTGCCATTTCTTATTTTTATTGCCTACATGGCCAATTAATTTAATAATTACATCCTGAATAGTACAATGTTATTAATATTAGAATAATTCAAAGCAACGCCTCCTTAAGGACCCCTACCTAGGCATACAATTTATGTAGTTCGACATTTTGTTGTCCATTTATATTTCAGTCTTCCAATGTTATGGTATTTATTTCTTTAACATTTCTATCTGCATTCATCCACATTTCTTTTTTGCCATCTTTTGGTATTTATCCATACATATATTTTTTTTAATAAATGAAATTGTGACTCGTATATTATCACATTTATTTAACGAATAAATGTGTTCTCATACTTTGCTGCATGTCTGGTTTTCGTACATTACTAGGCCTAGGACAATTTTTAATTACACCAGATTAATGGGAGTAATTTCAGTGATTATCACTCTCTTGATGTGAAATGACTGAAATTACATGATTATGGCAGTTTGTGTATTTAAGAGTAATTTGGGGTAAAAATCCTACCGCAACAGTCCAGGGAAATGAACTTAGAGAGGCTGCTGGCTACTGCTGTTCACTTCCTGTCGCATTTAGTGCCATTTTCTTAGTGAAAAATGCATCCTCAGACCCATTTTGGACGCAAAGGTTACCCTAGGAAAATAGTGCTAAATGCTGGATTACGCTTCTCACACAATTAAGCATATTTTTGTGGTAATTACGCTTGAGAGAATTACGCCAGCTAAACACACCCCTACCTTTAACCTTCAGAGCAAGAGTCTAAGACCATAATAACTAGGCCACAACCACTCTTAACTGTCCTGCCTAAAAGTATAACATTTGAATCAAACATTTTTATATATTGACATACATTTTGTAATCCTATATTTGAGAAACCATTGTATTGTGCATTTTTCTATTCTCTCTCTATTTTCCATCCGAGAATGGGATGGAAGACAAGCTTGAGAGAGAGAAAATGAAGGAGAGGGAAGAGAGGAGAAAAAGAGGTGTTTTTTTTTTTCAACAAAGTGAAAAGAAAAATATCTTTGCCAATAAAAAAGAAGATCACCTTTTAGTATATAACTTGAACATTTGAAGTACTGTAGTTAACCAGATATTTGAGCACATACACAACCCTTTAGCCTCAGAGCGAGAGTCTAGAACCTTACCCACTAGCTCACAGAGACTCTTTTCTGTCCTGCCTCAAAACATATCTTTATCATTCCAACTAAATATTAGGTAGTTATAGTTAGGAATATGTTTATAGGAAAAGCATTTTTTTTACTTGCCTATAACATTGGTGCAGGTTGACGAACCTTCAAGAAAAAATCTAAAAGAAAATGTCGAGGTAGGCTTTTGTCTAGATAGTGATATCTGTGGCTGCGACGACTTCATGAAAAATAATGAGCTCGTGCAGGGAAATGCAGAGTTCTGATTGGCTGCCAACACTTTAACCAGGAAGTGTTGGCAGCCATCCTGGAACTCAACTTCAGCTGAGTGACCCCTGAAAAATGTAAAAAGAAAAGAAAAGGGGGCAGGGTAGGAGTATTTTGACCCTCAAGCCTTGATCTTGGGGTCCCCTTGGGACCCTGCCATGGCTTAAAATTGTTTTTAAAAATTGCTGTGAATTCCCCATATTTTCAAATTCATGGGAATAAAAAACAAGCAAGGGCTCCTGCGCTTGCTTTTAAATAATCTGGTCCAGGTCCTGGGGGTATACCATAAAAATAGGAGGGGGAGCATGGGGCAGCCCTCCTAGGGCTTATGAAAGTGCTGGGAACGGCCACCTCCCAGAGACATTGATTTGCATGTATGCAGGGATGCAAACATGACTCCCCCATGCCCTGGGTACAGCTACCTCACCAGGGCAAATGTATATAAAGTAATGCAGGTGACCCATGCAGCTCCCCTACAACCTCGGGGACTGCCACATCCCCGGGGCACTTCAATATAGATGCCGGTAAGCTCGCTGGGCTCACCCGCATTCCATGGACTACCACTTCCGAAGGGCTAAACACCAAATTAAAGCGGAGGCCTGTGGAGCACCACTGCAACCCTGGAGAACATCATCTCTCCTGGGCAATTCATTTAAATTAAGGGGGACACATGGCCCGCCACATCCTGGGGACCACCACCTCCCCATGGCTAAGTACTGCAATGGAGGAGGGCTGCGCAGGCTCCACCTGGAGCCATAGATCGCCCTGGGTACCACCACCCCCCAGGGCTGGCTCCTTCTATGTCCTGGGGTGCCCACCATGGTTCATTGTTGTTTGCTTTGACTTGGCGGGAGCTTTGGCAGCTCCCACCAAGTCACAGCAAACACTCCGCTTTCAGCAAGAGAGAGCTGTGAAATGCTCTTGCTTGCTGAAAGTGGAGCTTTTGTCTGTTTCCCTGTCCACTATCAAGCGAGCAGGGAAACAGATGAATTGCTTTCACAGACAGGGTGCTGCATGTTGAGCAGCTCCCTGTCTGTAGAAGCAATGCCAGCTCCTGCAGCAGTCGGGAGCCAGCTTGGACTGCAGGGGCCTTGCGCTTCCCAGCGGTCCCAGGGGAAGAGGAGAAAGAGGCAACTAACAGTCAGAAATGAGCAGAAAGAGGCAGAATAAAGGTCAGAAATGAGTAGAAAGAGGCAGAATAAAGGACAGAAATGAGCAGAAGCAGGGAAAATAAAGATTAGCAATGAGCAGAAAGAAGCAAAATAGAAGCCAGCACTAAGCAGAAATAGGCAAAATTGAGGCCAGCAATGAGCAGATGGAGGCCAAGTAGAGATCAGCAACAAGCCTAAAGAGGCAAAATCATTGTCAGAAATGAGCAACAAGAGTCAGAATAAAGGTAAGTAGCTAGCAGAAAAAGGCAAGATAAAGGTCAGAAACCAGAAGAAAGAGGCAGAATAAAGGTCAGATATGAGCAGAAGGAGGGGAAATAAAGGTCAGCAATGAGGAGAAAGAGGGAAAATAAAGGTCAACAATGAGCAAAAAGAGGTAAAGTAGAGGCCACCAACGAGCAAATAGATGCAAAATAGAGATTAGCAACTAACAGAAAGAGGTGAAAAAGGCCAGAAACAAGCAGAAAGAGGTAAAATTGAATTGAGCAATGAGCAGCAAGAGGCATAATAAAGGTCAGAAACAAGCAGAAAGAGGCAAAATAAAGGCCAGCAATGAGCAGAAAGAGGCAAAATAGAGATCAGAAACAAGCAGAAAGAGGAAAATAAAGGCCAGCAGAAAGAGCTAAAATAGAGATCAGAAATGAGCAGAAAGAGGCACAACAGAGATCAGAAAGGCAAAATAAAGGCCAGCAATGAGCAGAAAACAGCAAAACAGAGATCAGAAATGAGCAGAATGAGGCTAAATAAATGTCAGAAATGAGAAGGAAGAGGCAAAATAGAGGTTAGAAATGAGGAGAAAGAGACAAAATAAAGGTCAGCAATGAGCAGAAAGAGGCAAAACAACGGTCAGAAACAAGCAAAAAAAGGCAAAATAAAGGTAAGCAACTAGCAGAAAGAGGCAAAATAATTGTCAGAAACAAACAAAAATAGGCAAAATAAAGGTCAGCAATGAGCAGAAAGAGGCAAAATAAAGGTCAGAAGTGAGCAGAAAATGAGTAGAACCCATCCAGGCACTCATGCCCCCACTCAAAGGACAACTCAGATACTCTCACAGCCCCAGTGAGACACACATACATCTACTCATATTCTCTCTCCCACTCGCATATTTACTCAGAGACTCACGCCCAACTCACAGACCCACTTAGAGACTCACACACCACTCACAGACCCACTCAGAGACTCCTGCACCCATTCACAGACCCACTCAGACACTCATACAGTCACTCACACTCATGAAGGCACTCACAAACCCACTCAGACAAACACCCATTCACAAACCCACCCGGAGATGGACGCACCCACTCACAGACCCATTTAGACACTCATGCTCTCACTGACATGCTCAGTGAGACATTCGCACACCCATTCATAGACCCCTTTAGACACTAAGCACTCACTTACAGACTACCTCATGCATACATAGAGGCACTCACAAACGCACCCAGACACTCTCACATCCACTCACAGACCCAGTCAGACACTCACTCAAACACTTAGGAACCCACTCTGTCACTTACACACCCACTCACAGACCCCCTCAGATACTCATGCACCCACTCACATACCCAGTGAGACACTTATGCAGCCACTCCCAGGCCCACTCAGAAACTCACACACTCTCTCACATATGTTGAGATACACACTCACACACACACACACTGAAACTCTCATGCATTCACTCACACACTCATTCGAAAAGGTTACAGGTTACAGTTAGGAAAGAAAATTAAAAAACCTTAAAAATTCACATAAAAAAATCAAAATTTACAGGGACATTGTATTTAGGAAATATAATTTAAAAAACCTTAGAAATGTAGTTAAAAAAAACAAGTGTTACAGGGATGTTATAGTTAGGAAATAGAATTTAAAAAACCCAAGACGTACACTGAAAAAAAACAAAGGTGTGTGAGTGAGTGCGTGAGTTTCTCAATGTATGTGAGTGTGTGTGTGAGTGTCCCCCAAGAGACCTAGTGGGTTAGGGTATTCCTACTCTGCCCTTCTCTTTTTTTAACATTTTTTGTAGGCCTCAGCAGAAGCCAAGTCCCAAGATGGCTGCCAGCACTTCCTATTTGAAGTGGTGGCAGCCAGTCAGATTTCAGCACGGGACTGCTGGATCCTCTGAGGATCTACATACCTATATATAAGGACTTCTTCCAATAACTCCACAACTAGTGAACAGATTTACACCAATTTACAAAAAGGTAGTTTCCTGGATCAATAGCTACATTTCTGCCAAATTTGGTGTATTTACGTACAGCGGTTCAAGTTGTAGTCATGTTTATAATACTGTGGGAATTAACATGGAAAATGCAAGTTTTTGACACCCCCCCTTTTTCTCAGCCCCCGCTTCACGGATCCCCCCAAAACTTTTCACGTACAACAAGAGTCACCGGGGCACTTTTTTGGTAAGATTTCATGAAGATTCGGCAAGCAGCGCTAAGTATATGTACAGAAAGAGAGAGAGAGAGAGAGAGAGAGGGGAGGCTTTTTAGACTTTGATGAATGCTATACTTAAAGTCAGATATTTTTGGACAAAGTGGAAAGAAATATGTATTTGCCAATTAAAAAGAACCTGATGACCTTTCAGTGCATAATTTAAATATTTGTAGCTAACCAGACATTTGAGCATGCACATTACCATTGAGACAGTAAGGCCTGAGCCCTTAACTACTTAACTAGGCTTGGGAACATTTCTAATTATGCTAGAGTAATTTCAGTAATTTCAGTAATTACACATTACTCTTGTGATGTAAAAGTATTTCAATTATGTGATTACACCAGGTTGAGTAATTAAGAGTAATTTGGGGGAATAACATTGTACCACGGAAGCACAGGAAAATGAAGTAGGAGAGAGCAAGTGGCTGCTGAATACTACTGTTCATGTCCTGTAGCATCTAGTATTATTTTCTTAGCTTAAAATGTATCCTCAGGGCCATTTTGAATGCAAGGGTACATTTTCAACCAGAAAAATAGTGATATATGCAAGATTAAGCTACTCACACAATTATGTATAGTTGTGAGTAATTTTGAGGTAATTACGAGCAACTACGCTAGAAAGAATTATGCCATTTATCCCTAGCCCTACAAACAATGCAACTAAATATAATAAAATTTATATCCAACTAATTATAATAAAACATGACATCCATTGAAAAATATTAGCATTATAGCACAACTGTATATTGAGATATGCAGTCATTTAAATAAATCCCATATTGCTTTTAACTCCTCATGCTGTCAATCTGCACAACTATTGTCTTGGTATCCAGAAATCCTAGCATGCAGAGGCAATCGAAAAAAGCCCAATTTTCTGTATTCATCCACTTTTAAAAATAAATGTTGACAGGAAACACACTGTTGTCTGATTGTATTTATCTGTGAACATCAGATAAAAATAGAAAACTGGTAACCTTTTTTACATTTAACATAATAGTATGCATACAACTTCGATTTATTTAACAATGCTGCAGTTGCCTTGGTTTCTTATGTGATATTTCCTTACTACGGGTTTTACTTTTTATCACAATAAATATTGGTTAGCTCAGTGTTTATTGTTTATTGACTTGAGTGCTCCAATTGTGTACGTACTGTGTTTCTATATTTGATTGATTAGCCATCTGTCCATTTTTATAAATGTATGAACAATTCTTTATCTTTATTCAGACCACACAGATTTATTGTCTTCAAACATATTATATGTTTCGACTCTAGTTGGTGTAGTTGAAGAATTTGGTTCCTTCCTTTTTCGTTTTTTTGTGGCTCTATCAATGCCATAGTACCTAACTGTTTGCCAACCTTACTCATGATTTTTTGTTTAATATTTGCCCAATGAATGTAATTGATCCTTGGTTTTATCTCTCTATGTCTTCTAAATTTCTCTTTCTTTAAGGGACAAATTGTGCTTTTTTAATGTGATTCCACGTTCACATTCCAGAACATATGGGATATATTGCGATCCACATGTTATCCTTTTGTCAGTGTTTATCAGCTGGTTATTGTTTCTTTCATGATTTTTCAAATTTGGCAAAGCTTGCATGTTTTACACTCAACAAATCATTTTTGTGATTCTTGTAGTCAGTTTTGTTCATTTGATGATGGAAAGTGGCTTCTAATTAGTTTATCAATGATGGTGTTTTTTCCTACCTTTTGGGCAATATCTGATTCTAGAGAAATTCGATTCTGTTGTTTTTGAACATTCTTGCAAATGTAATTAGCTTTTTTGCAATATGTCATATTCAATTTTATTTTACTGTTCTCCATTTGGTTTACATTTTGTTCTCTTTTGGTAATGAGAGTTTCCATTCTTGTTTTTTTCTCTGATCTCTCTCTTTTATTGAATATTTTTTTTTTGTCTATGACATAGGCTCCTCAGACCTCTTTATCTTACTTCTTCACAATTATTTTTACCGTCCTGACCATTTAAACAGTTTCTGTTCTTTCAAAGTAATTCTTCATATTGTATGATTTATGAAGTGGTTTAATAAAGAAACTAGCGCAATGCAGGATACAATTAGTATATATCTCTTTTCTATACACAATTGTTTTAATGTTTTAATCTTTTATTAAGATGTTTATATTTAGAACTTTAATTTGTTCATGGTTTATTGTTTAGGTAAACCTCAACCCATGTTCATTGCTCTTCCAACTGTGAAAGTATTGTGTCAATTCCTCCCCTGTTCAATCCCAAATAATAAAGAGATCATCTATGTATCTCATCTAGAGTACTATAATCAGTAGATAATTTCATTGTTCTCACCCCAAGCTACCTCTTTCTCCCACCACCCAATGGTGAAATCCATGTAGGTGGGTTAAAGATATGCCCATAGGAGTGCTGCACTTTTGTTAATTTAATGGTATGACTGAAGAGAAAATTACTGTTTTTGAGACATATATTGATCATTTCTAGGAGCATTCTTATGTGTTCCAGATCAACATTTTGTTGTCTTCAAAAATATTCCCATGCTCCAAAGCAAGCATCATATCTTATTGATGTATAAAGTGAAGTCACATCTATTGTCAGTAAGAGGTATGCTTTTTGCCATGTTGTGTGTATTACAATGTGCAATAGGCCCCCTATGTCTCTAATATATGAACATAGACTTTTCACTATTGATGCCAAATAGTGATCAATGAATTTGGATATGTTTTCCCATTGATAATCACAGGCCAATACTATAGGCCTTTCCTAGGGGATTGATCAGGAACTTATTTTTTTTGTAAGAAAATATATTGTGGGGATCACAGGGTTGTCATGTTGGAGAAATTTGTAATCATCATCGTTCATCAATAGTTTTGAATGCTAGTTCTTCATGTTTTTTTCAAAATCTGTTTTCATTTGTTTATATTTGATTAGCTGAGAGCTTTTTATAATTTACTTTCTCACTCAACTGTTGATTTGCTTCCTTGTGGTCATTATTGCAGTCAAGAATCACAATGTTTTGCCTTTGTCAGCTTTCTTTGCAATGATTGTGTCATTATTTTGTAGACTTTTAGTTGCTATCCTTTTGGGGTTTAGAGAGGGTTTAATCTTGTCAGATATTTTGACATTTTCTCAAATTTTCAGTACCCATTGGCACTAATTTGAGGAAAATATAAAATGTGTTGCCTGTTGATAATATAGGACAGAATCTGGATTTCTCTTTAAGCATTGTGTATTGATGTTGGTTCGTAACTATGTCCAAATCTTGTAGGACTTGTCAATGTTAGTTGTATTTGAATCAGTCATGTTGTCGGTTCATAAAGGTTATTCAGATTTGAAATGTGTGCTTGGGATAAAGTGGATTATTAGTTGGTGTGGATGGCAGTCCACTAAGTAATAATGGCACTTTTCTTGTTGGGTCCAATAAAGGTTTCAGTAATTTAAACCTGGGCTTAACCACTGGTAGTTATGCCACAGAGCAGACAGACGTTTGCAAATCTCAAAACAGTTAAAAAGTTTCTAACACAACACAATAACAATCCCACGCCAGTTTATTAAAATAGAGAACATTTTAATGAACCAAAGGTCACTAAAACAACTGAAATCCAATAACAGGAGATATTAATTTTTGAAGTTTTACATTAAAATAGTGCCAAAAGTGCAATTCGCTAGCTGCTGGCAACATGTCGTGCTAGTCCAAGACATGGGTAAGGTTTGAGGCAGACTGAAATGGTGTAAGCGTTGGATACAAGAACCAGGTTGGTCCAGTTTAAAGAGTTACCTTTGGACTTTAAAAAGTTTCAAGAAGGTAGAGTCTTCAGCATGGCAAGGCTGCAGGCTGGATCCGAAAACAGGCTCATCAACAATGAGTTGACGAAGGACCAAGTCTTTGTGAAGACATCAACAAAGATGGGAAAAGCTCAGAGCAGGAAAAGTCCAGAATTCGCATCCACGAAGCCAGCAGCGTCGATCAGATGCTGCTCGCTGCCAGACTACTTGAAGATTTCTACTTTCTGTCTTAGACTCTTTTCTGGAAGTCGTATTACTTCAGCAGGGCAAGGCTGCAGGCTGTAGCCAAAGAGGGAGGTCCACTTCGGAGGACTCCAGTTAGCGTCAAGCCTGCTGAAACAGATTTTCTGCTGCATAGAAGAATGCATGGAAGCTTTAGCTAACACAGGCCCATCGGCTATGCACCCTCAGTGGAAAAGCTGGAAAGCTGGTCCTGATCCCTCAGATGAACAGGTAACAAAAAGATTCTAAGTCCAGATTTTTAGGTTTGAGCAGGAGGAGTACGCTCTAACACCAACCAAGGGTTCCAGGATCCCAGGAACAGGACTTGGAAGACAGGATACACTCCAGCATAAGCCAGCAGCAGGATCCAGGGCAGGCCCAGTTGAAACTGGTGAGCTGGGCTCCTCCAGGAGAGTAGGTTTTTTTTCTGAAGAGGGTGCTCAGTGGTTATAGTGAATTGCTCCAAAACTGGTTTAAAATCTCATTCTGGTATTTCAGGCATAAGAATGTGCTCTTGCTGAATGTGAGAGCGGATGTTTGTAATTTTCTTATGTAAAACCCTGAGAGGTTCTCATATAGTAGTTGTGAGGTTGGGCAAGACAAAAGGCTAGCTACAGTAGTTTGATGGTTAAAAGTATATGAAATATGTCTTCATAGAGGATAGAGTAATTCTTCATGTCTTCCAATAAGTATAATTTCTGGTCTTCAAGTATCAAGCATTTGTAAACACCATTTAAGGTCAGTAGACTTAAGAGCAGAGCCATGCAACGTTCCTCAATTCCTTTCATGCTAGTATAATTCCAGTTTTAATTTTGCAGTATCTGGTAAGAATTAAGACGTGGGTAAGCTATCTAAAAACTTTTACTAAATATTGATAGAATGTTTGTTTAAAGGTCTTAGGACAAGAACTGACTGACTTAAACATACTGCCAAGGTCAGGGATTTGGTGCAATTTCCTAAACCCTCTAAAAGTTTCATATAGCATGTGAGATGTATACTCGTACTGACTGTCAGTGGGCTGCTTCCCAATTACTATGGACTGGAAACAGGCTTGCCAGGACCCTGTTATAGGGCTATCTGGGCATGAGGTGCATGCTGCCCTTTTCGTCAGTTCTAGGATAAAGGTGGATGCCCTTCTAAAGCTCTGGTGTTTTTCTTTCCTGCTGATTACCTTGACTAAATGAAATCAACATCCAGCCAAATAATCCAGAGAGGTGTAAATGGAGCACCAATCATTTGTTTTCTAATTCACTAGAGGTTGAGAAAGAGCTGCCTCAGAAACTATCTAGTAAAAGTACAGATAATCTGTGTGTGGTGACTATATCTAGTAAGGGTACAACCTCCATGTTCCACCATTCACTGTTTTTGTTATCCCTGCCCTGCTGAACATGAGACAGAGAGACATTCATTCTTATGTCTGTGGCCTCTTTTTATCTACATTTACAAATAGTTTTCTGTGTTTTTGGTGTGTGGTTAGTAGCCACAAACAGCAATTAGAGTTGCCTTGATTTTCCAAGACCACTATATTCTGTGCTCTGTTTGTTTATATATGGTGCTGCATTCAATATCAGTTAGTAAACACAAACGTTAGACATTGTGTGCTGTTTGAGTACCTAGTGTTTGAACTACATTTCATTTCATTTTGTTATTGCTTTACTTGCTAGATTTCACATGCCATTCATCATATTGTTATAAAGTATTAATATACATATATCATATATTTGAGTACTAGAGAGTCTTGTACATATATTTGCAACTCTAGCTCAAAATGTTAATCTTTATTGGAACATTACCTGCACACTGCCTTTACATCACATCTTTAAAATAGACCCTGATGACTCTCGCAAGTTTTCTCTAAGACTGGGCAATAAATTACGCTCTGCATGCATAACGCAGAGTTACTGCCAAATTTCACCAACTGCTGCATAGCTGAGTTTTACTTTTTTTTTCACACAGGACTCACCTATAGTAAGTCAGCAAGCCAGATTTGGCATCCTCTCGGGTGATTTTCTATCACTAGGAGGGCACCCGGCAAGATTTCCCCAATGCGGGCAGGCACAACCCTTCGTGGTCAGAAAGCTGCCACTCAAGTAGAGGATCTGCTTGTGTGGCAGCAAAATTGACTCAAGAAGCAGCAACCTCTGACATGCAACATGGTGCCGTTCATGCTGAGCATTAGCGCAAGGAATCCGACGTGCCAAATTCCACCCATCCATGAAACTCCACTGAATCTCATTTCATATAACTCCATGGAACTCCACAGAGTGAAACTGCTCAAGTTCCTTCCACCCCTAGTTAACTGCAGATCCAAGGAGGCTTTGTAACCTTCTGACTGAGACTAAGGGGTTTATTATGATAGGGGGCCATCAATAAACAGCTCAAGGGTGGATTGGCAAGACAACAATATACATTAAAATCAGTGTACTAACAACAAAGAAAGAAAATATTGCATCTTATAAGATCATATATGCTAATGCCAGTGCTATATGTAAAAAAGAGATGACTTGGTCTGTGATTTGCAATAAGCTCTAAACTTAAAGTTTTTATCATTATCTTAGTAATGTTTATGTTGTATCTATGAAAACATTGATAAGAATTTGAAACAAACACTGGTTATAATGGCAATGAAATAACTTACGAGCAATATACTCGCTAAAGGGAATTCCTTTGCGCGCGCTGCATCGCAAAATGCGATGCAGTGCGCGCAACGAAATTAGTTTTATTTATTTAAATGTGTACTTACCTCCGTTCATCCATATTGCGGTGTTTACATTTCCCCACCGTTCCCCTCCCCCGCCCCGCCTCACCGCCCCACGGAACTCCCTCAACGGACCGCTACTGCTGTTCCCACTCCATTGCTTGCAACAATATGGAAAACATTGGACTTCGGAATGGGAAAGATCTAAAATTCCCACTACAGTCTATACTACAGTAAGTCAGTAAGTAAATTTTTATTTGCACAGTTAATAAAAACCATTGCAATTTCCACATTTAAAAGAAGGGAATAAAAAAGCAAGTGCATACTGTACAATTTCCAACGTAAACTTGATTATCAATCTAAAATGATAAAAATCTTCCAAGTTAAATACTTCAGTAACCCATTTCAATCACTGTGATAGTTATGATAATAATAAACAGTGTATTGGATATAGTTCATACTAGACAAGTAGCCTCAGGCTAAATTAAAAGTCAAGTTCCTGCATCCTTTTCTCCACCTCCTTCATAAACTTCACTAAGTTGCAGTTTAGCTGCAAGTCGTCGGGGGAGAAGCAGGCAAGCACGGCATTCCTTCGCATGCGTATTCCTCGTTGATTAAACAGAAATTTCAACAAACATTTTCTTTCTTCTAACAATTTGTCACAGGAGCACAAAAGGTGTGGCATGTCCTTAATTGCCTTTCCACACAAACGACATAGGGAGGCCCCTTTGTCCCTCTGCCAGTGTGGAAAATGAAATCTGCAAGGTATCAGGCCCATCCTGAGTTTTAAAAACTTCAGTTTTATAAATCTTGAGTAACCCAAATTAAGGTAGCTCTGTTGGCCTTGATTTGAGTAGGAGTTTAGGACAAACCACCCATGTGACATCCTGGCAACTGACTCTTTATCTTCTATCCATGAAAGGTATTTTGTTGTTTTCTTTACCAGTCTTTTGACTATAGAATGGTTGGTGGGAGTATTCCACAGCTCCTTTAAGCCTAGATTCACCAGGCTTTTGGCCAAATAGTTTGCAGCTTGTGATGCTGGATTCCGCTGTAGTTCTGACCATAGAAGGCTATTAAGGGTCCCTTGTTTTGTCATCCTGATTTTGTCCCACGTAGTAATGTATGCCCCCTTTCTTGCAAGTACCTGTTTCTGACCACCAAACTCTAGCCTCAGTTGAGCCGGGGAGGTGTATTTGGGTAGGCCGAAGATAATCCTATATACTGATGTCACAGTTTTATCTAGGATTCCGGCATCTCTTCCTCTTTGAACTTCGCTGCCATAAGTAATGGTAGGCAAGAGTTTGGAGCGTATAACTTGTACCAAGGGGAAAAGAGATGGGCTGGTAAGTTTTCCATTTAGCTTTTTTAACGAGACTGCAATAGCAATACCTTTTCCTCTGATGCTTTCTTTTTGTAAAATAAACTGACCACTACTATCAATTTTGACCCCTAGATACTTATACATGTTTGTGTCCTCCAAACGGTTGCCATTCCTGAACCAACTGTTTGATGTCTTTCTTTTTTTGTTGATTGACATTGTTTTGGACTTTTCCAAATTTATTGACAGTTGATTCTCATCAGAATATCTTTTTGTTGCATCAATAAGATTTTGCATCCCTATTTTCATGTGACTGATTAAGACCAAGTCGTCTGCATATAGTAACGAGGACAGTATTTGGCCTCCTAGTTTTGGTGCATGAGAATTACAATTGTTGAGCACCGGGGTAAGATCTTCTAGGAACAAGTTGAAGAGAGTTGGGGCCAAGACGCATCCTTGTTTTAGACCATTGTTTGTTGGGATGTGTCTTGACAGATGGGAGCCATCACCCAGCTTCACCTGTACCCATGTGTCGCTGTGTAAGTTGATCAGCAAGTCTAACAGAGGCTTTGATATCCCCCATCTATTTCGTTTTGCCCATAAAAGGTTCCGATTAATGTGATCGAAAGCTGCCTTATAATCTAGGAAGCACAAATGGATTGGCATTTTTGTTGTTTTTGCCTTATCAATTAGCAGACCCATAGCCAAGATGTTTGTTGATGTCCCAACAGATTTAGCAAAACCTGTCTGATTAGCAGGAATTAGAGAGTATTCTGTGGCCCAAGCCTGCAATTCCTCCAAGAGGATTCCAGCAAAATATTTAGCTTCGTTATCCATAAGGGCAACCAGTCTGTAATTGCTTGGTAGAGTTTTGTCCCCTGCCTTAAATATCGGGGAGATGATAGAGCCCTTCCAAGAGGCAGGCAAAACGTTGAGATGTTTAATTTCCAGAAATAGTGGCTCAAGGGCTTCAGCCCATTTTTTTTTCGTTCAATTTATAAAGGATAGGAGGGATACCATTCGGACCTGGTGCCCCATCACGCTTCCCTTTTTTGATTTGGCGCTCAATTAATTTTTGGAATTTTGTTGCGCCTGTACTCGTGGTTCGCGCTGGATGATTATACCAGATATCGCACACAGGAATTGGTTCTTTGTCATCAACAGCTGTCATCAGATTGTTGTGTTGTGTAAAATGACCTTTGAGATAGTTTACCCATGTTTGTTCGCTGATGTTTGAAGAGACTCCTTCATGCCTAGGATTCATAAAGGAGTTAATTGTTCTCCAAAATTTTGCCCCATCATTCAGCTTAGTATCAGAATGTAGTTTTGCCCACAAGTTGTCCTCAATTGCTCTATTTGCTTCCCTTTTAATTTTTTTTTGAGATTTTTTGAATTCTTGCAGATGGTTATGTCTTATCATGTCGCTTGGGAGGTGTCTAAGTTGACGCATTGTTCGTGCGATGTCTTTTTTTTATACCTTTCATTTTTATTCTATGGTCTTTTGTGAGAGGGAGTGTATTGCTAGCCTTCTTTTTATGTTGGATTTTCAGGGTTGTAGTATAACCTGCCATAATGGTTGTGAAACTCTCCCATTTCTTAACCTCGCTTGCTCCAGATCTCCCCTCGAAGTGTTGTGTTGCCATTACTTCTATGTCTCCATCCATGACTGCCGAGTACTTAATCCTTTTATAATTGATTGTATAAATTAACTCATTCGGTACCCGCGATTGTTCAAGTTTGGGTTTCGTGATATTAAGTATAATTTCCTGAGGACAGTGATCACTATCTGCCTTCTCCCCTATTTTGAATGAGACAATGTGGCGGAATAGGGATAGTGGCATAAAAGTATAATCCAGTATAATACGGTTTTATTGGTTCCTTTGTCAGTCTCCACTTCTTCCTTTTTACTGACCTTTTCCAAAGGATAGGGTTCATGTTCGTCAAATTGAGACAGTGACCCAAAGAAACGCCTGAAACCTTCTTGAGCCACGTTTGGTTTTTGATTTCTACCTGTGCGTTTCTTTGCCCTCCTTTGTTTTGCGTTGGATTGCTTCTCGACCTTGTCTTCCATTTGAATTGCAGGACATTGATCTGCTGTTGCTACCGTATCTTTTACTTCTTTATTTGGTTTTTTATAAAACAAAATATCCGTCTCCTCCCGAAGCCCATTTGTCCCGGTCGTTATCGCTCCTGTACATTTTATTTTATCGATCGGGAGTGATATGCAGGTTTCAAGGGAGAGCTGGTCTGCTTCTACGTCCATTTGTCTGATGCACGAATTACTGTCCTTTCTTTGCAAGGGCTTTTTTAATTGTATGCATAGATCAGACAGCATTGATGGTAGTGTAGCCAGTTTGTCAATAACAGGGCCACAGCCACATCCCACGTCCCTGTTGAGGGTTTGGTCCTGTTTATTTTGTAACAGTGTTGTTAATGCTCCCAGTTTCCCGTCGATAGCAACCACAAAAACAGCCAAAGTGTCTAAAAGAGTCAGCTGAGCATCCATCTTATCTGACTGGTAGTGGAGTGCTTCTACAAGAAGTTGTATTGTGTTTAGTAAACTGGCCCACGCCGTCCCCTGTCTGGAGTTTTTTGATGAGTCGTCTGCGCGAGCTGAGGCTACCATATCCTTTTGGTCTTCCATTTTCTTTTCCTCTCCCTCTGATAGGTCGTATGGTAAGTCAATTATATTGCCTGTATTTACCGTGTTCGGCCCATTCCTGTTTGAATCTTGGCTATAAGCTGCCATTAGATCATTCCAGTCTTCTGTTCCCAAATATGAGGAGATCTCAATGACATCTGTGTCACTAACAGGGTTTTCTATTGTGGTTGGCTCCTTAATTCCCCCCCTCCCCCTGTTTAGCTCCGGTTGGTGATTTAATAGAACTTTATTTGTGGGAAAGATAGGTCGTAGCACTTTTAGACCCATGACATCCTGTACCTCGTCCTTCCTTGTTTGACTACTGCCAGTTCCTTTAAACAATGGTTTTTCCCCAGGACTTGTTTGGCTTAGATGACTTAGTTGGCTTGGTTGGTTATTAATTGTAAAATTGTTAATTGTGTCATAGTCATCAAGTTTGTTTTCGCTGTTTGTGGATCTCCTATCCCGTTTAAATTGAGGCCATTTGCTGATATGTCATAATTTTTATCTTGATCGTCATTGGTCATATTAATTGTGTCAATTATCTCCTCTTGTCTGTGTACTTGAGCTTGAATTTGCTCAGTATTTCTAATTAATTTTCTTCCTATTGTTACGCAGCTTATCCCTGATTTACCATTTTGAGGTGTTGATGTTGTTTGTAAGGGGCTGGTGGTAGTTATGTTTACACTTCTTTTTGTGCCAGGGCTTTTCCTCTCATAAGTTGATTTCAGGTCTTCAGCAGCTAATGTTGAATGACTTAATTGTAAGGGTTGAAGAGGTGATTGAAGGCCTGTAACGTTTGTTGTTTGAAAAAAGGGTGTCCCCTGCGTTTTTTAAGAAAGAGAATTTTGTAAAGATTTTAGGTTGATAAGAAGGCTGCTTTTTTATTGTTTTTTTTCTTGTTTCCAAGTTTTGTAGTTGTCCAGAGGCGTTTCCATCTACTGATGTCTCTATTAGAGAGCAATTATTCATGATTGCTAACTCTATTTCTGATGGTGGTACAGTTATTTCTTCTTCCAACATCATGATTTTCCGCCTCCGTTTTTTTGTCTCTTTTTTGAGTATTGCACTATCCCGAACACGACCAGACCTCATGGTGCCCTCCACTTGGTTATGCTCTAGTTTTTCTCCTTTGTCGCACGCAACTTGCCTTGATGAATTTGCCTTGGTGGATTTACCTGCAATTTATTTGCAAGATCAAGAGCTAAAAAAGGAGCCCAAAGACAGTACCGCAATAGCCCAAGAGCCTGATGGCTCTATGCTTCTTATTAACCACAAGATCTCCTTTCAGCAGCCTGGTTTCTCAAGCTCCTTTCAATAAAATGTACAAAAAGCAGAAGACAAAAGGCAAAAAGGCAAAAGGCAGAGGACAAGCTCCCCCTTTCTTCTTACCTCCGCCTCCACCTCCGCTGCCCTTTTGCCTATTCCGCTTGTTTCCTCACAGCGCTGCCCAGACTCTGGGATGTCAGCTCGGCTCGGCTCAACCAGCTCAGCTCCACAACTCAGCACCGCAAGAGGGGATGCCCGCTGATACCCATGACCGCCTGCCCGCCCACGGCAGCGCGCAGAAGGATGGAAGAGGCAGTGGGCAATGGGCAGCGGACATCCAGCAGACGAGTGGCAAACAAGATAAGTGGTCAGGCCAATGGAAAACCGAAAAGTCAAAATCCTTGGACTTGTAATGGAGCCAGAGTGAGCTGCAGGGAAAGCTGCCGCTGCCGCAGTCGCTGCGGAAGTTGGCGGTAGGGATAATAGCGCTGTTGCCGCAAATGAGGTGAGCCGGTGCCAAGAGAACCTAATTGGGGCCGTAGGCGAGACCTATACCCAGATGAGCTCGGGTCGGCTCGCATTACCCCCCTTTTTTTTTTTTTTCCTTTTCTGGCGTCTGTAATCTTCACAGCATTCCCACAGCGACCAGCTCAGCAAAACTTTTCCTCGTGGCTCATAGCCCCTCCCCCTCAACCAGCAACAGAAGTCTGGATGGCCGATTACAATTCATAAGGTGCCAGGCAAGTGGGGCACCCAAGGCTAAGTTGCAGGCTGCACCTGAACTAGTCAGGTCGCCTCCACAAAACGCCAGGGGCACACACTTACTGCAGCTGCCTGTTAAAGTGCAGACGCACTTGCCCCCTACAATCAGTAACAATCACCAGCAGTCTCCTGCAATCCCCAGTGAGGATCTTTTCCAGCGAGGGTCCGGCAAGGGTCTTTCAACAGCAACCTGCTGAGTGTAAATGATTATATTTTGGCGGGATTTAGTGGAATAGAGACGGGCCGGGATGCGAGGGGAGAGGGAGGGGGAGGGGCGGTTAGCGGTTAGCGGTTGGCGTTTGGCTCCTCAGATTTCTCCGCTCGCTCGCACTCATCCGGGCACCCTGCTGGCTCTCACCGCACGTCCGCACGTCTCAGCTCCAGCTCCAGCGATGTTCCACTTGCCCATTACCGCAGCTTCGCTCCGCTGCGCTGCAACCGTGGCTCCCGCTTCTCCCGATGCTCCGCTCGCCGCTCTCTCACAACCATGTGACTTCCCAAACAGCTCTCTATACTATACTACAGTAGGGAAAGCACTGGGCGTCAGAGGGGTTACATTTACTATTCACACTCCAGTGTGTTTCACAGTAGAAAAAGCGTAGGACTTGGTAGGGGTATGATTTACTATTCCCCTCCAGTCTGTGCTACAGTAGGGAAAATGTTGGACTTCGGAGGGGTTGAATTTACTATTCCCACTTAAGTCTGTACAACAGTAGGAAATGCGTTGGACTTCGGAGGGGTAATATTTACTATTCCTACTCCAGCCTGTGCTACAGTAAGGAAAACTTTGGACTTCAGATGGGTTAAATTTACTATTCCCACTCCGCTCTGTACAAAACTAGGGAAAGCATTGGACTTCAGATGGGATACTTTTACTATCCCCACTTACGTCTGTGCCACAGTAGGGAACGTTTTGGACTTTGGAGGGGTTACATTTATTATTTCCACACCAGTCTGTGCAACAGTAGGAAAACTGTAGGCCATCAGAGGTTTAAAATTTACTATTCCCACTCCAGTCTGCACAACATTAGGGTAAGGTTTGGACTTCGGAGGTGGGAAGATGTACTATTCCCACTCTATTCTTTGCAACAGAGCGGAAAGCATTCAACATTGGACTTCAGAGGAGTTAAAATTACTATTCCAACTTCAGTACGTCCAACAGTAGGGAAAGTGTTGGACTTCAGAGGGGTACGATTTACTATTCCTACTCCAGTCTATACGACAGTAGAGAAAGTGTTGTACTTCACAGTGGTAAGATCTACTATTCCCACTCCAGTCTCAGCTACAGAAGGGAAAGTGGTTGACTTGGGAAGTGTCAAATTTACAATTTCCACTTCGGTCTGTGCAACGGTAGGGAAAGTATAAGACTTCCGAGGGGTTACAATTACTATTCCCACCCAGTCTATAAAACAGTGGGAAAAGTACTGGACTTCAGAGAGTTAACATTTACTATTCCCACTCCAATCTGTAGAACTGTAGGAAAAGCATTGGAATTCGGAGGGGTAAAATTTACTCTTCCCACTGCAGTCTGTGCTGCAATAGGGAAAGTGTTGGAATCCAGAGGGGAACGAATTACTATTCCCACTCCAGTCTATGCAACAGTAGGGAAAGCGCTGGACTTCAGACGGGTTAAATTTACTCTTCCCACACCAGTCTGTGCAATAGTAGGGAAATTACTTCAAATACATTACAAATTTGAATAACCATTATAATTCATAAACAAAAAATAGAAAGTCTTAATATGAACAATATTAATTTACATAAAGATATATGTGTAAAGAAAAAAACAACCAATTTACATAAGCAATTTAACAATAAATAGTCAATTAAAAAATAATAGTTATTGAATTATTACTCTGGTAACTTCCCACCCTTTACCCATACAAACCTAGAAGCCCACACCTAAGATATAACTAAAATAAATAAGTATAACACAATTGAAATGATTATTAATAAATTAAATAATTAATGAATATGTAATTATTATTCAATTATTGCTGAAATAAACTTCCCACCCTAAACATCTTCAAACCCAGCAGCTCACACCTAAAATGTATATAAAACCTATAAATATTACATGATATCCATAATTTGTAATCAAATAAAATAACTTTAAAATATTATTTAATTATCAATTAAGTATTGCTTAATTAACTTCCCACCCTATACCCCTACAAACCCAACGACCTGCTATGACACTATAAATTACTATTAGCAATTGAATAAAAACATCTAAATCACTTCAAAGGCAAACTATGTTTAAAAACAGTTCATAGCAGTTATATACACGATAATAACACATCATATTAATAAAAGCAATAAACATATTAAAATAATAAAACAATGATACTTTAAACAACTATATTGATAACAACAATATTCCTAACAACGAAATTACTTACCTAAAAAAACGAATTCTTGTCAGCGATATTTCTGCATCACAATATTTTGGTATCAGGATATTTGTTTCTGATATTTGTCTCCCGATATTAAAAACTCAATATTTTGTCTAAATCCCCTAAACAGGTAAGGTTCATGTAATTTTACATCTTGCATCAAAGCATTTACTGTCAACAGATCCCCCTAGAATGTGCCAGTGTTTGATTTTGGATTTGTTCAATAAGAGAAACATTTAGAATTGCAAATAGATATACGTTTAAGTTGTTAATTTCTAAACCAAATGATGTGCTCCTGCATTGGAATTTCTTGGGGAGCCACATTTTTTTTTTAGATGGTCATGTTGCGGTGTGTCATGCTGAAGGGAATAGCACAGTGATCTTAATAGTCCAGGACTATGATTTTGCAATAGCGAAGGGTAGGTGTTTTAGACTGGTAAAGTTTGAGTTAGGTTTTAGGAAAGTGAACGGGTCTACGAAGAGGCTTTTGATTGCCTTGGTTGTGAAAGACTCCTTGGAGAGACAGAGCCCACAGAAAATACAGTCAGAGATTTTGCCAATAACATCCTTGCGAGGTTAGTAATGTTGTAGATGGGGATGAAATGGCAAATTTTTTAGGTGGCAGTACAAAATATGATGAGAACATATTGAAGTCTATGCTGGTTGCAAGTATGAGTGCTGCAAATGGACGGGAGGTATTGTGATAAGATTGACTTCATTGCCAATTTAATAGAGCTCTTCTCGTGGATGAACACATCATGTTTCAGTGATGCGCAGACCAACCAGCTGGTTACTGTTAAACAGACCTGCTGTTTGAAGCATATGTCTAATTACTGATGTGCTGTGTTGTGATTGTAGAAATGGAAAAGAAGTGTCTTTCTCAAGAGGATGCCTGTGGATTCGGATGGCTGACGTGCATTTTTTACAGAGAGCATGGTGGATTGCATGACTGGGAAGGAATCAGGGCCTGACTGGCTGTAGCCGGCACCGGGCATTTTCCCGGTGGGCTGGAAGGGTCAGAGCCGGTTTTGGAGCAGTGTGGGTTGCTTATGTTACAGGGGAGCAGTTTTGTAGCACTGCTGCAATATCGGCACCCTGTAACAAAAGAGGCAGCGGTGCTTCAGACTAGCACTCTGCCCCCAAGTCTGGATCTTTTCACTAGCGTGCCCCCTCACCCCGGCCCGTGCAGCTGCATTGCCAGGGCTGGTTTGTGTTCGCAGTCCGGCCCTGATAGGGATGTTGTTAGGAGGTGAGCCACATGGTAACTTACCTCAGATGTCAAGCAGCGATGTGATCCAAGACCATTTCCTGGACCTGGATTTTGCGGAGAGGCTTCTACAGCAGATACTACCTTGCACCTCTGTGCTCTTAGCCATAGCCCTGGTTAAGGCAATCAGTGTCACTTATAGAGAGGGGGAGGAAAGGTGGCGCTAGAAGCAGTACAACCAAGTGCCTGCCAGGCAAAATGGCAGTTACACTCAGGCAATGGAAGTAGAGTTCCTTTCCGCAGCCTCCAATTAGCTGCTCATCTTTTAATAGAAATCTATGCTTCACAGACCACACTGCAGAAGAAGATGGATCCTAGCAATTAGAACGCACACTTGCTTTAACAAAATATCTTATAAAGTGCACAGTCAGCCCTTGGTCCTGATCGGCACATACTAGAATAGTATCTGGAGTGTGGCGGATGCTAGCCTCAAAGCCCACAGACAGGAAGTACCATTCCCTCCGCAGCACCCTGCGATCTCTTCTTCATCATGAAGAGGTGATTTAGGATTGGGACACTCTACAATGCAGTCATAGTCCTGTTTGTCTGCTAGGACTTTCAGCCTCCGCCTCTCTGTTTCTAATGTAATAGTTTGCTGTAGGAGAGTTGGTGGGATTCATGGGAAAAATAACGATACATTTTGGGGTAGAACTTCGGTTGATGTTTGTGGGAAGTTAAAACTTTATTTTGGAGAATGCTTTGCTGTGTTTGAATATAAAACTATGGAACATCTGGAGTTATTTTTAGAGTTTCTAATAAAAATTGCTTAAATGCTATAGTAACGCAAAGGTACATTTTGCCCCACAAGCTCTTGCTCAGTGGGTTTAAAAGGGAATCTGAGATTGAAATGACCTAATTATAAACGCCAGCCTTACTTTATTTTTCAGATAAAAAGTTCATTATTGCTAATGCCCGAGTGCAAAACTGTGCAATCATCTACTGCAACGATGGTTTTTGTGAGATGACTGGATTCTCCAGGCCGGATGTCATGCAGAAGCCGTGCACCTGCGATTTTCTGCATGGACCAGAGACCAAAAGACATGATGTGGCCCAGATTGCTCAAGCGCTGCTTGGGTCAGAAGAAAGAAAAGTGGAAGTGACGTATCACCACAAGGACGGTAAGAGTATCGATTTAGAACTATGTATCATTCTGCGTCATTATGTAACATGATTTTGAGGATGTTCATTTTCCTCTTAGAGGATCCTGATTGTTTATAATTCAGAACCAAAACAACTACTACACTGCTTTTCCTAATGCTTTATCAATTGTCTGCTTAACATCAGTCAGCCCATGTATATTACAGCATTTGCCATTTTGTCAAGGAAGCTGGTTGTGCTAATAGCAGTATTAGGACAACATAATTATGCAGGCACCATCAGGCGCAGAATTACATAATGATCGTGACACTTTTCATAATCCTGTGATTCTCCGAACAAAATTAAAGAGCTTATGTACCAGAAGGACGTGTGATCTGTTCTATTTCAGTCACACAAGAGTGAACATAATTAAACTGATTTAAAATATGAACCATGCGCCGCTATTTATGATTTTCTTTTCAATACATTTTATCGTAACTCAAAAGTAATTAGTATTAGAAAGCAATGTGTGTTTTCGTTTTTACTTTCTGATTTTATTGCCTCTAAATTGTTTTTAAAATATGTCCGCTCTGTTAGTTATTAGGCATGTTTACTTCACCTAACTGGGTCATTAATGTCGTTAATCTGAATAAACAATCAATATTATCTGCTCCTTCCCGCAGAAATGTAAATGCGTTATGTGAAAATATTGTGCGATTTACCCAGTCATAATTTTCAGTAATTTCTAGGATGCCTAACTCTGCGTGTTTGTGGGACATAGGTCTGGTGTTTGAAACTTAAAACATGGGAGGCATGTAATCCATGTGTAAACACTTCTATTTATAATGCTCCTATTGCAATACAGTGTAGACATCAGGGTTCACTTGTAATGAAAAAAAATTATATTACTTCGCTAGTAATTTATTACTGTTGAGTTGTGATCTCACTGTGTCTGATGTCTGAACAAGCATAGTGTTAACACTATCTTATTGACTACAATTTCAACTGACTTCCAAGCATTCAATTAAATATTCTTCTTTTACCCTACAAACATTCTTTTCCCTAATTTTCCTAGTCATTCTACTTTAAGGAGATTTGTGTGACCTTTTGTCTATTTACTGAACTTCTTGAGGTTAAAAAAGCATGAAACTAGATACATTTCTGAGAAAACACTCCATAACCACCTTTTGAATTGAATACTTATTTAGTTTCAGACTTCCCCGAAGAGCTCAATACCTCAATTATGTCAATAATACTGAATATTATCAATCATACTGCATGGTTGGGGCAATTCGTGAAAATGGGATGTTTCATACTTCTTTTGTGTTATAGGTATTGATGGAAAAGCTTTGCACGTGAGTACAAAGGGCCTACTATCGCATGAGACATTTGGCTACTAGTTAGCCGTGAACTTTCAGTCAATACAAAGTTAGAACTGGTATGTTTCTAAACTTTCACTGAATTTTAGCAAAGTCTCAAGGGAAGAGTGATCCACAAGCTAGACCGCGCTACATGAAGAGACTGGCCATCCTGGTATTGCAGGCCGATGAATGGCCTGTAATCGTATGGGTATTAGCCTCTACTTTCTCAATGAGTGGTGGTGCCCAAAGACAGGAAGGCTGCTTGGGGTCTCCTATCATGGTTACTGTTGACTCTGCAATATTTCTTGAGCATACCTTTCTTTTTGACGAAGAGCCAATGAAAGAACCTGAGAGCATGTATGCCATGGGTGTTAAATCCTGCACCAAACATAATTTATGTGGCGTGCATCTGGACCCTTTTCAGTTTCGTAAGTGCCTTTTATGGGAGTCCCATGAACACACTGTTACAGTAACCCAGCCAGGATGTCACCACGGCAATGGCTAGTGCACTTTTTGGGGGAGAAACAGGAGTTGGAAGACCTCCTGAAACAGCCACAAGTGAGGGGGTTCATTCATAATTTTTGTCTTCACTTGAGATATGAAAAAGAGGTCATTGTCAGAAAGGACACTCAGGCTGTGCACTTATGGGATTGCTATTAGGATGAGCAACTGATTTCCGGCACATGATCTTTGTGGTCCGACTACAATACACTGCTTGAGAAATGTGTTTGCACAAAATGGAAGATCTTTTTTACATCATCATATATTATAAGGAATAAAGTTTTCCCATCACTATGTGAAAAATATATTAAATGTAACCTTGCCGTCACCTTCAATTTCTTTGGGACATCTAGAAGTGGTTATTGTGTATATATCATGTGCATGCAGGGTCAGAGTCATGACTTTCCAATTGGCCAGATAACTTTAATTTTGTTCTATCCTGACAGCTTTTATTCTACTCACCTCATGTGACTGATTCAGCAAGGAAGCATATAACTGTTGATGCTGCATATACAGTGCCACTCGGTACAAGACAGGCGATTTGTGTTTATAATGTTGTTTATGATAGTTTAGGCACGACTCTATCCAAAGACAGCCTTAGTAAATGTCAATGTATACTTGGGGGCAGATTTACGACTTCTGGCGCATCTCTGCTAATCAGCAGAGATGCACCAGAGGAGTTGCGACGCATCTGCCCACCCGTGCGCCACCACTGATGCGCCGCATTTACAATGCGGCGCACCGTGGCACTCGGATGGGCAGATGCGTAACGCATCCCCCGTCGGAAAGGCGGCGCATTGCTGGAGTTGCGTCGCAAGCGCAACGCAGCTCCTGCAAGGGTCTGGGGTGCCCTATCTCTAACATGCTGCGTCAATCCTTACGCCTGCTTCAAGCAGGCGCAGGGTTTTGAAGCAGCATGGCCTTAAAAGTGACTGAGTGAAATCTTGTAGATTTCACTCAGCCACTTTTAGGAGGCGTTCCTGCGCCGGAACGCCCCCCCCTACGCCGGAACGCCTGTATGTGGCGCAGGGTTTTACAACGTGACGCATCTCCCAGATGCGTCATGTTGTAAATACCCCGCATCATGGCGCTGGCTTTGCGCCGCCGCTGCGTCACAAAAGTGACGCAACGGCAGCATAAAAGAGGCGCAAGGGGCTTGTAAATCTGCCCCTCGGTTCATAATCAGAGTTTCTAACGTAAAGGTGAGGTTGTAATGGGTTTTGATGTTTTCGCAATAAGCAGGTGACATTTGCAACTGGTGAAAAATAAAAGTGTGGCGATGGATTTCTTAGAATTGTGCTTAGTGAAATATAACTCCTAAATTAACGTCTCTTGAAATATTTAATTGACCTTGGTTGGTTGCGACTTTATTACCATTGCTAAAAAAAAAAGAATTACTGTGGTTATTATCAAGCTATGTTTACATTTTACACATGACTAAATCAATCTCCATACTATTTTGGAGTTTCCAGTCAATCTATGCAAAGGAATTCTTGACTCTTGAAAAACCTGCATGCAGCATTTGAAGGGTTTACAGGTGGTGGTTAATTTACCTAACCCCCGACCTTTCCAAGAAGATGTAGGGTTCCTAATCATTGTAAGCTTTGCAGAAGCACCATTGTCGCGATTTAAACAAGATTTCAGTCTTTAAGAGTCTCTTGTGAGTTAAGTTATTTATGTTAAACTTTATATAGGTAGTTGGCGTCGCAAATTTTAAATACCTACTTGGCGCTCCAATTAAAGTCGATTTGAAGTTTCAAACCCAAATAATCTTATTTCCAATCGCATTATACATTGTTCTGTCTTGCACTGTTGTCTGTCCATTTAAATCATTTCATAAACGAGACAATTTGTTTTTGCAGACTCTGCAGAGAGTCAAACATACAAATGCAAGGATGAGTTAACAATTACTAAGAGCCCGATTATGACGTTTCGTGCAGTGGGAGCAGGCGGTATGCCACTGCCACACTCCCGTTGCGCCAAAGACATGGCTGGGCCACTAGCCAGTTACCTCCTGTTCGGCAGGCTGTTTTTTGGCGTTCCCACGTCGGTGCCTCAGAAAATGGACACCACAGTGGGAATGGCGAAAACAGTTTTTACACAGCAGGGACTGTAAAGTTCAGGCTGTGCAGGAACTGAGGTGCATGCATACAATGGGGCACATGTTAATCCCCCCTGCATGCATCTACATGGCGTGAGGCACCAGGCGGCTCTGTAAGGTACCCTTTGTTTTCCTCTCCACCACAGTTTTCATGGCAGTGGACCACGGCGGTCCTGCCAAGCATTTTGCGGGCCCAAGACTACCACACCACTGCCAGGGAATGGTGGTTACCTGGTGGCAGTCCCAAGGTGGTCTGACTGCCCAACTTGTAATGGGGCGGGTGGACCGCCACCGCTGCGCCACCACGAGTCTGGGGGTCCTTCGAAATTAGGGCCTAAGTGTTTCAATATAGGTGGCCCCAGGTCTTTGATAGGACACTGTAGAGGCACTAACTTGATGACTCTTGCCACAGTGGCAGTTCCTCTCCATGGGAACCCTGGCCTTCCTATGAGGCAGAGCCAGGCATCTAAAAATTGGGGTAGTATCTGGGACTACACCCCTCCACAGGGCTGAAATGTGCATTAAAAGGGCAGAGGGTGCCCTCCCTGGGCCTATGATGGCCCCGGGGACCCCATTCACTGGGGCTGCATCAGTAATAGATGGGTGCCTGGTGCCCACCCGGGAAACCCACCATGTACGCATGGGCCTTAATTTCTCAAAAACTACTGAATGGATTTATACCAAATCACACAAAGTACAGTCTGCGGACCACAGACTAGCTTCCTGCCAAATTTGGTGTGATTCCATTGAGCTGTTTTTACAGTAGCACATCTTAAAGAAGTCTATAAAAAATGCTTGGGGGGGGGGGTTTGCATCTCCTACGGACTATAACTACTCAATAGCGACCGCCACTGGGTTAAAAAAAAAAATAATGTATATACGCGTTGATGAGACCTCTTTAGCCACTAATAAATAGGTGAATCGAACAGCGCCCTGAGTGCCGTGTTATTTCTTGATCGAGGTGGTATATATATTCCAGCAATCTCGACCTTGAAGGAGCACGGCACTCAGGGCGCTGTGTGATTCACCAGTTTATTAGTGGCTGAAGATGTCTCATCAATGCGTTTCAGTAGTCACAGCTATCTTGGTCATGATATAAATATATTAAATGAAAACACCAAAGGTTAAAGCTTAATAAAACTTATTTTACCTATACATACCGGGTTTAAACTACAGAAACTTAAAAAATTGTGAAGTTATAGTTATGACTTTAATGCATCATTTATCCACCGCCTTCAAATTATTATAAGTAGCAGATCTCCTTACACACTCTTTTCAGTTCGCTAACCAGGCAACCCTAACTATAACTTGCCACTCAAGCACACATTCCTTGCATGCTAAAGTGGCAAGTTATAGTTAATTTTGCATGCAAAAAATCATCAATAAATAATACATACATCCATATATAAAAATGTATACCCTATATACATACATAGATGGTCTTTGGGTCAACTCTGTTCTGCCATTAGTCCGTCTGAGTGAACTGCATGTGGCACTGGCTCTGCCTGAATCAGTCATTGGCCCTCTTGCCCTGTGAATGATGGCATTTTCTGATTACATGTGTATATCCACCTGAAGATGAATGTGCTTTAGTGTCATGCCTCGTTTGCTAGTCCTTTGGTTTTGAAATGTCTCCTTTTATGGCTCCCATTTTAATTTCTTAGCTTCTCTTTGAATGTTTCTTAAAAGGATAGGGCAGCTCTCCAGGCAGCACTAGCAGGTCGCTTTCTTCATCTGCAGTGCCCCGCATCCTATAAGGCCACTTCCTTGAAACCAGGGGACAATTATGGAATGCTGTTGTCCATAATGTTTTAATGTTTTACCATTCCAAAATGGCAAATACAGTGGTTCTAAAAGTGGCAGCATGCTTTAACTCTAAAACAACAATTAACTATTTACAATACCTTTGCAAGATGAACTTTGATGCTTTGGGCCTGATTTAGATCTTGGGGGACAGGTTACTCCGTCTTAACGGTGACAGATATCCCATCTGCCGAAATTTAATTTCCCATAGGATGTAATGGGATTTGTATTTTGGCGGCCAGAATATCCATCACCACTGTGACGGAGTAGCCCATCTGCCAAGATCTTAGTCAGGCCCTGTGTTTATTTTCATTATTGCAAGCATGTGCCTGTAATTTTTAGATGGCAGCATGTTTTCTTTTTCAACTTGTATTCTTTAAATTTATCCTGTATATACTGTTCAGTTTGTATGTGTTTTATTGTGATTTTGTCAGAAGGCAAATGCAGGAATGAGTCAGTGGATGAATGAACAGATGAATGAGTGCAAAGATTAGTGCCAGAATCTATGTCTGATGATGACTTATTGGGTGCCAAAACCGGCTAATGACACAAAAGGCACTTTCATTCATAAGCCAGACCTATTGCCATTTCCAGTGCTTGTTAAGATAGCTGATTCAATATGGGGCAACTTTTATTTTGGTGCCGGTCCCATCTTCTCTCCCATTCCAGCCCTACCAGCTTGGCGCACCTGCAACAGAACATGGTGTGGTATCTAAATCAGGCGCTGCACAGTTTTGCAGCATGTCTGTCCATCCAAAGCAACATCCTTAAGTGTGGGATATTGGGTAACTCCGTCAGGGGCACCGCGGTCAGTGATAGAGGAGCAGTGGATACAGTGCCCTGTGGCACGACGGGCCACTGCACCCCATTTAGGGCTATCTTTCACTAGGCAAAGGAGGATCAAAGGAGCCCATTGTCCGTGTTGCATTAGTGCCACTGTGTTCAATTCACAATATCTAGAGGATAAGTAAATGTTGACTCTGAAGGGTTATTTAAAGTCGGTCTCAAATTTAGGAAATCTATAACAGAAGAGATTAAAGGCACGCAGCCTTCAAGTGAAGGGGGCGATGACTGCTTGCAGGGTGTCAGATAAATGTTTCTCTCAGGCAATTAGGTTTTGACATTAGCAATGACACAGTTTGACACACTGCTGATAGAGACATATGTGACTGTCAGGAACAGGCATTTGACGTCAACAAAATAAACCCAGGATAATCTGCATATATAGGCGGATTTGTGAGCTGAAAATTGGGTAATAGCCTGGTGTAATTTAAATGCTAGTCTTCAGAAGCGGGATAATGTGGAGTAATTCAAGCAAATTGCTTGTATCCCTCACATTGTCCACTAAAGTGTTCTCTTGGGTGTTGTACCGCTCAGCAGATAAGCAAAATAAAGAGCATGCGTTTGGCTTTGGAAAGCATATATTACCTTCAGGCATGAAATGAATTGCCGCGCATAAAAGGCAGCGTGCATGCTGTGTTTGTAGTTTTACATGCGTTATCTAACTCACTGGCCAAAACTCGGCAAAAACGACGGGTTCTTTGAACATTTTCTACACTATTGCATTAGAAAAACACTATTTAAGAGAAAATGCTTGATATTAATACACATGCATGTTAATAATATTAAATGGTCTACGACTGCCTGGGCATTTCCGCACCCCTTTGACAGACACGTTTTAAAATCTTGCAAGGGCCCTGCAAAAAATAGGTCTGGAAAAATTCCTTCGTATTTGTGTGGTGACTTCGACCTACGTAGACCCTCCAAAAAGCATATCACGTTTACCGACATCTACAAGTTTAGGACAGTCACAGTGAAAGTATTAGTGATATGGGGAGGGGGGGGGGGGTCTTGGGGGGAGAAAAAACGGCGAATTTGCAGTTTTATGGCGCCCTATTGAACAGGTATTTTCACTATCCAGTACAATGATATTAAGTATATTTAGTGGACGATAAAAAGAGAATCATACCTGCCGAGATTCGACATTGTAGCCTGGAGTTTGGAAACTTTAACAAACTTTAGCAAACATTAACCAGATAAATAATAAAGTACATGACACATTGTACCGTCCCATTGAAACAAAATCCTATGTCCAACTAGCAAACGTTCGGGGATATGGAAAGTCTGACTGCATAAAAGGGGCATGATCAGAGATAGTTTGTGTAAGTCCTGCGACGAATACCTAGGAAGTTATGAGTATCAAACTGAAATGGACAGCCATCCTCAAGTCCTGTGCTCTCTCTAGGTAAGGTCTCATCATATCCTCAAATATCAACAACAAACTCAATACTCCTGCCTGAAGTAATTGGGATCCTGAACATTTAGTGCCAGTCAAACGAATAATACATCACATGACAAACTATACTGTTCTTGTTTGTACAACATGCACTATTTAACATGGTTAGTGTGAAAAGATAAACCCTGGGCATAGTTCGCGAAGTAGCACTTCGCGAAGCTACGCAAAGTGCAGTTCGCACTACGCGAGCTATGCGTAGCACTTCGCGAACTGCGTAGTACCTTGTTCGCACTGTGCCAGATGTCGTTTTCAATGATTGCACAGTGCGGACAAGCAACCGGCACTGTGCAATCATTGAAAATGGCATCTTGCACAGTGCGAGCTGTAGTTTTCTGCTGCTCGAGTAGATTTTTACTCGAGCAGCAGCTTTCTCAACGCGAACTGGTAGTTTCTCATCGCGAGCGGTCGCGAGCACACGCGACCACTCGCAATGAGAAACCTGACCTCCTCGCGTTTGGAATCTTGCCGGGAGGTTTCTTTTCCATGCTCGCGATCGCCAACTTGATGTTGCTGATCGCGAACAAGGAAAAAGTCTCGCCGGGATGTCATTTTGCTTGCTCGCGGTCGCCAACTTGACACTGAGGACCGCGAGCAAGCAAAAAATGACCACAGCACTACGCAACACTACGCTACGCGTGTTCGCACTGTGCTACGTGCAATTCGCGTAGTGCGAAGTAGCGCGAACTTCGCAAACTACGCGAGCGTAGCGTAGTGCTTTGCCCAGGCTTAGAAAAGATAAATCCGAAAAAGATTATTTTAGGCCTAGGAAATCACACGGTGCTGCAATGTGACAGACACACAGTTCACATTCCATCACATTAAACCCTTTTATAGAATAGGTTTCCAGCTCAAGCATTAATGCTTTGCACCGCAGGGCTCTATTTAAATCACCCCAGAACATGGGAGGTGACTACAGATAAATTCATTCTTGTTGTGTGGCGGATGGGGCGGGCAGGCAGACGGGTGCTGTTAAGGCAGAGCATTACGTCCAAAGCCCCACTCACCATGTCCCTTGCCCCATTGCACGGCCCTCCCCCTTTTGTGTATGACCACACAGTGAAAATCATCTTAAGATTGGCATGTTTCTGATTTAGGTAATTTTATGTACAGAGACCAATTAATTATATGCTCCAAATATCATATGTGCATTAGCTAGATAATTTCTAGATAAAACATTGAGAATAAGAAAGTCACACGCTTACAAAGCATTGCATTCATGATGCAGGAAAATGATGGACTGCTGGCAAACAGTCCTCTGCAAATGGTACCCTACACAGAAGTAATGTAACTGGTTCTATTTATAATGAATGTGGGCAAATAAAAAATATGTATGTGGTTTCATGGTTAACAGTTTATATGCCAGCCCAACTGAAATGCTGCAGGTTGTCTCATCCCAAAATGTTTAGAATTCAAGTAGTGTAAGTCTCCCATATGTGACAGTAGATATTGAAGATTGCTCTTGGCTGGGTGTTGGTGCCTTATGTGGAAATAAATCCACAAATATCAGGATCAGCTTATCTCTGCCTTGTGTTTGACTTCCACACTTCGCGACAAGCAGAGAACATTGACAAGATTTTGTATTGTGGATTCTACACTAACTTTGAAGACTGAGCCCTTGATTTCTGAATCTTTACTGCTACAGTAACGTTTTTTTAACCAATTAAGTACCACACTATATTTCACAATATTTGGGCACTCACCATTTCTTCATGCTATATTTTCATATAACACATGAAGTACATGAGCTTTACTTTATTGCATCAAAGAGATGTAGTTGTGTAAAAGCACACGACAACCATGCAGGATTCGACAAGGAGTGAAGCAAGTGGGGTGCTGTAAATGTGCTATCAGATCATTTAAATTGGTTGATTGCATTTTACATGTTTGTGAAGTGTGGCAAAGGAGATTCATGCAGGGGGTTGCAGCAATGCTTTTTTATCTTGAACAGGATTCAGCTTTTTTGGTGTCTTAATTTATGATGTTGGTATAGCTTTTTGCTTAGGCTGATGTGTTGATTCTCTGCTTATTGTGAAAGGGACTTCAGTGGCATGAGGTCCTCAAAAGTTCTACTTCTTCCATTTCTTTCTTGTCTGCGAGGTTGCTGAAGGTTTTGGCTTGTTTTAACTTATTTTACTTCTTGTGTGGATACTCGCAGTATCCTCTAAAAAGTGTTGATGTCTTTTAGAAGGGTGATAGCATTAATCATGGAACTGGCAGGATAAGAGATGACTTCAAGCATTAGGCTGGTGAAAGAGTAGTCTTTGAAGGATCTTAAGCTTAGTCATTTTGGATGGGCCTAGTTTATTTGAAAGATGCGGAGCATGGAGAGCGTGATGGCAAGGTGATAGATCTAGTCTAAAGTCATGAGTGGCTTGCATTAGATTGTTGGTGATGTTAAGAGGACAAGGTCAAGGATGTGGCCTTTGGAGCATGTTGGCAGGGAGAGTTACTGAACAACATTGAGTGTATTGATAAGGTAAAGGAGGGCCTCTCTTTTTTTGAGTTTGTGTTGTCTAGGAGGGTGAAGCCAATCAAGAAGATGGCATGGCATATTGGATGGGATGAGGTAGAGAGGAGATCCTCAAATCCATAATTCTGCAGCCCTTGTTCTGCGGTGGGGGTTTGAGGTGCAGAGAGTGGGAAGTGACATGTCACAAGCTCCATGAACTTGAGTGTCACTTGTGTGCCTAGGGTTTCAGAAGAAGGAAGTATGCATAACAGTGAGGGCCCCTCCCTTCTTATATGCATGTTCCACATAATGGATGCTGTAGCCTGTGGGGAAAAGGATGTCCAGGGTTGCAGGGGTTTGGAGGCAAACCATATTTCTGTGTTGAAGATGCATCAAGAGTTTGATAGCTGAGGAAGTCTGCAATGTCTGATTCAAGGAGCACTGCAGATCAAGCATTATTGGGAATGAGTTGGAATGCGTGTTCTGTAGTTTGAAAGTGTGTTGTAGTGGGTTGTGAATCAAGTTGAGTCTATGTGTTGGGAGGATACTATGTGAGGGTTTGTGTTGTCTAGGTCTGGGTGTGATTGTGGGGATTGGCAGTTTGGGGTGCTGGGTGAAGGAAATGCATATATCGTACCTTGCAGGTTTCAGTAAAACAGGGGTTCTTGCCCAACCCCCTTCTGACCTTATAGGCACAAACAGGCAATGCCCTTTGCTGGGTATATCCAAGAGGTGGGCTCCCCTGAGAAGTTCATTAAAGTAGAGAGAATGCAGGAAGTATTGTCACTTCCTGTTGAGATCGCTGCAGAAAAATGCTTAAATTCACTCCCCTCACAGCTACCGCACTCCTATTAGGGGACATCAGGCATTCTTATGGTAACCACAAGTGAATTGTGTGGAGTTCCCTTCAATCAGGGGTGTTTGGCCATCCAATGGAAGGCGGTTATTGAACTTATCATGGTGCTTCAGGTGTCTGGGCACTGGAGAATATCTAGGGATTTACTTGAGTCAAGGTGTCTTTGCCAGGTATGGACACACTTTGAGACTGACAGGAGTGATAGGTGGAACCAATATGCTATTCATCCATTTGTATGCCTCACTATAGAGCTGTCTAGTGGTACATTGGCAACCAATAGGTTTTGAACAAGAAATTCAAAACAAATCAAAGACATTTTAAGACATGGGCGGAGTCTGCAATAGCCCAGGCCCCCCAGCTGCCAGACTAGTAAAGTGAGCGGAATTATCGAAATTCCTGTCATTACAACATTACTAATGAAAACTGTTTATTTTTGAAATTTGAGTGCAGAGATTGCTTAGCAGAAACTGAATGTCAGATTTACTAAGGGTTGGCACCCGGGCAAAGTCAAGCAAAGTGATGCTAAGCAGCACAAACGCTTGCAAGGGTATTTAATTTCCAGCTCAAAAGGCATTTTGCACTAGACAGGTGCCGTTTTCTCAGCACAAATATCACTTTGCAGTGCTTCACATAACTTTGAGTCAAGGGAGTGTTACGTGGTCAGAGTAGTGCAAGCATCAATCGTGTCTGATGCAAAGCCCGATCTACTGGGTATAGCTAGACTGGACTTTGGTAAAAAAAAAAAAACTCTTTCAATTAGGCATTAACACAGAGGAATATTTTATTTCTCCAAATGTTGCACGCATTGCATGTGTGCTGCACTGTACAGTACACACACAATGTGTGAAGTATTTGAAGAATTTGTTGGGCATACTGGAAAGGTATGCTTCTACTATAAATCCTTATTTAGACAGCACACATTTCTGCTTCATGATACAAAGGTTGTACGTGGTGCTAAGTAACCTGTTTGTGCAGCAATGCAGGGGTAGTGAACATCTGCAGGCCATTTTTACAATTATGACTCTGTGCTGCTATGACCCCCTTGCCCAATACAATGCAGAATCTTTGGTTGCTGTGCTGCACTGCATTGCACTAAAAATAATAAATCAAGCTCTTAGTATGCATTCCTGGCCTGTCAACCTTAACCCTTGCACTTTCAGGCAGTTGGTGGCATTTAAATGAAATAATCTTTTTGTATCATTACTGTCTTCTGACTTCCTGTCATCTTTTCTACTTTAGCCCTCTCTCTTACTGCCTCTCTCTTTCTCTATCTCTGCCTTTTCTCTATCTCACATTTGTCTGCTTGTCCACTCTTTCATTATTCCCAATACACCTCACTAGATTTCATCTCCCTCTACCTCTTTTCAATGGCCTTTCCCCTGTCTCTCTCACTCTATGGGTTTATATCTATACCTATCACTCTTTATCCCCTTGTTCTACCTCAGTAATCTCTACCTCTCTCCCAACCCTTTCTCTACCTCACCATTCCCCCACCTCTCTATCTCATTTCTCGCTCCACCTCACATTTTTCTTACTACATCACCTCTCCCTACCCACTGCTTTCTCTTACTGCCTAACCTCTAAGGAGTATATTTACAAGAACGTGTGCTGAACATCACCAAAAAATGTTAATGCAACTGTACACAAATTGCAGCCTATCACGAGAAAATAACCCTGTGTCAGCGTGGAATTCACAACAAGGCGGCCCCATGTGATAGTTTGCCGAAACTGCGGCCAATGCCCGCGATACAACCACCTCGACGGAGATAAGAACGCAAACCCTAATGTGAAAAAACCTGCGATGGGCCAAAGCACGATGAGGAAATCAGCGATAAGCAGTGCCAGGCTTGCAACACACACCTGGCAGGTGGGAAAAATCACCATAAAAGTAGAAAAAACACCCAAACACAAACTGACCAACACCCAAGCACCATGGAGGCAGCCGGAGCAGGCACAGAGGACGAGCACAACCCCACAAGCACCCCGGACGACCAGCCCGGGACCTCGGGGACAGGGAAGGCCAAGGACAAGAAGAAGAGGAAGACGGAGTTCAGTCCGCAGGCGAACAGGATCATAGTCACGGAGGTGATGGAAGACCATCAACAACTGTTCGTCACCTCCAAAATGTCATTGGGCACCAAAAATGGAATATGGCAGGATATCGTGGACAAGGTGAATGCCGTCGGAGAGGACAAGAGGACAATGGACGAGGTCAAGAGGCGGTGGAATGACATCAAGCGAAAGACCAAGGAGAAAGTCGCAGCAAACCAGAAGGCAGCAATGCAGACTGGAGGTGGGGGCCCAGCGCCACATGGATGACATGGAGGAGCTGGTGTCGACAGTCATCAGTGTGGATACTGTAACCGGAGTCGGGGGACCGGACACTGCTCAACAGGACACAACACAACCGCAACAGGGTGAGTGACCACCAGGTACTGGAGGGGACGGGTGGAGATGGCCACTATGGCACACATGCACAATCAAGCAGAGCACAGTGCACACCCTCAATGCCTCTGGGTCATCGCCCAGTTCTATAGACTGTCACAATGTACAATGCCATGCTGTCTGAATGTCAACATGTACCATGCGGCTACATACATGTGGACACATTGCAATACACCATCTCCCCTTCACATTGCAGGGCCATAGTCAACAACCCCTGCAGAGCAGTCCCAACCACTCTTCACTGATGACGAGGAGGACAACCCCAGCATCGACGCACAAGCCCTCCTAGACATCATTGACATCATCCGCGACTCATCTCCAGGATCAGGTCTGCCCAGCTGCATCGAGGAGACCCCACCCACCACCCAAACCACTCAGAAGGAGGCCCCCACGGTCCCAGCAGTCTCCCAAGGAACAACACATGGCTTTCCAACGCCGTGTGCTGGAGGGCCAGAGGGAGACGGCTGAGCAGGTATGGGTGGGGTTAAACATCATGGCTACCGAACTAGACGCCATCCATGGGTGTCTAGGCCCGCTCATGGTCTCCAACGAGTCCTGCCTGACATCGCTGGAGTCATGACATGGAGAGAAGAACACCTGTCTGCTCAGAGGGGCTCCAGCGGTACCAGCCGTGAGCTGGCTTACATGCGGATGCTCTTGGAGGACATGGTGCGGATGGAGGTGGAAAGGATGGCAGCCACCACTGCACACCAGTGAAATGTAGCTGGGATCTACCATGTCCTGCAGATCCTCATCATGGCATTGCTGCCACAAGGAGTGACGATGATGAATGCTGCTGCCCCCACACCATTCACATCTCCGCCCCCTTGTGTGCCATTGCCTCACAGTGCAGCAGACGTATCCACACCAGCACCTGATGTGTCAGTGGCACACAGTGCCTCAGCCTGTACTTCAACACCCACAGGTGGGGCAGAGCACACATTCGGGGGCGTGGATGGGTTTATGACCAGGAGGCACTATCATTCATTTCCGCCACCTGGCCTGTTTCTGCTTGGTGCCGCACATGACCCCTTGACCTTCCCCTTGGACAGCGACATGGACTGCCATATCCTGTTGATGACCAATGGCACGGCGACCAGACTGCGGATTGTACCCTACCTCTTCCGCAGTACTTGTCATCTCCGGGTGGACTCTGGCTGGCCCTCCACAGGCCCATATTTTGTAGTGTGCTTGGCATTCCCCTGTACCGCTCCAGCTGCAAAACTGCACTGGATGTGCAATAAACATCCAGTAACGCACTACTATGTTATATCTTTCATCATTCATGTATGAATGTGTGGATGAATGTAGGGACAGTGATTTCCCTTGCGTCAATGATGCTCATCCTGTGGGATGCCAGTCAGAAGGTGCTACATTGCCTATTGTGTTCCTGGTGCTGAAGACACTACAACAGGGACACACGCATCAGTCACTTCCATGTCCGGACATAGACTGAACCACACCCAGAGCCCACGAGTCATTGTTGCAAGATCTGCACTGGTCCAGTGTACAGCAGGCCAGACCACTCCGCTCACGCTCCAAGGGGGGTCCCTCAGTGCTACCCGTCACAAGCGTACTCGCTGCTGGTGTGCTGGTCACTGGTCTAGTTGTCAGCATGTCACAGCCACTTCCTGAGGGCAGGTTTGCACACACACCACACACATCCGGCACAGGCGTCACAGGCCATGTCACACCGCCAACATAAGGGACCGACGATGTCACATTCCCCTCTGCCGGTGGTGACTGGATTACGGACGCTCCACAGTTCTCAATCATAAAGGACCCATGAGTTGTTGTCCACAGGGTTAGTGGCACCCGAGGCCTTGCGGCCGTCATGGGCCTACCACCACGTGGCGCTGACTGGGGTTGCACAGGGTGAGTGGCACCCGGAGCATTGCGGCTGGCACAGGCACCCCACCACGAGATGGTGACTTTGGGTGCACTGAGGTAGGGGCACCTTAAGTGCTGAGCGGGTGTGCAGCCTGCAATGAGGCCGGGTGCACTGGTATGTCCTCTGCCATGGAGTAATCAAGACCCAGCACCAAACGTGAGACCTGGGGGCCTGCGGAGCAGGGCTGCATGATGTGGAGGGTGCCATGTCCATGGGCCCCGGGTTTGTGGCTTGCAGCGGCAAATGATGGGACCTCCTGTCTGCATGCCAGTGGCAGAAGGTGAGCAGTGAGGCCTGGGTGTGCATGGGCGGGCATGCTCCGATGGGTGGCAGGAGGGGTTGGGGTGCCTCTGCCTGGGTGTGCATGGGTGGTCAAGCGATGTTGTCTTGTGCAATTGTGTGTACTGTGCCAATCATGTATCTGGACTCTGTTTCAGATGACGGGTCTGTCTCAGATGTGTGACCTGGTGAACTGCTATACATACCGGCAAGTGGTTGAAGACACACTGGTGGCAGCAGGTGAGCAGTGTAACCTGGGTGCACAGGGGTGGCACTCTCTCTCTCTCTCCCTCTCTTCTTCTCTCTCTCTTCCTCTCCCCCTCTCTTCTTCTCTCTCCCTCCCTCTCCCCCTCTCCCCCTCTCTTTTTCTCTCTCTCTCTCTCTCTCTCCCTCTCTTCCTCTCTCTCTCCTTCACCTTCACTTTCTCTCTGTCCTTTGATGTGTGCAGGACACACCTTCTCATCATGATTTTTGTCTTGCAGGCTGTGACCTATGGATTGTCCCGAGGGGAGCCTCCAAGTGCTCTCATTTCATTTCAGTGATAATTTTAATAAAGTTTCATTTGTTGCTTCGAAAGTGAATGTGTGATGCTCATTTTTGTGACGGCACATGCATGTCGCCAGTTGTGATTGTGCAACATCATGCAGATTATTTTGTACATGATTAGGTGTAGCTGATGTGGCATGTCTTTGTTCAGGGGGTGCCGGGGAGGGGGGTCCTGGGGGTGGTGGTGGCGGGTGCTGTTGCCCTTTCGGCCCTCCAGGCTGCATGTTCAGTTGCCCGGGTGCATCTGTTGTTCTTCAGGTGTGGCTCTGGGCTGTGCTCCCTTTTGTGGTGCAGGCTGTGGTCCGACTTTGCACCAGGTTAGAGCAGGTGTTATTTTCCTGCTGCTAATGCACCTTATCACCTGTTGTGTGTTCTTATCACAGTTCACTGTTCATTGTGAATGTTGTGGAGTGGTGTTGTTGCGGCTTTTGGCACGGGAACGCCTACTCTGCATCTCATTAGCGACAGTTGCAGGGGTCATCTGTGGCGATGATTTTTGTGGCTGCTATCACAGGTAAACTGGTGCTGTGGGCTGTTAACACCAGCTTGTGATTGGGGCGATAAGTTTATCACAACTTTGGCTGCGATAAAGTGCCATTAACTTGGCGATAGATCCTTGTGAACATGCCCCCAAATTTTTCATTCCACTAGTTCACTACCTCATTCCTCTACCTCCTGTTTCTCTCATTTATCTCTCTAAATATCATACTCCTCTCTGGCTACCTCTGTCTCGACGCTACACTATTTTATCTTTCTTCACCACTCTTTATCTCTTTCTCTTTCTGTCTCCCTTTCTCACAAACGCATATCTCTCTTTGGACCGACTTTTCCATATCAGTCCACCCTCTTGAGCTCAGCTATCTTTCTCAATCAGTTACTTTACCGATCTCTCAATTTTGCCATCTCTCATTTTTCTTTCTCTACTTCCTCATAAGTCCCACAAAAAAGTTGTCGTTACAAAAAAAACAATATGGACACAAACACAAAAAGTAATGGCTTCATCAATGCTGGTTCAAACTTTCTTTTGTTACTCTTTGACTAACGGATTTTAGGCACGTTGAGCTTTTGACTGTTTTGTGTGCCCTCGTTTCTAAAGGTTTAAAATGTATTCAATATTGTTTGGCATGACAAAGGCTTGATGCAGCCAAAAAGGATTAATACATTCAAACAGGTTCCAACCAGGATGGGTTCCAAAATAGATCTTGCCCACTTGCCCAGTACTTTACAAACCCTTAAGGTGTCACTAAAACATGCTACTTTTATTCCCAGTTTCTTTTGCAAATTAATCTCCATATTTATTTTATGCCCATGTATGTATATATATATATATTACTTTCTGGCAGTCGCCAATAGGTAGTTATAGTTACAACCTAGTTTCCATAGGAAAAGCATGTTTTGATTTGCTAATAACTTTAGCGTTGTTTAACTAATCTTTAGGAAATTTTCCAAAAAGTTGCACTTTTTAGGTCAGCTCCTATCTTGAAAGTTTGGGGGTGATTCGTCAAGAGGGTGCTGATAAAAAAGGGGGTCCCAAAACGTTTTTTCCCAATGTTATTTTCCATAGGACATTTTGCGACGAATTACCCCAAATTTGGCAGAAAGGTAGAACTTGGTTCTGAAAGCGACCTTGTTTTTAAATCGTGTAAATCCATTCAGTAGTTTTTGAGAAATTGAAAAAATAAGAGTGTAAGAATCAATTTCCCATAGGAAACTTTGTGCAAGGCTGCAGCTGAAACTACTGAACGGAATTAACCCAAATTTGGCACAAAGGTAGTGCGTGGGTTAGAAATTGACCTTTTTTTAAATGGTGTAAATCCGTTCAGTAGTAGCTGAGAAATTAGAAAAATATAAGTTTCGATATCTGGGTGGAGCCTAAGTCCCGTGCACGAGCTTCACTGTGATTGGCTGCCAACACTCCAAACCAGGAAGTGTTGGCAGCCATCTTGTGACTCAGTAGAAGTGAGTCGGTAGAAAACAGAAAAACAAAGGTAGAAAACAAGAGAAGGGGGAGGAGTAGAAACACCCTGACCCCCTAGACCTGGGGCGTAATTTGCGCTGGGCTCGCGGGTTCCTGTGTTTTATTTTAATGAGACCCCGGGGTGGGTAGGTCCCGGGGGCATTTCTTAAAAAATAATAGCGGGGCTCACTGGGGCTGCGGGTGCCCACTGGGGTCCCCGTAGTCTCGGGGTTTCTCTCATGTTAGGAGGGGGTTGCACGGCCCCCCTCCTGGAGTTCTCCATCTGCTTATAACTTTGGCGTCGTTTGACGATTCTTTATGAAATTTTCCAAAAAGTTTCTCCTTTTTGATCAGCTCCTATCTAGAAAGTTTAGGGGTGATTGGTCAAGAGGGGGCTGAGAAAAAGGGGGGGTGTGAAAACATGTTTTAGCAATGGATTTTCCATAGGAAACTTTAGACAAGGCTATAGGTCAAACTGCTGAATGAAATTACGGCAAATTTGGCAGGGAGAAAGGTCTTGGTCCAGAAAGCGCGGTTTTGTTGAAATGGTGTAAATCCATTCAGTAGTTTTTGAGATATAAAAGGGAAAAAATATATATTTATATGGCCGGTGCCTTACTCCCGAGCACAAGCTTGCCTCTGATTGGCTGCTAACTCTTCAAAGCCGGAAGTGTCCTCTGATTGGCTGCTAACACTTGAAACCAGGAAGTCTTAGCAGCCATCTTGTGCCTCGCAGCAAGTGAAAATATAAAAGAAAGGTTCTGGGGGCAATTTAATATAGCGGATTTGGACACAGTGAAGGTTTAAGATTTATTAACACTAAAGGAGAAACAGGTGAGCACCAGGCAGCACGACTTCCACTCCAGAACACTAGTAGGAAGATAACCCTTTCACGCTGCATGTGCCCAGCATCACCACTTCGGATGTATGCCTTTAGAAGCCAGTCCGTCGGCTAGCAGCTGTTTACCTTTGCGAGCTAGTACGCTGCTGTGCCTGTACCTCTGCAAGCTACTATGCTGCTGTTCCTTTGGGAGCGGATGGCTCGTAGTTCTGTCTCTGTGAGTCGAGTGGACGGGCCGCAGTTGTCCCTCTGCGAGCCTGGGTATGAACTGTTCATAAGTCTTACTATATGAGCATTGAAAAGCCATTTTGTGATTCAGTCCGTCAGCTGGCATCTGTCTGAGGCATTTCTGAAAACATACCGGAGCTCTATTTGTGAGAGATACCCCTTTCACGCTGTCTCTCCCCATATCAGCAGGTTAAGCACCCTCTTCCCACATCACTAGCATACCGTCAACAACCTTCTTGGGCCCGCAAGTCTCCCTCTACGAACCACTGGTGGGCTCGCAGCTCTTCCGGTGCGACTTCTCGGGCCCGCACTTTTACGAGCCAGGCTGCCCGTTTGCAGGTCTCTGAGAAAAGATGCAATGGAGGCAACGATGATGCAGGTCAGACACCCAACAGTACTCCGACATACCCCAGCAGCAGCTGGTTGTCCGCTATCCCAGCTCACCTCCTACAAACAAACGTGACAGGAACGTTTTTAAATGTGGAGCCTAACAAATCGGCTGGTGTTGCAGTTTTAATAAAAAGGATGCTTTTGAGGTTGGACAAATAAGAATGTTAGCCATGTATGCAATTACATATAAAACATTTTAATAGAACAAAACAACAACAAATAAAACTATGTGTGTAAAATATTTTATTAAAAGAAAACAACAACAAAAAAAACTATGTTCAGCCACGGCGTGTCATCCCTCGACAATTTGTGAATCACAGCCTGCAAGACAAAAAGAAAAATAAGATGGTGCTCTATACGTCCAGCAAAGGAGAGAGAAAGAGAGGGAGAGTGAGATACAAGGAAGATAGAAAGAGAGAAAAAGTGTGAGAGAGAGAAAGAGTGAGAGAGGGAGAAAGAGAGAGAGGAACACAGAAAGAAAGAGTAAGACAGAGGAAGACAGAGAATGAGTGAGAGAGAGAAAGAGAGGAGATACAAGGAAGAGAGAAACAGTGTGAGAGAGAAGAGAGAGAGAGAGAAAGAGAGAGAGAGAAAGAGAGAGAGAGAAAGAGAGTAGAGAGAGAGAAAAATAGTGAGAGAAAGGAAGAGAGAAAGAGTGAAGCAGTGTGAGAGAGAGGAAGAGAGAGAGAGAAAGAGAGAGGGAGAAAGAGTGAGAGAGGAAGAGAGAAATAAGAAAGAAAGAAAGAAAGTGAGATACAAGGAAGAGAGAAAGAAACAATGTGAGAGAGAGGAAAAGAGACAAACAGTGTGAGAGAGAGGAAGAGAGAGAGAGAGGAAGTGAGAGAAAGAAAGAATGAGAGAGAGAGGAAGAGAGAGAAAGAGAGAAAGTGTGAGAATGAGAGAAAGGAAGAGATGGAGAGGGAGTGTTGACACTGGAGAAAATCTTCACATATACAACTGCACATGCGTAATTCTCTGTTTTGGCTCTGCGCACCCAGGCTGCTGCATCCCATCCACTTCCACTGCCCTGGGGTATCTAACTGGCGCTGCGCACCAAGGGTCATATTATCAAGAACGGCGATAACATTATTGCCGCTTTAGCGGCAGGAAACTGCCGCAAAAGCAGTGATAATGGGCTTGATAATATGCCCTTGTGAATTCCCATAGAAGCCCAGGTTTGATGTCCTTCGCACCAGAACCTAGGCTTCTATTGGAATTCTCAAGGGCATATTATCAAGCCACTTATCGCCACTTTAGCGGCAGTTTCCTGCCGCTAAAGCCGTGCTAATTGTTACAACAATAATGTTATCGCCGTTCTTGATATTATGGTCCCCAGTCTGCTGTAGCCCATGCACTTGCACTGCCCAGAGGTGTATAACCGTCACTGTGCACCCAGGCTGCTCACCCCATGCAATCCCACTATCTGGAGCTGCCGCTGTGCATCCAGGATGCTGCACCCCATCCACTCCCACAGGCCAGAGGTGAATGCCCGCTGCTGCGTAAACAAGCCTCTCTGCTAACCTTCCGCCACCGGCGTGTGTCAAAGAGAGTCGACCATGTGCCGAATGAACCTCCTCAGCCTCAGTACACGTGGTCAACTGAGCTCACAATTCAGAATGGGTGTTGATTGCCAGTATGGCCACGCATCAGCGCAGGTTCTACAAGTGTTCAGCTCTGGTGGTGTTGGGGGGGATGTCAATTTGTGAATCAGAGTCTGTTAGATAAAAAGCAAGATAAGAATGTGAGTCATACGTCCATCAAAGGAGAGAGGAAGAGAGCGAGAGAGAGAAAGAGTGAGAGAGTGACACTTGAGAAAATCTTCGCTGCTCACCTTTGTGTCACCAGTGTGTCTCCAATCAATCAATCAATCACAACATTTGTAAAGCGCGCTACTCACCCAGAAGGGTCTCAAGGTGCTGGGGGGGGGGGTACGTTACTGCTCGAACAGCCAGGTCTTGAGCTGCTTCCTGAAGGAGAGATGGTCTTGGGTTAGCCGAAGGTGGATGGGGAGGGAGTTCCAGGTCTTGGCTGCCAGGTAGGAGAAGGATCTTCCTCCGGCGGTGGCTCTGCGGATGTGTGGTACGGTGGCGAGGGCGTGGCTGGTTGATCGTAGCTGGCGGGTGGGCGTGTAGAAGGTCATGCGGTCGTTGAGGTACTTGGGGCCCAGGTCGTAGAGAGCCTTGTGTGGTTGGGTGAGGAGTCTGAACGTGATTCTCTTGCTGACGGGGAGCCAGTGCAGGTCTCTCAGGTGTCCGGTGATGTGGTTTTGTCGGGGGATGTCCAGGATGAGTCGTGCGGAGGCGTTCTGGATGCGTTGGAGTCTTTTTTGAAGTTTGGCTGTGGTTCCGGTGTAGAGGGTGTTCCCGTAGTCCAGTCGGCTGGTGACGAGTTCCTGGGTGATGGTCTTCCTGGTTTCTGTGGGGATCCATCTGAAGATCTTGCGGAGCATGCGCAGGGTGTTGAAGCATGATGAGGAGACGGCGTTGACTTGTCTGGTCATCGAGAGGGAGGAGTCCAGGATGAAGCCCAGGTTGCGCGCATGGTCCGTTGGTTTGGGAGTGGTGCCCAGGGCAGGGGGCCACCAGGAATCGTCCCAGGCGGAGGGGGATGATCCCAGGATGAGGAATTCTGTCTTGTCTGAGTTCAGTTTCAGGCGGCTGTTCTTCATCCACTCGGCGACGTCTTTCATCCCTTCATGTAGGCTGGCTCTGGCGGTAGCGGGGTCGTTGGTGAGGGAGAGGATCAGTTGGGTGTCGTCAGCGTAGGAGATGATGTTGAGGTTGTGTTGGCATGCGATGGCTGCGAGGGGGCTCATGTAGACGTTGAAGAGGGTTGGGCTGAGTGATGATCCTTGTGATACGCCGCAGATGACTTCGGTGGCCTCGGATCTGAACGGGGGGAGGCGGACTCTCTGGGTTCTTCCGGCGAGGAACGAGATGATCCACTCCAGTGCCTTCTCTTGGATTCCGATGTTGCTGAGGCGCTGCACTAGGGTGCGGTGGCAGACAGTGTCGAACGCAGCAGAGAGGTCCAGGAGGATGAGGGCCGCTGTTTCCCCGTTGTCGATCAGGGATCTGATGTCGTCGGTTGCTGCGATCAGGGCGGTCTTGGTGCTGTGGTTGGCCCGAAACCCGGACTGCGAGGGGTCGAGGGATCCGTTCGTCTCGAGGAAGGCGGCGAGCTGTCTGTTGACGGTCTTCTCGATGACTTTGGCAGGAAAAGGAAGGAGCGAGATAGGACGGTAGTTCTTGAGGTCAGTGGGGTCCGCCATTGGTTTCTTCAGGAGGGCGCTAAGCTCGGCGTGCTTCCAGCTCTCCGGGAAGGTGGTGGTGTGGAAGGAGGTGTTGATGATGTCCCGGAGGTGGGGTGCGATGATGGCGTCGGCCTTGTTGAAGACGTGGTGGGGGCAGGGGTCGGTGGGGGATTCGGAGTGGATGGTGTTCATCGTGTGGGTGGTGTCTTCGGTGCTGATCGGGGTCCAGTTGCCGAGGGTGGTGGTGGCGGGCGTCGGTTCGGTGGTAGGGTGCATGGGCTGTGCGTGGAAGTTGTTGTGTATGTCGGCGATCTTGCGGTGGAAGAACGAGGCGAGTGAGTTGCAGAGGTCTTGTGAGGGAGTGATGACGTTGTTTCCGGCGCTGGGGTTGGAGAACACTTTGATGATGCTGAAGAGTTCCTTGCTGTTGTGGGCGTTGTTGTCCAGTCGTTCTTTGAGTGCTGTTTTCATGGTGGCGCGGATCAACCACGTGACGGAACATAGTGCAGCCTTAAGCTCCCACATCTGAAAGATAGTACAGAATTAGTAATTGTATGAAAGACCAGTATGCAGGAATGAAAAGACCTGGGGGAATATTATCAAGGTCCGGCGTTAAAATTATCGCCGCTTTATCGGCAGAAAACTGCCGCTAAAGCGGCGATAATGGGCTTGATGATATGCCGTAAAGAATTCCCATAGAAGCCCATGTTCTGGTGTCAACATGGGCTTCTATGGGAATTCTCTGCGGCATATTATCAAGCCCATTATCGCCGCTTTAGCGGCAGTTTTCTGCCGATATAGCGGAGATAATTTTAACGCCGGACCTTGAAATATGCCCCAGAGACGGTAATTCTCTTGATGTGGTTTAATCCTCAGAACATGTTTTGTAAGAAGCTAGTATAAAGTAAGAATGACTGAAGACCCGTTAACTTCTATCTCCCAACCTTCTCACATTCAAAACATAACATTCCCAAAGCGACGCGAGGCAGCCACGAGCTGTGAGAGGAATGTCACGCTCGTGTCTGCATGCTTCGATGCGCCAAACACATCTCACCTCTTTAAAAAAAAAACAGAGAAAGGAAAGTTTGTCAAAATTTGATGGTAAATTTAAGGGTACAAAGTATGAAAAAAGAAATACTCAACTACTTTGGTACAGATGTGGGAGCGATGGACATTTGGCCGACTGTAAAAACTGTCCTGCTATTGGAAAACTTGTTCCACATGCAATAAGAAAGGGTAATAGCAGTGTATATACGACTGCATACGCCTAAATCGCTGTGCAGCCTTTCTGCATCCAGGCTGCTGCACTCCCGCCACCCAGAGGTATCTGCCTGCCGCTGTGCACCCAGGCCTCACCTTTTCGCGGTCACAGCACCCTCCACATCATGCTGCTCCATTCTGGAAGGTAATAGATCTCACATTGGGTACTGAGTCTTGATATGGCCATGGCAGAGGACATACTAGTGCAGTTATCATCATCGCAGGTTGTACACCCGCTCAGTGCTTGTGGTGCTACTAACTCAGTGAGAAGTGATGCCATGTATTCTAAACTCTAAAATGGTGTAGTGCACATGTGCCCGGTCTTTTATATTAGCAGGGTCACGTGTCCTGTGACTACTGTGCTGGATGGGTGTGGTGTGGATGTATACCAGCCATGAGGGATTGGTTGTGGGTGTCCATTTTGAAGTGCTACTGTCACCCGGGTTGCAAAACCAAAGTGTCCCTCTGTGAGCCAAGTCCCACAATATGGCCAACATGGAAGGTATGGGGAATTACTGACCCTGTATTCATCCATAGTTCCATACAAGAAAGATGGTGGACATGAGACATCTGTGTGGATATGAATGTTTATTGCACATTCAGTGGTGTGTTGCAGCTGTAGCAATACAGGGCCATGGAAATTTGAAGTTTCAATTTTTGGCTCATGGAGGGCAGCCAAATAGAGACAAGCTCGTTGTCAGAGTTAGGCTGCACCAACATATGTACTTATACAATCACTGCGATGATCCTCATGCACTTATAAATTCACTATACACTCTGCTTGCAGTACTCTAATGATGCAGTCTCTACGTACGTACTTGTACAATGATCGAGACAAAGTTACATAACTGAAGTTTTCCCCCACTGTCAAAGGAAAGATGGTTGCATATGCTGTTCGAAGCACTATGTAATGTGGTAGGGCCTAGGGGCAGCATGTTGCATACATAATGAACACACAGACATAGATAGATAGTGGAACTGGGTACGGACACGTGTGTTTGACTCCTTTTTATTACCAGGGTCACATGTCCAGTGCCGTCTGTGGTGGATGCGTGTGGAGTGATTGTAAGCCAACCCTCCGGGAATGGTTGTTGCTAGCAACAAGTACAACAGTAATCATTGATTCAGACACAGAGATTCAATCATAAATCGTCCATGACTTGTGCTGCACTAAGGTAGGGGCACCAGATGTGAAATAACACACAAAAGATTCTATCATAAAGGGTCCATGACTTGTGGTGCACTGAGGTAGGGGCAGCAGATCTGAAATCATACACAAAAGATTCTATCATAAAGGGTCCATGAGTTGTGGTGCACTGAGGTAGGGGCATCAGAAGCATTCAACGTGTGCGCAGCCAGCGATGATGCGTGTTGCGGGCCGGCCGCAGTAGGAGCAATGTCTCTTGCCTACTGGACTGCGTCATCTGCAATCGCGACTTGATCTGAATTGTGAGCCCTGCTGTCCAAAGTGTAGATCGAAGGCAGTAGTCAGCTCAGACGTCGAGGAATGCTTTTTGTGACTTCCTCTTGTGAAAATCCAACGACATAGAGTGCAGTTCACTCTGCAATTAATAAATTAAAACTGAATTTGAAATATGAGCTCTGCTGTCCGCAGTGTAGACTGCCATTCGGTGTTCATTTGGGCTTGCAAGATGAATTTGGTCATTGTAGTAAAGCTATAACTGATATAAAAGAAGTTCTTAAAGCAAGGATGCTAAAAGGATATTGTGTAGGTTTCAGGGACGTTGTAGTTAGTTGCCTACTGGACTCTTGCAATGATGCGTGGTCTGGGCGGGCCGCACTGGTAGCAATGTCTTTTGTCTAATAAATTCTGCCTTAATATGGCAACGTGGCATTGACTTGTGGTACACTGAGTTAGTGGTACCTCTGGCGCTCAGCGTGTACGCAGCCTGCGATGCTGCGTGGTCTGTGCGGGCCGCACTGAGAGCAATGTGTCTTCCCTACTAGACTGCGTCATCTGCAATCGCCACTCCATCTGAATTGTGATGCCTGCTGTCCGCACTGTAGATCGAAGGCAGTAGTCTGTACAGACATAAGTCTGCGGTGCTGTGCCGCTGTGTTAGCAGGGGGCCTGTGTTGAGGAGGCCCGCGGGCATGGCGGCAGCCACGTGGCAGGGTGAGGGCCACTGCTCTGGCAGACGCGTTGGCCTTCACACAAGTGAACCACGCCCAGAGTCCCTGCCTATTTATTCACACTTCTATGCTGGAGTGGCGTATGTTGGACCAGCCCACTGTGCTGCCGCTTACAGGGGACGACGATACAGGCACATGACTGAGATCTTCCCACTAACATGGTTGCATCCACTGTCTACAACACTACAAGCACCAGCAGTATATGTACACATGGAAAGGTTTATGACCTGTTTAGTGAGGTCTGTCCAGCACATCACCGCTACACTTGGTATTGTGGGCATTATTATTATTGATGGATGAGTTGCGTCCTTCACACATATTTGCTTGCCGTATCTGCCAACATTGAAGTATTGTGTGGCTGACGGACCATGCCGTTTTTGGAAGGTTCTCTGTCCTGTTCTGCGCTGCCTCGGTGGTAGTAGGGAGGGGGGTGGTCCACGGGGGACATCCTGAGGCTGGTGGCAGTGAGTATTGTGGCCTTCATGGGTGTTTGAGCTGCGTGATCAGTAACTCTATGACATATGTTGCGCTTCAGATGTGATTCTGGGCTGTGATCCCTTTCATATTATAGGTAGTCGTCCTGGTTTACACCAGTAAAATGCAGATGTTAGATACCTACTGCAAATGTGGCTTATTCCCTGTTTTTGGATCGCACCCCAGATTTTGCTGCTCGTTGAAAATAGCGGGAACTGGTGCTTTTGTGTTCATTTTTGCACAGGGACGTCTACTCTGTATATTATTACCGTTAATTGTTATTCTCATTTGTGACGTATATTTTATTTTTTTGGAAGCTATTGCTGGAAAACTGGGGATATTGGCTGTTTTCACTAGGTTGACAATGAAGTGATAATTTAAAATCACTGAAAAACTATAGGTTTAAAGAAGAAAATAATTAGAAATTAGCATTTAAAAAGCCTTTGAAATTCACTGAAAAAGCCATAGGTTTCAGGGACGTTATACTTACAAATTATCATTTTAAAAACCTTTGAAATTCACTGAAAAAACCATAGGTTTCAGGGACGTTATAATTACAAATTAGCATTTTAAAAACCTTAGAAATTCACTGACAAAACCATGGGGTTCAGGGACGATATAGTTAGTTGCACATTTCACTCGTACAAAACCATAGAAATTCGGCTGTTATAGTTAGTAGAGCTAACTATAACTCGTGCCCCGCAATGCACTGCTGATGACGTCACATATTACATCACTCATGACATGGTCAGTGACATCACTGATGACATCACTGATGACATCTCAAATGACATCACTGATGACATCACTGATGATATCATCCACACACATTCATTCATTCACCCATACAGTAACTCACACATGCAGTCACTCATCAATATAGCACTATTTTATGTACTCATACACCTATACAAACACTCATACACCATCACTCATCCATAGAGTTATTGACACACGTAGCTAGTCATGTAAAGAATCTATAACACTGACGTTTACTCACCTATACAGTTATACATTCAGTATTTAACCTATTCATACAAATAGTAACATATACTGACTCTCTTATACAATCACTGACACAAGCACACACTCATTTATACATCCGCTCTCACAATTATTCACTATCACATACAGTGATTTATATACTCCAACACTCACATATACTGCCTTCCACATATGTAGTTACTCACATATATACCAGTGAGATATACCTTCACTCTCCAACACAGTGATACACACACTGACCGAAACACCTATTTCCACATGCACTATTGAACCCATACACCTAGTAAATTAGCCAATCACACATGTTGGCAGAAAGTTACACTCCGCCCACCCACCTACACACACAAACACTGAGCTACCAATAAGTAAGCCATATAGACAGTCATGTACCTAATCATCAACCCAGGCAGCAGCTTATACAACAACTGAGAGACTGAGAGACTGATACAGACATTCACACAGTTTAGTCACTAACACATGCATTCAGTAAGAGACATTTAATCACTAACTAATACAGTCAGTCACACACCTATTAAATCCTCCACCCAGACACTTATACACCAACTCATTCTTCAATACACCTTGGCATTAACATATTTAAAATATATGTAAAGTTTACAAAAACACACATTCACTGGATGATGTCATCAGTGATGTCATCAGTGATGTCATTTGAGATGTCATCAGTGATGTCATCAGTGATGTCACTGAACATGTCATGAGTGATGTAATATGTGACATCATCAGCAGTGCATTGCGGGGTGCGAGTTACAGTTAGCTCTACTAACTATAACGGCCACATTTCGATGGTTTTGTACAAGTGAAATGTGCAACTATAACGTCCCTGAAACCTATGTTTTTTTCAGTGAATTTCTATGGTTTTTTAAATGCTAATCTGTAACTATAACATATCTGAAACCTATGTTTTTTTTTCAGTGAATTTCAAAGGTTTTTAAAATGATAATTTGTAACTATAACCTCCCTGAAACCTATGTTTTTTTCAGTGAATATATATATATATATGCATGTATATATATATATATATATATATAAATATAAAAACACACCTGATCCTTCGTCTGCTCGCAGCTTCGTATCAGCCGACCCAGCCACCAAGGAAGTACGAACCACCGATTTAAGGCAGCAAATTATTTATTCCAGCTGTTAAATCCTTTGAAGACGCGTTTCGGGCGTCACTCGCCCTTGTTCATATATATATATATATATATATATATATATATATATATATATATATATATATATATATATATATATACATACATACATACATATATACTTCCTTTATCCTGCAAATTCCTGACACTATATGGACATACTACTTGCTGTTTTCCAACATGAAAACATACAATTCCTGCTTCCTTTTCCTTCTGCAAGATGTCTACATCAAATTGTGATCTGATTTCCATGTGCACACTTCTATTGTTTGTATGTTGCACACCTTGCTTAAAAAATCTCTACTTTACAGACAATGAGCCTGATTTAGACTTCAGCCCATGTTATTTGCTCTGTCAGGGCTATAGAGTAAAATGCACTTTTTCCCTTAATGATCAACTGTACTCTAAATTTAGACATGTCTGCCAGCTCATATCTTAACTTTGGCAGGAACTACTGTTCCAGTCACTGTATCAAAGTTTTCCGGATGTTACTATCAACAAACATCAAACTTTTAACATATTTTTTGTTTTTTTCAAAAACAAAATCCAAAAGTTTTTACTGCCCCTTACCACTAGGTTATAACCAGCGGTGACAGACAGTGAAAAGATGGCCATTCTACTGCCTACTCTAAATCGGACCATCTTTTGAATTGCCAAATCTCTGATGGCCCTAATGTTGTTGATTTGTCAGCGGAGTATGGGCCTGATTTAGACTTTGGAGTACTATTTTTACCTGTCACCCTGACGGAGTAATTGTACTCTGAATTTAAAGAGGTTTGCTGGCACCGTGGACAACTCTTAATATTGGCAGGAACCGCAGTCATTGTGGTTCATGTTAGTATATGAAAAGTCTGATGGATGGTATCGTCAGCATGGCAATATCTTCAGTTAAACTTTTAACATGTGTTTGAATTTTCAAAAACAACATCCGAAAGCAGGATTTTTATTTTGAAAACACAAACCCTAATGGCCCCCACACCATGGCAGTTGTATCCCAAGATGTGGGGGTCATCTTGCAGTTTTCACTGCCCCACAGACAGTGAAAACTGGCTTTTCAACCATCCACTGTAAATCAGGCGGTGAATGTAAGGGTTGTCAGAGGAGTATGTCAGTAATGGAGATTTAGAAATCTCCGTGGCTGACACACTCCAGGTCTGCTTGTCTGTAAATCAGATAGGTGGACCTTCAGTTTGGTGGAGAGGGCAAACTCTAGTCTAAAATCTCCAAACTCAAAAACAGCCGCTATATTTCCATAAGTTGTTATGTCTCTTTGTATGTCTCACTTATCCCATTCAAATTCTCTACACAAAGTGTCCTATCATTTCTCATTTATATTTGTTTCTGTGATTCTATGAGTTCATTTTAATTTGCACTTTATTGTTTTAAATTGTTTTCATTTTTTATTAATCACATCACTACCCACTTTCCTCCCGTTATTTGTTACCTTGCTATCTTTGTTCAAGCTAACAATTCCCTTCTCAGCATTATGCATGAGTACAGTGACACTCGTAAATTTGTGGATCTTCTTACTTTGTGGCAACGTACAAAGTTCCTTGTCTTCATGGGGTCATTTCCAAGACCCACCTGCAACCAGATATCGCCTCTCCAATATGAAAATGATAGCAGGCAAAAAAGAATTATGGATTCTCCTCTGTCACCTGAGTGGCAGCAAGGAAGCATAAAAATAATCCCATTGGCTGCATTATCTCTTTTCTCTCTACTGGAAGTCCTGGTCTGAGAGGTTCTGGCAGAGGAGAAAAGAGACAGAGAGTGTTGCCCCTGAATATATACTGGTGGAGCTGACAACTTCCACACACAAGGCAATGCCTGGCAGCAAGAATTTCCCAGCCTTTTTTTTTGCCTCAATTCATTTTGTTTTTTATAAGTTTCACTATGTTTGTGTTCGTGAATTAGGAATAGTTGAATAGAATTTTGCCCACTTACATTGTAATCCATATCATTTTAGATATCACTCAATTTCTATATTAGCACCACAGTTGTTGATCCAATCCTGCCACTCATGATATGATCACAGATCCTTGCAAGTCTCCGTCACGAGAATGTTTCCAATTGTCTCAGAATGAGCAAATTATTATTTCATCTTAACAACTGTAATCAGTCCAACATTGAAATAATTTGTAAGTGCCGTAAGTACAGGAATCACTAAGGAGCAACACAATTAACAATTAACTGTACATGTACCTAATGTGATGAAAGATGATTGTATTTGTTGAGATCATGCTGTATTGTCTCCTGCCAAGTGTAACACATTAGTTTTAGTCTTCAATTTGATGAGTTCTTGTGAGTAATTTATTAAACAATTGTAAACTAACTTTTTTGAAAGAAGACATTTTGGGATTAAAATGAAACTTACAAATAAATAAATAAGTTGCACAGTTGCAAAAATCAATGCAGGATCTTATGAAAGTGGCTTAGTCATTTTACATCTTGATTTTGAGTGCATAGAACAGACTCATTAAATACATTTCTTATTAGGTATATTTCCAGGTAGACTCTTGTGGTGTAACATACAAATGTATGCACCATAATTTCAGATTTATTGCTGATGTATAAAGCGTATTAATCATTCAAAATTAATTTTATCTAAGGATGGGCAGCAAACTCCGCTCTGTCGGTGGAGCTCATGGAGTTTTGAGTGAGTGAGTGATTGTGAGGGTGGCTGTATGGGTGAGTGTGTGCTTGTGTCAGTGACTGTATAGGTAAGTGACTACATGTTAGTATCTGTATGAATGAGTGAGTGGCTGTGTATGCAACTGTATGGGTGAGTAAGTGGCTGTGTGACTGACTCTGGGTGAGTGAGTAGGTGTGGGAGTAGCACTATGGGTGACTGACAGTGTGTGGGTGACTGTATGGGTTTATGAGTGGGTATGTCAGTGGCTGTATTAGTGAGTGAGTGGGTGTATAAGTGGTAATATGAGTGAGTGAGTAGATGTGCGTGTAGACCCAAGAATCAGCGAGTGCGTGTGTAAGTACTGGTATAGGTATGTGAATGTGTTTGAGAATGGTAGTGTGGAAGTTGGAGTTGGTGGATGAAAGGTTATCTGGGGGTGTGAGTGGGTGCTTTGGAGGTTCTGTGGATGATGTCATTAGTGATATCATCAGTGATGTCATTTGAGATGTCATCAGTGATGCCATCAATGATGTCAATGACCATGTCATGAGTGATGTAATATGTGAGGTCATAAGCAGTGCATTGCTGGGCGCGAGTTCTAGTTAGCTCACTAACTATAACAGCTGAATTTCACTGGTTTTGTGTGAGTGAAATCTGAGCCTAAATATAATGTTCTTGGAACCTTTGGTTTTTTCAGTGAATTTCTAAGGTTTTTCAAATGCTAGTTCCTAACTATAACATCCTTCTAACCTTCTAACCTTTGTTTTTTGCAGTGAATTGCTAAGGTTTTTTAAATTCTAATTCCCAATTACAACTTCCCTCTAACCTTTGTTTTTTCAGTTAATTTCCAAGGTTTTTTAAATGTTAATTCCACACTACAACGTTCTTCTAACCTTTGTTTAGATCAGTGAATATCTAAGGTTGTTTAGATGCTAATTCCTAACTATAAAATCCCTGTAACCTTTGTTTTTTTCAGTGATTTTCTATGTTTTTTTTAAGTAGTAGTTGCATTTGCAGAGTGGTGGAGAAAGGGGGCTGGGCCTCTGACCAGCTCTCAGGAATCCCACTGTGTAGGACTTATAGGAAGTACCAGGAGGGCTTCTTGGCCTCCAAGGTCCCTCAGAGGAAATTAGACATCATCCCCAACCAGTACTGTTCCAGGAGGTGCGTTTGCAGAGTGGTGGAGAAAGGGGGGGGGGGGTGTGGCCTCCGAAGATGTCTTAGCAGTCCCACTCTGTGGAACTTATTGGAGGTAACAGGAGGGGTAGTTGTCCCCTAAGGTCAACTACCAAGCAATTCTGCTCTGCTTCGAGTATGCGAGAGAATTTGTTACTCGAAGCAGAGCAGAGTTTGCTATGGCTAAGCTGGAGCCGTAATGATCCCGCCAAGCCATAGCAAACTGCAATAAACCACGGGGTGGACACTCTGGGACTTTGCCAGAGCCCGCCCGGGGGTGGTGGTCCCCAGGGCCATTACTGGCTCCAGGTCTTGGGCAGCGCTCCCCCACCTTCTACTTAGCAGGGCCACTCCAGGGTGGTTTGGGTCCCTGGGGCCCAGGGACTCTATGAGGCCCCCATATCCATATTTCAGCCCTTGGGAGGTGATGGTACCCGGATCATGGGGGGGTCCATGAGGCCCCCTGAATTCATTTAAAATGGCCCTGGGGAGGTTGTGGTCCCTGGGGTCCAGGGGTGTCCATGAGGCGCCCCTATTTCATATAAATTGGTGCCAGGGAGGTTGCGTCCCCGGAGCCCTGGTGCCCACACCTCCTCCACCTGTAGTAAAATAAACTGTGGGTAGGTGGCGGTGCTCGGGTATATTAATACCCTATGAGGGGAGTCCGGTGTGCCCCCTCCTTAATTTATATTTTGACCATGACCCCGTGATTTGACCTACCTGGGGGCCTCCTCATTAAGACATGTGGGAGCACGCTTCTTTTTGTTTCTTACATTTCGGCGGCAGTCCTGCCAATTGTTTTTTAAAAGATACTTTTTTGGCATTGTTGGGTGCCTGTGGAAGTCCCCCCAAGAGGCCTAGGAGGACAGGGTGTTTCTACCCTGCCCCCTTTATTTTAGTTTTATGTTTTTTCCTGTGACTCGGTTCAACGAAGTCACAAGATGGCTGGCAGCAGTTCCTAGTTTGAAATGTTGGCAGCCAATCAGACCTCACCGCGGCCCTATATATACAGCTGGAAAGTTTTTTAAATAACTTCAAAACTACTGAATGTATTTACACCAAATCCAATCAGCAGTTCAGGCTGTAGCCATGTCTAAATGTCTTTTATGAATTAACATGATGAAATCGCGCTTTTAAGCACCCCCTGGTTCTTGGACCTGCTTGATTGATCATCCCGAAACTTTCAAGATCGTAGCTGAAGTGAGTGTCATATCAATTCTCAAAATTTCATGAGGATTCGTCAAACGGCACTAAAGTTATGGGCAAATGAAAAAAACACTCTCCCTGATGAAACTAGGTCCTAACTGCTGATGACCGCCAGTAGGAAATATGCAATACACATAAGCATACCACACAGAGTATGGGTGTCAGCTCACGCCCCATTCAGCCACTGGCTCTCACAACCATGGAATTTTGTGGAGGGTTGCATTTTCCCATTATTGTTCTCATTATATATACATGCACACACATATGGATGTGTGTTTAAATAAGTATATATTTATATATAGTATTAGATATTAGTAAGATTATTTAATAATATATCATTTACATTATACTAATGGTATATATTAAAATATTTGAGATTTACTACTTTAGACTGCGTATATGTATATGTATTAAGAAACAACATTTGTGTATGCTTTTTATTGATATTAGTATGAAACTATATATTTTTTCAATATTTTTGTATTTACTTTTATTGAGAAAGGCAAACAATATTTTTGTCAAAAGTACTATTGTTGCACAGTATTGTTGATTTCGATATTGTGTCAGTGACCCAAAGGAATTCCAGGATCTTTGTATAGGGCTTCCGAAGAGCACTTGAGCGCAGCGCTTGTTACAGCACATGCTTCTAAGACATAGAGGTAGGAAAGCAGAGATGGTGCTGGAGGTGAGTGGCAGGAGGCCGTTTTTAAACATTTATAATAGGGAGGAGAGGGTATGTTATGATTGGCTGTCCCATTATCCTCTGTCCCTTTGTAGCAGCTGCAAGCAGGGGCACATTTTTTTTGGGACCATACATAATATAAAATTATAGATTGGTAAAATGTGAATAGCGGATATGTTTTTCTACTCGCTCGTGTTGCCTGTTTGATGTCATTTAGAATCCTTAGTTGGAAAAAATCCCAGGTACTCTCTGTTACCCACATATAAATGTATATAGTTACACAGCTCTCTCAATAAACTGAATTTCCTTACACTTTAATGAATAACCTATGTGGATGAATACTGTCAAAGAAAATAATTTCATTTACTCCCATTAAGTAGCTGGAAGACTGTAAAAAAATATTGTCAATCGCGTGGCAACATAAAGCATGAATAACTGAACCACAGGCGCTACAGACTTAATAGTATCGGAAAAAAGCAAAGCTTTCCCTCAACCATATTTCTGAGACACCAGATGGCTATGTATGGTGTCACACATTTTGCAAATGTAACTATATGGAGAAGGGAGAGAGAGTGTGATAGCCACAAAGTATTGACACTAGTAGCAGGGGCATAGATCGATCTTCATTTTATATCTTTGATATCTAAATGTTTTCTAATTTGATTTCACGAATAAATTAAAGTTGAAAAGAAATGTGTTATGTTTATTGTAAACATTTTACTTGGAAAGATTTAAGTTGTAGAAACATTCTCATTCATTAGATAGAAGAGTGGGGCTAGATGGAAAGGAAGCACAATTCCTTGTCATGCATACATAAAACTCTAAGAGGGGTAGAAATGTGACTGAGTAGCAGAAGACTAGACATTGGGGGTCCTGACTTTGCATCCTTAAAGCATTGAATTCTGTGCAAATAGCAGTAATGTATCGGAGTGGGTAGGTGGCACTTCATCCAGCAGGTATCCCTTTCCAACTCAGTACGATCCTTTATACGTGGCGTTAAACTTCAGAAACGTGAAAGACAAAACTGACATGAAGAATACACTTCAGCTTTAAAATGTTTGAGGCTTCCAGACTGAACAGAATGGCACACCTTTTCATGTGGTACCTTTATATATGTCATTATACTATATAGTTATGCAAGTAAAGAACCTTGAGTCCAGGGATGGCCCCACTGCATACAGTTTTAGTTTCCTGGAAGACCGCATGTTAAATGTACTTCAATAGAATACACATAAGCATAACACACAGAGTATGGACGTCAGGCCACCCCCATTGAGCTACTGGCTCTCATGTAATTGTCAAGGGTTGCTACTGTTTGGATGCATTGTTTTTCAAGACCACGGAATTTTGTGGAGGGTTGCATATTCCCAATATTGTTCTCATTGAGTTTTGGTGATTTTGGTCAGAAAACCTGCAACTGCCACCTTGCTCCACCCCTTGCTGTCACCACTCCTTCCCATTCTTTTTTACCTTGTTCATTCCAGCCAATTCTCCCCCACCATCATCATCGTGTCCTGTCTCCTCCTCATTATGACTTGCTGCCTCTTCATTTCCACCACATCTCCCACACTGTTCATTCCACTATCATCATCTTGCTTCACCCCTTGCTGCCATCCCTGATTCCACTGTTATTTACCTGTTCATCCTTGCAATTGCTCCCCATCATCATCTAGCCCCACACCATCACTGTCATCCCTCTTTCCTTAATCAACCCCTCCATAACTGTCACTGCCACAGCAATGTTCATCCTGCCCCATCACCTCACCATCCTACAGCCCAAAGTTCTGCAGTCGCCATTGGGAAAGTGGCTATTGCAGCTTCTCATTTGCATTTGAAGATGATCTTTAATAAAACAAGACCTTTTAGCTTTACCAATACTTGTTTTATAACAGAGAAATCAGTGTACAAATGCAGCATCAAATCCCACAACGTAGTGATTCCCCACATTTCTTTGAATCACCGAATTGCTGAAGGCTTATTTTCAAATATTAGTTTGAAGCTTTTGACTAGACAAGACCAGTTTGTGTGCTCTAACATGTCAGTTGATGTTTCTCTAATAGAGAGAGTGAACAGAACGACGACAGAAAGAGGAAATTATCCGATGTGGGTACTTGTCATCTCAACAGCGTGCTCCACACTCAAATAGTTGGGACAAATTTGCATAGTTAGTCTTTGCTGTGCCTTCAACGTTCAGATTTAGTATCTCTATTCAGAATGCTGCAGCTGCATTTTTAAATATTGCGAATTATATTTTTCAGTAGTCTGAGCGATCAAACTAGTGTAACTTTTGGAAGAGTATTTGATTCTACACTACTCCTCTCTAGTTACCTTGAGCAGAGTTAATACTTTCTAAAATCACTCCCTACAAAAATTGATCTAGGCACCCTTTGAAGTAAGTTATGCTTCAGATGAGATTGCTAGAGTCTGATGACCGGCTGAACATGAAAGGGTAATGATTGTGGTGTTCCCTAAACATTTAACATATCATTTAGAGCTTTCAGTACAGTGCTATATTTATGTTGCCTGTGGTGATCTGACCTCTAAAAAGTCAGTGTTGATGGTATTCCTACTCATCACATTCGGTCTCTCGCTATGCTTCGCTACGTGAAGTTAGGTGTTCCATCAAAACACGATTGTTCCAGCCTTCACAGGTTTCATCTTTTTTCCCACAGCATTTTATAGCAAACATTTTATCGTTATCATGGTAAGCAATAACTTTGCTTCTATCATCAAGAAAATATTTCCAGGTTTTAAATGTTTTCCTCAATCAGAAGTTTGTTAGAGTTTTCCTTTCCTTTCATATGCTGTTGTAGAATTATTTGTTAAATACATTGTAGTGAATTGATTTGATACAACTTTGAGTCTGTAAGGCACTCCTTTGAATGTGAACAGTTTATATAGTGCATTTCACTACAAGAAAGCAGAAATTTTGGGAAATAAAAATGAACTTAAAATGTATACCTTTAAACATTTACCACTAGCACATCGTGGGTCACATGAGGGCAGACATTAATGTAGGGTCTCAAATTTGTGTCTGTCACTATGTGCTCCCTAAAAATGAGTCTTTTCTGAATAGTAGGGAAGCAACGGTAGTTATACCACCTTTTAGGTTGCTTTTACAATCACAACATGTGGGGTTCCTTGAGATTCCACATAATCTTCTAATATTATTTACCAACCATCTTCTCCCTCTGGATCAGTTTATTGGCATATTTGGTGACTTCTATTGCTAAGTTGATAACATCAACTGTTTTCAAATTGAAACCGCCTGAAGCAACCCTATAAAAACCTGATAGTTTAGCTCATGTAGGATAACAATTTATGCTTCATAAAAAGACGCTTTGTTGGTGGGAGCTTCTGTCATTAAATTATGGTCATTTCTCATACTTAGGCCTTGCCACGCTACGGGTGGGCAGAATTTGTGGAATTTAGTGACTCTGCGTTACGCTTGTAACGTAGAGTTCCGGGCTAATTCCACCAATCGCTGGGTGGCATAGTTTTTTCCTTTGAGGCTCTAGAAATGCAAGCACGAGTGAGATTTGGAGTCCCTTAGCGGGATATCATTACTGGGTGTGGCTTGAGTTATGGGGCCCAATATCCTGCCAATAGTATCTGCTCAGCATAACGGTCATTTCTGGGAAGTTTATTTTTACAAATAGTAGAGTAAGTCTTGTTGGTTGCCAGATGTTGCGGCCTGTACATGTGCATGCGCTTAGGAGAATAAGGCCCAGAAAGCAGTAGTATCTTAAAAGAAGATCTGTCTCGAATGAGCCTTTTTAACATGGTAAATTAACATCCCTTGCTAGCAGTCCTTTCCTAGATTAAAAAAAGAAATACACTAGACTCTGATGCATTACAAATTATATTATTAAAGATATGTTTGCAGGAAGTATCATGTGCGCTTGTTTTTATCAGAGTAACACTGCTTCATCGAAACAGCTGCTGATTCGCCTATACCTCATAGAAATTAACCCCCATCGGTATAATATATTGAACACCAACTAACTTCAATGAAACTGACCTGATCCTTTATATAACGTTCTGTTACGAAATGTGCCCTTGAAGGTAAATAATTATAGACCATTGTGCAAAGATAAGGTAGTGCATTAATAAATAAGCAATTAACACAGGTCCAAACCCCTCAAGCTCTCTGCTTAAAGAATTAGCACACATAGGGGGTGGTCTTTTATCCAAAGAGCGAGCCCAACACAGCGTGCAGACAAATCACTAGGGCAACAAGCATTTGCAATGCAATAGGTCTCGCATTTACACGAGTTTGAGCTATTGCCATTGTAATTGACAATTGCTTTTATTTATGTTTTGGTTTTTAAAACATAAATAAAAGGCCTTGTCATTTACAATGCCAATAGCTCTAAATCTCGCAATTGCGAGACCTTTTTGCATTGCAAATGCTTGTTTTTTATTACCCCAAAAACATAGTACAAGAAAACAAGCATTGCCAAAGCCAAAAAACTGTCAGCCAGCCTCAGACTTATTGGCTTTGCAATGATTCAGTCTATGTGTGCGTTCAAGCTGGAATATTGAATTTTGATAGAAGTGCTAAAATATTTGCAATGTTTCTGGGAAATTCAAACCCTTGCAGTAGGCAGAAATCCCCCCAAAGCTCCTAAAATGCCCAATGCAGTCGAAAAAGACAGTGGAAAATGACTCTTCATATATGCATGGGAAGGAACAATCGATTGAGAAATACAAAAAATAACGTAACTACTTAATGGAGCAGCCTGGTGACAAATAAAATATCCTTGACTTCGGATCAACAGAAAGGAAAACAAAATGAAAAAAAGAAATGGCTTTAGGAAGCAGAAATGCTAAAACAATAGTTGTTCAGTTCACTAAACCAAAACCGACTTCATAAAACAACAGAGCGCTCTATGATGATTATTTCTCGCGGTGTCAAGGATGTACTTTTGAAAGGGGTCCACCGGTAAACTAAACTAAAGTGGCACAGACAAACAAGTTCCTATTTTGTAATAAAATCAGCACCAATATGTATTTCATGACGCATTCTCCGAGGCAGGGTTTCAGAATCAAACCTTACCCTGCTAATCAGAAAGAGAGGAAAGGCGGCTGGGACTGTTTACGTATTGCAGGAATCAGGATTCCGTATTTGAACCTCCATTTGGTTTTTTGGCTATGCAATTCGCACTTACTGTAATTAATTTCGATACCTTTTTTTCAGAGCACAGGGGCCCCTGCGTTTTATGCTACACTGCACAAGCAATTGAAAGAAGCAGATGACAAAAAACTGAAGTACCAACTATTCACAAGGCTTTCCTCCTGCTTCAAACGAGCAACCTATTTAAATTAATTATCAGCTCAAAATGAGCAACCTCGTTTAATTAGGGTTTACCCCTAATGGGTTGCTGAACTAATGGGGTGGGGTGGGGGGTTCGGTGGGCAGACGGACGCTACCACTATCTTCTTTCTTTCTGGACACTGCTCTCGCACTCTCACACTGGCAGAACTGGGGCCTGTATTACATACTTGTACTTTAATCCACCATCCCGGTCGCGTGGCTGCAGTAAATGAAAATGTTTAATCATGATGATTGTAACGGTCACCGTGCGCTGAGCCCTGGACCGCGCCCCCCCCCACAACGCGGGGGGTGGGGGGGGGCTGCGGGGGGCCTGTGTTACGTCCCTGCCCAGTCTGGTTCTAAGAAGCCCCCTTTGAAAAGATTTAGAGGGCGAGGCTAGACAGTGAGGATAAAATGATGCCCAGAATCACACAATGTAGTCTGGTGGAGGAGCGGGAATTTGCACCCTGTTCTATGAATGTATATCTACATTTAATGTGGTGCCGGAAGAGAGCTCATTTTGGAGCAGGGGGGCCCGGCTGGCAACCCTAGCTCCGAGTTCAGTTTCCTTTCCTGTGCCCGAGCACCTAGTGCTGAAAAGCCCCTGCGGGCTCTTCTCTCACTACAACATGCATTCTGCGAAGGTAGAGGGCAGCTCGGGTTACAAGCTGCCTTTGAAGAACTTCACACCAGGCAGCTGAAATATGTGCGGATTATGTGCCTGGGTGCTACTTTAAATCAGGCAGCGCTAGGAGGGGGCTGGGCTACCATGAGCAGATGGTTCTGTTTAAGACGTGCGAAAGCACGAGATGAGCAGCGGGGAGTGGCTGAGGAGAGCAAAGGAATGGTGGGAGGGAATTCAGATCCTGCTTAAATATAAACAAGTTGGGTGAAACATGTTTAAAGTAAAAAATGAAAACACGAGTGCTCAGGCTTTAACTACCACTAAGGACGGAGTGAAGAAGCAGCAATCTACAGTAACAGTCCAGATAAGAACAGCACTGTTAACAATGGCACTCTTGGAGCAAGTCGGGCGAACACGTTTAAAACAAGTAGTTCCTAAACAAAACTAACAAAGCCAGACAGCGCAATAAAACAGTAGTTGGTCGGTGCTGCTTCCCACAGAAACGGAAGTGATTCATCAGATCAACAGCCAACAGAAACAAAGATAACAGCAGCAATGCCAGAGTTAAACAAATCACAAGGGGCAGGAGAAATTCCACGGACTTTCAGCCAACATAGAGATTACTTTAGGTCTCGCAGCGCATGCGCTGCTAACGCGAGACCTAAAAAGGGCGAAATTGTTCTCTGTTTGACGGAGACATGGCAGGAAGCAGGTCTGAAATCTATAATGTGCAGTGACAGAAAGAAAAAAGTGAGAGGATGATATCATCGTTTTTGACATGCATGATTTAGCTTACCCCACATACATGATCTGTTTCCTTTCACAATTTTCAAATTCAGTCCGCTAGACCCGGCTGGTGAATCGTGATAAGCTTTTAATTAATTTCAAACAAGCTTTGTTTTATTGTGCAAGTAGCCATATGGAGGTTTCTTTTTCAAAGCCCTTTAATTCCAAGGAGCTCTGCCATCACACATTTCGCAATGAGTGGGTTTAAAATTTAAATCAATCTAGATAGTCTACGAAATATAAGCAGGCTTGCTGTATAAATTATGCAGCATTAACTAATTATAGTTGCTTTATTTAGGAACTAACGTTAGATTTTGTCAGAAAGGGGAATTAATTTTCTGTTGTCACTGCTACTCAGGGTGGTGTAAAATAATCACAATAGTTTATTTTTTAGTAGTCTGGAAGATACCACGGGATAATAGGAACAAGTAAAGATTACCTCATCCCATATTTATGAAGACTAAAGCGCAGGAGCGCTAATAAATTATTGCTGGGCACTCAGACTAATGCCTATTGGTTCAGGAAGCATACATTTTCTACCTTTTTCCAGACTTAGGTTCTCATTATCAGTCAGGTGGAGTGGAATTACCTCATTCAATTCCCCTCCACCTAATTCCAAGTAGCTCAGATTGTACACACTTGTTTTTCCAGATGTGGGAGAACCAGACTCTATTGTACTGTGCCGTAATTCCACATGGATACAACTTCCTCAGTTTGTGACTGCAACCACACCTCATTAACCCCCATGGAACTGGGAATTCTGTGTGGGTTTACATCCAGAAATATTGATCATGCAAGGTAATTCCCTATTTCAAGGGTTTAACTTGTAATTGCTTGGTGAGGAGCAGATTTACCATACAGTAATGAAGCTCCCAGTACCATGCAACTCGAATTAGGGCCTAAATGTTAAAGAAATCTGTATCTGGCAACAGAGCACAGCTATCCAGAATACGTCATCGCTTTTTATCACCATAAGGGCCTATAAGATGTATCTGGCCATGAGAATCTCATGGAACGAAGCCCAAGGCACTGAATTTCAGAAATACAAATGTAGAAAGGCCCACAAAGGAAATTCCTCTCTGATCAAGATTCAAATACACACCATGAAGGTTTATTTAAAATTTTAAACCATTACAGAAGGCAAGTATAGCGGCTTAGGCAGTTCAATTCAAACTATCAACAAATGGTCAAAATGTACAATGCAAATACATGAGAAATTCATAAAGATAGCATGGCAAAAAACATGTTCTGAGTAATCTCTTAGTAAAAAGTCAATAAGAAGACCGGAATGGAGTCTACTTTCAAAGGGAAAAGACCAGGCTTATATCCCAGAAACAGTGTGTTAAAAAGTATAATCGAGAAACCACACTGTCATTGTGCTGTGGGAAAAAAGTTACACCAAGAATACAATCCTGCATGCGTACAGTGATGATTTTTCCCCTAAAACCCAGTGAATTGCAGACAACGGCATATTTAAATTTACATACTCAACCTCTGTTAGCCAGAAGAAATGGCTTTGAAAAGATAAAGTTGAGCAGATCAGAGCTTCTTCCTCCAGGGCACCAAGAACACAAAAAGAATACATTATAAAGATACACCAGAACAAAACTGTAAAACTCCTTGAATTAAGAAGGATTTTTACTTAATTCTGAATATCATTTTTTAAGATGAGCTGCACAGACAGAAATGATAAACCATATTTAAATGTGCATAGTACAACACATGCAAATGTATTTGAGGCCTAGTTATGTCAATTTTAAAAGCTCTGCTTTAACAAATACAATGCATTTACATTATTTGTGATTTCTTTTATCTCATCTGGGCACACAAATTGTGTTAATTTAAAATTTACTCCCACATAAGTAATTTATAAAAGGCACTGCAGTTGTTTATTTTGATGGGAGAGCAGAAATAAATGTGAATCCTTACAATATACTTCCTTCCTATTCATTGGATAATTGAAAAAGAGCAGTAGTCTTCAGAGCAGTTTTTAGGTCTCGCGCCTAGCGATGCAGTGCGTAGCCCTGCTCGCGCAGCAAGAGTCCTTTTGTCCGGCGTTCCAAAACGGAGCCTAGAAACGCACACGTTCGTGCGTGTGCTTTTCCTTTTGGCTTCCGTGATTGGCCTTTGCGTGCGCGTGTTTCTGAAAGACGCAATAGGCCAAAGGTGAGCGCATTGCTCAGCCCATGGCCTATTGGTGTCTGTTACCCACACCAAAGGCCAGGTGGTTTAAATTATCGTGCCCAGACACGGGCGCGATAATTGAAAACACATGTTCGCTGTGGCGCACGCACCACTCATGGGCGTGTTTTTTTTTTGCAATAGCGATCGCTTTTGTGATCGCTTTCATTGCCGCTTTTTTTGCTGCTGTTAGACGTACTCTGCAAAAGTGTTGACTTGAAGAAACAAATCTCACATACATTTAAGGTGTTATTTCTACACGATTTGGAGTTTCTGCCTTACTGATTTTGCTGGGTATCCTCACTGTCTCCGCTCGATACACAGCAGTTTCGAAGGTGATGCCTGGGGATTTTTGACAGATAGGTGAGCTGATGCAAAAAACAAGCATCGTCACTGAGCGACACCACGTCAGCAACAGTTTACTGTCTTCCTAGGTTTATCAAAAAGTGCATTTGGTTGATAAACTATGAGGAGTAAACTTTGAGATTATCACAAGGAGCACTTGTTTTCTATTTTCATTGCTTAATATGTATACTGGGGTTTTCCTGACGGACCCCTCTGTTGCCTTGTTCTGTACCTTTCTAGTCTGTGTGCAGTTAGTTCTTGGGGGAGGGGCATGTTCTATGACCGATAGCTCAAATGGAGCCTGCCTTTCCTATCCAGGTCTACGACTGAGGGCTTTAGAAACAAATGTAAAAAAAAAACTATCATGTAAAACATTACAGCGTTTTTCAAAGTCAAGCCACATAAAATATGCATAATGTATATGTGTGAGACGTGTCACTTTCCTGACTTTAGATTTTGATACGCAAAGTTACACAGTTGGTACAAACATCAAAAATTAATAGCATAAATTAATCCACAAAAGGTCTCGAAGAAGGTGGAAAAAAACAGAGAGAAAAGCTACCTATAAAAAGAATGTCAAAAGAACCGAGGATGTAGAAAGAGTGAGCACAGGGGTTGATTCCAGAGGCTATGGATGGACCTTTTGTCGCATTACTGAACCAGTGCAAAACACTACTCATTTTCTTTCACACGATGGCTAAGGTATGTGAAACTTCTGATGTTGCCCAGCAACTAAACCTCCAGTTTAGGGACATCGTTTACTACTGCAGCTGTTTATCTCAACAGTATCTCCTGCTGTTTGAGTCGAAGACACGGAGAAGCAAGAATATGTGATATCCGTTGAAGACAGTTACCGAAGGGCACTCTCGGTCAATGTCCCCTAAAAAAGTGTGACCAACCGAATTATAATTTCATTGCTGGTAGGAAGAAGCTGCACGGGAGAACATCTTTCCAGGGTTGACCAGAGACCCATATATCCATGATGGAAGTTACGCAGCCGTTCCATCTGCCTACAAATTGCGGCAGAAACCCAAATTTCGGTGTGTCTGGACTCCGAGTTAGAGGATATTCATGCAGACAATGAGCTGCTTTGTACTTCTGCGACAAATCAAAACAAGCATTTGCAATGCAATAGGTCTCGCATTTACGTGAGTTTTAGCTATTGGCAGTGTAAATGACTAACTTGTATTTTTTTTTTTTTTTTAAGACTATAAATAAAAGGCATTGTCATCACAATGCCAATAGCTTAAACTCGCATAAATGCGAGACCTATTGCATTGCAAATGCTTGTTCCATTTGTGTCAGGGAGAGCGCAGACCTGTGCTTTGATTTCCTCTTGTATTTCTGTTAGTTATGAACACTATAAGTTATGAGTCAGTGGCATAAGGCAAAATGAAAGGATGAGAGGCCACATAGACTCCCCTAGCTTCCCAATAGACTTTAGCCAGGGTTCAGTTGCCATCTTCTCAGACTAACGTACCATCTATCTGCTCATATTTTAAGATTTGCAAATGCCCGGACATGATTCTTAGGTAGAACTTGATTAGAAATGTCTGCATTCCTATTTAACATGCCTTTTCTGCCTTTGCTTACTTTAATTATCGGTCAGGAGTAATTCGTGCAACAGTAGAATACATATTAAAGTATTTTCTTTTAACATTTATTGCTTAAAGTATGTACTGATAAGGGAAAACATACCAGCTTTAGGTAAGTTATCAATTTTTTGGACCAGCAGCATATGAAAGTACCTGTCATGCCTGTATAAAACTGGCCAGCTGATAACCTTAACTAGACTGTATGAGGGCCCTATAAAGGAGGGGGGGTGCCACCGTGCCACAGGAGCTGCAGAAGCCTATGTTACACCTCTATCATCAAAACAAAATAACTGGACCCTTGAAATCATTCGAGAGACCATAAAGAAAAAGCAACAAACGTGAGAGCAAAGAAGGCTGCACAGCTGTTGGTCATATTTGAAACGTGTTTAGGGGATACAACCCTCACACATTTATGACACATTGAATTCACTTTGCAATGTAGTGCCAGAGTGATAGTCACTTCAACTTAAAATGGGCGTGTTAGGGCTGTGAGATTGAGCTTAAGACTGACCTGAAAGACACTATAGTCTTCATGTTTCAATCAAGTGACATTTCTTTTTTTTATTTTGTGAGTCCCTAAGCCACATCTGTTGAAGAGCTTACAAAGTGTTTCCTGAATGTTGAGGCCAAGTTACTGCTACCAGGTGACTCCACTTCTACTGCTTTTCCCTCTTTAGACAAACCAGCTATTGAGAAGCTCAATGCTCCCCTAGTATAGGCAGTTAGTTTTTTTCACAACTGTATATGAATTAAGACTGGTGTTTGCCTTATAATCCTTTACATATGTATGACATGTGAATTATGCGGCTCCGTATGTCTCTCAATATGGGATAGACAATTCATTATGGTACTAAACCAAGCTGCCACCAGTTTGGAATGGGATATGAGACAGAGAGTACCATTTCCAAAAAACTAAACGTCCGTCCACATGATTTACAGACAGGTGGACCTTAAGTATGCCAGTGATGGAGTCTCCAACACTGACATAATCCTCAGATAGCCTAATTCAGTAAGGATCATCAGAGGTTTGGCTTTTCGACCTCCCTCCCACTTTAGAGTGGGCGGTAAAGTGCCCAGATTTCACTGCTCCTTACCATCAGGTAAATTCTGGTGACAGGAGGTACCAGAAACTCAAAAACGACCCTTCACCATGAGAGACAACTCCCATGGTGTGAGAGTCATTAGGTATTGTATTTTCATAAACAAAATCACTCTTTGCAATTTTGTTTTTGAAAATAGAAAGACTTACTAAAGTTTAACCGAGGGTACCATCAATTTGAGGGAGCCATCCATCAGACTTTTAACATGAGCCAATATTTTCTCACTGATATTTTCATATATAGTGAAGAGTACCAGCATTTAGTGTGTTTCTTACAATTTCATTTAGAAATTCATAAAGTGCTTTAACTGCTGAAATCACATTCTCGTGTTTCATCGACTTGCAAGCAGAAATAATTGACTACCTTTTCTGAGTTAGATTGTTCCCAGTATGGTCTACTAGCAGATAAAAAACAGTCTTAAAGAGGTTATAATGTGCACCTCATGGAGAACACTAGGTACTTCTTATAAAGTAATACCATACAAGGAATTAATGATACACCTCTTAACAGTAAAACCTGGGTACATTATTTTTGCACCATTCCTGATTTCAAAAATAGGAATTGTAAACTACCACTGAATCCACTGTTTACGCACCAAATTCTTCATGTTTTTCCTTATTCTCGGCACGTTTCCAATAACATTTACCAGCAGGTTTTCATTGATAACATGTGTCCATAGTAAATATTGTAGGTGTGGTTTATATCACATACCTTGAAATCACGTTTTTGGCAGAGACTCCCGTTTCTGCCAGCATTGATATTACCCAGTGGTGGCTCCTCCGCTAAGGCGGAGGAGCGGCGCCCCACTGCTTGCGGAGCAGTGTCAAAGAAAAAATAAAATGTACATAAGTTATTATCATTTTATTTTTAGTATTGACAGGTTATGGTTGGGCGGGGCTTGGCTTGGCTCCCGTGATGTCCAGGAGGCGGAGTGGTTGCTGCACTCTAAAGTGCGCATAATGGTTTGGCCAGCTGTCTTGACGCACTTTGCATTTTCTCCACCCAGGCTGCATTACAGCCTGGGTGTAGAACATGCCCAGACTCCCATTCCCCATCTGAGTGCCACCCCTCCAGTAGCATACCAGCCGCCACTGAAATTTCCAAAGGCCACATAAGGAATGACAGTTGGTGCATACTTGGAAATGACCCATGTGGTGGTAAATTCTATTATTGTTTCTGAAAAACAATTGCATGCCCTGTTTTTCTGTGTAGAAAATTCCCTTGGTGCACTTATGTCCATTAGGCCTGACAATCAATGAATGTGTGGAAATAAATGCGCTCTCCTGCAATAATAACAGAACACAGTGATAATGTAACTAACATGTCATCTGAAATTAAAGCTACTTCAGAAATGTTAGGCTGGCGACTGTGATGCATTATCAAAACACGTTGTGTAATCTAGCCAGAACTGTTCCCCTTGATTCTGTGCATTTAAACACAAGGTCTGCTTGTAATATGGTCCCATATATTGTTAAACAATGAATATTGATTTACAGAGTTGCCGAGATCTTTGAACTTTTCAACTTACTCTGAATATTTATAGAAGTACAGTCATGTATTCCTCTGCAAGCAATTAGGTACGGTGTGATAGCAGATAATTATATTGTGAAAAAATAACACTGCCATGTCCTGGGAATTAAGTCAGTGGTAATGTTGATCTTTCCAAAGAAGCAAAGGATGCTGTTAATAAGGGCAAGAGAGGTTGTATCTCACAGATATAGAAAGGCACATAAGTGGCTCCACGCACAAGCGAGGAACGACCAGAAAATCAGACGTTTGAATTCTTGTTATTGTTAGAGTTTACATTTTTCATAAAATTTATTTTGGATAACAATAAAGAAAATGTGCCTTAAATTAGAAATGTGTTTAACTTTATCGTATCTATAGAGGAGGACATAGAAAATAGAGAATAAAGTCATTTCAACCATATGAGAAGATGCTTTTCGAGCATGTAAAAAATGCAGCTTAAATAAGTAATAGGCTCTCATACCTAATGTGCTTCTATGACTAGGCCAGAAAATTCTTTTTGCCGACTTCTACTTTACATTAAAATAAACCCCCTTTCAGAAACTGCTGACCTAATCCTCTTACTGTAAAAATTGTTCATTACTTTGAAATGTGCTATTCTAGGAGCAATGTATTTCTTTTGCTTCCTCACACCATGTGATGTATTTTGTTTGCTTTCTCACACCCTCATTTCAATAAACAATGTATTCTGCTATATTTTATAATGAATAGAGCATTTGCAATGTTGACTTATTCAAATATTTGTTCGCATGGTCTTATCAAGACTTACTTTCATTTCTTTAGACTAGCCCTTTGTCCACACTATGGGATACTGACAACTGATAACAGAATAGGCCTGCAAATGTTTTTATGAGATCCTTCCCTCATGTATCTAGTGCAAGACATATTAGAAACTTTTAGATTACTGCTCACTGGCATGAATGTTTACTGTTGGCCATGGGAGGAGAGACGACAGACCATCCGAAGACCCACTTCCATTGGACGGACTGTTCTGAATTTTTGAAATGTTTTATGTTTTTATATATACTGTTCCAAGTTAGTCAATTTCATTTCACACCATTGTTGCCTTTTTCCATGTCACCTTACCCTCGATGCTTTCTGCATTGTTTTCTTCCTTATTCTTGCCCAGATTGTTGTGTGCTACTGCTAACGGCAATTTCCTATTATCCTGATCTTATTGCGAGGAGACGTTTTCCTACAGCTGATCATAAATACTGCTGTTATTAATTCTTTTTGATTTAATTAACAGTTGCTGCTACTGCAACTTGTTGGGGAACTCAGCTGAGTTTCCTGAACTACTCTTAATGGAGAGTTTTACTAATTAGATGCGCCAGAATCTTGCCCTTTTCAAAGAGAACTCTTTATGGATTCCTATTTAGGTTACGGCTTTTAGACTATGATATGGACTATTTCCTTTATTGAACACACTGTCTATATTATACTGATTCTAATGGAACCTTTTCCTGATATTTCTGTAAATCAACTAATATGAATAAAAACAATGTTTATCTCCTAATGAGAAATAAAAAACGATTCCAAACCTTTCATCATTGAAAGAACATTAAGATACTGACAGTTGATGATTATATATGGAATGAAATTTGTTACAGCTCCATTCTACCATGGTGGCCAAGATCTGTTGGCCTGAAGATGGAGGAATTCCAGAAATAGAAGGCTTTTGGTATAAGTGCTTTGGGTCTGCACTGGTTGTCAAATTGCCCACCCAAATTTTGGGCCCTAACATTATCAAAATGAATATGTGTCACCCAGTGAATAAAACCTTCAAGAGTGTACAGCCTATCAGGTGTAGATTATCGTTTGTTAGGTATCTATACAAGGCTGCATTTTCTTTGATAAAATAATAAAACATTTAAAGGCTACTTTTGTTGTGGAAATTCACTTTTGCCTGCTGATTTTCAAGGCTTTAGATCACGGCTTACAGTAGTATAGCACCTGTGTGAATTCTCATTTTGATCCCTCATACCTCAGTCTATTTTGGAAAGGCTGTGTCCATTCTAATTCTCTATATGTAATTTGGAGGAGGAAACTGTAAAGGGGCTTTTAAAAGTGATTGTTTCTGAATTTATTTTTAAATGATTTTTATTTTTTTATTTTACTCACATGTCACTGTTTTAGTGCTTAGCCTAACTTTGCACGTTTTTTGTGTTTTGGCTATCCTCCATTCTACCTATTGTCAGTATTTGTTTGTTTTCTCCCAACAAGGCCATCTTGGGAAACGTACTCTCCTGCGATGGGCTATCACACTAATTTAATGTATGGGGTACATAAAAACTGTGCCCTGAGCGACTGCACTAATTTTCATTTTGATCCTTCATAACTTACTCTATTTTGGAAAGGCTGTTTTCATTGTGATTTTTTTAGCCTGGGGGAACTTGCAAGGGGCCTTTAAAAGTTAATGTTATCAATTTAATTGTTAGCTGATTTTAATAAGTTTTCTTCTACCTACTATCACCCTGTTGACACTTTGCCCAAGTTTGTACATTCTTGTATGTTTTGGTTACACTCCATACTAAAGCTTGTCAGTCTTTCTTTGTTCTCTATCAACTCTGCAATCTTGGGAGACCTTGTCTCCTCTAACGGACTTTCACACTTGCTTGTTTCAGCCCGAAGGAGTACATAAAAAGTGGGCTCTAATTCAGAGCAAAAATGTAAAATTATAGTATTGCCCATCCAAATTCCTTAGATACACTCAAGTAGAACAAAGCTGAGTCGTCCACAATACAGAAAGCAGTACCAAAGCTGAAAACGTTTACCAGAATTTTAGAAACACATTTTATTGCATTGACTTTACAGAGTTGAACCTGAGGCTTATGATAACACCCGTGTCCTACCAAATATTTCAAACAACTGGCCCCTTACCTGCGCTCAAGTGTGAGAGATATTTTTACACATTCGCTTAATACTGGGCTAGTTTGCCTAGGCTGGAAAGAAGCAACAGTCCACCTGATTCTAAAAAGATTCTTCTGAGCCAGAAAATGTTTACTTCATATTACTTCTGCCCTTCTTGTCTAAATTTCTAGAGACAATAGTTTTCCTTCAACCACAAGAACATGCGAGCGCAAATAAACTGCTCAACAATACTCAAGCTGTCTTCCATCTAGGCTGTCACAAGAAGGATGGACATTGTAGGTCCTGGATCTTTGGGCAGCAGTCGACACCATAGATCATGGCATCCTGCTTTCTAAACTGTCAGGCATCAGAATAGTAGAAGTGGCAGTAAAATTGTTAGAATCTTTCTAACACACAGGCGGAAAATAGTGTCCATAGGCCCTTTTTCATCAAAAATATCTTTACAGTTCATAGTACTTCAGGGTTCCGTTCTAACCCTCCTTGTCTTTAGCATTTGTATTTGTCAACTAGCACAGCTAATAAATCTCATGGAAACTACTTTTTTCATGTGAGCGTATGACACTCAACTCTGTCTATGGACTGTTTTCTGACCAAAGTTCTCTTAAGGACTCTGGTGTATGTTGTACAACAACCTGAAATTAAACCCAAGTAATACAGAGTTTCTGCTCACTTCTTCATACATCAACATTCGGAACCTCTGCAGGCCTAGCTGTATGAGACCACATCAACTCCCAACAAATTCTGTATGCTGTCTGGGCATCTACATTGACTCAAACTTTGGGTCAGAGATGCATCTGTCATACTCTGCAAAATCATGCCTCTTGGAATGTAAAACGATCTGCCAAATATTCCCTTTTCTGAACCTTATAGTGCAACTGCTGTAGTCACAGCTACTGTGCAATCACAAATTGACTACGGCAATGCTGCTGTTATTGGGCTACTATGGGCTTCCTACCCCACCTTCAATATGTTCAGGATGCAGCTGAATACTTTATATACAGGCTAAAAAAAGCTCGCTGAATATCGAAGCCCAGAAAGAGCATGCACGAGCTTCCAGTTCAGTTTGTGTGTATCATTTAAGGCTGTGTGTATTGTAAACAACATCTTCTACTCTCAAAAGCCTGCCTTGCTAACAAGGATATTTCAGTGATATTCTATGCAGGGAAATTTGAGATCTAATCCATTTTTTACTATTCTTATTAAATGCTAATACACTTTTCCCTATACTTTTCCTAAGGGAGATCCTTCCCTGGTGATGGAGAACAACTCCTACATGTGAAAAGTGACTAGTAGTAGCTTTTCACTTGTAAACATGGCTTCACCCCCTGTTTCGTAGTAAATGTGCACTCAGGAATGGTGAATAGCCGAAAGAACTAAATTTACTGCAAACTGTAAGACTAAATTTACTTATACAGATTTACTCGCTCATAAATTCAGCTTTGTGAATAGACCTTAAAGTGAGCAAATAATTATTTCTGCGCACCGTCCAAGTGTTTTTTGATGAACACATTAGCAGCTTCACGAACTATAGAGTATATTTAGGCTTTCCTGTTTTCAGTTTCTATTTTTGGTGAATTATGGTGGGGTTTTTTCAGTGTTTTCAGGTGATTTCAATAACTTTAAAAGACAGTGGTTATCAGTGGTTACACATTTTTGCACCATTAAAAACAACAGAAACAGTGTTTTTCCAGTATTTATGGGACTTTTTGCTTTTATTATTGCTTGCTTTCTACACTGATAGTGAATGGTTTGTAGATAGTGTATGTACAGTGTATATGAGATCCAAATACTTATCGTAGTACACCATACAATACGTCTTCAGTGAGTCTTTGGTCATGCAAGCTCACTCTTTCCTTCCCAAGTAAACTTTGATCTGTGAAAAGGCCCTCTGAACATTGGCACTTGAGACAGGCAATGCCAACATAGCCAGTACACAATTTACTAACTCTGTCCACTGACATAGCTTTCCATGCCAATATTGGTGCACCTGAAGATTGTGGTTCCCTGTGACAGGTTCTGCAACATATGTGTTGAACTGGGCACATATGGTCTCAGAGTTATTGAAGCGGTCAAAAATTAGGCAGCACTTTTGAAACTCCGGAGAAAATTTCCCTTTACAGAAGGGATCTGTAACTTGTGCAGAGTACCACAGTGAGGCTTCATTGACTTCAAATGCCATGGTTGGTGGACGGCTATTTCTCATACATTGTGAAATAAAAGTTCGTGAATTGCTCCTCAATATTTCTTTGCTTACCAATTGGCAAGCACTCTAACATGGAACATGTTGCAGTGCCAAAGTCACTAAAAGTGTCGCCCAGCCAACTCTCAAGGAGATGTTTCACATCTACACAAATTATGCTGAACACTTGGTAGACAAGGGTTTTTTCAGACTCTAGTTTTTTTTATTATGTCCACTACAGCAGTCATGCTTTCCTGTAAAAATCTAAGAATGCAGTATAGTGTACGTTTTTCAAATCACTATCCATATGTGACCAAAGATCCTCACATGTATTGCCTATGGCATCATCACTCAGCAAAAGTTCTGTAAACGGTTGCCACGTGGATAATATAGCATTCATGGCCTCTAGGACTGAGGACCACCAGCTAAGTGACACAGTTGGGATGATTCTTTCTTTGATGCCACACAAAGCACAAAATGAGAAATATTTGCATTTTATTTTCTGCGCATAACAAAACAGTGCAACAGAATGGACTAAAAAGTCAATAGCATTCTTCATTAACTCTGAAGCTTGTAAAGATGCTTTCAGCATAGCATCTAAAAAGTGGCAAGGATCTCTTACAGAGAAGCACTTCAGCTCAGGTATCGATTTTGACAGGTCAACACACAACATTTTTATATACGTAGCTGAATCACTACAAATACAAACAATATCACTCCAATCTTTGTTGAACTTGGTAAGAACTTTTTGCAGCAGCATTTCAAGTGACACAGCGTTCCATGTTTTCCAAAAGTTGGGTGTCATGTTTTCACCAGTATCCAGATTCTTTGTGACTGCACTCTTTTCACATCTACCTGTCACTATACCTTACATTGAATGTTTAAAGCCTGGGGTATTTGGCTGAATTCACCTACTATCAATATTGTCTCACTAGAAAAGGGGGCTGATGTATCAAGGGTTTTTACTCATTCTCTGTGGGTAAATGTGGTGATACATATTGAGAAAGATTCTTATGAAACCTACATTTTTCCTATTAGTAAAAGACTCAAACGTAGCCCAAAAATCAAACATGATTTTGATATTTCCTGATTCTCTACAGTTTATAAAATAAACAAACAACACCTAAAACATGCGTCTAAGCCCCGTATCTTTAGACCAAAGACCATATCACTGAAAAAAGGAAGAAGAAACAATATTTTAGTGACACCCCTAAACAACAAAACTCAAGCAGAATAATGTTAGCCCAGTCTTTCTTACTGCTACCTTATATAACAAAGTTACATTGTATTGTCTCCTTCAGGAAGAAATAAAAATGACTCTTTCACTCTCCTTTTCCTTTCTTTGAATGGCACTCCGTTTGTGGTTGTGCAGGGGTTTTTTCAGTGTTTATATGTTTACACTGGTGAGGGCTATTTTCCCTTCCAGTGGGGTTTTATCAGTTATTATAGGTTTCATCCTAAAACCAGACAGCCTAAGTTTATTCTGCTAGGATACACTATTTGTCAATAGGCCAGATAATCATTGTGTTCAACAATGAAAAGGTAAAATATCATTAGGTGTTGTTCCAGAGATGGATCACATATGTGAAGGTTTGACTGTAAACTTGTGGGTGCATTTTTACAATTTGTATCACAGTATTCTGATTTATTGTGTTGTGTTCATCTGTGAAGATTAAAATGTATTCTAAAAGACAATGTTAGCCTCTATTCTGTATTGCACTGCTTTGCATGAGACTCAAAACACCTCAGAGATTATGTGAGCTTGGAGGAGCAGCAAATATAGAACAAAAAGGTGTACGCAATCATATTTCTTTACTTCTTTGTGATGTGTATTGGTTTGATTGGCAATCCTCAGTGGAGTCATAGCTACATGGAGAGTGCTGGTGCATTGTACTATGCGCCCATCCAGGTAGAAGAGGACAAGGTCTTGGATATTGGTTCCAAAGTCTGAGTTGTGGAGGGAATCATTGATTTCTGTTTAGGGGAGATAGGACCGCTCTTTATTTATTTGGATACATGGGTTTTGAAGGAGGTCAGAGTGAATAGACATTCTCAGGGATGCTATATTCATGTTATGTTAATCCATCTAGTTTCATGTTTGAGGTATTGGACCTTTCCTGGTGTGGCTATCGATAAAGATGAAATCTGGACTGGGTGGGTTCAGCCGATGCAAGACACTTGGATTTGATATTTTAATTGTTGTACAGCAGTATTTAAGGCAGAATAAGCCTCTAATTATGAATGATTTCCGATAAAGTTGTCTGCCATCTGTATATTGGTGAATGTTGCATGCATGGTTGGCGAGTATGATAAAGTTATTGTCCGTAAACCTCTTAAAAATAAGTGGGCCGGTGGCTAAGCGAGCCGCAATGGCGGACATGAGTTAGACGAGCTCCGTCCAGCCCGTGGTGATATCATTCTATATCCTGGTTCCCCCGGCCAAACATTGAGTCGGAAGAGGGTGTGGGGACGTTTCCCCCCCGCGCAGCCCACCGACGGAGCTCCGGGAGCCCGAGTGCGCTACCGGCGGTGGAGTCACGCCGCGCGCGGCTCGGGCCCAGAGACGCTGCTGAAGCCGGGGAGTCGAGTGCTGCCTCCGGACGGCCCCTGGCGGTGGCGGATCACGGTGCGCCCGGCCCTGATTTATGGCTAGTGGTGGAAGCGACGCTGGGGGCTGGTGGCCTGCGGGCCACAGTGGAAGACTTAACAGGGCCTACCGCACCACTGGGGGCCAGGTGATGAGCTGAGAGGGACTGACCCGGCGATCGAAAGAGTGGCGGCGGTAGCAGAGGGCCCGACCGGAGGGATTGGCCCTAACATCATGCACTACAACGCAGAGGACTAGCGGTGGGAGAGTGCTGAGAGCCATCACAGCCACGGTGAGGGCCCCCTGGGCGTGGTGAGCCATGGAGACGCCGCTGGACGGGGCTCCGATCCTTGTCTGCGTGCAAGAGACTGCCCACACGCGAGCTGATATCCGTGCGGACCAGGGGCGAGGGCCTACTTCTGGCTGCGAGAGGCGGCCCAGGCGGGGCAGCGATTGATGTTGCGGCGGCCAGACCGGGCCGCGGAGGTAAGCAAGGAGGTGGAGTGATGCTCGCGACGGATCAGAGGGCAGCCCCTGGGCAGAGGAACGGAGTGTGACGATATTGGGGCGCCCAGCACGCGCGGGGCAGCACCTGGGACTTGGCGGCACGCCCTAGCGGGGAGCAATTGATAGTGACATTGGCCGAGGTGCAGTGGCCTTGGGCCTGGTGGATGGCTACTTTGAGGGCGGCCGGTCTGGAAGCTCCTGGTCGGTCAGCGTCCGAGGCGCTCGGAGAGGCCACCCAGCATCTGGCAGGATTGGCTTGACCCTGTGGCTATACTTCTGCGAGGGACTGCGGGGCTCGGCCCCTTGGAGTGAACTCCTTGGGCCTGGGGCAGCTGTTCCTGCGTTTGGCCCTGCCGCAACTGATCCGGTGGGGGATCTCCAGAGGACGACATGACGAGAGACAAAGGCGGTGGCTCCACACCATGGCCCAATTGATAAATTTACTGGTCCCGGAGCGGCGGCTGGCGCGACTGGGAGACCGTCAGAAACTATCCCGGACAACGCGGCCCTGATGGCGGCCATAACTCAATCCAGAGACATGCTAGATGCCAAGATCGGGGCGGTTGGGTCGGAGGTCACATTGCTGCGCCAAGATCTGCGCAACGCAGTGTCTCGTATCACAGAGGCGGAGACCCGGATCTCAGGGGTGGGGGACGATGTTACCACGCTGAAACAAAAAATGGCATCCATGGAGAAGATTCAGCGGGGAATGGCGCTTCGAGCAGAAGATGCAGAAGGACGGGCCCGGCGGAACAATCTGAGATTTGTGGGCTTTCCGGAGGGCTGCGAGGCGGGTAACATGGAACGCTTCCTCACACAATGGCTGGAAAGTTGGCTCCCGCCGGATTGCTTCGTGGTGGAACGAGCTCACCGGGCGCTAGTGTAGAAGCCGCTGCCGGGGGCGCGATCGTGGCCTGTGATAGCGAGATTCCTGAACTATTTGGACCGGGATGCTGTTCTGAAACAGGCCCGGGCTAAAGAGCCGCTGCAATATGAAAATGTACGTATCTCTATATTCCCCGACTATACCCGCCTGGTGCAGCAGCAGCGTCAGTCCTTCATGGCCGCGAAGGACCACCTGAGAGACCTTAAGCTACCATATGCTCTATTGTTTCCGGCTCGCCTGCGGGTGGTGCATCAGTCCCGAACTCACTTCTTCGACACCCCGGAGGAGGTCTTCAAGTGGACGGATGAGACTGTGCGGCTGCGGGTGCCTACGCCGCCTGGCAGGGAATCGGACTCCTCCTCCGGAGAGGCAGCCCGGAAGGATTCGAAGAGACGGCAGCGGTTGGGGGACGGACGGTCGCACTCCAGGAGGCGCTCGAGGTTGGGGGGGCAGCGGCAGGAGATGGTCCAGAGCATGGACATTGACTTCTGATATCCTGTTGCTTGGGGTTGGTTGGGGGTGGGGGGGGTCTCTCGGGCCCCCAATGTGTTCATCATAGTTCTTGAGAAGTAATGGTCGGGGGAACGAAGAAGTGGGCTGGTTTTCCGCCGGACTTGTCCGGGTCGGAATCTGGCCTGAGGACCATGGGCTGTGAGTTTGGGATCCATTGGATGGGGCGGTGCCACTTCCCCGGTTGGTAGCTGGGTACTTGCCCCGCCGCGACAGATGCTTCAGTGTTATTGAGGTATGGGATGGGGGTTTGTTGGGGGAGAGTTGTTATTGGTTCAGCGTCGCACTTGCCGGGTGGGTTTCTGACATTGGTCCTACATTTAGCTGCAGTTCTCTGTGGGGGAGGGGGATGAGGTTCCTTCTCAATGGCTAGCAAACAGATGGGGGACACAAGAGTCCGAGGTACCCTCCGAATTATAAACTGGAACGTGAGGGGGGCACTTGATAAAATTAAGCGAGGGGCAATACTACATCAGGCTAAGAGGGCTCGGGCGGATGTTCTTATGCTGCAGGAGACGCACCTCTTGGGTACGAAGACCCCATGTTTGCAAAGATATGGGTATCACCAGGTATTTCATGCGGAGTTTGCGAGGAGGTCCAGAGGGGTAGCGATACTGGTTCATCGTAGGGTCCCATATATACACGCGCAGCAATGGGTTGACCCACAGGGCCGCTACTTATTTATCAGGGGTACGATTGGGGAAGTCCCCGGGATCTTTGGTAGTGTATACGCCTCCCCCCTACAGTGGTCTTTTGTGGAGAGGATATTGGCTCTCTGGGCGGACATGCCAGATATGCTCTCTATCATGGGAGGGGACTGGAATGATGTCATAGACCTGGCCAGGGACCGGAGTGGGGGGGAGGGCGGTGAGCGGCGAGGTGGCCCCACGAAACTCAGCTCCCAAGTGACTAGTCTTGACTGGGTTGATGTCTGGCGGTGGACTCACGGGGATAGGCGGGAATACACGTATCTTTCAGCAGTGCATGCCACTTTCTCGAGACTGGACTATATATTTCTTCCCTGGGCGCGGGCAAGTGGAGTGGTGCTCGCGGAAATCCTCCCCCGCGGCCTATCGGATCATTCTCCAGTGTCCCTTGAGCTGGCCATAGGCAGAGGGCGGAAGTCCTTTCGATTGCGTTTGTCACCGTGGCACCTACAGAATGCAGCCTATAGTACTCATATGCGGGAAGCTATTGCCCATTACTTTGCTTCCAATGAGGGATCGGTGTTGAGTGTGGGATCCCTGTGGGAGGCCTTGAAGCCAACTTTACGTGGGGTGGACATTTCCTGGTGTTCGGTGGCCCGCCGGAAGCGCAGGGAAGAGCTGATGCGAGCGGAGGCCTCCGTTGAGGCACTCGAGCGACAGGCTAGGGAGGAGGGAGGAAGACGGTGGGTGAGGCAACTGCTCCAGGCCCAGCAGTCGTGCACAGCCATTCTTCTGGATGAAGCACGCCAGACGTGGCTGGCGACACGTAGCAGGATTTATCAGTGGAGGGACAAGTCCGGGACGATGCTCTACAGGCTCTGCCGGGGCTCCTTTCACGCTCAGACCCTTCCGGGTCTAATAGATAAAACAGGAGCTCCGATCACTGATCAACTCCTTATAACCGAAAGCTTTGCTGACTATTACACGGAGCTTTATGCCCCCCGGGAGTGCCTGCCGGTGGCCACCATAGAGCAATTCCTAGCTGACCTACCCCCTAAACAGATATCGGATGAGGTGCGGGATAGTCTGGAGCTTCTGCTGACGGAGGAGGAGCTTAGCACGGCCTTGGGGGAACTTAACTCAGGGAAGGTGCCTGGGCCCAATGGGTTTCCGAGTGAATTCTTCAAACGCTATGACATACAACTGGCCCCTTATTATCGAGCAGTAGTGGAAGAAGCCAGGGAGAGGGGCATGCTTCCCCCGGACTGGAGACACGCGGAGGTGGTGGTATTTCTCAAACCCGGCCGGCCCCCGGACCAACGGGCCTCGTATCGACCTATCTCCCTCCTCAATGTAGAGGCGAAGGTCCTGGCCAAGGCACTGGCTAATCGTCTTCTGCCCCATATATCGACTCTTATACATCCAGACCAGGCGGGATTCATGCCCAAGAGGGCCACTAGGCACAATATAAGGTGGGCACACGTGGCGGTGGCGGCGGTTCGGCAGACTGGGGAGAGGGCGGCATTACTGTTGGCGGATATGGATAGGGCCTTTGATTCCTTGAGCTGGGTATATCTGTTTGCCTTATTGCGCCGACTCAATCTGGGTCCGAGCTTTCTTTCCTATCTCCAGCTCCTCTATACAGACTTGACGGCGGCGGTGCGGGTGGCGGGGGTGACGTCCCTTGTCTTTCCCATACAACGGGGCACGCGACAGGGATGCCCCCTGTCCCCGTACCTGTTCGCGTTGGCCATGGAGCCGTTGGTGGCGTGGGTGCTTATGGATGCGCAGATCCGGAGTTTCAAGTGGTCTCCAGCGGTGTCGGACAGAATCGCATTATATGCAGATGACGTCCTGTTCTTTCTTACGGAGTTAGATGCATCGGGGCCGCGACTCCTACGGATCATGCAGATCTTTGGAGAGACCGGGATTATATATGAATCCTTCCAAATCCACACTGTGGATGCTGGGGGACTGTCCGGGGCCCGGAGCGTGGGCACGGGATATTCAGCTGGCGGTGGGGGGATTGAAATACTTGGGGGTGTTCCTTTCGGAGGCTCCGGAGCTTTCTTGGGACCGCAATGTGGCGCCAGTTTGGGAAAGGATCCGCACAGATCTCAAGATCTGGTCTCGAATGCCGTTGACACTATATGTCAGGTCCGCAATATTTAAGATGGTGCCACTACCTAAGCTGCTATATCAACTGCAATACTATCCATATCCGATCCCGCCCCGATGGTTCCAACAGGTGAACTCCGTATTGGGGCAGTTTCTGTGGGAGGGGGGCAAAGTGCGAGTGGCCCTTAGAACGTGTTTTCTATCCTCGTATTGTGGAGGACTTGCGTCTTCGGATGTCTTATCCTACTATCAGGCCTCGCATCTCCTTGTTCTCAACGAGTGGTGGTATGGGGATAGAGGAGACCCGGCGTATGTGCTGGTGAGGATGCTTATGGGAACTAATACATTACACACTATCCTGTACTCGGCGTCGGTGCGCAGCTGCCTACCGTCGGCCACACAAGTGGTTTTCCTGATCTGGCGGCAGACATTGCGTCGGATGGGCTGGTGGAATGTTTTAACTGAAGAGACTCCCCTCTGGAGCAATGGGCGCTTCCCCGAATTGATGACGCTGAGAGGTTTCCGCGGATGGGATGACATAGGCATCTCCACATTGGGAAATGTCATGAGCGGTACGACACTTAAATCATTTCAGGATTTGCAGAGGGAGTTTTCCATGCCTAAATCACAGTTCTACAGATATCTGCAACTGCGGCATGCACTGTCCCCCAGTCTGGAGGGTCTGACGTCGCTCCCAGAGTTTAGCCCGCTGGAAGCGAGACTTTTTATGGGGGATCTGGAAATCAAAAAAATCTCCAGGATCTATCAGGCCCTGGTGATCCATTGCTCTACGAAGCTTCAGAAGTTGTGGGGAGATTGGGAACTGGCGTGGGTGCCTTGGATGAGGACGATTGGAGGGAGGCCCTGGCAGCCCCAAGGGAAGCGGCTATAGCGATGCGACTGCGCCTCATACAATTTAAATACCTGCACATGGTGTACTATACCCAGGCCAGACTGTTCCGAGCGGGCTTGATTGCTGCTCCGGACTGTCTTAGGTGTGGTCAGGAGAAAGGGACATTTCTACACACTACTTGGCACTGTCCAGCGCTGGACCGATTCTGGAGGGGAGTAACTACCTGTCTGGCCGAGGTGCTGGGGTGGGTGATCCCGCGCACGCCACGATTTGCATTACTACATGTTATGGAGGGCATTGGGGGTAACATATATAAGCGACACTTGCTACGGCTAGGCCTTACGCTGGCAAAGCGGGATATCGCCAGGGCATGGAAGGCGCCTAGAGCTCCATCGATCACGGCATGGAAAAACGGCCTAGATTTTTGTATGGGGCTGGAACAGCCCATATATGTAGCCCGAGGTTGTCCATGCAAGCATTATAAGATATGGAAACGGTGGGCGGATTACCGGGGGCTGTGGCTGGAGCCACCAGTGGAAGAAGAGGATTAATTATGGGGATGTCTAGGGAGACTGGTCAAGAAGGGGGGGCGCAAGGCAAGAGGGGAAGACCGGGGGTGTCACATTACCACAATACGATGTGGCTGTGGGGCCTTCGGGCTGTGGTCGGGAATCCATGGCTAGGGTGCGACGCAGGGGATGGGGTGGGGGGAGTTTGGGGGGGGTGGTTATTGTTCAAGATATATGTATGGCACATGTAAAAATAGATTGCTATAGAGATATGCTGCAATGTGAATCTGTTGCCGACTCTGATATTCAGGGTCCTGCAATACCTGTGCAATCGATAAATAAAATATGTTTTAAAAAAAAAAAATAAGTGGGCCAAAACTGAGACAATGGGACATCAAAATCAAATGGAGTGACACCAATAGAATCTAGAGGAAATCAAAAATGATGTCAGAAAAGACACAATGATAGACATTTCAGAATGGACTATGCAAACTAATCAAATCTGCTAAGAATCCAAGCTGTGTGCATTAAATGGGATAAAGTGCTACTAAAGTGCTGCATATCACTCTTAGATGTTACCCACCTGTACTCAATCTAGTAACATGACTTGTATGGACCCTTAACTCCTTTTTTCATAAATACTTTGATCATCAGAGAAACAAAAGTATACTGTTTCAAGGAAACTGCTGGACCTCAATATTCAGTGTCACCTTCGTTTTTTTGTGATGCTATCTCCAGATTAGAGTGAGATGTTAGGAAGAGTATGATCCACATCCTCACTGAAGACAGCTCCACTCATTGCCTTTATACAGTTCTATGTTTTTCTAGGAGAGGCAGTCCCCAACGTTCTCACCCATGTGATTGTGAGCTAGTTTTTTAAACAGTTTTTTCTGCTCCATAGTTACAAAGATTTGTTGATAAGAAACAACTTTTTCATTCAAACCATATGCCCTCTTCTAATCATATGATGGTGCTATTCCACTTCTATATTAGAGAAGAGGCATGGAGTTAGGGGTGTTAAAAAACGTGGTACTTGATTGGTGGTTTTCGAGGACCACCCATCATATTGCAAGATCCACACCTAAATGGTAGGGATCTCTCTATCTTAAGTGTTCCACTGGTGTTGTGTATGCACTTACGGGCAGAAGTAAATGCTATACAGGCCACATATTTTTTCTTCTCAAGCTAGACATATATTTTTTATTTTTCACAAACATACTTCTAAAGAAGTGTTGCTGGAACATAAAATACCTTGAAAAAACAAGAGACAAGAGGCATTTGGCAAAACAGGAACAGTTCATTTAATTAAACAATGTGTCGGAGAGCACAGTCACAGGCAAAGGGTCTGAAGACTATCTCAATTTACAGTCAGTCTTACATAGATTTTTATACAGTTCAGTGAATGCAATAAAATATTTCCGGTGATCCTTTTTTGGTAAGGAATGTGTACCTTTGTCTTTGGAGTCATAAATTAAGGTATTGGATTAGGAATCGGTGGTTAACGTGTCCGGCTGTCCGGCCTGGGGAGCGCGTGATCACTGTGTATTCTGTGTGTGCTGTGTCTTGAGTGGCTAAGTTTTCCTAACTTCATGTGGCATCTGACGTTATGCTGTTTTGGGAATTCAAGCACCCCTCTTTATTGGGACCAATCTTCCTGGACTGTTGTGGTGTCAATAAAGATACAATTTTGGTTTATACATGAATGTATCATTATTCATATTGACATCAACTTTTTCAATATTAACAGAAGGATCTTGCATCTGAAATGCAAAATCATCAGTGGCTTTGATGCACATGAAGTTGCATCTGTGTGTTAGGATCCTTAATTTTTTCCTTGACTGGCACCACCATGCTGCGCAAATGGCCTTTGCATGGGAGTCTTGGGAAGGGGAATTCAGGATAATTTACCCAGTACTAAAAAAGGTGGGGTGAGTGTCTCTGTGACTCAGCAGTCCTGCGACAGAACAACTATGGGGCATATTCACAAGGAGCTATCGCCAAGTTAATGGCAGCTAATCACAGCCAAAGTAGTGATAAACTTATCGCCCCAATCACAAGCTGGTGTTAACATCCCACATCACCAGTTTACCCGTGATAGCAGCCGCAAAAAACATCGCCACAGATGACCCCCGCAACTATTGTTAATGAGATGCAGAGTAGGCGTTCCCGTGCCAAAAGCCGCGACAACACCACTCCACATCATTCTCAATGACCAGCCAGATCTGCGATAAGAACACAAAACAGGCGATAAGGCGCATTAGCACCAGGAAACTAACACCTGCTCTGACCTGGTGCAAATTCGGACGACAGCCTACACTACAAAAGGGAGCCCAATCCAGAGCCACACCTGAAGAACAACAGATGCACCCGGGCAACTGAACATGCAGCCCGGAGGGCCAAAAGGGCAACAACACCAGCGGCCACCACCCCCAGGACGCCCCACTCCCCGGCACCTCCCCGACCAAAGACATGCCACATCAGCTACACCTCAACATGTACAAAATAATCTGCATGATGTCGCACAATCACAACTGGTGACATGCATGTGTCGTCACAAAAATGAGCATCACACATTCACTTTCGAAGCAACAAATGAAACTTTATTAAAATAAACACAGAACTGAAATGAAGACACATGGCGGCTCCCCTTGGGACAATCCGTAGGTCACAGCCTGCAAGACAAACATCATGATGAGAAGGTGTGTCCTGCGCACATCAAAGGACAGAGAGAGAGCAAAGGAGAGAGAGAGGAAGAGAGGGAGAGAGAGATAAGAAGAGAGGGGGAGAAAGAGAGAGAGAAGAAGAGAGTGGGAGAGAGAGAGAAGAAGAGAGAGGGAGAGAGAGAGAAGAAGAGAGGGGGAGAGAGAGGAGAAGAGAGGGGAGAGAGAGTGAAGAAGAGAGGTGGAGAGAGAGAGAAGAAGAGAGGGGGAAAGTGAGAGAGAGAAGAAGAGAGGGAGAGAGAGAGAGAGAGAGTATCGCCCCTGCGCACCCAGGCCATAGTGCTCACCTGCTGCCACCGGTGTGTCTCCAATCACTTGCTGGTATGTATTGCAGTTCACCAGGTCACACATCTGAGACAAACCTGTCATCTGAAACAGAGTCCAGATACATGATTGGCACAGTACAAACAATGGTGGCAGGTGCGGTCTCCTCGATGCAGCTGGGCAGCCCTGATCCTGGAGGTGAGTCGCGGAGGATGTCAATGATGTCTAGGAGGGCTTGTGCATCGATGCTGGAGTTGTCCTCCTTGTCATCAGTGAAGAGTGGCTGTGACTGCTCTGGAGGGGGTGTTGATGGTGGCCCTGCAATGTGAAGGGGAGATGGTGTATTGCAATGTGTCCACATGTATGTAGCCGCATGGTATATGTTGACATTCAGACAGCATGTCATTGTACATTGTGACAGTCTATAGATCTGGGCGAGGACCCAGAGTCATTGAGGGTGTGCACTGTGCTCTGCTTGATTGTGCGTGTGTGCCATCATGGCCATCTCCTCCCATACTCCCAGTACCTGGTGGTCACTCACCCTGTTGTGGTTGTGTTGTGTCCTGTCGAGCAGTGTACGGTCCTCCGACCCTGACTCCGGCCACAGTATCCACACTGATGACTGTCGACGCCAGCTCCTCCATGTCATTCAGCACGAGCTGTGGCGCTGGGCCCCCACCTCCAGTCTGCATTGCTGCCTTCTGGTTGGTTGCGAGTTTCTCCTTGGTCTTTCGCTTGATGTCATTCCATCGCCTTTTGACCTCGTCCATTGTCTTCTTATGCTCTCCGACGGCATTCACCTTGTCCATGATGTCTCGCCATGTTCCATTTTTGGTGCCCTATAACACGTTGGAGGTGACGAACAGTTGTTGATGGCGTTCCATCACCTCCGTGACTATGATCCTGTTCGCCTGCGGACTGAACTTCGTCTTCCTCTTGTTCATGTCGTTGCCCTTCCTTGTCCCCGAGGTCCCGGGCTGGTCATCCGGGGTGCTTGTTGGGTTGTGCTCGTCCTCTGTGCCTACTCCGGCTGCCTCCATGGTGCTTGAGTGTTGGTCAGTTTGTGTTTGGGTGTTTTTTCTACTTTTATGGTGATTTTTCCCGCCTGCCAGGTGTGTGTTGCAGGCCTGGCACTGCTTAGTGCTGATTTCCTCATCACGCTTTGGCCCATCACAGGTTTTTTCGCGTTGGGGTTTGTGTTTTTATCTCGGTCGAGGTGGTTGTATCGCGGGCATTGGCCGCGGTTTCGGCAAACTATCGCATGGGTCCGCCTTGTGTGAATTCCACGTTGACACAGGGTTATTTTCCCGCTATAGGCTGCGATTTCTAAAGTTGCGTTAACATTTTTTGGTGATGTTTAGCACACGTTCTTGTGAATATACCCCTATGAGTTCAAAGGTTTCCACCAACAGAGTCGGTTTATGCTTAAATGGTTAAATCCATGCAGCCCTTTTACCTCTAAATAGCGATCTACATCTTTTTGTCTGATGGCTTGAACATTAGAATAAGCAAACTAAATGTTACTGGTATTGATATTGGTACTGGTATTGGTTGCTAAAGGTGAGGCATAGAAGTCTTAATATCATATGTGAATATCCATCTATTGAAAAGGTTTAAGTTGGTTCGCTTCAGATGACAACTATTGTAGTACATCTAAGTAGGTTTCAGATAAACCTGGGAAAAATTGTATTTTAAAGAGATTTGTGTTTATCAGGGCATGAGTCACAGTTGTGTTGAGTGATACAAGGGGTCTGAGAGCCCATGAACTTTTTAAAGATTGAGCAAATGATATTTGGATACCAAAATGTAACATATAGAATTTCTGTGTGCCAAAATCCTTGGGTGAAAGGGAATAGTGAAGTCATTATGTTGTGGAATGTTATGTTTAATTATTCAGCATGGTCTTTGAAACAGAATACCATAATCAATATTTCAGTGGATTTCAAATATAAACAGTTGGTTCTAAACTGATTATGTATATTCTGTCGAACATTAGGGGTGACAGTGATTTTGAGGACAAAAGAGATGTCTGAGTAAAAGAACATTGATACTGTTTTGAGTTAAGTTGTCATAGAACTTTGGTTATCAAGTTCAAGAAAGAAAAGGACCAGTGTTGGATTGGCAAAGCCAGGCCCATACAATATTTGAGGATCATAAATGGGTTATTGTTCATGGTGTATAAACTATATTTATGTTGAGAGGCATAGGTACAGTATTTCTTCCTTTTCTAATTTGTTTCTAAAAATGTTTCAAAATTTTGAAGACTAATATAGAAGATAATCGTAATGATAACCACCAGTAGTTTATTATATATATTTATTTATAGAACCACAGCAAAATAATATTTTAAAAAATGTTTTCATTAGGGCAGTCCTTATTGGACTAAAGGAGTGACAGAAAAAGAAGCCCTCTAAGCCAATAAGAAAGCTCTATTTTTTAAATATATGGTACCACACATGTCCTGCAGTACCACGCAGGATCAGCTGTTCAAATATCACACTAATTTCAACACTAATTCTGATTAATGGCTGAACAGATTTACACAAAGTCACAAAAAGCATGCTTTCTGAGTTGAGATCAAGCTTTTCTGCCAAATTTTATGTAATTCTGTGCAGCTGTTTTTCCCTATCGCTTCCCAAAATTCATATAGGAATTAGCATGGGGAAACATGGTTTGGGAACCCCCATTTTTCTCTACCCCGACTTGGGTACTCACACCAAAACTCTTCAAGAAAGGAGTTGAGGTGGAAGAACTTTTTTGGGGAAAGTTTTGTGAAGAGTCCTTAAATGGGTCCAAATTATTAGCAAAACAATAAACTCTTCATGGAGAACTAACCTATATCTACACAGTAGTGATTCTTGAATTACCTATTTTAAGGGGTTTAACAAATAATTGGAAGTCAGTATGGGCTGAAACCTTTTGAGGCTAACAGGTGGTCCATCATGTCCTGTATTGGATCCACTAAGAGAACACTAGATAGCACCATTGCTGAAACTCTGCAAAGGTGTTAAGTACATGAATACATAACACAGCTGCTAGTCCTGGTAGTCACAACTAGAGAGTGGAAAAAGTCAAGAAGTAAGTCTGTTGAATGAGCCATTTTGTTATTTAGTGGTCTGTTTCATTAGGACAGTACTAGTTTTGTTAACATTGTGAGTTGGACAGTCTGCTGAGTATGGCCAAAATGTATGAACTCATTTATATACGAGTGAGTTGAGACCAAATGTAGATCATCAATGATGATTTTCCATAAGCCTTTGGTGAAACAGGTAAAGCTTCATGACTAAATGCAGTGAAAATTTAGAAAATATATCAGGCCCTTTCTGATGTTTGCTTTATGAATATGTTTTTGGAGGTAATTCTCTTTTCTAAATTGAATGTGCATTTTAGAGAAAATGTAAATTGTGGGTCCTTTTTTAGCAATATTTTCTAAAATATGTATGTCTGTTTTTACAATGTTCTATTTAACTTTGACCTAAATAGAGAAAAGATTATAGTATATTTAGCCATTGATTTACAGAATATGCCATAGCATTGGCAAAGATCTAAATCTATAAAGCTGTAAGCAATGTATTGTCACTTCTTTTTGTATGGGTAGGATTTTATAAAAATTGAGTGAAATATCCCACAAATGAAATACAGGTAATAGACATGATTTCACTCTCTGCTAAGTGAAAGGTTTGCATCATTGCTTTGTTTGACATACTAACCTGTTTTATGAAACACCAATTTATATAAACGTTTTGTGGACCAAACTACTCGAACAAGTTAAGAATTTTGTCATAATGCTTGTCAGTCTATTAGGTCAGGCAGTTAAACTAATTTTTTGATGCATGAAACCTCAATTTTCTTTTCAGGAAATTGTTTGGCATTTTCTGCATATTTAAAAGCTAAAAATCATCAAATTTGCATTATGATTATAGGCAAGTATACTGAAGACTTTTTAGGGTCTCTGGGAAATACGGAAGCCTGTGAATGTATTAGATATGCGAGAATGCTAGACCATAGCCTTTGTGTATTTTATGTAATTATAATACAATATATTTGAGCCTGACATCACTGTATACATCACAGAAGTTTATTTTATTCTTGTGTATATATAAATGGATAGAACGGTGCCAGGCAACCAAAATACATGCCTTGATAATGTTATCAGCCTTATTCCAAACAAGCCACCCTTTTGAGACATTAAGAATAAGTCCACAATATATAACTATCATCCGTTCTTTTAGTTATTATTTGTTTCCTATTTATGAAGAGTCTCAAATGCAACAGATCTGGAAAGGTGCCTACCTCATAATTAAACTGCCTTCATATTTCATTATCTTACATAAATGGCATGCTATTACAAGCTGAGCCCACTTTATCTTCACCGTTCACTTTTTCAAGAAAATGTTCACTAAACGCTTTTCAATATTTCATATCCTGCATCTTTTCTTGTCTACTTATAATAATATACATGATTAGGTAGAGATGTCTGTGGGGTTGCAGATTGATTTCTGCATTCTGTTTTTGTTTTTGTCTTTTAGAACTGCCACGGCATTTGGGATTTGGGATTCTAAAGAACACTGGGAATTCTTTCCAGGGTTCCCCTCCTTAGATTTAAATTACTCATACTGATAGCATGGAACGGTGGTGATCAGCTCAGGCATTTACTGTGTGTCTAAAATAGCATAATCCATTTTTAACACTTCAAGAATTGTAATCAGTTAGAGTTTACATTTTCTCATGAAGATTGTCAAGCCCAAATATTTCTGGTAGTAAAACCTAAAAAATTACCTCTTTCAATGTATGGGTCCATCAACAAAGACACGTCTGATAATATATATAAATATATCTTTGCCATATTGATGTGCAAAAACATTATGACATTAATATATCCACTACCAAAATATTGTGTAGGTAAGTATATTTAAGTAAGTATAGATATACTTTAAACAATGCCACATATATGCACCGTGGCAATATATATATTGTCAGGGTATGTGGATACTAAAACGGTGAAAAAATGCCAAGCATCTCATAATTATGCATAATGAAATTAGAATACAAGAGCATGCCTTTATTTCACTCCACATGATTTATAATCAGGGCATATTTTTATAACAGTTGGCTAACATTAGTGCCAGTGGAGGCTCCTGTGTATGGACATGAGGGATGAAGCCCCACTATGTATGGGAGACTAATAGGAGACAACTCACAAACAGATAATCGCATGGCTTTATTTTTGTTGCAATGATATTTTCTGCTTGGGAGTGCTGATCTATGCCCCACACGGTGGTGTTAATAGGCACTATGTATTATTCACTGTCTTGATAATGCAAGGGGATTGGGAGGAGCCACTGCCAATCTGAACTTCCTGGTGTATTACAGAGCATGTGCTTGTGTACACTTGGCTACCTCATGCACTGGAAGATAGATTCACCCAAGTGATTAAGGTAAGTGGTTTGCGTGAGTCCCACGGAGATGCCTGCTCAGATGCCTTTTGCCTTTAGTCTCAGCATCCACAGGGGACATCTGAAACAAGCTTCACAGGAATGCGTGTTTGAAAAGCCATCAGCAGCACTTTGCCACAAAGCTTTGAATAGTAACACAGCTCCATTTTTGGCCTGACAGTGTACTCATGTGTCTCTTCTTGTGCAATCCCAGGTGTGGGGTGCAAATGTCCTGTTACCTGGGCTCTTCGCCCAGGTTTGCCACATGCTATGGCATGGCCACCATAGCACTTTCACAGTTCAATATCCTCATTTGTTCAATCTCCTGAAGATGTCTTTCTCTGCCTTGATTTCCTGATAGGGAGAGGAGTGTCTCCCATTCAAGCCTCTGTGTTCTCCCACATAAGGAGAGTGAGGTGATGCCTTTCCTTTGCCATTAGGGTTTTCTGGCTGGCAAGGCACGTGTCCCTTGAAACGTGGGAGTGCAATTAGAGGACTCACGGGCATTAGCACATGATGGACTCTGCATTCAGTGAGATAACAAAAACCTCACTGAGAGACATTATAGTGTGCAAAAGCATGTCAGTCCCATGCATAAACAGAAGGGGCTCAGCTTCCAATAGCTGAGGAATGAAGCACTCATCTCATATGTTTAAAGGGCGAGTTTCGCCTGGAAACACATTAAAGTAAATTGGGTGTGGCACTCCTGCTCCAGAGCAAATCTTCTATCAGTGCAGATCCTCCCCTCTAGAGCCAGACACCCTTTCACTGCTGCGAAGTGGGTTAGGTGGCTCATTGGGCTAAATAATCCAATGTGGGGATCTGTGTTTAACCCACATGTTCACAAGTATGCTTGTTTAGCCTCTTATCCTTCTGCAAGCAATAACAATGAAGATCAGATAAAGGGGTGAAAGAAACCCATCTGGCGAATATGCTCCTTACAAACCACATGTTTGTTATGTTAAAGGAGCCCGCTTACAATATTGCACACCTCTGCACCCTGGAGAAAGAGAGACTGCATTCAGACTGCCTTCCGTACAGTAATGAGGGGATGACTGGGGGCAATGTGTGTGACTGTGTGAGGGTGCGTGTGAGTTAAATAGTGAGTTTATAGTAGGCTTGGGCAGTGAACACGGCTCTGTTCAGGGAGTTTGTAGAGTTTTCCACACTCTGCGCTCTGCGGAGCAAGTCAAGTTCCACATTTTTTCTCGCAGTCGCAAGTGAGGTAAATCCTAAGCTAGACCACCTCCCAGCAAGATTCCTTAACACGGGCAGTCGCGTTGAGAAACCATCCATTCTCATTGAGGAAGCTGCCGCTCTAGTAGAAAATCTACTTGCGCTGCGCATGATGCCATTTGTGCAGATTTTCCAGTGCGGGGCAAACACCTGGCGCTAAAAATCAGTGCAAACGGCACGACCTAATGCATTCTGCATTGAGTTTTTGGTCACTTTGTGGAATTTCTTATAGCGGAACTCCATGAACTCCGGCCAAGTTTCTAGCTCCTTCTCTACATGTACATTTTACGTTGGGAAAGTGACTCTGGTAAAAAAGGCCCTGAAAGCCTAATTCCAAAATTACAGTGGCAAAAGTACACCATCTCCCTGCACGTTCACAAGCATTGTCAGTGCACATGACTAATGCTCTCCTTTCTAGAATCCCTATTTTACCTTCTTACCTTTAGTTTCATCTTTTTTATACAAATTCATTCTTGAAATTTGTTGTAAAGTGCACCATTTTGACACTTTTCAAATAATTGGCTAAGCAAACACTCCTGAATCGTTTTGAGTCTGTAGGGATCTCTCACTTCTGTCACTCGAACCATAAAATTGAGAAACTACTTTTGTGCCTCACCAGTTTTAAAAGAACCCATCTGCCACGAATTAATGCTTATGGAACTATTATTACTTAGGAACCATGTACAAGATATTTTTAATTCAAATATTTCACTATTCATGAGAAACACAGCTGTTTGGTGTTGGGAACAGATGCCACTTCCCTTTCTCTCGATACCACATGGATAGTTCATTCATAGTGCTTAACTGGCAATGATCTAACTTGTGTCAGGCACTCAAATGAGCGCTATACAAACATGATCATTCGAGCGAAGCGTAAATATTTGTAATGTAAGAGGATCCATCCACCTTGATATACGAAATAGAGTCTTCTCATCGTCTGCTACTTGCATGTTGTTTTGCCTTACAGTAGTGTTAAATTACAGTTAGCTTTTGTGCTGAGGCAGCATACATTGAAAGGAAAAATACTGAATAACACTGCAATATCACAGAGGAGCTGAAGGAAAGAAGAATTGTAATGTTAGATTTACCAGGCAAATTAGCAGACAACAGCTTCAGGGGGTTTGCATTTAATTGGAAGGAGACGTCATCCAGCAGACATAGGCCACGTGTCGATAAGTAATACTTACCGAAACAGTGCCAAGTAGAATAATGCTTTGCATGCTGAAAAATAGAAATATTTAGTAAAACGTGTGCCAGGCCAGGAGAGACAAACTGTCCACCGCTTCAACTCTCATCACCTACTCTTCTCACCTGAGTCCTGTATTAGTGGATGTTCAATAAAGGTTATTTCAGGCCGTAAGTAAGTGGTAAAGATTAGAGATAGTCGAAACTGGCATAATTTGCTTGCACGTAAAATTACACGAAAATACTCGGAAATATGCGCAATGTAAATCTCTCATTTTATGCTGTATTGTAGTGCAAAATGCATCCTCACATCAGTCTGTTGTGAGGACACATTTAGCTAAGGCACCACGAACAGCTAACCGAGTTTGTTTACCTGCACCCAGGCCAAGTTTTACAGCAAATGGAGATTTTTGTGGTCAGTTTTTAAAGCGTATGTCATCTAGTTACAAAAAGCAGTATCATTTTGCAAATTTTACTTTACAAGCGCAACACAAGAATTAAACAAATGATGCAAATTACACCAGCGTAATTTAAATTTCACCCTGACCTAGTAAAGATGAACATAATTCTCAGTACCTCTTCATCATATGGTAATTCTGTACCCTTTTACCTCCACCTAAATTCTGATGGTAACTTCATTCTCAGAATGCAGTGAGGTTTTTTAGTACAGTTTGTTTTATTTATTAAAGAGATAAATCAGTAGGAAAAAGCAAACGGTAATGGGAAGCCCGCTGTCGGGTATTCCCTCCTACTCCAAAAGTCATAAATTCGTTTCCATGTTACAACAATTGCCAAGTTCTCTCTTACTCTTGCTCTCTCTATATAGATATACATATATGTGTATTTGGGACATTCATATGTAGAGAATCAGTGAAAGTACGTAAATATATAAAAACTGATCTCAATACAGATGGTCATATTCTTTTGATTGCATTCCCAGTTCACAGAAACATCTGTCTTCACTGATAGTTCATTTCTCCCTTTTTAAAAAGCAGAGTAACTCACCTGTTCCATATTACCATATGACTAAGACCCAGGAGGGGTTACAACGCGTTATGGAGATGGACTCTACGCTATTAAATACTTGCAAATTAGGAACAGATGGAGGGCTAGTTTCACGCTATTGGAGTAATGCCTGTTCTCCTTTGGAATATATAAGCGGTGAGGCCCTAACTTGAGAGGCTGGGTGTCCATCTGTGATATATATATATATATATATATTCCACATGAAGCTGCCCTGAAATTGAGGCGCCACACATCAGCGTTGAAACGACCTTTTTATTCAATAAGGTGGCAAGAACAACGGCATCTCCGAACAGTAAATTCTTTGAGTCCAGACGCGTTTCAGGCTATCTCAGCCCTTGGTCACTGGTGTTCAGGAGGCGAGGCTGTGCAAATCTCGCGCCATGTTAATAGCGCTTATCTAGTTGATTGCCGTAGTGGGCGTGGCTGTTGAGCACTTTGGTTCTTGTAGTTTTAAGTCTCTAGTAGTTTGCCACTGTGTCTCCTTTGAAATAATACTTCCGTTAGTAGGTTTACTGGAAGGAAAATCGCCGTGTTTCTGCCTGTATTTCCTTCTGAAAATGGTCTCGCTGTTCCTTTGAACGCCGCTTTTCTCTTCATTGGCGTAAGGAGCCGCACTTCAGCGGCGGGGTGCCTCGCGACCCGAGCCGGGCCGCAACATAATCCACATGAAGCTGCCCTGAAATTGAGGCGCCACACATCAGCGTTGAAACGACCTTTTTATTCAATAAGGTGGCAAGAACAACGGCATCTCCGAACAGTAAATTCTTTGAGTCCAGACGCGTTTCAGGCTATCTCAGCCCTTGGTCACTGGTGTTCAGGAGGCGAGGCTGTGCAAATCTCGCGCCATGTTAATAGCGCTTATCTAGTTGATTGCCGTAGTGGGCGTGGCTGTTGAGCACTTTGGTTCTTGTAGTTTTAAGTCTCTAGTAGTTTGCCACTGTGTCTCCTTTGAAATAATACTTCCGTTAGTAGGTTTACTGGAAGGAAAATCGCCGTGTTTCTGCCTGTATTTCCTTCTGAAAATGGTCTCGCTGTTCCTTTGAACGCCGCTTTTCTCTTCATTGGCGTAAGGAGCCGCACTTCAGCGGCGGGGTGCCTCGCGACCCGAGCCGGGCCGCAACATAATCCACATGAAGCTGCCCTGAAATTGAGGCGCCACACATCAGCGTTGAAACGACCTTTTTATTCAATAAGGTGGCAAGAACAACGGCATCTCCGAACAGTAAATTCTTTGAGTCCAGACGCGTTTCAGGCTATCTCAGCCCTTGGTCACTGGTGTTCAGGAGGCGAGGCTGTGCAAATCTCGCGCCATGTTAATAGCGCTTATCTAGTTGATTGCCGTAGTGGGCGTGGCTGTTGAGCACTTTGGTTCTTGTAGTTTTAAGTCTCTAGTAGTTTGCCACTGTGTCTCCTTTGAAATAATACTTCCGTTAGTAGGTTTACTGGAAGGAAAATCGCCGTGTTTCTGCCTGTATTTCCTTCTGAAAATGGTCTCGCTGTTCCTTTGAACGCCGCTTTTCTCTTCATTGGCGTAAGGAGCCGCACTTCAGCGGCGGGGTGCCTCGCGACCCGAGCCGGGCCGCAACATAATCCACATGAAGCTGCCCTGAAATTGAGGCGCCACACATCAGCGTTGAAACGACCTTTTTATTCAATAAGGTGGCAAGAACAACGGCATCTCCGAACAGTAAATTCTTTGAGTCCAGACGCGTTTCAGGCTATCTCAGCCCTTGGTCACTGGTGTTCAGGAGGCGAGGCTGTGCAAATCTCGCGCCATGTTAATAGCGCTTATCTAGTTGATTGCCGTAGTGGGCGTGGCTGTTGAGCACTTTGGTTCTTGTAGTTTTAAGTCTCTAGTAGTTTGCCACTGTGTCTCCTTTGAAATAATACTTCCGTTAGTAGGTTTACTGGAAGGAAAATCGCCGTGTTTCTGCCTGTATTTCCTTCTGAAAATGGTCTCGCTGTTCCTTTGAACGCCGCTTTTCTCTTCATTGGCGTAAGGAGCCGCACTTCAGCGGCGGGGTGCCTCGCGACCCGAGCCGGGCCGCAACATAATCCACATGAAGCTGCCCTGAAATTGAGGCGCCACACATCAGCGTTGAAACGACCTTTTTATTCAATAAGGTGGCAAGAACAACGGCATCTCCGAACAGTAAATTCTTTGAGTCCAGACGCGTTTCAGGCTATCTCAGCCCTTGGTCACTGGTGTTCAGGAGGCGAGGCTGTGCAAATCTCGCGCCATGTTAATAGCGCTTATCTAGTTGATTGCCGTAGTGGGCGTGGCTGTTGAGCACTTTGGTTCTTGTAGTTTTAAGTCTCTAGTAGTTTGCCACTGTGTCTCCTTTGAAATAATACTTCCGTAAGTAGGTTTACTGGAAGGTTGCGGCCCGGCTCGGGTCGCGAGGCACCCCGCCGCTGAAGTGCGGCTCCTTACGCCAATGAAGAGAAAAGCGGCGTTCAAAGGAACAGCGAGACCATTTTCAGAAGGAAATACAGGCAGAAACACGGCGATTTTCCTTCCAGTAAACCTACTAACGGAAGTATTATTTCAAAGGAGACACAGTGGCAAACTACTAGAGACTTAAAACTACAAGAACCAAAGTGCTCAACAGCCACGCCCACTACGGCAATCAACTAGATAAGCGCTATCAACATGGCGCGAGATTTGCACAGCCTCGCCTCCTGAACACCAGTGACCAAGGGCTGAGATAGCCTGAAACGCGTCTGGACTCAAAGAATTTACTGTTCGGAGATGCCGTTGTTCTTGCCACCTTATTGAATAAAAAGGTCGTTTCAACGCTGATGTGTGGCGCCTCAATTTCAGGGCAGCTTCATGTGGATTATGTTGCGGCCCGGCTCGGGTCGCGAGGCACCCCGCCGCTGAAGTGCGGCTCCTTACGCCAATGAAGAGAAAAGCGGCGTTCAAAGGAACAGCGAGACCATTTTCAGAAGGAAATACAGGCAGAAACACGGCGATTTTCCTTCCAGTAAACCTACTAACGGAAGTATTATTTCAAAGGAGACACAGTGGCAAACTACTAGAGACTTAAAACTACAAGAACCAAAGTGCTCAACAGCCACGCCCACTACGGCAATCAACTAGATAAGCGCTATCAACATGGCGCGAGATTTGCACAGCCTCGCCTCCTGAACACCAGTGACCAAGGGCTGAGATAGCCTGAAACGCGTCTGGACTCAAAGAATTTACTGTTCGGAGATGCCGTTGTTCTTGCCACCTTATTGAATAAAAAGGTCGTTTCAACGCTGATGTGTGGCGCCTCAATTTCAGGGCAGCTTCATGTGGATTATGTTGCGGCCCGGCTCGGGTCGCGAGGCACCCCGCCGCTGAAGTGCGGCTCCTTACGCCAATGAAGAGAAAAGCGGCGTTCAAAGGAACAGCGAGACCATTTTCAGAAGGAAATACAGGCAGAAACACGGCGATTTTCCTTCCAGTAAACCTACTAACGGAAGTATTATTTCAAAGGAGACACAGTGGCAAACTACTAGAGACTTAAAACTACAAGAACCAAAGTGCTCAACAGCCACGCCCACTACGGCAATCAACTAGATAAGCGCTATCAACATGGCGCGAGATTTGCACAGCCTCGCCTCCTGAACACCAGTGACCAAGGGCTGAGATAGCCTGAAACGCGTCTGGACTCAAAGAATTTACTGTTCGGAGATGCCGTTGTTCTTGCCACCTTATTGAATAAAAAGGTCGTTTCAACGCTGATGTGTGGCGCCTCAATTTCAGGGCAGCTTCATGTGGATTATGTTGCGGCCCGGCTCGGGTCGCGAGGCACCCCGCCGCTGAAGTGCGGCTCCTTACGCCAATGAAGAGAAAAGCGGCGTTCAAAGGAACAGCGAGACCATTTTCAGAAGGAAATACAGGCAGAAACACAGCGATTTTCCTTCCAGTAAACCTACTAACGGAAGTATTATTTCAAAGGAGACACAGTGGCAAACTACTAGAGACTTAAAACTACAAGAACCAAAGTGCTCAACAGCCACGCCCACTACGGCAATCAACTAGATAAGCGCTATCAACATGGCGCGAGATTTGCACAGCCTCGCCTCCTGAACACCAGTGACCAAGGGCTGAGATAGCCTGAAACGCGTCTGGACTCAAAGAATTTACTGTTCGGAGATGCCGTTGTTCTTGCCACCTTATTGAATAAAAAGGTCGTTTCAACGCTGATGTGTGGCGCCTCAATTTCAGGGCAGCTTCATGTGGATTATGTTGCGGCCCGGCTCGGGTCGCGAGGCACCCCGCCGCTGAAGTGCGGCTCCTTACGCCAATGAAGAGAAAAGCGGCGTTCAAAGGAACAGCGAGACCATTTTCAGAAGGAAATACAGGCAGAAACACGGCGATTTTCCTTCCAGTAAACCTACTAACGGAAGTATTATTTCAAAGGAGACACAGTGGCAAACTACTAGAGACTTAAAACTACAAGAACCAAAGTGCTCAACAGCCACGCCCACTACGGCAATCAACTAGATAAGCGCTATCAACATGGCGCGAGATTTGCACAGCCTCGCCTCCTGAACACCAGTGACCAAGGGCTGAGATAGCCTGAAACGCGTCTGGACTCAAAGAATTTACTGTTCGGAGATGCCGTTGTTCTTGCCACCTTATTGAATAAAAAGGTCGTTTCAACGCTGATGTGTGGCGCCTCAATTTCAGAGCAGCTTCATGTGGATTATGTTGCGGCCCGGCTCGGGTCGCGAGGCACCCCGCCGCTGAAGTGCGGCTCCTTACGCCAATGAAGAGAAAAGCGGCGTTCAAAGGAACAGCGAGACCATTTTCAGAAGGAAATACAGGCAGAAACACGGCGATTTTCCTTCCAGTAAACCTACTAACGGAAGTATTATTTCAAAGGAGACACAGTGGCAAACTACTAGAGACTTAAAACTACAAGAACCAAAGTGCTCAACAGCCACGCCCACTACGGCAATCAACTAGATAAGCGCTATCAACATGGCGCGAGATTTGCACAGCCTCGCCTCCTGAACACCAGTGACCAAGGGCTGAGATAGCCTGAAACGCGTCTGGACTCAAAGAATTTACTGTTCGGAGATGCCGTTGTTCTTGCCACCTTATTGAATAAAAAGGTCGTTTCAACGCTGATGTGTGGCGCCTCAATTTCAGGGCAGCTTCATGTGGATTATGTTGCGGCCCGGCTCGGGTCGCGAGGCACCCCGCCGCTGAAGTGCGGCTCCTTACGCCAATGAAGAGAAAAGCGGCGTTCAAAGGAACAGCGAGACCATTTTCAGAAGGAAATACAGGCAGAAACACGGCGATTTTCCTTCCAGTAAACCTACTAACGGAAGTATTATTTCAAAGGAGACACAGTGGCAAACTACTAGAGACTTAAAACTACAAGAACCAAAGTGCTCAACAGCCACGCCCACTACGGCAATCAACTAGATAAGCGCTATCAACATGGCGCGAGATTTGCACAGCCTCGCCTCCTGAACACCAGTGACCAAGGGCTGAGATAGCCTGAAACGCGTCTGGACTCAAAGAATTTACTGTTCGGAGATGCCGTTGTTCTTGCCACCTTATTGAATAAAAAGGTCGTTTCAACGCTGATGTGTGGCGCCTCAATTTCAGGGCAGCTTCATGTGGATTATGTTGCGGCCCGGCTCGGGTCGCGAGGCACCCCGCCGCTGAAGTGCGGCTCCTTACGCCAATGAAGAGAAAAGCGGCGTTCAAAGGAACAGCGAGACCATTTTCAGAAGGAAATACAGGCAGAAACACGGCGATTTTCCTTCCAGTAAACCTACTAACGGAAGTATTATTTCAAAGGAGACACAGTGGCAAACTACTAGAGACTTAAAACTACAAGAACCAAAGTGCTCAACAGCCACGCCCACTACGGCAATCAACTAGATAAGCGCTATCAACATGGCGCGAGATTTGCACAGCCTCGCCTCCTGAACACCAGTGACCAAGGGCTGAGATAGCCTGAAACGCGTCTGGACTCAAAGAATTTACTGTTCGGAGATGCCGTTGTTCTTGCCACCTTATTGAATAAAAAGGTCGTTTCAACGCTGATGTGTGGCGCCTCAATTTCAGGGCAGCTTCATGTGGATTATGTTGCGGCCCGGCTCGGGTCGCGAGGCACCCCGCCGCTGAAGTGCGGCTCCTTACGCCAATGAAGAGAAAAGCGGCGTTCAAAGGAACAGCGAGACCATTTTCAGAAGGAAATACAGGCAGAAACACGGCGATTTTCCTTCCAGAAGGAAATACAGGCAGAAACACGGCGATTTTCCTTCCAGTAAACCTACTAACGGAAGTATTATTTCAAAGGAGACACAGTGGCAAACTACTAGAGACTTAAAACTACAAGAACCAAAGTGCTCAACGGCCACGCCCACTACGGCAATCAACTAGATAAGCGCTATCAACATGGCGCGAGATTTGCACAGCCTCGCCTCCTGAACACCAGTGACCAAGGGCTGAGATAGCCTGAAACGCGTCTGGACTCAAAGAATTTACTGTTCGGAGATGCCGTTGTTCTTGCCACCTTATTGAATAAAAAGGTCGTTGCGGTCGCGTGAGTTATAGTTGCCTGCACTAACTATAACGCGGGAATTTCATTGGTTTTTTACGAGTGAAATGTACAGCTAACTATAACATGTGTGAAACCTATGGTTTTTTCAGTGAATATATATATATATATATACCCGACAACACCTGCGTTCTTACATCCAACAGAACAGCAGGAGCCAAAAGCCAATGCGGTCACCAAAGGTGAAACTGTAATCGCCTGCAGTAACCATCCCAGCACGTTTCGGGGACATTTCCCCTTTAACGGGATAACTAGTTTTTTCGGCTGCATTGATAGACGTAAACTTAAAAGTGCATATATGTGGAAATAGACAAAGGACAATACAACTCAGTTTTACAAATGGAGTTTAGCTATGCAATATTGGAATGTGTCTTCCATGTAATAAACATATTTAAAATCAAAATTTAAACAATGTAACAGACACTATTCCATTATAGGGCAGCGTTCATTCATATCCATTGTGACCAAGGTCAATTGTGCATGCTCTCTACTGCCATATGTAATAATAACATGTTATGTCACTCAATATTTAAATTTTCCTTTCCTCTGAATGAACTACGAATTGAGGCTTTGACTTTCCGACTATCTTTCTGCCCTACTTTTGGAAGTATAATTGCCCCTAGGAGGAGGAGTCGGTGCTGGCTGTCATTATCTATTTTCCTGCTTGGCATGCTGTCGGACTGAACTCTGATTTCCCTTTAATGCCATACCCATTTGAACTGAACTTTCCCGAACTGACTCGAACCTGCACTTACCAGCTGGTAAAGTGTTCATGTGGTAACCTTTCGGTTGAAAAGTTTACTTACTCTTTCCTGTGGCATGCTGAACTTCGACTCTGCATTATTTGGTTTGTATGATCAAAACATTGAATCTCAATTTATCCCAGTCACATAAAAAGTTTAAATTGAAATTAAAGAAATGGTATGAAACAAAACACACTAATGGGCCCTCAGAACCGAAGGCCAAAACTTCCAGTCTATCCATTAGCGATATAGAGGTTCTGCATACTTTAAGTGAATTGGTTGTGGATGCATATCACAACCCGTATACAATCTTGAACTTGGCTGATGTGAACATACCTTTAGACATGAGTTGCACTATTGGGTTCAAACCGAAGTCCATTTTCCTCCCCAATTTTCAACACAATGCGATTGATGTTTTTAAAAAGGCAGTAGTAAAGGAGTTGAGAAAACGTACATTTATTAAGAGTACACAGACATACAATCTATCCGAAGACCAATATTTAGCACTCAGAGAACTTCAAAGAAATTCCCAACAATCAGATAAGGGGGTGGGAGGGCATGGTGATTCAATCACTAGACCAATTCTTGACTGAAGGATATCAACAGGTGAGAGATAGGTCTTGTTACGAACCAAGTAATTTTTACACATCTCACCAGACAAATAGCATCCATTTTGACATGTTGGCTGGATAGGAATCAACTGGCCCAATTAACTTAGATGAGAACCAATATAACCACTTTTTACAATGGTGGAGATGGGCCACTCCCCATGCCAATTTTAGCCACAGGGACCCCATCTGCCAGGGCCCGGCCTTTTAAAATCTTTATTTATAATAGCGGAGGGGGGCTGTTTGCACCCCTCTCCCCGGGGTGGGAGTGCTGGACAGGCTTACACCAAATGTGGCAGAAATGTAGGTCTCGGTCCAGAAAGAACCCTTTTTGTTATTTGGTGTAAATCGTTCAGTAGTTTTGGAGTTATTAAAGGAAATCCAAATTTGTATATATAGGGACTCAGATCCTCTGAGGATCCGACAGTCCCCGTGCTCAAATCTGATTGGGTGACAAAACTTCAACCAGGAAGTGTGTGCAGCTATCTTGGGACAGTGTTGGAATACCCTCATCCCCTAACTGTGGTCCTGGGGTCCCCCTGTGATGCAGAGAAGGCAAAAAAGTACTTTTAAAAACAAATTGTAGCAGAATCACGATGAAGCTGCAAATAAGCGGCAAAAATAAAAAATAAAGTTTGGGCTCCTGCTCTTGTTTTAAATGGAATGCCTGGTGGGCCAGTTCCCAGGGGCATTTTTTTTAAAAAGGAGGTGGGTTGCACCGGCCTCCCTCCTTAGGCTCCTGGAGCCTCAGCATTATAAAAGGAACTCCAAACGGAACAGATGGAAACAAGAGCAGCACACAAAATAATCAATCTTACCACTGATTAGAGCCAAGCATTTGTGAACTTTAATCTTTAATCCTTGGATGGACAGCACGTCCCAATAACTATGCCGGTAGATCAGCCCTAGCACCACAACAAAAATTGCCATGATCAGCTGAGTACATTAAAAAAGCAATGATTTCCAATTGATCAAGATTCACAGTGCCACCTGCTGCCCAAATACAGGAAATACCTCCCCAAAAATCAAACGATTTTGGCAATTATTCTGAGCCCCAACTGCATGTGCAGACAACAGCAGAATAATAAAAAATGCCACCTGTATGGGAAGCCTTGTCCCACACCCCTTCCACTCAAAAAAGCCCAATTACTGGACTGAGCACTGCATCTGCTCCCCCGGCCCATCTCATCCTACCTCACTTTCTTGCATAGCAGCCTCACACCCGAGGATCCAACAATGTGACCAGCTGTGCACATAGATCCCTCTCCAAATTATGGTGAAGAGAGATGACACCAACACTGCTGGAATCCCCAGGCTGAGGCTACAGTCCTGCAAATCCACGGTTGCACAGGAAACAATTCCTGCAAGACCAAGGGCAGTCCCAGGGGAGAGCAGGCGACGGGCAACGCCATGAAGTGATCCAAGCAAAATAAACTGTTGTCGGTAATCAGGGGCTCCGAGCGTCAGCAGCCCTCAGGGGTAGGCAGGCAGAACGGTGGCTGATAGGAAAAGGTTGCCCCTTTTTAACCTATATTTCTGCCCCTGTTGACTCTCCAGGTGACACGTTGCTCCTAGGCAGCCAATGGTTGCCGCCTGCAGTAAAACCCACAAAGATAAAAATTATGCGCCCATTGTTGATTCCAACCAGTCCACACCTATCTTCGGGGCCCTTTGAGGGTGCGATGCTGCCACTTGTCCAATCTCAAAACACGTGTCAGCAGGAAAATTGGTGGAAGCGTGATTGCTTTTTAATAACATTCAAATAATGAAATAAATATATTAGATGAAATGTCACCTTCAGTGCTTTATTGATTAGCCACTCTGCAATGTGATGCTCCAGAGAAGTGTGGAGGTTCTGTTTGCTGAGGGGATCTCCCTTCAACTTTTTGTGGAATGATATTTAGCTGTTGCTGTCAACCGCTGACTACGCAAGCGCCACAGACTTCAATTGTCTGCTGCCCCGTCAGAGGTTAAAGTAATGCATATGCGCACTTGTCGCCACACAGAAATTAAATATCACCCAAATAAAAATCACCCCGATCGCAACCTGAAGTTGTTTGAGGTATGCCAGACCAAGCCTTCACCCTGTGAAGCCATGTTGCTGCTTGTATGTGATTTGTGGTTGACATGAGGTGGTTGTGGAGGGTTACAAGATATATGCAAATGGCCCTAATCGACTCCTTCCATCCTGATCTCTGACACATTCTTAGGACAGGCCACCTGATACAAATTGGGTTAGGAACTATCCACCTACTACCCACTATAAATAAGGGTGACTGGACATGGCAGCCAGCACACCTGATCGGGGTGAGCTACAGTTGAAAGCCCAGAAGTTAATGAGAATTTTGAAAAGCAGCTTCAAAGAATCACAGAAAATTGTGGCCTAACTACCAGCGCTGCCAACTTTAGAACTGGGAAACTAAGTTCGAGTCCCGACATTGGTTCAAAATCCTGTGATTCTAGGAAAGTCAGTTAATCTTCCTGTGAATGAAAAACAAAGCAAATATTAACTGACTCTGCCTAATGTAATCTGATGCTTTTGTAAAACACCCTAATTCCCTTGGGCCAAACACTCATGCTACATAAAAACTGCAACAAAAAGCCGGTACTTAGCATCTGTGGTGCTCAATACATGGATTTAACTTTTGATTTGAGAAGTTATGTTGTAATCTGACTTTAGGGAATATGTTGTAGCTGTTTTTTTTAAACATTCACTGTCCCCCATCAGGCTGCCTTTTCAAAAACATTCAGTAAAATAAGCCAAAAAAACCAAAATCAGGGCTCCGTAGAACAGGAAAGAGCACAGGCACAAATAGCAAAACATGCTCTTCACAATCGCCTATGGGAACAGATACTTAAGAGTTAGTAACCATCAAAGATGCAGCATTTGGTCTTCTGAAGGTTAAAGTAATTCATCTTTATAACCTCCACACACTGTCTGTGTTCCAGGAAACCGAACAAGGAAATCCGAAGGCTGCAGAGAAATCTCAGCAAGTTATGATTCAACCACTGGTCTATTTTACAATCCTAATTTTCAAACTGTCCAAAAGGAAATATGGAACAACTATTTGGATGTATAAGTATACTCATGACGCTATTTGAAGGGAGTTTATAGACCATAACCATACTAAACCCACACAGCAATTCACATACCCATACAGTCACACACACACACACACTCACACATCCATGGAGCCACTCACACACCTACTCACAGATCCATACAGTCACTCAAACACCCATATAGCCAATGACACACACACTCACAGACCTATACAGCCACTCACACACACAAAACCACTCACACACAAACTCACATATCCATACAGAAACTCACATACCCACTCACTGACCCTTACAGCAACACACACACACACTCAAAATCACTCACACACTACCACTCATTGACCTATACAGCCACTCATACACCCACTCTCAAAGGTTACAGGTTACAGTTAGGAAAATGAATAAAAAAACCTTAGAAATTCACTGAAAAAATCCAAAGGCTACAGGGACATTACAGCTAAGTATAGCTAACTATAACTTACGTCCCCTCAATGCACTGTTTAGGACCTCCCATATTACATCACTCATGGCATGGACAGTGACGTCACTCATGACATCACTGATGACATTTCAGTTCCAGCAGTCAGGGTGATGAAGCAGTTCCAATGGGCTGCGATGTGGAGTCTGGTGTCGTCTGCGAGGGTGGCGTAGATGACATATGTGAGGGCCTGGGCCGAGGAGGCATTGTGCAGTAGCAGTTCCAATGTTGGTGCGCACCATGGCAGCGATTCAAATCTTTGTGATGGGTCCAATCCACATAGCAGTGAAGATACATTGGTTCTGATCAGGTTTGCACCATGCAGCAGAGGTGATGCATCAGTTCTGCTGGATCCAGAGAGACTGGAAAATCACCTTAAGCCCTCTTCCAAGGTTCCTGGACCCTTGGACAGGGGCTTGGCAGGGTAGACTCACAACTGGCAGCGTCCAGGTGGAGATGCAAGCTTGTTGGAAGCCTGGTATTTCCCTGAAGCTTCAGATCAGGAGGCCAGCCAACTAGCCCTTGGAGTCACTCTGGATTCTGAGTTCCAGAAGCACAGGTCCTGTCTATCTCACCCAGGCAAGAGGGAAGTAGGCAGCAGGTCAGCACAGCAAAGCAGGAACCCTGCAGAATAGCTGTCCAGCACAGTAGCAGTCCTTTCAGCAGCACAGCAGTTCTTTTTCCAGGCAGAGTATCCACAGTCCAAAAGTGTGCTGAGTTGGTGGTGTCAGGGGTCCACTAGTTATACCCAGTTATGCCTTTGAAGTGGGGGAGTCTTCGAAGAGAGGCCTTCCTGCCTTGGCTCTGGACTCACTGCAGGGGGGTATGCAGCCCTTTGTGTGGGGACAGAACACAGCTTATTCAGGTGTGGGTGTCAGCTCCTCACTCCCATCCTGCCCAGGATGGCCCATCAGGATGTGGATGGCCCATCAGTACAACTCACACCGAAGTACACCTGGTATTCCAACAAAAGGAAGGGCTAACAACTGATACACTACCAGAGGTAGTCCTGTATTTTAAGTACAAGTTGTGGAACTGCTTGGGAAGAAATCCTTTTTAGGACAAGAACCCTCACTCACCCGAAGGTGACATGCTTCATCAGGGTTCCCTCCTCACACCTGGACAGCAAGATCCATGGTGTGGGCTACAACTCCACAAATCGGGAACAGCAGAGGTGTTTGATGAGCGATGGAATAGGGTCAGTGAGGGACAGAGGGCTAATCAGTGTAGTATATAGTGATAGTTAAAACTACCTCCAGATGCCCAAATAACTTTATTCCTTAGGTCAACTGGGATAGAGTTTAAAAAGCAGACCGGGGTTGTAAAAAGTATTTACCCCTCAAAATGGTCAACATGTTTCTGCCCATATTTGGTCCCCAAACGGGGTTCAAGGGCATTCATCAGGACCCAAGGTCATAGTCACTCTGCTTACAGTGTTGTGAGTACAAAATATACTGGCCAACCAGAAGTCAAAGAGGCCAGAGGGATGATGGCCCGTGTGTGTAGCGGGTCCACCGTCGTTCTAATTACAGGCAAAATGATATCCACCCTCAAGCCACTGGGTGCATCCAGAAGTGCCCAACGATTCAGGGGATGCAACGGATGTCCCGGCAAGGCCCATCAGTCACACCTGAGTTCATTTTGTATGTGACTGTCTAGAGGGAATGCACAAAGCCCAGCTGTCACCCACCCCAGACGTGTATTCAGAGATGGGCAGAAGGCACCAAATGGTTAGAGTAAAAAATACCAACTTTCTAAGAGTGGCATTTTCAGAATTACAATTTAAAATTTAACTTCACTATGAGGTGGAATTTTAAATTCAGATTCCAAATGTTGGGGTCCCATGTCTTACCAAGTAGAAATTACAGTTAAAAGAGGTAATAAGGTGTGATCCTAATGTGAACCTATGAGATAGGGGTAGGCCTTGAAGTAGTGAAAAACTAATTTAAGGGTTTTTCACTACTAGCACATGTAAAACTTAAAAGTACATATCCTACTTTTTAAATATACTGCACCCTGCCTTTGGGCTGTCCAGGGCCTACCTTAGGGTTGATGCATATATATTAAAAAGGAAGGTTTGGGCCTGGCAAGATGGTTAACTTGCCACGTCGGCATGACAAATTAAAACTGCACACACAGGCTCTGCAATGGGAGGCCTAAGACATGTTTAAAGGGCTACTGAAGTGGATGGCACAATCAGTGCTGCAGGCCCACTAGTGGCATTTAATGTACAGGTCCTGGGCACATGTATTGCACTTTATTAGGGACCTATTGGTAACTTAAATATGCCAATTGTCGATAAGCCAGTGTTACCATGTTTTGAGTAGAGAGCTCATGCACTTTAGCACTGGTTAGTAGTGGTAAAGTGCCCAGAGTCCTAAAGCCAGCAAAAAACGAAGTCAATAAACACAGGAGATCTGAACGCAAAAAGTAAGGAGGAAACCACACCAAGGATGCCAGATCAAACAATATGTACAAAACAACAAAACATATGTGAGTCAACCAAGATGGACTGCCAGCTCTATAGCTGAATTCAAACCAAAAGGAGTCTTGGTGTTAAGGTCAATAATCATGCAAGATTCACTCCTTCTCACTTTAAGAACTCTGTCTCCACCATGAGGGTCATTCTCATTTACTCAATAACAAAGAATTTGAGTAGTTTTCAGTCATCAAAATGGAATTGCTCAAGATTCCTGGCCACGGGATGAATGCAATCATAGTTATCAATTGCTCTCATATGTTCCAACGGTCTCTTATGTAGAGGATGAATTGTACTTCACAGGGACAATACAGTACACCGACAATATAGTTTTTACCATAAGTGATGAATTTGGATATTTCTCTGGGTTTGTTGGAGCAAGGGACATGACAGCACTTGACGCGTTTAGGGTAATTGCAAGTTTTACATTTGCCACAGGCGTAAAATCCCTTCAGGGCAAGTTTAAGATCTGTATTCTTTGTTGTCACATGGTTATGTGCTACAACATCCCTAAGTCACCTGCCCCTATGATATGTAATTGCTAGTTGGTCACATATTACTTCACCAATGCAGTTATCACATTTTAATAGGTTCCAGTTTTTGTTCAGAATTTTCCTCACCAGACCTGAATTGCTGTTGTAAGTAGTAATCAACCTAATTGGTCCTTCACCATCAGCTGGCTTGTCTATCTGACTTGGACCAAATAAGATTTGATTTCTTGGTTTTTGCTTGACCCTATCCTTTGCTTTGTTGAGTACCCACTCAGGGTATCCACATTCTCGGAATCCTTTAACCATTGTATCTTATTCAAGCATAAAATCTCTCTCATCACTTCAATTCTGTTTGGCTCTCATCAATACCCCATCAGGAATGCTCCATTTAAGGGAGCATGGATGGCTGCTAAGGGCATGTAGTAAACTATTCCCTGCTTTGGGCTTACGGTACAGTATAGTTTTTAGCTTATTGTCCATCTTGGTTGACTTATTTATGTTATGTTGTCTTGTACATGTGATAACTGTATAAATGTTATGTGAAGATACTCTTTCTAAGGTTTACTGCATATACTGTTATGCGGGTTATAATGGGTTCTCGCTTGTATGAGAAGAGTAGGATAGATAGGGACTCTTTAGATCTGCTGTGAGTTTCAAGGAGTGGTCCATGACGGGGTTCTCTACCCTATCCTACTCTTTCACTTTCCTTATCACTCAGGATAAGTATTGTTGAAGCTCTAAATAATGCATTTGGTTGTTAATATATCATGACGTTATGGCAATAGAGGCTAGTTATGCCCACTGGGGCTTAAAGACAGACCTTTTAGTCAAATAACATTTTGCATATATTTGGTATTTTTCCATATTATTTGTTTTGAATCGTGGCCCACTTGGACATGTGCAATGTTATTTTCTGTTATTGGTCAAGATGTTAGATGAAAGTATTTTTCACCGTGTCAGTATAGATATGATATTTTGCATACATTGGATTTCCATGCCATTTGTACTGGAATATTGCCCACATGGGCATATTCATTTTGAGACAATATTATGACATGTCAGTGGTCAAAATGTTATTGTTACTTGAATGATCTTGCGTATTGGGCTAGTATTTGTAGGATAGTGTATTTCTTTGACCCAGTTTAAGTAAGTTCACTAATCGTTGTAACCATTCCAATATGGGTATATATTTCCACATGTCGGTCATTATACCTGGGTGATTGAACACCTGTTGGTCTGTCGATGTCACAGCTACGGGTTTGCCCTCATACCATTTTCCATTATCACATTGGCCTACACCTCGGCCTCTGTATAAAAACATGCACTTTTTGTGTGTTGTGACCCAAGGTGTGACAATTATTGTAAAATTGTTTGTGTAAGCTGTGACAATCATGTATCAAGTTAATCCTCATGATATTCGTCTTTTCATTTACAGGTGCCAAAATGGGACAGCTGGGTCCCTCCTATTCATATAATTGATAAACTCACCAAGACTATTTAATTGACTTAGGGGCTAAAGGATATTGTTGTTGGAAGCCAGCAGCAGACAGAACATTCTTAGATAATATTGATGAGGTTTCCTTCCCTGCTTCCTTTCCATGTTGGTAGTATAATTGGCTTATGAATTAATTAGGCTTTGTAGTTTGAATGTTATGAATTCGTCCTCATGGTAGTGATTTTCGATTATATATAATTTTTGTTGCTAGGTATGAATACTTGGTCGTGTGGAAACTATTCACCCATGTAGTGATCATAGTGGGATTATGAATGGTGCAGTCTTTTGATGAAATTTGATCCGCAAGTTTGATATTCAGAATACAAGTGGCATTTTGTAGATGATCTTTGTTTGGAAGCTAGGATATTGGAATCGAATGTGGTAGGTATAAATTACATTGGTTTGTGTTGTATTTATCAAGTGTGCAACACACCATGTATTGAGATGATCATGACATGCTCTCGTTTTCGGGGTTTGGAACACTAATGCTCTTCATTGCAATTGTGCATGACTTTGGCTGCTATAGCCTTCCCATTATATAATATGTTTCAATCCAATTTTTCTAATAGAATTGAGAATGGGACAATTTATTTCATGTGTTTATTTTTAAGCCCTTTCAATTTTCCCCTGACCTCTCAAGTAACTTCATGTTCAGGGGGCAGGAGATGCTGAGCACTATTACATGATGAAATTAATATATATAAAGTGGCCAAATCGGAATGTTTGGTAGTTGTGTGTTTTTTGTAAAATTTGGTGTTGCTATTAAGAAGTTATATTGAGTGTGCATTCATATTTTTATAATAAATATAGGTGTGCATGTCTATGTTGCGTGCTGTGTTGTATGTTCTGTTATGTGTCACTTATTGGTAGGAATGTCTTTTGTCCTGTGGGTTATGCAGTATTGTTTTATATGCTAATGTATGCCAATATGACATTAGGAGTCTGTCTGTTTTGTGTTTTATTTTTTTATTTTATGTTGTAATATGGATTGTAATTTTGTATATATTTGCATTTATATATGTTTTTTGCACTAATTGTTTTACAGCCCTGAAGAAGTTCATTTTCATGATTGAAACACGTTGGCTGTTTTTGCTGTAAACATGTGATGTTTTAAAGATATAAGTACAAGAAAATACGGTGAAGATCAGGACACAATTTTAATGGAAACTTTTTGTTAATAGGATGTTATTGATTGTGGTGCCCCTCTATTCTGTATACATTGGTGAAAAGGCATATCTTGAGGTCCATTGTTTCCAAGAGGAAATAAAAGTTTTGAGTTCATGCAAACAATTCTTTGTGATTCCTTCTTCAAAATGTGCATGCCACACTACTGCATGGGGTGTGCTTAAACCGTTAATCATTAAATTGAATGGTCTTGGCTTCCCCTAGCTATTTTCATGTTTAAGTTCAAATTCTAACCATATGTGTAAAAATTCAGAATTTTACTGCTGTTAAGGGCAGAGATAAATCCCGTTTGAGAGTAAAAATGGACAAGGAACCCCAACGAATTGGCTGGGATGCAGGGGAAGGATTTTTGCAGTGGGGAATATTTTCCAAGTGGATACTTAGAAAAAAGTACAACAGAACACATGCAAGGTAGTTTCACATACACTGTTGAAACAGTGCGTGTGGAAGTCTCTTCATATGCTGGCAAGTAGCAAAAAAACGAAACTTTTCAAGAAGAACTCCTTTGTATCTGCTTTTTGCATGCTTCCAAGAGTGTACATAATTGTGGAGTTATTGTACTTCAAGTGTGCAATTTCATGAGTTTAAAGCAGGCTTATCTAATGATTAGCACGATAGCTACTGGTAGTTCTCCAGTTACTTGTAAGTAGCTCTCCGTTGTGCAGCCCAGGCTATTAAATTAGAAATCTTTGCTTGGTTGAATTATTATATTTATACCAACATTGAAAGTGTATATTCAAAATGAAAATGTGTTTATTTTCAGAACTCCTAAGTTGATATTTGGAGGAAAAATGACTAACTTCCCGAATAATGTTTAAAGCTGTTATTTGAGTGACAAATAACATGGCATTGGAAAGACTTTCTACAAACCTTATTAAATTTGTGCAAAGGCAGTGCAGCTATAGCTATTATGTATAACCCATGTAGAGGCATTCAAAATTGACAAAGTCTTTTTTCTGTTTATGTTAGCAACCATGCTTAATGCACTAAGGTGATCGCTGGTTGTAATCTTAATTATGGTGGCCACTAATGTAATCTTGGCTGATGGGGTCAGTATTACAACACTAATATTAGCAGCTCCAAGTGATTTTTATTGAAAATACATAGTTCTTATTACAGAAAAAGTTGAAGACCCCTGGTTTTAACAAATTCCTTGTATAGCAGGGCAATTATGCAAATTTGCAAGTGTGTTGGTATTAACAAATCGGATTAAGGGACATTTCCATCCTGGATGCAATGAGAGACATATTTCTACCAAGAGAAGTATTAAATATGTATCCAGGCTGAGAATAAGGATGGAACATCCCGAGTAGGTGGAGCTGCAGGGAAACAGACTTCCCCACAGGAGAAATAAATAAAATGTTATAAGTGCAAATGCATATTTTATAATCATTCAAATCTGTAAATATACACCTACTGCATATACTCACTCTAATCTCACTGTCACACGAACATAAACAATTGGATGCATGTTTTTTAGTTTGTCCTTATAGTCTTCAGTTAATTTTGTTTTGTCGTTTAGATTTTTATTGCATGCATATTTTACGCTGGTTTAAGCCCTTGTTGGCATACATATTTTAGGTTGGGCTAATTCTCTGTTCCGTTATTCAAATGATGTTCCTTGCTCTCTGCACCATACAACCTCCTAATCATTGTAACTGTAATAAATCTGCTTTTCATTTATTAAAGTTTCACAATCTTGTTGTTATCTTTGCACTAGTGAGGTCCTTATTCTTAGTATGTCCCCTTTGCCTCACGCTTTCGCTGCCCTTCCTCTTCTGGTTTCACTACACAGAGTTGTCTTTGACAGTATGATGTTTGCAGACCTGTTGGTATGGTGTTTGCAGACCAGTGTGAGCATGCACGGTGAGCAAGCACGGTGATCCAGAACAATATTTAAATAGATGACATATGCAACAGTGCATCAGGAGCATGCAGTGGATGGGAAGGGGGTGCACCGAAGTTGCGTTAAAGTCAAGAACATATGTTGCCTTCCATGCACAGGGCAAGGGGTGCTTGTAACTCTGTAAATAGATAATCTCCTAATACTTATGATGAGACTCTCTTTTCAGTATGAGGGCTTCTGTATTGTGTTTCTCCATGTCAGAGCTGACAAACTTTATCTCTGAAATCTTATGTATTTGTTCCTCTAGTTCTGCTAAGGTCATTGCACTCCATAAAACACAAACATCATGCTAATTTTCAGCTAGGCTATCTGAACTGTGTCCTAATTAATGTGAAATCCTTAGTTAAACATGCAATCAATTTTCATGAGTTTTTATTAGAAGACAAGACAGGCATTGCTCTTTTGTCAGAAATATGGATGAGTGAATGTTCTAATCCAGACCTCGAACAGGCTCTGCCTTATAGTTTCAATTGTTTGAAGCAGGACAGCTCTGATTGTATTCATTGTGGCATCACTATTGTCTGCGATGATTTACTTTCAGTAAAGATTTTGACTTCCCCAAATATGGGCAATGCTTAACTTCTTCTCATGGAAATTCAAATCTCCCCTTCCTTTGGTAATAAAACACTCTTAGTATACCAGCCTCCTCCTGCAAACACTAATTTTACCACCTTGTGCCCCAAATTTGTTTCCTCCTTATCATTGACGCCAACAATATCCTAATACCTCATGAGGATTCTCCTACTGATAATGAGGCTTGCCTATTCATTGAGGGTTGCGTTAACTTCAGTCTCACTCAATTGGTTAATGAGCAGTTATTCAAAAGGTCACAAACTTGACCTAATATTTACTTGATCTCAAATTATCATGTTTACTTCATGTCTCTGATTTTTGTGGACTGACTACGCTGCTATTAATTTTAAACTCCTAAAAATAATCCTTTTGATCCTCCATATAATTCCTGCATCATTTTGGTTAAGCATACCTTGTTCAAAACTATCACACCACGAAGTTGCCATAGTTCTTGCCTCGGAACCTCTTTCTTTTTCGGGTGGCAATAATGTAAATGTTGTTACTTTCAATACCTGAGTTTCTTTTTCCTTTGACAATTGGTTCTTTTAAAAAGTATTAAATGTCATTGTACTCACGTGTCTGCACCTTAGTTCACTCCTGCTCCTAAACAATCAAAACAGCTTGAACACAGCTGGAGATCTCAGGATTCACCTAATGACCAATCCATCTATCTAAGTTCCTTCTGTCCACCCCTCGCTTTTTGGTGCGTAAAGTCCCAGCTTGCTTCTGTCCCCTTGTGGTATTCTATTGTTCTGCATTCTATGTATTCAAGAAGCATATGCATTATGTATTCTGCTATCTGTGTTTCTTTGGATGTGCATCTTCTAAGTGTGGTTCCACGTTCTGTGATCTTGCCAGTAAGGGTTTCCAGTTACCTAGGCAGTTGTTAGCAGGATCACAGAGATGGAAAGACAATGATGGATGGGCTCCTCTCTATGACTGGAGTAAACCTTTTTTGTACAACTCATGAGACTTGGTCTTGATTCTTCAAGTATTTACCCACAACACACCTCTTACCTACAAAAAATTGGGTCACTAAAAAAAATCCTTCTTCATCCGGATCACTGATAGACTCTTGCCCGACAAAATATCAAGAACTTTAGACCTCTTTAACCTCCTCTCAACTCACTCTATTACTAAACTTCTCACTCAAGCCAGATGTAGTACCTAAACAATGGAAATGGGTGTTAGTTATGCCTCATTTTAAAATCCTGTTGCTAATCCCAAGGGTCCTGCAAATTATAGACCATTCTTTCTTCTTCTTGCCTCTCATAAATTCATTTATTTTAATATTTTTATTTGAAATGTTGAATAAACATTCCACAATATATAAAAAAATATTTGCTTCAAACATAATCTCTATATGTTCAAAGCCGTTCAAGAAGATTTGGAAAACGCTCTCCATTGTTTACAAGCTAAAACTAATACAAAAACGAAGGAAATGTCTTTGCTTGACTTTTACATAGAGTCCAGTTCCTAATTTGAGACTGAAAGTAACTCTAATATGATTTTTTTCAAAAGGTATTACCAGAATAAACAGTCTGAAGACTCAGTTTATTACTATATAATCAATCAATCTCCCTGACATAAGACACAAGCTCAATTGAGTGAATTAGAAAACTTATCTTGATATTTTAAAGGTCATAACCATAAATTTGGGCCATTCACCTCTGTTAAGTCTGATACAAATATCATTAGATATACGTAATTGGTCATTAATCACATATATCAGATGTTTATGAGCTGCCATTTGCATCAGGTAGTCAAACCTGTCTTTATGTGTAGGCACAGTTGCTTCCCATTTCGTGATAAAACACAAATTAGCCACTACTAACGTTGTACTAATCTACCATTTCTTGTCATTATTAATTATGATGACTTTTTGAGTATCATGCAGAATATCCAGTTCTGGTGAGGCGTTAGATCACTGTTAAGAGTAAGTGTGTGCCAGAGCTGCTGTCAGCAGGATTGTATCATTGGCTGGTCCCATAAAATATGAAGTATGTTGCTCTCTGCATGTTTGCAGCCCCATCCCAAAGATGAGGTAAATAATTTTAGTCAGTTTAGTTTGTAAGAGGCTGGAAGCTATTACTACAAGATATTTAGAAAACTAATATTAAAGTGTGCTTCTCTAAAGTTTTTGTCATGCATAGACAATAATTCTAACCAGTGCTCCTGGTTATATTGTTTTTGCAATAGAGTTTTCCATTTGACACATAGGTCATTCTTCATCAGTTTAGAGTAGAGTGCTCCTTTCAAAGTCTCATATATCCTGATAATATTTTTTTATAATGCCCCCCTTTAATGTCTCATATAGTTCTGATACAAATGTGCATATGCCCTCCTTTAATGTCTCATATAGTCCTGATACAAATGTGCATAATACTGCTTCTCTTAAAATTCTTGAATCACACCTTTCTTTGCAACTTCCAGCCTTTCTAGAAAATAGTAACCAATTTGATACTCATCATCCTAGAGTCAGACACAGTTTTGTACCCGAATCAGTACTAGTGATGGCTTGCAATGAGATTAGAATGTATCTCTGACATTATTAATTCTTCTGAATCTGTCAGCCACTTTCGACATAGTCTTCCATGCCATCTTTGTGTCACGTTTTGATGGGCTGGTGACTGGGCTCTAGACTGTCTTTCCTCTTTCTTTTAGGCCACCTTCAGGCTGTTACTATTCCTCCGTTTCAATCAAATTATAAATAAATCTATTTTGATGTTTCATAATGTTTGACGCTTGGCCCACTCTTTTTAATTTGTATATAACTTCTCTGGCATCCCTTTTTTGGTACTTTGATTTCTCTTACTTCTCTTACCCTTATAACACCCAGCTTATTCTTAAGCTCATTAGTGATCCAGCACCCATCAAAGCCAGTTTAAAAAAGATCTATGTTTGTAATTGCTGACCGGATGAAGAATAATGGTCTGAAATTTAATTTCTTTGAGTAATATTTTAAGATTAAATTCTGCAAAAAAAGGATGTTCTGGTATTCGGGAATCCATCTATCTGGAATTCTAATGAGTGGCTCGGTCAGCTGGCCCTGGTTCCTCTTTCTACTCAGTCAGCTGAAAACATAGGAATTCTTTTTGATCCCCATCTCTCTTTGTACACATATTTCATGTTACCTAGAACTGATTTTATCCTCTTTAAAATATTGAAAAAAGTTCTCCCTTTCATACCTGTTCTTCAGAAAACCATTGTTAAAACCACTATTATGGCTAAACATCATTATTGCAATTGCTTCTTTCTGGATCTGCTAAATAAAGCAGACCTGGAGGCTGCATGCGATCCAACATGCTGCTTCCCGATTTCTGTAGGGTATCAGTAAATACGTGCATGCATCACAGTATCTTCAATGCCTTTTGTGAAATGATGTCCATTAAAAGCCTGATGGTTTTGTCATCAAGAGATGCATTCTAGGGCCCTCGTCGTTTGCAAGACTTCATTCGGAAATATGCCCCAGCTCGTGGTCTTCACTCATCGCCTGCCAGAATTGGCAGCCATTCCTTAGGCTAACTTGCAGTGCCTGGTTTTCATTGAGCTTCCTGGCTCTCTACATTAATAAATGTAGTCAACAAATAGAACAGAATGAATGCTTTAGCGGTGGTGCCATCCACAATAGTCCAGAGTTAATTGAGCACTATGTCTACTACCCTCTCGGTCCCCATCTCTGGCTGGAAGTCTGCTTTTAGGAGGTGAAACAATACCCAAGATGCCACAGAAGTCTGAGACTGATTTATTGCTTTTGTTTTCAGTGGTTTTGCAGAAAAAGGCTAGACACAATGTGACTGTACTTTGTTTGAGGTGTCTGCGTTTAAAGAGGTTTCGTTAACAGCAGGTGGACAACTGATTTCAGTGCCTCTAAATAGTCCCTGCTGCTGGAGAGCTCTTAATAAAGTGTAGCAAAGGCAGTACCAAGGCTTCTTTACCTTTAGAACAAATTTAGGAAGACAAGAGTTATCAGGCAAGCCAGACGATTTGCTCATTGAGAGTAAGTCCTCGACTGCTAAGGTACTAATGGAGTGAAGCAAATAAATAAAGGGAGGTGACATGCAGCTGCCTTCTTTGAAAAAAAGATGAGAGAAGTCACTTGCCATAGTCCAGTCTATGATGCCTTGCTTTTTGTCCTGAAAGAAAGAGGAGAGAGACTAACCAATGCCAATGGTAGTACGACTTTAGTGGACCTGGCATCCGAGTTAGCTAAAGATGGACTTGCCCTAAAAGGTTCAGGAGAATAATTGAGTACATTGGAAACTTTTGTACTTTTTAAATCAAAGTAGTATTGTGGACAAAGAGGAAAACCACTGCGTCTCTCATTTGTTTTAGCATTAGGGTGCCCTGAAGAGTACCTTTTCAAAACTGGGGTTTTTGTGTAGCGAAATTAAAACTCAAATTTATTCAGAATATGTTTGAGTTAACTTGAGTAACCTATAACAAAATTAGATGTTCTCAACCAGAGACCTACATTTTCCATCTTCATAAATCTAGCTCTCTAAGGCAGGCCTCGACAGATCTGGTTTACACTAACGAAAGTAGGACACTGAGTTTGTTTTGTTTGCTACAATAGTACATAAATACAAGAGCGAAATAAACTCACAATGTTCAATAAATTACTTTATAATAATCAGAGATTACCTTTGCCTTTGACAGTGCCAAAATAAATGTATTTATTGCATCAGAGCTCTGCTGTCACTAATTTGTGATTCATAACCAAACTTCACACCAGTAGCAGAACAACCAATGGGAGAAAAATAGCCAGTTCAGGCTCACTGAATTTAATTACAGCCTAATATTCAGCAAAAAAGGCTCATGTTCTCTCTTCCCAACCTCTCCAAACATAAGTATGCTCATCACTGTACCACAAGAGCTGCTTAGCAGTCTCCTTGTTCAACTTGCATTTGCTGGGAAGATGTTTTTTTTTTTTGGTGCAGAGATTTCTACATTCTGAAGCACAGTCTGTGCATCATGGTTACTCCTGTTCTTGGTTTGCCACCTTTGCCCAATACCTCATGGTCGGTGTGCGAGCTGGTGTTTTGACGGATAGTTGTTTTTATTCAAACCCCATGGAGATAATATTTTCCAGTTCTCACGTCCTTTGTTTTTGGTCATTTCACAGAGATATAGTGCCTGGATACTCTCACGGGTGGCAAGCAGCGCTCTTCAAACTCACTTTTCAATACATTGCACTACGCTCGTGTGACCGGTGTCTGGAGACAGTGTTTCCATTTTGGGAACGCATAATCCTTATTTTCGGAATATTTCTTAAATGTAACTAAATGAACAACTTCTATCAAATGATCTTGTGTCTTAAAATTAGGGTGCGTAACATTTTAAAGTCATTCAGGGTGCCACTTTGCATTAATTTATTTGCGATGTGCAATGTTTTCTTTTAAAAAGAAAGCGGCCAGCTTCAGGTCCATGTTCATCACACCCAGTGGCTCAAAGTCAGGCAGTGACTCATCCTCTTAAGGGGCGCATTGGTGTGGTCCTACTCACCTTCCTCTGTTAGCCCTTTAACCTCTTCTCCACAGGTTCACACTTCCTACTCTGTGTTGCTCTTGGTATTTTCTTTGGAATTCAGGGTGTTGGCTTCCTGTCCACGTGATGATAGAATGTGGGTTTTAGGAAGGTCGCAACTGTGCCCTCCATATATAAAAGATTCTCCCACATTTTATAGCGCCTTTTTTTCTTCATTATTTTGTCTTTTGTTCCATTGTATAGCGCATTCTTGGCTCACAAAGAATCACACAGACAGAATATACCAAGAGTATAAATATAGAATGCAGACAAATATGAAATAACACCATAATAAAACATAGCATGATCAGACCAATAATGTCATCATAGTTTGTAATGACATTATTGATCTGATCATAAGTAATGTCATAAAGTCTGGCAAAGATTATGTCATTTGCGATGTTTTGAATGTATGTGTGCATTGGCCAGACTGTGTAGTGCACGGTCTGTACCAATCTGAATGTAGAGCCACCCTTTTACCTATACCATTCATAAATATCTCACTCACCAATAAACCAATATCTAAGGAAAAACATTGGTGATTTATTGTTTGTTGATGCTAGCAGATATGTTTGATGACTGAAATGTGTATGGGAGGTCAGGGAGTTTCTTCAAATAGCAGACTCAGTGAACTGATAAAGTCAAGGTATTTGAATGTAAGAAAGTGGGAGGGCTTCATTTAGTCAATAAAACACACAAGATGATGGACATTGGCAAAACATTCACCCCCAGTCACAGATCTGGGTTTAATCCATCGTTATTTTGCTCACCACGCCACCCCAGTTCAGACATGGCCATATGCAAATCAGTCATGACCCTGTGCCTCATGGGAACAGTCCAGCCCGAACTGCCAAGCCATGTCTTCCCTGGACTGGAATCAAGCATCCTAGGACCGGTTTCGGGGTTTCACCCCTCTTCAGCCAGGATAGCTTGACTCCAGTTGTCACCCCGAGTGGGATGGGAATGCTCAGACGTGGGTCCCGTGCTCTCCATGCCACTGGAATCAAGCTATCCTGGCTGAAGAGGGGTGAAACCCTGAAACCAGTCCTAGGATGCTTGTTTCCAGTCAGGGAGGACCTGGCCTGGCAGTTCGGGCTGGACTGTTCCCATTGGGCACAGGGTCAAGACTGATTTGCATATGGCGTGGTCCAAACTGGAATGGCATGGTTAGCAAAAAAACGATGGATTTAGGCCCAGATCTCTGTACTGGGGTGAACGTATGGCATTGTTCTGCATTCTGTCCATCAATAGTTCTTTTTTCATTTAGTCAGTGGCACTACAAAATACATTGATGTTCCTTTGGTTTAGGACCATGGCCGCACTCTGGTTTCTGAACTAAACAGGTTTACAAGCCTCAGGTGCACATTTGGGCAGTTAAGATTTGTGTACCTCCTGTCCTGGTGAAATTGTTCTCAAATGATGCATAATTCCAAATTCTGGGGGTGCAACTCGGATTCGGGTGAAAGCTTTGCACCCGCTAATTACCCCTCTCCACAGTGGTGATAATTTGCAGGTTTGTGGATGTGTATTCAGGCTGTGTATGCCCTAGAGACAATACAAACAATATTTTTGTCCTGGTATTATAATTTGAAATGTTGTATATATTTTATGTAAACATTTGTTCTTGACTGGAAAGAAGTTAAGAATTAGAAACAAAATAACCTACATTAAGAGCATCTGTATTTATTGGTCCTTGCCTCATCTTCCTGAGCCCAGTCTTTAAAAATGTTCACTAGCTATGGCTCATATCCCCACTCCTTAAGCTCCCCCAACGTTTCCAGATCGATCAAATGAGAAACATATGAACTATTTATCGTTTAATAAATTAAAGGTCTGGAACATTCGTTTTAAGAGCTACCTGGGACAATGAGATGTTTCCAAAACCTAACCTTTTATATAAATTGACTAGAAGCATGCCCTTTGCAAGTATTGAATAAGTATCTTGAGAAAGCAACTGCCCCCTAGTGCATTATGAAAATATACCATAATTGGCCAATCCCATGTGTAGAAATGGCATGGGGTTCACAGTGGTATAGTAGTTGTTCCTAATATTAATATTAAAACACCTTCCGTATTTTCCAGAAATAAAAGTCCCTGCTCAATGAGAATGTCTGCCAATAGAAAATGAGCTGTAGAACACTTACCGCAACCAAAGAGAGGGAGCTTTGGATCAGCTTAAACTTGCAGAACGTGTCTGCTGTTCAAAGGAAAGTGCTGAGCTTGATGCAGTAGTGAACGGAAATCTCAGTTTTCATTGTAAAAAGTGAAAATACAAGAAAAAAATGTGCTCGAACTAAAAATAAACGTTCTGCGCTATAGGAATGAATTGGAGAGGACATCAGGGCAGGACAGGTCCTTTATTCCACCGGGCATTTTCCTGGTGCGGTGGAGCCCTTGGAGGCTGGTTTTGAAAGCCCTGGCCACTCCTGGGGCCTCTGTCACTTTCCCCAGCTCCCCGAAGATAATTGCATCAGGCATGGGAAGCTTTCGGGAGAGAGAGAGATGGACGGAGGGGGAAGGTAGAGAGAAAATAATCAGAGAGGAGGGAGAGAGAGGAGAGAAAGAGAAAGAGAGAATGGATGGAAATAGATAGATTGCACGGGAAGATGAAGGCACCAGGGCTGACCCAAGCACAGCCCAACCCTGGAGGACATGACATGTTTTGTATTCATAAATATTTCCGATACATAGTAAAGGTTTTCAGACCATACAGACAAATAAATATGTGTGCTACTAAAGAGAGGAGTAAGAGGATGTAAATGTGAATCTAGGCGATTCATTACTTTAGTGTTGTTATTCATGCTTAACAGTAACTAGAACAATGAGTAAAACTGGCAAGTAAACAAATGTAGAAATGCCTCCCCCCACCCCACAACGTTTTGAAAGTACAGATGTTCAATGAAGTGATCACAGAGTTGATTCTACATGACAAGGAGGAATTCGGAGAATGGCAGCTGATAGGCAGCCTCTGCCTCCAATAAAACAGATTCTTGCTCTGTACAAAAGTCATAATGAGGCAGCTCTCAATTCATATTGCTCAGTGCTAGCTAATTTAGCAAAAGATCATGCTTCTGCAAAACATGTTGAAGTGTAGGTAAACGCAATTCTTCATTAAAAAAGTATAATACTATTAATAAACTGACCAAATAAAACAAGTAAATCCTGCTTCCATGTAAGCAAAAATATCTACAGTTGAGATTACTTAGGTTTTTCATTGTTTGGGTCAAATCTATATCTGCACTTCAAATACCATCATTTAGCTACGAAAATTTACATTGACCTCCCTCATGTTCTCCAAATTCTTCTTGATAAAAAAGTAGTAAATATACAAAATTATTGCCAGAGCATGATGTAAAGTAAGTTAATATTTTTTAATTGGTGAAATCTGGCTTTTCAAAATTCGGATTTGTGTTTTAGCCAGCATTAGATATAGTGCCACTGTTTGCACATACAAGTACAACCCATAAATGCCTGTTGTTTAACATATATATTTTAGATTGGCCTAATGTTTTGTGCTTTTGGCCCAATGCTAAACAATATAAAAGGAAAATAAAAAAATTCCTGATGAAATAGAATATCAGGCAGAGGAACTGTAGCCATTCCCTTATATAATGATGGCAGCAGTTCACCAGATTTTGATATGAGCATAAGGGTAGCATTACTTGATGTCACATTTATAGTACTGGGTCAGACGTTTTTGCAATAGGACATTGTTTGCAAATTGGAGTTTGAATTGTGTAGTTGCTAGGTAGAGATTTTGGCCAGAAATTGCTAAAAGGAACTTGTAGTTTTATTGCTACTTTTATTACACCTCAGTAAGTAATTTATTGATTGATTAATTAAACTCTTTTCAATATACATTAGTAAACACAGACAAGCAATCAATAAAAGGCTAAAAATCTATTTGAGTCATTAAATACTGGAGCCAGTCCAGGCAGCTATATCTCAATCACATGTTTAAATTCTCATAAATAGACAATCGGTGTTTGCATTAAAACCTCCTTGGATGTTTAAGTGCTGAAGCCAGGAAGGCCAGTCCGGGGATAAAGTGCGTAATGCTTTGTGCATTGATATAACGGCACCAACCAGTCCAGCGATAAAGTGCTTGATGTGTTAATATGACAGCACTGTCTCAAGGTCAGGTTGAAACGAAGCTGGATTTCTGCCAAAGCGATGTAAAAGTTCTGCTAAGTGAGTCCCTTAGGTGGCAGGTGACAAATCATTTTTGTGGAACACTGCGGTTCAGATACTGTGCCCTTCCAGCATCTTAGCGGCGTAGTTGAGAAACCTCACAGCCGTCCATGATGATTGCACTGGATTCCCTCTTCGAAGGGCTATTACTGCTTTTGCTCAATGTAATATAATATTATTTTCTCAATTCTTTCCAAGTGCCATGCATTTCGACTGGAAACCAATATCCTTATGTTATCTCCACCTCACCTTTAGAAAATTCTTCAATACATTTTTAGATCAATAGTTTTACATATTCCTATTGATCCTTTTTAAATAAGCATGGGCATAACTACATTGTGATTAAATATTTTTTCTACATTGTGTAGATTTTGGTTGGATATTACAAAAAAGCTAAATGATAGCTTTATGAACTAGATTAAATGCAGCAAATAGTGTCTGGATCAACTACATCTCAATATATTCTTTTTATGAGGTTAATAAAATAATGAAGTCACCTAAAATCACTTTCACAGTTCTACAAATCACTCAGCATATGGCATGATGTACTAAGCCCTTTTGTGGTTGCAAACCTTATGATTCACAAGCTCAAATAGTTTTGGATTGCAATAGGGCAATTTCTAATATATAAACCAATTCTATGAGTTGAAAAGGTTTTCTGACTCATAAAATCGGTTCTTTGTTCCCTATGAAATTGCAATTTGGAAAGGGGTGAAAAGGGCGTTCTTTCCAAATTGCTATTCAGTGTGGAATGTAGTCATGGTTTGCAACTCTGGTCACATAATACACACTAGTAACTGACTCTTCAAAGGAAGTGGTAACTGATTCGTAAGTGAAACAGGGTCCCATTGGGAGTCCTTACGCTTTGGGAATGAGGGTGGCAGACTTACTGGGACTTAATGGGAGTACAGAGTGTTCCAGGGGACATGCATCCTCTGAAGTTTTTCAAAATCGAAACCTTTTAAAATTTTGTTTTTAAAGCAGCAATAGTTTCCTAAAGGAACATGGGCAATTTTTGGAATGCACTCATAGGGGTAGTGGTGTTCTGTCTCTTGAAGGCCTCCTCTATGATTGTCGCCAAACACATTGGGCCTCAAATTATGACCTGCCTAATGAATATTTATTTGGCAGGTTTTTAGGCTACCCCTGCTATTTATTATTTTCTTACCAACCTATTGTACATTAGTGGGTTCACAAAATCAATATAAAAGTATATCCATTTCATGGTAACTTAAAGCCTAAATCCCCCAAGAGGGTATTTATAATATGTTATCGTAGCTTTAGTATTGGGGATTGTTTTATGTGGATACAGAACTGTTTAAGCTTACAGCTACATTTTACGTTTTATTATGATTTGCCTATCACCCTGTTTGTTCACGTACGGGCTATTTCCTGCTCCTATTTGCTTGAGCATTTACTATTTGCTCACCCTTGCTGCTCTGTACAAACCACTCAAGAATTAGAAAAGAGGGAGAACCCCGATTACTTAACAGAGTTCGCAAGGACTTAGGGCTAGATTTCTGTACGCACATTATTTGCTTGCTTAGGAAGTTGTATTTAATTTTTATCTTGAGTCCATGCATTTCGCCATTCCTGATTGCCCTTGTGGTTTTGCACATTCTGGTTAACGAATTCACCTATATAGAGCGCAGACAAGTACTGAAGACCTGTTTTAGCAGGCACTATATTTGTTTTTACAAGCATTTTACCTACTTGTTTAGGCAGCTACATTTTGTCTTGAGACTTTGCATATCCCCCTTTTCTGTACACCCTCGCAATTCCATATATTCAGAGGCATGAATCTATTTATGTTTGGGGCAGCCATGATCAGAAGATCCGTCTTAGTATGCACTTTATTCTTTACGAGCTCTGTGCCTCCTTGCTTAGTCAGCTACATGCTATTCTGAGACCCTCCTTCCTGATTAATTATGTAATTCTGTATATCTTTGCCCATGAATCTATTTATGTAAGGGGCGGGCAAACACTGAAGAGATGTCTTATCATACACTTTACTTGTACACCTTTGTAGTTGTTCTCCAGTCTTTTGACTGTGCATAACCCTACTTAAGCGATTTTACAATTTCTTACATCTTTCCAATAAACCTTCAGCCAGGCCCAGGGACAGGAATCATTATTTATGTCTCTGATATATGAATAGCTCCCTGACTGGGGCCAGAATCATAAACTGAGGTTAATTAACCATGTCAGTAATCTCCTTTTGTTTCATGTCTCTTATATTCTGTATAAAACTTGAGCCGTGACTGATTGAGGGGGTATTGATTGGTATGTAACTGTGATGTTTCTGTTACAGCTGATATTGAAAATTGATGAATGGTGTAATTTGATATTCTATTTTTGATTATGTAGTTTAAGTGTTTTACTCTTTTGCAATGGTTTGAATTCACCGAGCGATAATAATAAACGTGAACTTGAACCATGAGATGTGTAAACTATATTATCAATCAGTAAAGAAAGGTGTGCATTGCTAAAATATATGAATTTAAATATCACCTTAGCCGAAAGGAAGCCAAATTAGTGTCACATTCTATATAAACCTGTCATACTCTTTTAAGACTTTAACAAATACATCTAAAACATCAATGATATTGCTGATGGTGTATTCAATAGCCTTAACTTTAGAATTATATGTTATGAATGTTTAGATCTATTAAGATACTTTGCTGATGTTGCTCATAGCTTTCAGATATGATATAATATATGTTTATGTTGGTCTGTCAAGAGCTTTATCTTTGGAAGTTCTGGCTCTTGGTTACTTACTCTTTCTTTTTCTCTCATGACAATAGCTTATTCAACAAAAAAGGAACAATGGTTTAAATGCAAGAGTTTCATAAATGGTATTCTGAAACTCTTATTCTCATATCTATGTGTACATGTATGCTTGCAGCCAAATTCATGGCCAAATTTATTGACATCGGCATTGAGTTCCAACTAAAAACAAAACCTTCACTTGCTAGGGGCTTATCAGCCTTCCTCCCAAATTGGATGAGAAGAGCAGACTATGCTATAATATTGATCAATAACATCTTTGAATCCCAAAATAGGCAATCTTTTGGTGCTGAGTTTAGCTTAGTTAACCAAAGATACGAGGGAGGGATTGATATAAAGTTAACAGCCAATATGTTCCAATATTTTCTGCTTTTCACATTACTTATAAACATTGCAGGTAATATTCTGTTTGTTTTTGTAATAGTGGCAATACATATGGTGTGCACTAGGTCAGGATTTAGAATTTAATTCAAAAATATATCTTTAAAATGTACACATTGTTTCCTAGTTTCCTTGAGTGTGTCTTTCTAATGTGAAGAAGAGTTTGGATTCCACAAATAATCCCTGTGATACTTTGGATGGCTGATCATTACCTAAAATGCATTTCACTCAGTTACTGCTTTATGGGTTGCTGATTATTTCAGTCTAGCTGGCTTTCTGGCTCATGTTGGCACGAGTCGCGGCCAATGCAGGTAAGAGTGGCGGGACAGTGGGGCGGTGGGGCGGGGCAGTGGGTGAAGTCGGCACACGACGACGAGGGAAAATAAAACAAATTAAAAAGAAAACCACTTACCTTGCACTCGCCGCATCACCGACTCGGAGATGCAGCAAGTGCAATGTAAGTGGCTTTCTTTTTTTTATTTTCCTCATTGTCTTCTGTCGACTTCTCCCACTTATCACCAGCCCCGCATCCACCTCACTGCTCTTACCTTCACCGGCCGCTACTGGTTGGCACATGACAAAGTCCTCAGTCTAGAAAGCCTATTCCGAGGCTGTGTTCCAGCAAGATTTAGAAAATGGATCACAGTCATCCTATGGAACTTATCAGTGTCTGTAATTATATTCCACCAAACAATCACAGCCATTGAAGCTTTTGAACAATAACTTAAAACTCTCTGGTTTAAGGTAACTTCCAGATTTGAATGATCATACTTAAAACTGCTTAACATTTTGTAACAGTCAAGTCTAAGAACTATTTTTTTTAGTTATGTTATTTTAGGCTTTCTTGTTATGGGTGATAGTGTACACCTGCTTATTTGTTATACCATATATTCCACAACAGGTATTCAGGCAATTTTCATTTCTAATGCTGTTGGAGGCCCAGCACAAATTCACATTGACAATTGCAGCTCTTTAATGTTCATCATACTCTTCGGAGAACGATCTGAAAGGTTCTGAGATCAAAGCTGTGCCAATAGGCTTGACATAAACATGTCTCTAAAGTGTCTCAACTAAAATAAGATGTCCTAAAATAGTGGTTGCAAAAGCCCAGCAGGGAACAGGTCAACCTATATATCAAAGTTTAATTCCTTTCTGCTTGCGTTTGAAGAGGATGTGCCAAAATGTGGGTGTTGCAGCACTTCGCTCTTCTGAAGATAGGACAGAATCAAAAAATAAACTATGAAAGAATGTCCTTCATATTGGTGGTAGAATCATCTATGATGGTTACCAAATGCTACATGGTCGGTGTCATATTTCTTTTCAATTTATCAAAATTATACAGGTAATTTTGCATCTCCTTTGTAACATTGACCTCATTTCCAAAGCACAAATTCTTTCAACCTAAGTTAAGATAAGCAACAGTCATTTTTACTAATGAGCTAAATTTGATATAACAAGTAATCTAAGGCAGTGATATAACTTTTGGATGAAGGTATTCTGTCTTCTTAAGCAAACACAAGGAGATGATGGATGCAGCACCGAAACATTTCAGACCCTCACCCCCAGTCACAGATCTGGGATGAATCCATCATCATTCTTTAGCTCACTACACCACCCCAGTTCAGACCCAGCTATATGCAAATCAGTCTTGACCCTGTGTTGAACCTGTGCCTTATGGGAACAGTCCAGCCCAAACTGCCAAGCCAGGTGTTCCTTGGACCAGAAACAAGCATCCTGGAACCGGTTTCGGGGTAACACCCCAAATCAGCTAGGCTAGCCTGAATCCAGTGGCAACATGAGCTTGGGACCCACATCTGGGCATACTCTGCCAAATAGCGGCGAACAAAGCAAACACAAGGAGATGATGGAAGGAGCACTGAAACTTTCCAGACACTCACTCCCAGTCACAGATCTGTGTTGAATCCATCATTGTTCTGTAGCTCACTTTGCCACTGTAGTTGAGACCCAGTTATATGCAAATCAGTCTTGAACGTGTGCCTCATATCAACATTTCAGCCTGAACTGCCAAGCCAGGTCTTTCCTGGACCCGAAACAAGCATCCTGGGACTGGTTTCGGGGCAACTACTCTCATCAGCCAGGATACCCTGAATCTAGTGGCAAAGTGAGCTTGGCACTCACGTCTGGGCATACCCTGCCAACTAAGGGTGAACAAATCAAACACATGGAGATGATGGTTGAAACACTGAAACTTTTCAGTCACTCACCCCCAGTCTTCTTATTCAGTTGTACTACTGAGTGAAGAATAACAATTTCCTGCATGATCCTCTCAACTTGGAACAAACAACGATTTAAAGAATACTTGCATTAATTTCGATCACAAGCAATTGATCGGCCTGCATTCCAATCATTGTTTCTCAACCAAAAGGCCACTCTAGATGGAGACCAGTCATATGCAAACCAATCTTGCTCCTGCTTCATTTTGAGCAATCTAGCTCAAGTTGGCAAGCCCGGTCACGTTCAAAGAGGAATTCTGTCGACACTAGATCAGTTTCTGCCAAACTAGGCCTCATCAGTGAAGCAGAGCTTGAACCCTGTGGCACTGTGAACCCAAGACCCATGTTTGGCATACCTGACACACTATGGTCATGTACAGCAACTAACAACAAAGTGCTGGAAGGGATGCTTGAATTAATCGCAGCTACTTGTGATCGCTCATGGCAGTATTCCAAACTATTGTTTTTAGTTCACTCTGCCCCTTTAGATGAAGAACAACCAAATGCAAATCATTCTTGATCCTGTTTTATTAGGATTATATATAAATCAGGTGTATAGACCTTCATTGATCTCCTGAGATTTTCTTTGGGTTAGGCACAGGCTGGCAAGGAAGTAGTCTCCTTAAAGTCTAATAACAGTCCTGTCTAAAAAGCATATGCTAGTAGAACACAGCACTTCTTAGGTGTCACTTTGTTATATACGCACTTGCCTATAAACTTTATTTAAACATATCACCGTTGAAAGGGCGATTGTGGCAGCTTCCAGTCCAACACCTACAGACGGGATGCAGGAAAAATACCCTTTATAACTCCCCAGTTAACATGTTTAATTTAAGTTGCTTGTACTAAACATTTTAGTTGCTGGGATGTCCGGTACTTGCTTACACAGCAAGCAATATTTATTGTAGACAGCACGTTTAAATCCGTCGTTTCGTTGCAATTTAGAATCAAAGATAGTGCTCAGAATCCGGGAGTCTACAAATTATGAATAAACAAAGGTGCATTTATTTAAGTGACAACTAAATGTGAGGTATCAAGCAATTAAACCTTTCCTTCTCGCTAATGCAGGTAAATAGGAATTCCAGTTTAGTGTGCTTTCGAAACAAAATATATTTTTATTCAACAAGTATGGATCAAAGAGCATATAAAAACTGTTCAATATGAGATATGTTGTTGCAACCTTATATTTGGTGTTATTTAAGTGACAAATGTGTTAATACACATAAAAACAGATATCATAGAAAGAAAACAGCATAGAAACAACTCAATGTGAGACAAATCATCTTAAAACGTGGGCCATCATGGGGCACATTTTCTGCGAGGGGAAAAGTGTGGCATTTTACAAATGCTTTCTGCATACCAGCATGGTCCCATCATTGTAAACTACTACACTTTGACCTCTGATTGCTAGGTATGAGAGTGATACCAAATGCCACTGTTAACACTAAAGAGGAGACCCGCCTGTCAGTGACATTTTCCAGCCCACAGCTGATGTGATTAGCAATCATATCAGGCTTGAGAAAAAAATACTTTTCTAAGGAGTGGAGTAGGTCTGCGAGCATAACGTCAAAGTAATCATTTGCACCTTTGCACATTTTATGTGCTTTGTTGTTAACTTGGATGTTTAACTAGCAAGACCAGAAATATGAAAAGAGGAACAAAATGTATCGCACAAAAGGAACACAAAGAAGTAGAAAAACCTATGTGAGGTCTAACCACGTTTCAAGCAGGCGTGGAATCAGCCATCGCCATGATGGAGCTGTGGTACATCAGTGCAGGCCCTCCATGTAGATATATACATGCATGTTGAGGACACAAGGTCACAGAGCATGTGCAGATTTGTACAAATAATGCATGTCCCCAGGTCACCCATATCAGTCTCTTTGGTAGGGTGGGCTTCCAACATATTTACCAATGATCGTGTGTCTACTAATAGGCGGCATTGTGATGACACGTGCAACACAGGCCAGATTTATCAGTCGCACGTCTTGCGTGTGTGTCTGTGGCCCTGCTGTACTGGTAAGTAGGTGAGTCCATTGCTTCTGTGCTTCCTGCCTTTAATACAGCCCTTCACAGAGAGAGCGCCAATAGGCAGACAGGAGGAGAATCTAATAACTGCACTTAGAGTCAGGGGTGTAATACAGGCCCCCGCATCCCCCACAGTGCGGGGGGGGACCCCAAGCTCCCAGGGCCCCCTCAGCACTGCACTTCGGCCGGGGAGCTCCTGATAGAATACGGAGGGGGCCCCTCCACGTACCTTGCAGGGGGGCCCCCTCAATTATCGTTACGCCACTGCTATGAGTGTGGGGAGGAGCCAGCCCCACGAGGCGATCAACTGACGAGGTGGCACACAATAAGAGAGCACATTCCAGCGTTTGTGAGCAGGCATGTATGTGCATGTTTGTTTATAGAAAGGGACGTGTGTGTCTGTAGTGTGGTTATCCCTGGTATTTTATACCTTTTCTAGCACTCTTGCATGTGGTAGTTCGCCATTACAGTGGCCTGCTTACAGCGCTGACAGATGAAAACAAATGTTTCTCCTATATGATGCGATGACTGAAGGACTGCCAGTGTTCAATGGGGCTGCAGTACACAAACAGTTGTCATGTCCTTTGTTGGAAGGCATTGGAGTGGGGTGGTCTCAGTGATTTCATTTCTGCAACGGAGAGCCCTTTAAAGAGAGTTTTTTAGCCATGTCTTAAATACTGTCCAAATGATGCAGCTTATTTTCAAGATGGTACGGATCAGCAAGGGGAGCCAATGAAGATCCATCAGGATATGGGGACATGATTATATTTCTTCAGACTGATTGGTTCATAGGTGACGATGTAAATTAAGGATTTTATTTGATCTAGGTCTTTTCATGTGCAATCTCTAGAAACATATAGTAAAAATTACTTGTAGAAATCTAGCTACTGTGAGCAAGCAATTCCAAATATGTAGTGCACCTCTTTTGAAGCATCCAGCCCTATGGCTTTGCAAGGTACATTTAATATAAAAACATTATTTCCTACATTGCACCGGTACTTTAACTTACCTTGTGTCATTACAGTGCATTTAAAATTGTAGTCTCCATTGAGCAGAGTGGTTCTCCTGATCGCCATATACTTTTGTCATATGTGTGGGTGGTCTACATACACAGTCCAAACAATAAATTATATTGGACTTCCATGGCACTGGTGCAGTTTCTACACCATCCACCTTACAGTAAATCTTACAAGTACAATTTTACAGCCAAAGCACACACTCTGTGGCACTGAGTGGCAGTGTCACAGTGCACATTGTCATCATAATACTAGTAAAACTAAGGTTTACTAAAATGCAAAAAATCCAGGGTGAGCACAAAGAAAAGTACATTCGGCTGCATTGACTATTGTGGTGTATTTTACTCTCTCCTTAGTAACGCCGAATAGGCTGTCATTAAATGCAAGTTAGATGCAGCAAATTATTGTTTTTGGTGTGCAACCCACCTTCCATGATTTTAAAGCGGAGGTTCAAAGTGGATTTGTAGATAGCTGATATTTGTGGGTTGGCCAAAGGTTTCTTTGGTAAATGGGTATTTTGGTGTATTTAAAAGATGAAGGAACAATTCCTTGTTGGAGAGAGTCATATATTATTTTTGCTATCTCCATCCATGTGTAGGAAAATGATCTTTTAAAGTGGACTAGACAAGGCTGAACAGCAGCGTTTGAGATGTTCAATTTATCAGCTACTTTCTAACCTGCCTAGGCATCCTGACATGAGTTGTGTACCCTTGATATTAGAAGACTAACTATTTCATATATCATGCCTCCCTGATGTAGGTCTGTGATCTATGGGAATGTGATAGAGACTGTAAGTCAGGAAGCAGCACACGCACTTGTGCTATATTTTGGTGGTGACCCCATCCTCCTGGGGTCACTACAAGCCGAACATGAGCGCTATTCAAAACAAAATTCAGGCAGGTTACACAGGGCATTATGGGGCGCTCCTCTGAGTTCCATGCTTAGCAGCAGCACTTCCATAGAACTAAGGAGAGCCTCATCAGTTTCCTTTTCCCTTTTCCTTTTTTTAAAAACAGCCTCATGCAGGGGTACTTTTTCACCCAGGCACCTCGCATGCTGATGCCAATGGCGGAGAGCAGGTGGCAACTGCTGTGGTCCCACGGGAGCTGGCCGCTTTGCTCTGGATTAGGCACTTGCTGGCTGGCCTTCCGCTCCCACCAGACATGGGTGCAGGGAGTGGGGATGGCAGGACATGTGGGGGAGTGCAGTAACACTCCCCCTTTCTTGCTAGTGGAATAGGTGCCTAGGGATTGGGTCCTGGGCCCCTTCTTGCAATTGTGGGGGAGTGTATCAACGCTCTCCCACTGTCTTTCTTCTCAGGGCCTGGGAATGGGGTCCTGGACCCCCTGCCCCCCTTCGTCGGGGAGTGCCACCACACTCTCACCATCACTTTCCTTGGGGCCCAGGGATGGGGGGTTCCTGGGTGCTTTCTAGGATTCACAGGGCAAGGGGCGCGACAGCGCTCCTTCATAGTTTCTAGGGGGCCCAGGGATGGGATCCTGGGCCGCCTCCCACACCTTGTGAGGAAAGTGCGAGATCTTCTTTTTGGGTGTAGCGTCCTGCCCCGGCCCACCGCAGATGCAGAAAAAAAGTACTACAGCAGAGCCCCACGTGCTTTATCACTGAATAGGTCAAAGTTTTCCAAAATTTCACCAGGGCATATCCTGGGCCAGTTGGGCTGATTTTGATGATCCTGGTCTCCTTTTGCTGTTGGTGGAGGTCCGTTGCTAAGTGGTGCAGTTTTGTCAGGCCTCCTAGCCTCAAAGATGCCAACCTGCGCCAGCCTTTCACTTTGTTGTCTCTCTTAGCATTGCTCGGTCTTTGTGCAGAAGCCTAGTCTTGCCCCCAAATGGTCCTCATGGGTTGTAAGGGGACCAGCTTCCCTGGTCCTGGGGAGTGGCACACTGGTCCTGGCGTCAATCAGATTCAGAGTCCTGGGACCAGATGCCAGTCAAGAGGTTCCTCCTTCCAATTGTCCATGGTGACTGCCTCCAAGTCCAGTATTCACAGAAAAGCACAACTAAAATGCAGCTCTCCCCCTTGTGTAGAACCTTTTAAGTGGGGGTGGGAGGTTCCAGCAGGGATGCACCTCTTACCTACCATGATGTGCCATATCACCTCTCCACCCATGTCTTAACCTCCCTGCACAGCCTTCTGGGATACTTCATGATGGCATCACCAAGGAGTCACTTGCCGCATGTGCACTGAGGGTCTCAGCTCCACCCCTTGCTAACATCACTGCCAGGGCCTGCCTCAGCAAAACCTCAAATAATCCCTCCTGCTGGTCTGGCTCCAGAGACTAGGCTTCCTCACTGTGCTCAGTGGGCTTGGGCAAGCCCTCTTCCTGCATGACAGCTGGCTGATTGATGCAGAGCAGTCCCACCCACCCCTTCTTCTCCAGGAGCTGACCTAATCATGGTTCATTGCTTCCTTTGTGGGAGGAGGCCTTTGTTTCTGCTGCTGAAGGGAAAAGCAATCAACCCAGGCAAGCAGGGGGACAACAGGTCTGGGCTCTGATCCTGAACTGGGCCAGAGAAACATGGCATTCCTGCATGCCCCATAATCTGTACAGTTATGACTTTACAGGATTGTTCTTTTCAGACAGGCTACACTGTACATTGGTATGATTCTGGTGTCTGTAGACCGTAGGGAAGAGGAGCAGCCTTCCCCAAATTGTATAATGGAGGGTGACTGCAGACCAGAAAGGAAAGGACACTGACTTTCCCTGTCTGTGTACACCAATATTATAAGGCCAATCCCAGGTCAATACCCAACCTGCAGAGTCCCTTCTGTGACAGTCTACCTATACGCAGTTCCAGGGCTGCGCACAACTGGGGTTTCCCACATGCAGTACTCAAAAATGTGCCCACGTGTTCACATGTAACCAGCCAGGTGCCTCTTGCCCTCGCTGAGTCACAGCGGCCTTATCTTCAAAGGCGTGCACTGGCAGTAAACATGCACAGTTCATTTTACTATTAGTTTACCATGGGTGCTTCTCACAGTAAAAGGTCGAAAACCAGGTGATCAAAATGTGAAAAACCAGGTGCGTTAGATGGACAGAACCACTTTTCCACAAGGTCTATTTCTGTAATAATGCTGGCTAGACTGTCATCATGAGGTGTTCTGTGAGGCCCAGCATTTTTAACTACAGTGTTTTCACCATGTCCATAGGCTCACCATCAGCAAAGAAGCTCTCATAAAATTGGGGAACTCTCGATTTGGCAGGAGGGCAGCCTCTAAGTTGGTGAGGTGGGGGTCAGCCACCTGAACCAGTGGGCGTCCATGTGACAAGCTGTAAAAAGCAGCTATGTTCCAATCTGTCTGCATACGTGTCCACATACCCTGTCAAAATGTATGTGCACTTAAATTCAAATTAGGTTTTCAATTTGTGAATGTGACTTCCAGAATATAAAGGCAAATGTTATGGATCACATATGGCATGCACATTGATTACTCTTAATTAAAATGTACTCAAACTCTCATCCTCTTTTATGTGCCACTTAGAGACAGAATTGTAATCAGGTTCTACTACAGGAGTGATATCACCACTATTTTATAGAGGCATGCATTCTTTAAATTACTAAAAAAACACCGTTTGGGATTTCTTGCTATTTTAATTTCTCAACAAAGTTCTTTGAACACTATTTTCTATAATGAATACCTGTGACAGAATTGCATACTGCAGATGACAAAGCACATTTATAGAGATGCTCTTGGTGTGGTATTAAAAGGTTTACATTTTGTGGCAAATTAAGGGGCATATCAACAAGGGCTTTATCTCTGCATTTTTGGCTTTAAAAGCCAAAAAAGCAGAGATAAAACTAGCGCCCTATCAACAACAGGGTTCTAACACGCAAATTTGCATGTTAGCACCCTTTTACTCTATGCTTCCCCTTGCATCTCTAATGAGATGCAAAGGGGGCGTTCCAGAGTAAAATAATAGGAGAAATGTCGCTAAGCGACATTTCTCCTATTATCAAGAATGTCGCTAACCCTGTTAGAGACAAAGGGGCATATCAACAAGGGCATATCAAAAAAAGCAGCGCTAACCGCGGTTAACGCTGCTTTTTTACGTCTGCTAATTTTCAGACTTAGCCATGATAGCCTATGGAAAGAGGATATCATGGCTAAGTTTGCCTGTCCCTATCAACAAGGTAACGTGTGATTATCGCTGGGTTTCCAGCGATAATCTCACGTTAGCCTGTTAGCGTGTAGATTTTTATCGCTATTGAGATAAGCGTTGCTAATAGCACGCTATCTCAGCGATAAAAATTCACGCTAGCCGGCGATAATTATCCTCACGCTAAGAGCGCTGAGCGATAATTATCGCCGGTTGTTGTTGATATGCCCCTTAGATTGCCCATGTACCTTTTTGCCTCCTGGCCGCAATTCTTTTGGTTTTTAACAGAAACCCTAAGGTCTGACATCACTAAATGTGCGTGCGTGCGATCATTATTTTGCTTCAAATAAAGGATGTTTTGTAGTGCTATGAAAGTCAATAGCCAGCTCATGTAAAGCGACAGTTTTGGGCTGACTGTGACCTTAAATAGCTAAAAAAGAAGATAACCAGTATTTTAAATTTCTAGACCTTGGTAACGTGGATAGTGCTGCTTTCAGCTGAATGTTTATCAGCATTTTATTGACTTCACTTATAGTAACGAGAGTGGAAAGCACAATAAAATGGAATAACACAAAGTACACAACAAACTAAAACGTACCACTGCAGAATACAAAAAAAACAGAATGCAACGCAGACAACACTGTACGACACAGCTGCACCACCATGAAATGTACCATAGTATCAAAAAATAATGCACAAATATCTCAACACATCCTAATGACTAACACAACCATGCAACATAAATACTACACAAAATAACATGGAAACATATTTAACCAAGAGAAGAAGCAAACACCTGAACACAGCAATTTAACAAATAATGAATGCACAGCACAATAAACTGTGTGCCATTATGCAACACAAAATAACAAATCAAAATAAAAGCACACCACACCACGATAACACCACACCATCAGAACTCAAAACCACAAAACAACACAATTGCATAATTGTGCCTTGAGATTGTATTCTGTGGGTGTCCTAGTGTGCTGTTTTGTAATGTCATGTATGTATTCTGTGTTGTATCGATGTTTTGTTGCATTGTGAAGTTGTGTTTATGTCGTCATTTTTGTTGTTGAATTATGTTTGTGTGTTGCATTGTACTGTTTTATGTCTGTTGTGCTTTTTTAATTGTTGCATTGTGCTGCAATATTGTAAATGTGATGTATTATTGTAATATTTTGTTCTGGTGTTGCTATACCTCGACTAGGATCTGTCTTCTTAAATATACAAATCTTGTCACACATTTCCACCCCCTCAAATCTGCTTTTATAACGTGGTATTATCTTCGTGTTTCTTCCAAGGGCTCCTTATGCACGTACCACCAAGCACAAGTTATAGTGCTAGACAATAAGGTTTTGTGATCCACCCCTAGATTTTAATGATCTTGAAAACCATATGATATGAAGGTATTGTTTCTGTTTTTTTCCATTTTTTTTTAAAAAGAGGTGCCATTTCAAAATGACTCGGCCACAGACAGCTTAAGGAGCTTCTATGTCAGGCCAGTTTTTTCTAGAGTATAGAGAGACACCTTTTTCTCATGACTGGTTTGTGTTTCTATTTATCTCATTTGGCTCCTCTGGATACAATAGTGTTCTTCTTATTCTTGTGTTTGTCAGGTTTCTGGTTAGTTGGCTTTTGACCTTCCCCTGATGATGATGCTTGCAAGAAGGGAGCTGTTTTTTCTTTTCCTTTAAGCACTGCACTGGAGTACATGAGTTGTTTTGCTCTCTCTCCCCTTTGTACTTGTTCCCCCTTTAATATGCTCCTGTCCCCCACTTGTGCTCTGTGTTTGCTTCCTTTCTTCCTAACCTCTCTCTCTCCCGGCTCATCAATGGCAGCTACTGCCTCTACCAAACCCACTCATTTTGTTCAAATATCACCAATGCTAGTCCTGTTTTATTCTGCACACGTCCCTGCTTCTTGTTTTGTTTTTATACCTGCTGTGCAATTTTATTGGTGTATGTCTATCTGAAAATGGGTTTTCACCATCTCAAGATGGCTGCCCACTAGTGGCCATGCACACGCATGCATGGTAAGTAACAGATTTCTATAATTTGAACAAACCCATTCATTCCTGTAGAACGTCTCCCACCCTCTGTCTAACCACCTGCCTAGTAATCTTCAAAAAGGACCTCAAGTTTCTCCTTTTTGACGGACATCTTGGTTAATTCTCTCTCAACCAAAGGTATGTACTCACTCCACTGTGTTTTGACCTGCCTTCATGATTTAACCCCCACCATCTAAATTGATGCTGTAACTGTGTTTTGCCTCTGCCCAATTGCTGTAGCTGTTTCTTGTGGGTACTCCTGCAAAAATCGACTGAAGTAATCGTTTGAGTTTATTTACCAGTAATGTAACCCGCTGTAACCCTTATATCATGCTCATTGTATAGTGCCTACGGGCCATGTCTGTGCTATATAGAATTGCAAAAATAAATACATATTTTAATGGTTTTGTTTCCATAAAACAAAGGCATTGAAAGATGGCTATTTGTAGAAGCACCCACCTCCACAGAGGTCATTTTTTAATTTGTTTCTTCAAATAGTATGAATGAATACAAAGATGGCAAAGCTAATAGGTTTCACTGGTCAGCCCAATTGATTTTGCCAGTGTACTTGTTTTGTTTTCCCATCATAATAACAGATTCAAAGTCCAAAGTTCAGATGTCATCCTTTAAGCAAATTCTTAATAGTTTATCACTACTACCACAAGAACTCTGAACAGTCACCTGCTCAACCGAATGTAGAAATGTGTTCTTTCACCATTTGCACATCCACTGAATTTATAAATTGCTGGAGTAATACAGTGCAGAACCATGGGTCATAATCAGTAGGAGGTTGCCAAATTAGAACTAAAGGAATCAAATGTGACCCAGTTTCAAGTGAAGTAGATGGCCAAGTGAGACTTTAATTATGGTGTGGCAAAAAACAGAGCACTGCCACAAGAGTTTACTTTATGTGTGTGATCATAGAATATCATAGTCAGAATATTGCCTGACATAATGATTATATTCTAAAGACTGTTTACAAAAATATCACCTCATTGTAGTTAATAATAGAAAGTTTACAGCCCACAGGATAATATTATTGCAAACTATACTTAGGATAAAATATTCATATCAAACTGTATTTTTTTATAAGATAGTCTGACTATTGAATGAAGACCTTTGGGTTACGTACCATTCCTTTTGTGCGAGTGAAATAACATCACACATTGATTGCTTCATGTACACACACAAGTAGAAAAACGATGAGGATTCCAAAATTGGCCCTTCCATATAGCCTGGAATGGAACTTTCAGGTCAGCTGAGAAAAAAAACAATTTGATGTCAATTTATTTTCTCCAATTCTACCTTACTATAATATGATTCTCATGTTACTGCTGTCAGGATTAAGCAGGTCACTATTTCTTTCTTGATCCTTTCTCTTACAAAAGATGTATTAGTTGTATCCTCCAGAGAGTATCCACTCCAATAATGCCACATGCGTAACAGTTCTTGTTTGGTCAACTAATCAGACCACAAATTCTTTGCTGTATGTTCTAGCTATTTTAAGAATGTGTTTCACATTTACTCTCTTCAACGTGTGACCAGGAAATTCACAATGTATTTACTGAGGTCTAGGAGCAAGCACATTTTTGAAATGGAAGCACTATGACTGGTGTTTCAATATTGATGAATTTAATCAAAACAGGGTGTAGGAAATTGGGTTATAAGTTGTGTGGCCTGCACAAGTAATTGTTCCACTTTTCTCCTTACTGGGAATCAAGCACCCATTGTAGTACTTGACGCATTCTGGTTAGCGGAGCAGAGCAGTCCAAGGCCTACTCAGGGTAGGTCGTGTGGGCTAGAATTCACCATTCACTGGCAGGTGATAATAACACTCAATAAATTATTGTTCAGTCCCTACTCTGTCTTTAAAAATACGGGAAGTACATTTATTATACATGCACTACTAAATACTTTGCAGTAATGAAAACTGGCTGATGGAAAATACCCCCTAAAGAGTTTACACAAACATACAAGGTAAGCCTTCTGGATGGTCAAAGTTTTAAGATCAAAAAACCACCCGTTTTGAATCTAAATGCAATCGTCAATAGTAATCCTCAGGTATTAATGCACTTAATAATGGTACAAAACCATATTCACCTTGACCAATAACCAGTGTCAATATTAGTATCTCAATAAAGCATTTAGGATGATCAAAACATGTATTTATGTGCTTTTTATAAACTTTTCAACCATAAAATACAATCATTAAAGCAGACCCTTGAGGGCGTCACATTTTAATTACTTCACATACAAGCATAGATTTACCCGCGGAGGGCACTGTACAACATAGACCTTTAAACCATCTTTAGATCACAATAAAGACAACTATAAAACAATCCCCTACAGTGTGCAGCTTAGAAAGTGGTTTGGAAACATTAGAGAAATTTCAGAGGGGTCCTGGTTTCAAGCTCCCTGCAAGCATAGGGTGAGTATCTTTCAAAAGTCTCTTTAGGGGGAGCTGCTATGCTCTTGCAGACCCCACATGCTTCCTGCAATTAGTTTGTAGTGCCCTTGCCATCCAGGGGCCACCACGAGTAGGAAAACGTATCTGAATTGAAGAGCCCTGCAGGGCATTTTGGGGTGCTTCCAGCCGGAGCAGTAAATATTTTAACAGCAGCTCTCCTACTGTACTTTCTTTTTGTGTTTTCTTTTTTGTTTTTGGGGTGAGCTCGGTCCAACCTGAGCATCCTCATGTCTCTTCTCATTGAGGGAAGTGGATAGAGCCCACCCCTAGCTGCCCATCTGGTTCCCATGCAGCCCACACCTTTGACTGTAACTGCGGAAGTCACTGCTTTTCCTTCCCTGCCGCACCTCTGGGCAGCCTTCAGTGGTGGCCAACCCATGACCCCAGACATGGCACGGGGAGCAGGTGTGAGTCCATTGCAATTGGGGTGTGACAGCAGCCCCCCTTCCTCCTGGGTTTCCAGGGAATGGGGTCCTGGCCGCCCTTTCAATATAAACGTCCCACTGAGATGGGGTCCCCAGAAGAGTAGAGAGTCGTAGGAGGGGGGCCTGCACATGCCCCCTCCCTGAGAAAAAATATTCAATAAATCCTGCTGATTTTTGATGATCTTAGGCTCATGCTAATCCTGGTGGTGAGCTCTAGCCACTTGGGGCAGTTGCAGCAGACCTCCAAGAGAAATATGGCAAATATGGCAACTATGGATGACCCATATGTTTTCAATTTGCAGATTTTATTTTCTCCCACGGGTTACACCCCATTTGGCTATGTCATTGGTCTCTGTAGACCAAAGGGACGCGAAACTGCATTCTAAGGCAGTTTTCCCTTTATGTGTATAAAAGAGTGGCACTACAAGCAAAACAGTAAATCCCGCTGAATTTCCCTATTAATATACACTAAGATTATAAGGCCTGTCCCAGGTCAACTCTCTAATCCTGCAGAGTCCCCTCTGCGCCAGGCTATCTGTATGCAGTTACCAGGCTGCAGACAAAACAGTAGTCTCCGAAGCTCATGCATGTGTACATGTGTTCACGTGTTCACGTGTAACCAGCCAAGTGTCCCTTACCCTTGCTGTCTCATCTTAAAAGGCAGGCACTGGTTTTAAACACGTGCAGAACATTTGTCTTGTGATTAAAGCAGGTGCGACAAACGTAGTGAGACTTACCCACAGTAAAACAGTTTAAAATCAGGTGATTCAAAAAGCAAAAAATCAGGGTGTACGGAATTGGTGTAACCCAATTGCAACACAGGGCCAGATTTATCCCTCAGTGAATGATGGAAATTAGATTTTGCCAATTTGCTGAATGATACCCACAGGCGACACCTTGATATGGTTTATATGAGAATCGTAAGTCTGTTCTAAATATGTGAATGGAGGTTCTTCCTTTGCTAACATCTTAATCATACTGTAAATCTAGTCTTCCGCTGTGGTTACTCGTGGTCTGCTGATGCAGGCCAAGTACCTGTGTCAATTTTGGTTTCAGGGACAATGCCTCCTCCTTTCTCTTTTTCCTATAAAACATATAGCTCGGCCACTTCAGCCTCCCTGTAAAATGCTGCAGCTAAGTCACATATTATGGATTCACAGTGTTATAGGTAAACTGCTTTCAGGCAGATATTTCCTGTATGTGCCAGACATGCATGCTTCTTGTCCCTGACCTTCACACGTATTTCAGTTGCATGGAAATTATTAAATCACTGCAGGTGGGTCCCCCTTCTTTATTCGATTTTTGCATTCTACAGCAAGCTTCGCAGTGTTTTCTTTATACCTTTCCTCAGGGTCCACACTATCTGGAAACGGTTACCCACCTGAACTCCAGATTGGTGACCAGGCACTGACTTTGAGGTTACAATCTCATCATTGTTGAAAATCTAGATGTTATGTACGGCTTTCATGGAGAGACACTATTGTTTATTTCAGTTTCTAAATCTGATAACTGAGTGCTATGATGTAGCACAGTTAATAACAAAACTCATTACCCACTATTGCCAAGCTGACAGGACTCAATGAGAGCCTCTTAGCACAGCCCTGCTTATCTGCTTTGAAAGAAAGCACCGCTGCAGGAGGGGGAAGGGAAGCCGAGAAGGTGCTGGGTGTTGGCGGTTGGTCAAGGATTGCAGGTAAGACATTTTGTTTTACATTTGGAACAGAGTCCATCTTATGTATAGCTCCCCCATCACTCCTTTGCAACTGGTAGCAGTTGAAAGCAGGGAAAGCAGTAATTTACTGTTACCCGCGCGCTGCATCGCATTTGGCAATGCAGCGCGCAATGAAATTCATTTTATTATTTTATTTGTTTACTTACCTCTGTTCTGCCGTTTGCCGTAGTTTACTACCCCCACCCTGCTCCTCCCCCACCCCACCCCACCGCCCCACAGCCCTCCCTCCAGGAGCCGCTACTGCTGATATTATTAATGTTGTTTTAATCCTCACTCATTCTCTAGGCCACACCATAAATCGTATTAATCCATCACAGTTTTGAAGCTGGCCCATGTTTCTCAATGTCTTTGGTCCATTCATCCTTGCAGTCAGTTCCTCTCAATAGATTGTTTCTTTCCGGCTATGAAACTCAAAAACCAAGAAAACTGAAGGGTAGAGACAAAGTGGCATATAATTCCACAAAAATAAAACAAGCATTGGCAATACCAATGGGCTGAGCTTTGGGAAATTGTTGCAAAGTTTATTTTAATTATTTTCTTATTGCATGAATATGGTGAAAAAATAAAAACAAGAAAAAAAATAAAACATGTCTCCACTGAAATGTGGGAGCTGAATGAATAATTAAAAAAAAGAATTAATTGTCACACATAATTTTACAGAAAATTATAAGTGCTTCTTAGCGGGCAGGTGTAATTATAAGAGGCATAGAATCCCTAGTTTTAATGCACATCAGAGGGAAATATGATTCATGTTTGCAATAGGAAAAAGTACTGTAACCTGAAAATATAGTTTAAACACACAAGGATGCCAAAAAATTGTAAATAGATAAAGAATAGGAAACAAAACATTATCAAATCAAAATAATAGCCACCTTCGGGCTGTATCATGATCCAGTTTTGTACACTGCGCCAGCACATAAGGGATCGACGAATTTCATGTTGAAGTCTTTTGCGTATACATTAACTCAAAATATCTTTGAAATAGTGTATATTTTGCTGACCACAAAGGTCGGAAGAACAGGGCAGTAATTGTCTCTATGTTTCTGAGCTCTACTGTCAGCAAAACATGCACCACCTAACAGGTATTTCTAGTTAATGTCTTACTCGAGACACCAAAAAGAAACTCACATATACCTTCTGTGCTGGCACAGTACAGAAAACAGGATCAATATATGGCCATAGATGTGGCACTGAAGTTCACTTTTTTTTTTGGAGGAATGCAACTTTTTATTAATCAAAATGCCATCACTCACAGTCCAAGAGTGCCAATGGCTGAAGTGGAATGACCCCTTTCTCCATGCTCTGATGGGCAGAAAAAAGGTGAATGACAGATAAACAGACCACTGGTTAAAGAGGGCTAACCCCCCTCCTTTATGTATATATGTAAATATATGTATTTATTAAAATGTTTGTAAATGTGAAATGGCTGTGACAACGAAAGTGGCATCTAGGCCAGTGGTAGAAAGGTACTTAGGGCAACTGAATGATTAAGAGAATATAATTTTCACGATTTAATAATGATATTAGAATGACACAAACTAGAAATCATATAATGCAGTTAAAACAACCTTTTGTTTTGTTGTACAGTTTAAACTTTCCTAAGTAAAACTGTGTATGTTGGCCATCATAATCATCAGAGCTGTGCAAGACTGATTCCACGCACACCATCCAGATATGTTGGCCAAAGTCATGCAAGCTCACAGTGCACCATCTGTACTCTAACCTTACAAGGTAACAAATGAATGTGCAACCTCAGAACATGAAAACCCTGACTCCCCAGGGAAATCATGGTAATTGATCTAGAACACTTTTGCTTAGTTACTTATGCATACCCAAAGAGATACACTAGAAATACATAGTAAAGTGTTTCAATGTTTATTGAAGCTTTGTGATTCTGGAGTAAAATACTTGAGCTGATATAATCAATAGAAGGAAACAGAATAATGTGATTAGCATTACGATAAGGGTGTAAATGACAAACAGTTCAACCAATTTGCTAATTACAGAAATGATATGCCTGAATACAAGTACTGGAATATATTGTACTCCTACCTAGCACATCTCAACCTATTGTGTCTAGTGTGAGTGAATGAGCCAAATCCCTGTAGGCAGGGTGATCTAACTCCCCATTACCTATAGCTAATTGTCATCAAGCTGCCCATCCTCCGGAGAGTTGGGCAGCATACTTTATATGAGGTAAAAAGGAATCAGCTGGGCTGGAATTCAGGAATGTGTTCGCCTCTCAGAGCCAGCACAATGCTCCTCTGTCTAAACAAAGGATCAATGTCATATATATAATAAATATCATCCATAAATACCATGCTGAATCCCCAGTCAGGCCACTATTGTTTATTCTATTGTGATAGCTCTGTCGCCAAATGGCCAAAACAAATAACAGCAGTTTGTGTGATGAACTTAGCCCTCGTAAAAAATATGCAAGGTTTCTCATAGTGTTCCTACAAAGTGGAAATGTAAACAAAGCTTAGTTCAAAGAATATAATACTGTATTCACACAAATGAATGTGTGTCAAATTTCATTGTGTTTAAGGAGAGAAGGCAACTTAAGAACGTGAGCATGTAAAAATGTTGTTTGTATCCGGGCCTAATGTACCCACGAGACAGTTTGGTACAATTTTTAAACTCACTGTTCACCTTTTCATGTTAAAAAAAAATACAATTGTGATGACCTCAGCTCTTTTTCCAATATTGCCTGGGTTTTATGTGGCTAATAATTGTGCTAGTTTCTGTCAAGGTCCTTGCTGTCCATCCTTTGCATGGTTAACGGTGTATCTTTTAACACTCTCCTCTTTGCCGGAATATTAACGATTTATATAAAATGTAGTTTAGTAGCAGTGGATTATTATTATTGTAAGTTACTTATCAATGATTTTCCAGTATTGCTTTGTGTTTGCACTGGAAAACATGCAACCTACAGCTGTTTTTTAGCATAGTCGGGATTCTGAAACAATCTGAAATTGAAGAAAGAAGGCACTGTAAAAATTACAGAGTACAGCTAAGACAAAAAAATGTATCTAAATTTAATTTACGATCGTTGTAATTTTTTTTTTTCTTTCAACCGATGTCGCTGACTTAGCCATCTATGTCTGCACTTTTCAGACAACCTGTAAAAGAAAGATGCGAACTTGACTCGTGAAGAAAAAACAACTCTGGGGTATATTCTCAAGAACATGCGATAATCCTCAACAAAATAGGTTAACACAATTTCACATATCACCGTACATCGCGGGAAAATAGCTCTGTGTCAACGCCACATTCTAAACATGGCGGTAACATGCGATAGTTTCCCGATAACGCGTCGAATGTCCGCAATAACATTACCGGGACGGCGATAAAAATCCAAACCCGAAAAAAGTTGTATTGGGCCCAACTGCGATATAAAAAGTCAGCGATCAGCAGCGCCAGGACTGCAAGTCCCACAAGTCAGGCTGCAAAAATGAGTATAAAAGCGGCAACAAAAAACACAAACAGAACACAAACAACTGCAAGGCACCATGGAGGTAGCCGGAACAAGTACAGAGGACAACCAGAACCCCCCAAGCCCCATGGAGGACCAGCCTGGGACCCCGGGGTCAGAGAAGGGCAAGGACATGAACAAGAGGAAGACGCGGTTCAGTCCACAGGATAACAGGATCCCGATAGCGGAGGTGACACTCCCACCATCTAATCGCCATTGGTGAATTTGTCAGCACTAAATGTTGCACTTACACTTGTCAGAGTGATGTGCTAATGCAGAGGAGTGACGTACACAGGTAATGTGTCTTGGAATGAATTTATTTGCACATGCTGTGCCTGTGGTCATTTTGTTCTGTCAGATGATTGCTAAAGACAGTCCCAATGTGACATGCTCATGTGAAGAAATTGTTAATGATAGTGTCCCTTCGGGCTATTCCTGCTGCTGCTGCACTGGTTTGTGGTCCACCTGCCTCATCCTCATCATCATCGTCGGGTGCATCTGGCACATGGATCCATGGGACATTGGTGCGTACACATATGTTGTGCAACACACAACATGCAATGATCATCTTGCATACTATTTGCGGGCTGTACAGGAGTCTTCCACCTGTGATGTCCAGGCACCTGAAACGTGACTTCAACATGCCAAATGAGCGCTCCACAATGCCCCTGGTGTGTTTGTGGGCCGCATTGTACTGCCTCTGGGCCTGGGTGTTCGGGGCTCGGAGGGGTGTCATCATCCACGGGCAGAGTGCATATCCTTGATCACCTGTGACAGGGGAGAGAGCTGTGTCAATCGGTGGTTCTGCATTCTGTGTTGGCAGGCTTATTAGTATATCGGTGTGTAATGTGTGGGACTTTGGGATTCATGTTTGACATATCTTGCATGTGGCAAATGAGCGGCATCCATGTGTATTACGTTGCCTCATAGCTGCTCCTCACTCCCCCGAGCCTATTTACTTGTGTGCGCTGCGCGGTTGCATCACTTGCACTCCTAAGACACACCATTGTCATGACTGTCTGCACATGTCCACAAGCCGGACAATGACACTGTGATATTGGTCATTGAAGGTGGTCGGCCACGTGTGTGTAGGCCTATGGTGAGGATATGGCGGACACAGAGACACACACAGTAGTTGCTTTGGTGGCCATCCCAGAAGTGAACCATGCCCTGAGCCCCGGGCTATTAATTTCGACTCCTACGCTGGCCCAACCCACTCTGCTTACACTTACTGGGGTTGGACAACATAGCTACATGTCCAAGGTCTACCCCACTGCCTGAGGTAACATGGTTGTGTCCACTGTCTATGACACTACAAACACCAACAGTATATGTCCACATGGACATATCTGTGCTCTGCATGCTTAAGTCTGTCCAGCACATCACCGACACACTTGGCATTGTGTACATTCTGATTTATGGTCACTTGCCTCCATCGCACATACTTGGTTCCCACCTCTCACCACATTCTGCAATTGTGTGGCAGAGGTGCCATGACGTTGATGGTTTGTCTACATGGCTGGCCCCTGTTACCACAGTTCCTTGTGTTGTTGTTTCTGGCAGATGGGCATGTTATTTGGCATGTTGTATGTGATATTGTAATTTGTGCATTCCCACAGTTGTGAGTTGCATGATTGTGGAGTTGAGGTGTGTGGTGTGTTCATTTGGTACTTACCAACGAGCAGTGCATTTCCGTAGGTGCCATCCTCGAAGCGCTGGTTGATGATGGACTGTCGTAAGATGTAGGAATAATGCACACTGCCTGGGTAGTTGGCAACGACGTTGGTGAAGCGTTCCCGGTGGTCCACTATTGCCTGCAGATTGATGGAATGCGCGTGCTTTCTGCTACGGTAATTGTGAGCAGTGTCGGCAGGGGGCACACGTAGGACATGTAGGCAGTCAATTGCCCCCAACACATGCAGGAAGCCAGTTATTGCGTAGAAGCCTTGCTTGGTCTCCAGCTGTTCCTGCGCAGTGTGGGGGAAGTGAAGGTGCTGGGGTACCAAGCTGATATTGGTATCCAAGACAGTTGTGATGAACTTTGATAAGGTTGGCTGTGAGACTCCTCCGACTCTGGCGGTTGTTAGTTGGAAGGTACCAGAGGCCAACAGGTGCAGCACAGCCAGCAGCTTTGTCTGTGGAGGGATGTTGGTTATCCGCTGTGTTGGTACCGTCAGCCTGAGGGCAATGTGGGTCAGGATGCGGAGGATCGTTGTCGTTTTGAACCAGTAGTGGACAATGACTTCCTCTGGCTTTAAGTCTGTGAGGCTAGTGCGTTTTTGGAAGGACCACTGTCTTATTCTGCGCTGCCTCAGTGGTAATCAGGGGGGGTCCAGGAGGGATACGAGGGGGGCCTCGGGGTAGTGGCGGTGGGTGTTGTGGGCCTCTTGGGTCTCCAAGCTCCATGACAAACGTTGGTCTGGGCTGGGCTCCCTTTTGTACTGCAGGTTGTCATCCTGCTTAACACCAGTAAAAGGCAGGTGTTCATTCCCTGCTGCTAAAGCGCCTTATTGCCTGTTTTTGGATCGCTTCGCCGATCTGGCTGATCGTTGAGAATTTCGCGAAGTGGTGTTTTTGTGTGTTTTTGCACAGTAACGCCTACTCTGCATATCATTAGCGTTAGTTGTCGCTCTCATCCGTGGCGATGTTTTTTGCGGAAGCTATCGCTAGAAAACCACCGATTTCTGCAGTTGCACCAGCTTGAGAATGGGACGATGAATCTTTCGCCACTTTTGCTGCGCTAAAGTGCCAACCACTTGGCGATAAGTCCTTGAGAATATGCCCCTCTGTCTTATAGTTGTGAATCAGGGGCTGACAATTTCTCAACCAAAAAAGGTATGAATCAGTTGAACATGAAAGATTAAATGAAAAATAAGTTAAATAAATACATAATTATACCCATATGATGAACCCTTGTTATTCACATATATTTGATCAAATAGCTTACTGCGTGGCCATTAGGCCCAATGGAGTCGCTATGCAACACTGAACATGTTGTTTCACGTCAAAATAAACAATTGGAGTAAACATTGTAACTAGTCAAGCAAGCTTACAATTAAAATATGGAGAAAATTAAACACTGTTTGAAATGTTTCAATATGCTACAATGAATTAAATTTAAATCAATTTTATTTTCACTTATATGATATTACTCTATCTGACTCCTGCAATTTCAAGATGTTTTGCACATTAGGTTTCAGGGCAGTGTTCAATAAATGTCTTCTTTATATCTTAGCATGTGCCCTTATCTTCAAAATGATATGTTCTCATGCCCATTTAGGTAAATTGCACTTTCTGCTCAATTCAATGGAGGAGTCTTTTTTTCTATAATCCAATGTTATCCTTATATATGAGTTACTTTTTGAGATGAGAGCCATTACTGAACATAAGAAGTCTTACTCCAAAATGTAAATGCAAATTTGATTTTCAGAAACATTTTTAATTTATATTTTGACATTTCTTTTGAAATTGATATTGGGGATTGTATGTTGGTACTAAGTGGATAGCCGTAATTCTGGCTAAACTGTTTTGTTTTAACTTTCATTCTTTTATATCTATAGCCTCTTTTACTTTCTCCCTGGAAATTCAACACATATCACTATTGTGGTAAGAACATTTTTATAGATATTTACAACAGATTTTCATTTATAAATGCCCGAACACATATTTCCATGTAATGCTAACATGTGAACTCTAACGTTGTAGAAGGCACGTGAATGAACATGGCTGGCATGACAATTTATATTGTCCTCTTCTGGTGAAGAGAATTTCCATAATCATATATGGCGAGCTCCATTTAAGCGATTGTTCACTTAAAAAGTCTTTGAATTTAAATTTTAAATAGAAGGTCAGCTGCCGGGCTTCCAGGAATATATCAAATCCTTTAAAGACTTTAAAGCCAATCCTACATATACACACCACAAAATGTTTAAGCTATCGACACCTCGGGATACTTTACAATGGGTACCAACCATAAATTGTTCTAATACCCTGGTCTTTCAGGGTTCAGGTAACCCAGGGACTTAGATCAATGTAGTCCAGGGAATCTAGCAATGGGCAGTCGGAAGAGTGAGATGAGTGATGACATCAGAACAATGTATATCTTTAGTGTTCCAAAAAAAATCCTCGTGACTAATTGCTTTCAGGTTTCTGTTGTCAGGTGATCACATTATCAGGTGCTTGACTGATGAAGACGCTCACTTAGTTGCAATGATGTTTCAAGGTGAATTTCCCACCGCTGCATCTTTATGGAAAGAATGGAGTAGGATCCTAACTTCTGGGAGTACTTATGAATTGTTTTTCCCACACCCTCTTTGAGTGATTATTTTTGTCTCATTCACAGGCGGGAAGTGCTCTTACTCCTTTCTCACCATCTCTGTTTGTTTTTGTTTTCTCTCTCTGTCTCTCTCGCTCCTCCTCTATTCCAATCACTCTTTTAAGTGCAGATGATTTCCCACATATGTAGCATTTCCTGCAGATATTTAAGTAAATTATTAATCGATGTATCTATCTGCAGTGCACTGCAATACAAGGTAAACAGCTTTGCATAAGTAAACAATTAGAAGTTGCAGGTTTTTTAATTTTAGTTGCATCCTTGACAGCTTCTGGGCCACTTCCCATCCTAAAGGTCTGTAAGCACTTCCCAGGATTATTGATTTCGAATAAAACCTCTCGGTTCCGCAGACACAGATAGAAAAAGATTGTTACTGTGTCAACCATGAAACTATGTGAAAAATGGAAATCAGCGTCTCTCTCTGTGTGTGAATTGTGTTTCCTTTTGTGTCTCTGCATTTATACGTCATAAATTAAAGGAACATACGAAGTCAAAAAATTATGCAGATTGGCTTTTCTGTCAAAACCCTGAACCCAATATATAACTTAGGTTATAAATACGAAGCTGCTGTCACATCAACTTATTATGCATTTTTAGAATAGTAGCAATCACACACTTACCACAGTTGCTCAAGCTGGGCCCTAAAACAGGTTCCCAATAGTAGAGGGTACCATGCGTTATGCATATTTGAACTGTGACTGATGGGGGCTCAAGCATATAGGAGTTCCCATTGGTCTAATTTTGCCCTATTTTAACTAGGCCTGGGCTAAAATTCCGTTCCGCTCGCGGAAATTGCGATAATTTGACATTTTCGCGTTCCGCGGAGAGCGCGAAAATGTCAAAATTTCCACAATCCGCATCTTTCCGGAATTTTTTTTCTTGCTCACGCTGTAAAAAAATACATTCTCGTGTGCGCGCGATCGCCTTACCTGAATCCCCGCGTTCGCCGACAAGTTTTCCCGATCCGGTCGCGTTCTCCACGAGATGTTGGATTGTTGGTAGCCATTTGCGCTGTCTCGCGACAGTTAGCGCCCGCATTAACGTCATTTGTCACGCGATCACGTCATTCATCGCACGATCACGTCTTTCTTCTCGCGATCATGCACCGCAAGAGTATGAGATGATTGAGATCTCGCGCCCGTGAGCAACCGCATGGGTAAGTTGGCAAGACGCGATCACGCAGAAAATACCGCGAACGGGCGGGAAAAAAACTTCCGCATCTTCGCGATATTTCCGCGTGTTTGCGGAGATTTTTAACATTTTTGCGATAGTTTGCGAAAGTGAATTTTGCAAATTCCGCCTACCCCTAATTTTAACAGGCGGAAATGCAGGGCTGGATTTATACAGTAGGATCAGCATTGCTGTTCTACCGGTTATACCCTGTTCATAATTTGACCGCCCTTTTGCCGATGTACTCTTCAGATGTGTATATTAATATAATGATCACTAAAGGTTCTTATAGACTTAAGATTCTTGGTGTCCTCCTGTATGGGCTGCAGTTTATAGATGGTGGAAGTCAACGTTGTGGTCAGGACGATACAAAATATTATGGACTGCTGCAACCTTGGATGTATTTAACAATCAATTTTTTTTATCAATTTGCTGCTATTCTTCATCTGTACTTTGAGACAAAGGTTCTCTATTAAGTACCCAATTCCCCAGCTATGCTCTTATGTCACATTTCTTCTCTACTATGTCCTTAATGATCTGGCCCCAGTCTCTTTGCAGCTATTAAATATTTTTCATGACTCACATAATGTCAGTTCCCTGTGGTGCTTCTCTCAGCGGTTTGCTCAGTTCTTGGGTCTCTTGCCCTATGCTGATTTAAAAATCCTTACAGCCAGAAAGTTCTGCTGCAGTGTGATAAATGTTACTTTCCAGTAGCCCAATGCACACTTCTCTCTAAAGGCAGACACATACTCTGTAACTTTACTACTAAAATGAAAGTGGAATTTGACCTATTTGGGGATTAACAGAGAATCTCATGAATGCAGCTGGAAATCTGACGGTCATAGTTTTCTAGGAACACAAAATCTATGTATGCAGATTTTCCACTGTGTCAAAAATCAATAGCAGTAAATTGTTCAGAACTGTTCATTTCAATTTGTAAATATGTGCAGAATTCTACTCACCTTCACCGAGATCTATTAAGGTAATATAACATAGTAATTTGCTTGCACCATGATGGAAAAAAGGCAGGTAAGTACCTAAAAACATGTTCTTTAGGGTGCTCACACTGAAATGCCATACATTTTTGATGTTGGAAAAAATCCCAGACAGGTGGATTTTTCACTATTGCATGTTCATATTATGAATATACATTTCCATGCATCCTAATTCTGTGAATAAATATGTAGAATTTATCAGTGTACTTAATCAATGGTTGTTTGTTGCAATATAGGTAAGGATAATTACTCATCTATGGACTGAACAGTATTGACTAACAGCACATCAGCAATGTGATCACAGATTTAGCATTCATAACTCCTCATCAGCCAACTTTGATGACATGTTGATAGTCGATATTGCGGACTCAATATAAGACATTTTAACTTCCAAATAATGAAAGAACAACATAATAAATGCAGAAGTGTACAAAATAGTTTGATACTGAGATCCTAATTAGGCTTCTGATAGCATTGCTTGCCTTCAGGAGGAGCAAAGACATGGGAATGACCAACCAGGTCTAGTGGTGATGGATTTGATCATCTCCAGTGGAAAAAGCAGAATGAGTGTTTGGCTGTCACTGGGTGCATTTTGAAGATTCTAATGAGGTTATAAATAGAGACATAGATGCTACTGGACCTTTTAAGGCTGAGTGATGCCGTATTTGATAAAACAAAAAGTGTAATAGTATTTATCATTGATGCAACCGCCCTTGTAAGAAGCTTGTCCAATTCCCATCTGGAGCAACTAACAGTTTCAAATAGGAGCAAAGCGACCCCTTATCATTGGGGGAGGGGTCATTAAAAAAGGAATATCTAAGAGGAACATCACATCCCATATGACAGTAATGGGCACCATGATAAGAACCAGAGAGAGAGAAGGACGCAAATCCTATATGAACATGTTTCAGGGTGACTAGCACAGGTGTTAGAAGGCAGCTGTATCTTAAGTTAGGCCCCTCAGACCTTTCACTACACGATGATTAGCCATCATGAAAGTTCTTATTGTCTGAGGGAGAAACTATCTTGTTCTTTCACCATGTGCATATTGCTCACAGGAGAACAAGGAGCAGGCAGAGCAAAAAAAGGATAAATTCTGTGTTTTGCACCCCAACAACACCTAAGAGCCATGCAGTCTGTTCTGCTTTAACCTCTGTGTTTAATCTTGTGTCCCAACATCAAAATCATTAACTTGTTTGACATTGGCTTTTCTATGCCTGTAACCCTTTTAACTTCTCACAACATCTCATTTCCTCATCTGCCTACTCTTGGTATTTGGAATTTCGTTTTTCCCAACTCAGAGTGTTTACTTACCCTTTTATAGTTAATGTGTGTATTCATCTTTGGTGGTAGCATGCCTAAAACACTTCCCATTCAAGGTTGCATCTCCAGTGACCCACACTATTAGTGTATGAACATCTTTATACTCAGGGTGACTGGAATGTATGTTGGGTGCTTCCTGTGGCATTTTCTCTGTTTTACGTATGCCTGGATTTTGTCACTTAACGGTTCATATCCTCCGCGTTCTGTGGATATCTAACCTCATCTTCTAGGTCCCATTATGTTAATTGGAGATTGTTCCCTTTAATAACAATGTGATATTTATTTTCAGTTTCCGTGGTTTTTATGGATCTTTCTTTTGTATGGTAAAACATTACACTAGTAAGGTGTCGTCAATTAATGTGCAGTCAGAAATCGCAAATGGCAGCTCAGGGAGCCTAAATGTCTGAGGGCCCGATTCACAGAACTAACTTAAGACAAAATCCTAAACTTACTACCATTTTGGTATTCACAGAAGGCACTTACTCATTTTGGTATTCACAGAAGGCACTTACTCATTTCGGTATTCACAGAAGTTAGGAGTCCTAACTTTAGGACTCCTAAATGCCTTCTGTGAATACCGAAAGTCTTAAAATTAGGATTTTTCTCAGTTTAGTAGTAGTATAAGTCTAAACTTAGGACTACTAAATTAAGAAAAATCCTAATTTTAAGACTTTCGGTATTCACAGAAGGCATTTAGGAGTCCTAAAGTTAGGAGTCCTAACTATACTACTACTAAACTGAGAAAAATCCTAATTTTAAGACTTTCGGTATTCACAGAAGGCATTTAGGAGTCCTAAAGTTAGGACTCCTAACTTCTGTGAATACCGAAATGAGTAAGTGCCTTCTGTGAATACCAAAATGAGTAAGTGCCTTCTGTGAATACCAAAATGGTAGTAAGTTTAGGATTTTGTCTTAAGTTAGTTCTGTGAATCGGGCCCTCTATATTTGCAAAAAATGCTAATAAAATATGCAGTTGTGAGCATTTTAAGCAGTCTGTATTTAATGCTTGTGCTTGCTAGGTGTATTCCCTTATGTTGTGCTACAAAATGTTTACTTAGAGGTTCGAGAAACCACATACTTTTGTGGCAAGCACCGAGTTCAAGATTAGAACCAGAGGGTCAGATAAAACATTTTTGATTGGCGCTATGCCATCCTAGTAGTAATTTAAGATAAATGAAGGTGTTTTACCACTACATTATGAAAGAAAGCTTCTGGATTCTGTATGTCCTCTGACCCCTAAGGGGTGTTAAGAATGTGCACTTGTGTTGCATTTTTTTGCTTCTGTTGTTTTATGTGCAATGTGATGTTGTGTTGTACTGTGGTTGCTTACTTGTGTTGACAACTGTATTGAATGTTGTGTTGCGCAGTTTTTGTTTTTAATTGAGTTGTGCTATTTATTTATTTTATTTTATTTATTTTAGGAGTTTTATATAGCGCTGACCTGACCCGAAGGTATCGGAGCGCTTTACAACAGTGAGACTTAAGAATTACATAGTAGAGGAGTCTTAAACATAGAGTTCAGAAGTCAACTAGTGCTGTGGATTCATGAGGTAGTAGATGGGTAATGAGATAGCTTCATTGAATGCCTTCTTGAGGTAGTGCAAGAGTTTTGCAGCAGCCTCGCCTTCTGGACCTACTTGACAGGTGGCGGACTTTAGTGGATCAGTACGATGCAGAGTCAGAGAGCAACTGGATCAGGGTTGGCGTGGAGGTGGCAGCTATCCATTTGGGAGGGAGCGGTTGAGGAGGAGGGCTTTTAGGAGTTTTTTAAATTTTGTGAAGGACGGGGTGTTCCTGATATCTGCTGGAATGGAGTTCCAGATTTTGGGCGCGTTTCCGGTGAATAATCTGGACGCGGTTTTTTGTTTGCCTGCTTTCATAGGATTAGAAGGAGGGAGTTGAAGCTCCTGAGGTTCCTTGTTTGGCCAGCCCTCTTTAGTTTGGCGGGCAGATAGTCCTGTTTTCCTGTGTGTAGGGCTTTGTGCGTGAGGCAGGCAGTTTTGAAGTTGGCCCGCTGTTCCACAGGGAGCCATTTTAGTTCTCTTAGAGCTGGTGAGATGTGATCATATTTCCTGATTCCGGTGACCATTCTGGCTGTCGCGTTGAGGGTTGTTTTGAGGGGAGCTAGGTGGGATTTAGCGGTGCCGGTTAGTGTTGCATTACCATAGTCGAGTCTGGATAGCACAAGTGCTTGTGTGGCTTGTTTGAAGTCTTTGGTCAGGATGAATGGTTTAATTTTGTGGAGAAGTTTCAGGTTAAGGAAGGAAGTCTTTGCGGAGTTTTTGATGTGGTGGGTCATTTCCAGTTTTGGGTCAAGGGTGATTCCCAGAGATTTTACTGAGTTAGCCATGATGGGAGTGCTGCTTAGAGCATCCATATCCTAGAGCCATTCTGCAATTTGTTGGTTCTCTTCCTTGTTGGAGATTAGGAGGATCTGCGTTTTGTCTTGATTGAGTTTGAGGTGGTTTTGGGACAGCCATTGTTGAATTTCTTTTAGAGTGTTATTTAGTCTGGAAATGTCGTCTGGGGAAGAGGTTTCTAGATAGATCTGGGTGTTATCAGCGTATAGGTGGAAGGGGATCTTCGGATTTTTGAGTATAGTGGTGATGGGTTGTATGTATATGTTGAACAGTGTCGGAGAGAGCACTGAACCTTGGGGTACACCCCTGCTGACTGGGCGAACGAAGGTCGGATGTAAAGTCTTTGATTTTTATCCTTTGCGATCGGTTTTGTAGGAAGGCTGTGAACCAACAGAGGACCATCTCATCTGCGCCAACCCTTTCCTGTCGGGCCTTGATGAGGAGATGGTGTTCTACGGTGTGGAAGGCAGCCGACAGGTCTAGGAGAATGAGTGGGCAGCAGTTATCGGTATCAAGTGACTTATGGATGTCATCTGTGATGTTGAGGATCGCCGTTTCAGTGCTGTAACCTTTTCTGAAACCTGATTGGTGAGGATCAAGAAGGCTGATATTGTCCATGTGCGGAGTCAGTTGAGAGAGTACGCATTTTTCGAGGATTTTGGATAGGAGGGGGAGATTGGAGACGGGTCTGAAGTTGTTTAGGTCCGTGCAGTCAAGGCCTGGTTTCTTAATTAATGGCATTACTTGGCCGGCTTTAAGGCAGTCAGGTATGCTTCCGGTTCTCAAGGAGCTGTTGATGATTCTGCACCAGAACGGGGCTATGGAGAGTTTGAGTTCTTTGGTCAGTTTGGAGGGTATAGTGTCGAGGGCGTGCGAAGCATTTTGGTGGTGGAAATTTCCACACATTAGTGTGTAGCCGGCCACTGTTTTCCAGTGCGACTGGGGGCGGGCCCACGCATGCAGAGTTGGCGTTGGTGTCGGTGTCTAGTGAGAGCTCAATCTTGGAGATTTGTTCTTCAAAGAAGGTGGCGAAGTCTTCGCACAGTTCCTTGGAGGGCTGGGTAGAGGATACAGGGAGTTTGGAGGTTTGCTGCTTGATGATTTTGAACAGTTCATTGGGCCTGTATTTAGCATTGTCCAGGGCGGAGCAGAAGAAGTTGGATTTTACGCTATGGATGTGTTTTTTGTATTTTCTTCTAGCTGCTTTGAGTTCAAGTAGGCTTGTGGAGGGGTTCTTTCTCCAGAGTTTTTCTGTGGCTCTGCATTGTCTCCTTTCATTGTTGATGTCCGTATTGATCCAGGATCTGGATGGGATGTTTCTGGTTCTTTTTAGTTTGAGGGGGGCTATCTGATCTAGAATGGATGACAGGGATTTGTTGTAATGGTCCGTGAGTTCTGTCGTGGTTAGACCATCCGTGGGGGTACTGAGTTGTGCATTGACTTTTTCCTTCAGGTCAGTCATGTTGACCTGGGTGAGGTTTCTGGTCCATTTGGGCTGTTCGCAGACGGGTGGTTGTAGGGTAACTGGCTGGGTGAGGTGGAAGAGGATTAAGTGGTGGTCAGACCAGTCCATGGGCAAGGTGTGACTTATCGTCACTAAGTCTCATTTGCCGATAATGGCATCAAGAATTGATCCTTTGTTGTGGGTTTCTTCTGTGCAGTGTTGCGAGAGGTTGTTGTTGAGAAGTAGCTCACTCAGGTTTTGTACTAGCGGATTGTTAACATCATTCCAGTGAAGGTTGAAGTTGCCTAGAATTAGGTTGTTCATACCTTGAAGTGAGCAGTGGGCAATCAGGTCGGACAGGTGTTCAGTGAAAGCAGTTGAGTTGCCGGGGGGTGGTAGATAAGGTGACAGGTTAATGATTCTTTGTTGCTTGTACCAATGGTGACAGTTAGGCATTCAAAGGTGTTGCAGTTGAAGGAGTCTGCTTCCGACACAGAGATATTGTCTCTGTGGATGATTGCTATGCCTCCTCCTCTTTGGTCTTTTCTGTCTTTGCGAGTGATTAAGAAGCCTGGGGGACGAGAGTGTCCAGGAGAGGTAGGGAGGAGTCCTTGAGCCAGGTTTTAGTGATGAATGCTATGTCAATGTCATGAGTGAGGATGGATTCTGGTAGTTCGGTGGCATGTTTGATGGCTGATCTGCAGTTAATGAGCAAGCAGTTTGTGGGAGTCGTCTCTGTTATGGGTTTCTTTTTAAGGGGGGCCCTAGGGATGATCGTGCGGGTGGTCGCCAGTCTAGGTAGTTTGGGCGAGTCTTGGTTTTTTCCTAGCTTGGTGATCACATGTATTTTGGATTGTAGGGTGATAGTCCTGTGCTTGTCGTACGAGTAGGCGAGGACCGGCGCCTCATTCTCGAACAAAGCCTCACAAGTACTTTTGGGCCTCTGAGGAGTCCTGGGTAGGGAGATTGTAGCCCATTTCTGAGGGGGGACTATGGGTGCTCTCAGATGTGAGCTGGTGGTGTAGGAGTGGGTGCGTTGAGGTGTTTGGGGGCCGTGAGGTTGGCTATTATTTCCCTTATGCCCCGATTTATGGTTGTTATCTGAGTTTCCAGCAGGGAGAGTCTCTGCTCAGTCTCAGATTCGTTGGGACGTTGGGATTGGTCCTGAGTGGATGTGTTGGCCCTGAGGGGGGTGAGTCTCAGGGTGTTGGATAGCATAGTGGTGTCTGTGTTGTGTGTTGCCCGAGTAGGGTCTTGGTGGAGGGAGTCTCAGAGAGTTTTGTCGCCTTGGTTTGGTTATGTTGACCGCGTTGGGTCTAGGCGAGGCCTTGAATGCAGTGTGGCTGGTGTTTTTTTGGTGCGTTGGTGCTTTGATTCCTGTGTGTTTGGCGTGCTGGTTATTCGGGTTGTTCCGAGTGGGCTGGGGCGAGTGGGTGAACGGTGGCTGTTGGGGGAGGGAGCTGGCAGGTGACTGATGGGGATGAGAGGTGTGCAGTATAGGGGACCTGTTCACTCTGGGGGAGTTAGGCAGTATGGGGGACCTTTACTCTCTGGGGGTGTAGGGGGGAAGTCGCGTGGAGGGGGTAAGTGGGGTTGCTAGAGAGTGTCGGCACGTTGTGTGTGTGAAGGTGGGGAGAGCTGGTGGTGGGAGGAGTGGCGGTCCTACTCTCCTTGGTGGAGGTGGGGAGGGTGTCACGCGGAGGTGGGCGTTTGAGGTTGTTGGGGAGCACTGTCGAGGTAGGAGTCTGTTGGGTGTGGGAGCTGGCTAAGGTTAGTGGAGGGGCCGTGCTCTTCCAGAAGGTGGTGTGTGGGGTGTTGCGTCTCGAGAGGAAAGAGTGGTGTCTAGAGGGTACTGGGGCGGTAGGTGAGTTCAGAGGGCGGGTACGGTTCTTCTGGTGAGGGCGAAGGGGCGGGCAGGGAGGGGGTGCGTGAGAGGGCACATTCCAGAGAGCAGGGAAGAGGGCATCAAAGGACTATATTGTCATTGTTGGCTTGTATTAGGACTGTGCCATTGTAGTATATGGTCACCATGGTGTTATTAGTACGCCTTGCACGGTGTGGGAGTGAAATTGACAGTTTGCAGCTATGTGAGGTGTTAGTGGTTTTGGAAATGTTGAGTTGCGATCGTAGGATGGATTTCCAAGCTTCGTGTCTATCAGTGTGGAAGATAAGGTCCATTTTTACCTTTACTTTGGCTGAGCAGTGATAGATGTCTGCGAAAAGTGATTTGGGATGCTGCCTGATCAATTTCTGTTTGAAGTTCTTCTTCACTTTGGAAGAGAGGTCGGGGGGAAATTGATTGAGAAGGAGTTCAAGCTGTGATGGATTACATGGTTCGAAGAGGAGGGGTCGATGTGGGTTGCCATGGCGGAGAGCATTGTGTGAGAGGGGACAGGGGGAATCTCCGTGGTCTGGAGGGTAGGAAGGGTGCTCCCGGAGGGACTTCAGCGAGTAATGGGCGAGTGGTGTAGGGATTAGAGTTTTTCTTTAGTGGGTCGGACGAATGAGCACCGACCGCTTCCGAGGAGCGGTGGATTGGGTGTGGACAGAATGAGTTGTGGGGTCGCCACTATCAGGAGTTTCCGTCCTGGGCACTGCTCTGGAGGATTGGATGCAAATTAGTGACACAAGGGTGCACGTTCTCATAGCCCTCTACCTGTTCGGGGGAGGGGTTCTCAGCCGTGTTGAGGTCTGTCCGTGGCAGAGGTATTGCTTCACGGCGGGCAAAAGTGACCGGGTGAGGAAAGATATATTCTGTTGTCTTCTTTAAATATATCAACTAATGCTGCCACAGTGCTAGCCCAATGTAGTGCTTTACATTAAAGGTGCTAAAGGTCCCGTGACCTGAAACATTTTACCACTGTGTAAGGTGGTGAAATAGAACAGCTCCTGATCATTATCTATTTACGACACCAGTCAGCTAATAACTATGGCACAGACGTCTCTTAAATCGGCTCTTATAGTACCAACTTTAGGTAATATGGCCCCTTGCCCGAAGTCTTCACTTACACTGCACGTCATGTGACACGACCTCTTGCCTTAAGTTAGCACTTCCACTGCAAGTCTTGTGACACAGCCTTAGGTCATCAGGAAGAAAGGTAAGCAGGTGTGCCACCACACCGAGACGCCTACCAAAAAGTAAACTTAGCAATACTAAAATATGCAGTCATTTTGAGTTCAGAATAGATGAATAACTCAAAACAGGCTGCTTGTTAAAGAACTATTTTCTAACATTGCAGCTGCTTTTTAGGTAGCAACACATTAGTCATCATGAGAGAGTGACTAACGCATTAGTCACACAAAAGAAATGGAGGTAAAATGAGATGAGTTACAGAAAGAAGCAAGAAATGCCTCGGCTTCAAGAAAAAAATGGGAAAGCATGTCAAAGATTAAGGAATTTATTATATCTTGTATCTCAACAATTAACATATCTCAAGTAAGATGGAAAAATATGTCTGTGAATGTATTTAAATGTAGTTTTAAAATGAAAGACCCCTAGCCGACCCCCTCCCCCAGCCGCGGGCATGTGGTTCCCCTGTCCCTGATCTATTCCCATCCCCCTCTTCAGAGTTTGGCTGCTGGTTGGGATCCCCCACTTAAGGAGCACGTGCCGTCACTTTGGATTGCGGATTGCCTTGCGGGTGTGGTTTTTTGTGTTGTTCTGTTTTGAAAAAAAGGAAACCGTATTGTGGGCCTGGGGTTATGTGGCCTGCGCTATTGATATCTCCTGATTTACCGATCTGCACCGCCAAGAGACTCTTACTGTAGGTATGTCATATGCTTCTGCCACTCTAGCGGCCGGCCGGATGGTTGTAGGCCCATACCTGTAACCTTTTTTAACATGTAATAAACGGTTTCAAAAAAAAAAAAAAAAAAAAAAAATGAAAGACCCCTAAAAAGGCTGTGGTAATTGCACTGTGCAGTAGAACAGAGAACAAATACAATGAGTGGCGAAATGGGGTGTAACACGAATTGACAAAGCCTTGAGCTTGCTGTGCAGGCGCTACTGCTTTTCTATAACTTCACACGGTGAGTGCTTCACTCAGCAAAGTGACACTGAGAAATGTTCCTCTCGAAGGACCTACTTTACGAAGTAATTTTTTCAGTTAGTATGTCTGGTGTAAGTGAGTGTACCTTACACTTTAAGTTACATATGAAAACAACTCTTAAGGTCCATGAAGCTTTTGATGAAGGAACAGTCTACAAATGTTATTAGTAAAGCATAACAACATTAACATTAACAGAGAAACAATCTTTGTGAATTGGAACCCAGAGAGGGAAAAACTCACCATCTTGGGAGTGTCTACCTCAAGAGAAATAAGCTGAAACTAGACGTCTCACCAGACGATGCTTGCTTTCCAGACACCTCCCCTGAAATTAAATTCTTTCACAGCATACAGCAGAAAGGAAGTTTCAGTGGTGGAGGCATGGATGTTATTTAGGAGTCACCAGGGGTCACATCTGCGACTCCTGGCTTAACTGTTGCAGCCCTGGCACTGCCTTTGTGATCCCTGGCCTCAGAGGTGGCAAGAACACTAAATAGGGCTCCACCCTCCTTGTTTTTGCTAATTTTTTAATATATTAAAAGTGAATAACAAGCTGTTATTCAATATTAATGTAATACAAGTGGAGCACTAGAAGCTATAATAAAACCTCTACTGGCAGCTGAAGTAAGTGAAATAAGATGTTTAAAATGTTATGTAAATTATATGCATACAGTTAAGCGCGTACCTGTGTGAGTGGGAGCTTGTTTATGTGTGACCCTGTGTGTGAATGAAAATAAGTCAATAATAGGGAGTATAAGTGAGTGTTTGTAAATGAGAAAGTATGAGTGACTAAAAGTAACAGTGAATGTGAGTGAGAATAAGTGTGAATAAATGATGACGAAGGGAAAGAGTGAGTGGGAATAAGTGAAACTGAGTGTTAATGAGTGAGTGAGAGATTGAATAAGGGAGTGAGAGTAAGATGGGGGAATGTTAGAGAGTATGAGGGAGTGTGAGTGAGAATGAGTGTGTATGAGAATGAGTGAGAGACAGTGAGAGTGTATCTGAGTAAGAATGAGTGAAACAGACTAAGTGAGCATAAGGGAGAATGAGTAAGAAAGGGTAATAGTGAGTGCAAGTGAGTCAGAAAAATATGAATGAGTGAGCAAAAGTGCATCTGAGTGAGACTGAGTGCACATGAATGAGTGATAAAGAGTGAGTCACACTTATTGGGAATAGTTGAGCCTGAATAAGAATGAGTGAGTGAGAGTAGGTGTGTGTGCAAGTGAGTGGGTCTGTGAGAGTGAGAACGTGCAAGTGAGTGAGAAAAGGAATGAGTGCAAGAGAATGAGTGAATGTGAATGCATTCGTGAGAATGAGAGAGAATCAGTGTGAATGAATGAATGGGTGTGAGTGATAATGCTGTGATACATACAACATTTTTGAATATTTGAGCATACACTGAAATCACAACAAGAAAAGAATGAGCATACAAACTAAATGACGCAGTATAATTTCAATATACATCACATTACAATAAAATAACATAAACCACATATATAGTTCTAGTTCTGTATAGGTTTTTCAACCACACTCACATTAACAACCAATACCTCTGAATACTATCTCACTCAGTTATGTTTAAACTATTTTTAGAGGTAGTGACCAAATGGTGACCCTACTCTGCTCCCTCCAGTTCTTTTAAACATAAAAGAGACAGGGAAGATTTGTGAGGATGATTGGTATTGCACCAACCTGAACACCTATTTGGTCCGTTCAGGTTGATTAGACCAAATAGGTGTTCAAGGGTCTTTGAAGTACACTAAGGTCACCCCTTCCTGGTCTGGCTCTGGCATGACTACAGGGGTGTGTGCAGCCCTTTGTGTGTGGACAGGACACAACCTATCAGGAGTAAATGTGAGGCTGTGCCCAGATCCTTCCCCCCATCTCCCAGGATGGCCCATCATGTTACACCTAAGCTCCCTTTGAGTGTGACTTCCTAGAGGGAATACACAAAGCCCAGCTGTCAACCATTCCAGACTCAATAGAGACAGGCAGCAGGCACCAAACGGCTAAAGTAGGAAAATGCCAACTTTCTAAAAAGTAGCATTTTCCGAATTGCAGTTTAGAAACTGACTTCACCATAAGTTTTGATTTTGAATTGTGATTCCACAGACACCAGATCTGAGGTTTTCATCTCTTCCTAATTGGAAATTACAGTTATAAAATTCAATAAGATAATCCCAATGTTATCCGATGGGATAGAAAAACCTTGCAAACCTTGAAAAATGACTTTGGGATTTTTACTACAGGACATGTAAAAACCTTAAAAGTACACATTCTGCATTTTAAATACATTGCATCCTGTCCTGTGCAGACCCTCTAGCACTTTGTTATTTTTCATTTCACTAAATAATTGCAAAATCAGCTCAAGAGCATGATAAACACAATATTCACCATTTTAGATGCAAGAAAGGTCTCCCAGCACACCACAAAAATATTGGGAATTCTGATTGACTGTACCCATACATGTCATTACATGCCATCATACAGCCATAATGTAGACCCCCCCAGGATATTATGGGCATGGATTTTTGCCAGTAGACCTTTTCTTGTGGGTAAAAGGGTGACCTGAATCCTGAAAGCCTAGTGTCAGAGGTAGCCGGGGATAGACCGTCTAGCTCTTTGGGCATGTTCCACCACCTGCCCAAGCACCGCGGGATGGTCTGCCACAACCTCACCCATGCTGAGGGCAAGTGAGTGGAACCTCGTCTGTCCATAGACTGCTTTGAAGTCATGTTACTTTGTGCCCGGTGTGTCTGGTAAGGGCTAATGGTACATGACGGCCCATGCAATACAGAGCTGCGAGGTGTGAGGAATCAGAATTTACACTAGAAAGCAACCTAAATTCCCAAGGGACAATGTCTACCACAATAAATCAACTGTTTCATAAATTTCTACACCTTGTGAGGGGTCGTAAGCGCTATATAAATGCATTTACATGCAACACACTAGTTATAATAATTGCGCCTGTATGAAGAGTGACAAGTGTCCTCCTGCACATTTGCTGTTTGCTGCGCTGTACATATGACACAAATGCACCTGCCAAAGACAGAAATGATGGCTCAGCACTGTCAACTGGTGCCATTATGGTGCCAGGCAACAAACAACAAGCTGCTCAGGCCCTCCCTGTACCCTCCACATAACAGGGCATTCTTTTTTGGCACAGAGTACCACGAGGTGAGCCAGCATCTCCTGCAGCTTCCAGATCCTATTCTCTGGAGCACCACTGCTGACACTCACCGAGGTGGGACATGGATGTTGTGCAGGAGGGTGGCTATGTGGAGAGAGGCTGAGTCTAAGGGCAGGCTGGGTATGGGTGCTTTCCTTAGGCAGAAATTAACCCACTGTGGCCCTTTATCCCTTACATGCATGTGAAAATAGAGAGCAATGATACCCATCCTGGTGCACAACTTGCGGTTTGCACGGACTTTAAAATAAATTACTTAAACTGTGGGGTAAACTGAGCTTTCTAAAAAAAATAAAACGTGTATAATTCCGTGCACAGCATGGAGCACGTCACCAGGTTATACCGGGTAAGCATGGCGAGTGGTTATAAAGGCAGTGCAAATATACCTAATTACACTGTAATATGCTTCATTCAATAACTTTAAAAAACTATAGTTACTAATACCCATTATATTTAGTTACGGTAACCAGAGGTGTGTCAAACAACAAGCAAGGTCTGCTTTGAAATGGCTGCACTTGCACTTCTGCTATGGTTGCCCCTTTTCACAAGGATGGGCAGAGCAGGAGGCCATCCTGTTTGTGCAGAGAGAGAGGAGTTCACCACTAGCTGTGAACAAGGGGCGGAACTGAGCTTAACTAGACTACCAACAAGGAAGAAGATGTGACAAGACGGCCAGAACTGCTGTCTTAAGAACTTGGGAACAAGTTTTTAGTATCGGCGTCTGCGCAAAAGCCTGTGATTTTGGGCAATTCACCTAGTCTCCCTGTAACAAAAAAAAGCTAGACAGACAGAGCCAGAAAAGATGGCAAGACAGCAATTAACAAGTAAAAAGGAAGACAGACTACTGAGAAGTCAGTTTACACTGAAAATATGCAGCTTTCGTTCCATGAGGACACCCATTGGCAGGACATCATTATAATATTGAGCACTTTTGGTGTGTTGGTTGGCGTTATTAAAGAAAGCTGTTGGCAAGAAACCTCTGTGTGCGAAAGAGAGGTTTGAAGACCAGTGAAACCTCAGATGGAGAGTGAGGAGGAAATACATAGTACATCAATCATGTCAGGAGCGGCGGATGGGTACTGATTAAGCTGAATCAGTCTGTACTTGGTCCATACTCCACGAAAGTGACGTTTGGCCTGCACTGGCCAATTCAGGAGGCTGAGAAGAAAAGTGACACTGCAGCCAACAAATGGCAAGAAATGGGTGGCCTCCTAGCCAGTTTTGTAAACAGTAGTAAAAAATGAATGTGTCCATGTGTAATCTAATTGGTGCTCATGTAAAGCGTTTCATCTGGTCACCCTCCTGTGTAGCCTGGCATTGTTGGCCCACTTCTTCACCTCGCTGAGCTGCCTGTGTAGCAACATTTTTATAACTATAATGGCAAACTGGGTATTTGGAAATTAGTCTTTTGCTGGCTTCTGTGGTCCTTCTGTGCAAAGTTGAGGTTGAAGAACCAATATTATCAGTCTATAATTGATATGTTCATGTAATGGGGAATAGCAGGCAGGAGTGGCACTGCCCACGCCATACCACTGTAGACATGCACTCAAAATAGTTCACTACTTCCCAGGGACATTAGGGGCATTCGAGCTGACATCTCTGTGGTGTCTGTATGTGGCTGCATTGGCCGCTTAATATTTTGTGAGAGTGTATGGATGCTGACTGCTGTGAGACAACACAATGACATCAGATAGGTGGTGCCTTTCAGTCCTGAGGATGCACATACTCCTGGGCACCGGGGGTATATGACCCATGGATATGTGACATCATCACATAACACTATTGGCATGCCGCTCGATATACTGCTGTAGTTAGTAGTGTAGCTGCCATTAATGCAGCAAGTGCAGTGGTACCAGGGCTCGAGCGGTCAACTGTCAACCAATCAAGGCCCTATTTTCCTAACAAGCCAGGAGCAGTCTGTATTCCTCACTTGCATCTAGATACATTGTTCCCTTGCTGCATCACTGGTTGTAATGTGGGCCTGTGGCACACTGTCAGCAACATTAGTGTGCACAGCTGACTGATGTGTTGTGGCATTGTTTGAGAGATGGTAACATATTATTTCCAAATAGTGCTTACTTTTGCATACAATTATGTCTGAAGGCATTCACTCTAAAGCAGACTTGATCAGTGCCCTTATCAATGCTATTGGACTATTTGACAAAGATTCCCTAAGGAATTTCCTAGGATTAGGGGAGTACTATGCAAGGTTTGTACAGAGGTATGCCATGTTTGTTTAACTGTTACATCAGTTGCTGAAGAAAGGTGTCTCTTTTGTTTGGATGAAAATACTGATTAAGCATTTAAAAAGGTTAAGGTTTTGATTGCACAAGCTCCTGCCCTTAGCACATTTGATCCACAGGGCAAGTCCTATGTAACGTCGGATGCCAGTTCGGTGGGGGTGGGAGCAATGTTTATTCAAATAGTCAATGACAAAAAAAGGGAAATATTGTTTATTTCCAGGGCTTTACGAGGTGCAGACCTACACTGTAGCACCATAGAGAGAGAAGCCTTAGCTTGTTCGTGGTCTGTGGAAAAGATTGAAAGCTTCTTGTGGGGAAGGTAATTTGTGTAAGTCACCGACCATGAGCCTTTGGTGTATATGATGAATGAAGTGACAGCAGGAAATACTTCTTCTAGTTTGGTGAGACTTATTGCTAGATTGTTGGAATTTAATTTTGAGATACAACATATTTCCTGGAGGTACAAATATGGCAGTGGATTGCTTATCAAGGTTACCACAGAAGTTCTATGAGAATGAGCCTGTGTCGGATCATCATGAGTGTGTTGTTGCAGTGGTGGGTGTTTTGTACACGTATAATTGCAATGTTTCTGAGTCAGAATGGTTCAAGATGTCAGAAGGCGATGAGCAATTGACAAAGGGAAAACACTATGCTGTGAACGGGTGGTCATCTAGTAGGAATCTAGATTCTGGTGGCACAGTTTTCCCAGGTTTATAGTGCTTTGAGTTTGGAAAATTACATATTGTTAAGGCATGATCTGTTTGTTCAACCATGGGAACTTAGGTGCAATCTCATAGAAAAAGCTCATCAGGGACATCCTGGAATGTCAGGTGCTAAAAAGTTGCTTAAACAATATTATTGGTGGCCTGACATGGATGCTAATATTGAGTGTTTTTTCGATGTCTGTCCAGTTTGTGTTAATTCAGACAAATTTTGAAAACAATCTTGCAAGCCAGTCAGTTGTCAGGACATTTTGCAGGGACCTCGGGAAAAAATCTCTATTGATTTTGCCAGTCGATATAATATCTTGGGCTGTGAGTAGAGATTTTTGATTGTTCTAATCGATAATTTTTCTAAGTGGATATATCACATTTTGAAGATTGTGCTTCAGGTCAAAGGTATCTAAAGGTTTTAATCTCACGGTGTGCAGTTTGTGTCATCAAAATGGTGATTTTTCGACAAACAATTTGACATCAAAGCGGAAAGTGGGGCCATTATATTGGCCTAAAGTCAATGGTGAAGTAGAAAGGGTTAACAGGTTTTTAAAAGAATGCATTCAATCAATTCAAGGATGTGACTACATTTCTCAAAGAAAAATAGTGGCCTTATAATACTACACCTCATTTGTCCACACATGTTGCCAAATGAGGTGGCAGGGTTTGTCACACTATTTTGACTCCAAACTTTCAAAAAGAGAAGGTCAGAATGGGTGAGTTTGGAGAGGTGGTGGAAAGTGAGAGAAAACTTGAGTATGGTGCAAGTAAAGATCAAAGAGTACCATCACAAAGTACATCAAGTTAAGTCGAAGCTTATTCAGGAGAGAGACTGGGATCGCATATCCAAGCCAGATGTGAATCTTAAAGGTCTGTTGAAGGTCTCCAATCCTGTGCAGGTGGAAACAGTATCAAACAGTGCAGTGTTGTTGCAAAGAAAAGGGTGGTGGAAGACATTAGCATGGAAGGTTCCTGATGTCCATGATAGCAAGGTGGGGACCATGGAAAGTGTGTTTAGTGGTGTCTCTGAGGTAAATGCGGAACATGGAGTGAGATAGTCAGATAGAACGAGTGAACAATTGACAGATGAAAACACTTTGAAAAATAACTTCAAGTCGTGTGCTTTACAGTCTGATTCGTACATTTTGGCTAAAATTCATAGGTTCTGAATCAGTCCTCAGGGTTCCTTGAAGAGTTCTCTTTCACCAAAAGAAACTGTAAGCAATGGTGGCAAAATCTTGAATATTTGAAGAATAATTCCTCCAAGCATTGTTTCAAAACATATTATAAGTATTTTGAAAAAGCTGTAATTTTATATGGCATATTACTTTTTAAAACACAGTTTGGCATTTATCGTCAGTTCTACAATCTGCTTTCATTCATAATTTCATCATGCCCCTTCAAAATATTTTTTCATTTATTTATATTCTGTCAGTCTCAAATACATTATGTGCCAAATGTATGACTGAGAATCAAATTGAAAAGGGCAGAATGGAAATATTAGAGAGTAAAAGAAATCTCATAATCAGAGGCTGTAGACAGCAGACAGACCAGTCATAAGACAGAGTTGTAGCTCAGGTTACAGACCTTACCACTTCAGAGAGCTTCAAGGTTACACCGGTGTTCTTGTTGTACATACCATCTGCTAAATATTAGGACACCAAGAAAAAGATAATTGGACAGAAATGGCAGCCTTGTTGATGCTAGAAATTCAAGTCCACTGTTAACATTGTTCATATTTATTGATATACTCATGCAAAAGGAATCCTCAAAATATTTGTCAATACACTTATTTTAAGAATTTGTGTGACAGTACAAAAACACAGCAGATCAAGAACGGCAATAACTAAAAACAAATAAGGCAGAAAGATAATTTATCTCTCATCTCTAATTTTTTGCTTCCTGGAGGCTATTCCTAATTCTAGCACCTGCAAACTTATCCTACTTACAAATTAGATACAATTACGTGGAATTTGCAAGATACAGAATATGTTTATCTCATCATCTCGCCTGGTCCACTTACTGTGGCATGCCTAATTTTGCAAAGTATTTCAATAACTGGTGGTATCGTACTTTCATCTTCCCTTTCCATAAAAGAGTCCTATAACACTCTGGTTCACTTACACAGTTGAATACAAGCTATGGACTTGCATGAAAAAAGACAATAGAGTGTATGTTATGTGTATAGTTGATTATGACATGATTTCAACTTGAAAATGTCCTCTATTATACTCAGGGGATGTCTAGCTTGAGAAGAGCCACATGGAGAAGCTCCTTGTGTCCCACCCATCAATGATCCTTTAGGAGTTATACTTGATAACTTCTATGCACTTGATGAAGCCGGGTGTGTTGTCTTAATTGACTAATGCTCCGACCTTAGGGGCCTGTGTTTGACCTCATAGTCACAGGTTCACTCAGCCGTTCATCTTCCTGGGGCTGATAAAATGGGTACCATTGAGTTGGGTAACAATAAACATCTGTTATTCAGTGCCAAGTTTCAAAACACGGATAAAGCATATGTGCCATATCCAGGGTGAAAATGTGATTAGAAAAGTATGAACAAAAGGTGATAATTCAAGTACTAAACATCTAGTTCTATAACATGGCTCCATGCAAGCAAATGAAAGGCAAGATCTTTTTAATACTGTTAGTCCCTATATTTGTGTTACAGCGGAGTAATCTATCTCAGCGAACAATATTTATCTTTGTAATTTGCATAATTCACAGATTAGTCTTTCCTGAGACTAGTTTGGTTTTCCTCCTGAGTCTTTTAGCATATTACATTTGGAATCCTGATGCTTAAAGACATCTGTTAGCTGCAGCACAGTTGATATGCACATAGGTTTTTTCTGAATTTCATCTGACATCGGCAAACATTATCTTCAACGGTGTAACAGCATACTTCATTAAAATGTGTGTGCTATGCTGAAAATGGTCTTATGCCCTAATCTTTAATTAAATATGTGGAAAACGACCATGTTCTTATCAAGAACAAAATATCCACATTTCTCTTGGGAAATTTCATATTTGAACCAAAATCCTCATAGGACAAAAGCAGAGATGAGCAGAAAAGCATAATCACATGTTGCTATGTAATATAAACCAGAGACATGCCACTTATAATCATCCTTTGTTTCACTCAATAAGTGTATAATGCATTTATGTATGAAAATAAAACAATTCATAAAATATGTGTTAAGTATATAGGCAAAAATGCTAGATAATACTTATACCATTGTAGGAATGTGCAACCCACTGGAACAGGCTGTGCGCAAACGCAATTAGATGTAAATGACACAGTTAGTAAACACAATCCTTCATTCAAAGGTTTGGAAATGGCAAGGAAATTAGATTATGAAGAGATAAGAGATTGTGCCTTATGAAGTGTAGGCATAAGCTGACATTTGAGAGTTAGTTATCCCTTATCCTATTTGGAAGACTTGACTTACACCTAAAAACAATTGCCAAATCAGATTTAAAACATTATTGTGCTTTTTCAGCCACAAAGCTATGTCACATTACTAAAAGGAATTGTGACATATGTGACACATATTATACTACCACTAGTAAACATTTTGTAAATATAATCATTGTCAGACAATTAAATCGTCCAAAAACCACCTGGCAAGCTTATACGAAACCTAAAGTACTCATTAGAAATATGCCGTGATGAATTAAGTATGATATTATTAACCACAGTTCTAACTTTTCTCTTTATAGACTGATGTACAGTTAAACATATCAGAGACATTGTATACACTATTGTTGGGGAAGTTTCATCTCATACTCAAGCCAAAGGGAAGATGCAGTTTGCTAGACTGAGGAAAGTGTGCTATTGTTCAGTTTATTTGACCTATCTCCTGGGCTAGAGCATACAACACGTGTTTGTTAGATCCATACTCTGGCCTACGTAAGTATCAGAAAACCTTCCCCTGCACCGCGCACAGTAAAAGGAATGGTAAGCATGCCTCTGTACAATTGTTGCCAATGCAAGTCACTGACAGAGCAGTAATGTAGGAGAACCTACAATTAAATGTGCTCTACTTGGAACTGTATAACACACTACATCCACCTATCCACAGGACAGCAAAGCACCCATGGTTGTCTTTAGGTAACTTATTTGTTCTCAATGCGTAGTTCATAACATTTGCTATGGGGTGCCAGAATCAATAAACATGATGCAATACAGTGAAGAATTGGACAATGTACCATTCATATATAAATGTTAAAAACAACAGTATCTAGATTTTACAAGCATGTGAGAGTAAAGGTATCCACACAGACAAACCCATACTTTTTTGTAAGCTTGGGTGGCCCTATATTAGGTGTCATTATTAGGGGTTTATAAAACCTTTGGATTGGAAGCTTTGTTCACAGATAATTCAAAATATTGTTATGGGGCATTATAGTGGGAGGAGGCTTGAGGGGCCAGGTCATGAGTTCCATCAGGATCAGTTAGTTTAGGCCTTTAGAAAATATTATTTTAGGACACAGAAGATGTTCTGAAGCTTAGGTAAAATAACCAATAAAGTAAAATATAAACAGAAGATAGTTGAACAGAAGAAAAAGCCCAGTGCTGACTGAATTTTTGATATAATTTTGGTAATTGGTAATTGGTTATTGCGAAAATTCAGTCAGCACTGGGCTTTTTCTTCTGTTCAACTATCTTCTGTTTACATTTAATTTATTTGTTATTTTGGCTCATGAACCGCTGTTTGGAATAGAGCACATATTGCCACAGGTTCTTGTTCTAGGGCTGCCCTTGTTGTTTGTAAACTGACGCTTAGGTAGGCCTTACTGGTGCTGTTAGTAGACCATGCCACAGACAGGATCCACAGCCCCAGACTTACATGAATGAGTCCCTCAGTGAAGCAAATTTCAGTTGAAGAGAATGATCTGTAAGAGAAAAAAAAAATATGGAGGCAAACAAATTTCAAGCAGTCATCAAGACGAAATTGGAGGACACTTGCCCTAGGTGTTTGGAGCAAAACGCTGGCAAGTAGTTGAAAGTCACAGGTCATTTCAGTGTATTTGAGTACCGTAGCTCATCCCAGAGAGAGCTAATAGTGAAGGAATAAGACAATAAATTCAGCATGAGCGTCCAGAGTAGGCCTGGGCGAAAATTTCGTTCCGTTTGTGGAAATTGCGATAACTTGACATTTTTGCGTTCCGCGCAAAGGGCGAAAATGTCAGATTTTCCGCATTCCGCAGCTTAGCGATAATTTGGTTCTTGCTCGCGCTGTAAAATAATACATTCTTGCGCGCGCGCGATCGCCTTACCTGAATCCCTGCGTTCGCCGACAAGTTTTCTTGATCCGGTCGCGTTCTCCATGAGATGTTGTATTGTTTTTAGCCATTTGCGCTGTCTCGCGACAGTTCGCGCCCGCAGTGACGTCATGTGTCGCGCGATCACGTCTTTCTTCTCGCGATCATACACTGCGAGACAACTGAAAAAAGATGGCCGCGCCCGCGAGCAACCACATGGGTAAGTTGGCGAGACGCAACCATGCAGAAAATCTCGCGAACATGCGGGAAAAAAACTTCCGCATCTTCGCGATAATTTGCAAAAGTGGATTGCGCAAATTCCGCCCACCCCTAGTCCAGAGGTGGGAACAAGACCCCAGGATTTCAGACTAATGTTGCTATTGCTCTGAGTGGTATATCCTCAATGGATGTTCCATTAAATGGCCATTGGTCACATATAGAGTTGAAGCAGACTGGATACTTTTGAATCCGTCAGTGGTGCTCATGGTAAGGTATTTAAATAAGCAGAAAACCTTTCAAATGTGGGCTCGTTGTGTGCTCAGTAGTGAAAAGATTAATTCTAAAGTGATTCATAAGGGAGAGGTGGCTTTATACCAATTGGGTTTTACTTGAAGCCCACTGTCCAGTGACATTTTAGTGCTGAACCGCTAGAACTTAGTTGTTGGTGCGAATTTCCACCTCCAACTGTGTTCTAGGCACAACATGAATTTGTTTTTGCTGGCCTCACAAGGAGACCCTCCAGGTTGAGCTGGTGAATTCTAAGTTCTAAGCTCTCTATGTCTTCCATACATTACGTATTCAGTGGCACAGCTGCATAAAAATGCATAGATGGAGGATGCAGTAATAGTAGAGCAGGATAGTACTTTAGTTCTAAAAAGTGCCCCTTACAAGCAAAGTTGCTGTTCAGCTATCAGTCAAACAACATAGTAATGCCTCAATCGCAGCCAGAGCATGCCACCTTCTATAAACAATACTACACATTTTAATGTATGGTAAGAGTATCATATAATAGGTAAATCGTGTACGCTCTTTGCTGTAGGTAGGCAGCACAGGACACCATTTATACACATTTTGCCCACTTTTAAAAATTAGATCTTTGTCTGGCTGATACAGGACTAAGGGTTTCTGCTCTTATCTCATAAATTTGCATACCTTTACAAGAAACATTGACATTTTATTAACAAAACACGACGGTAATTGGCATTGTATACAGGATGCCAGCATTAGTAATTGTGAATTCCATAGTTCACATTATTTCTTTTGTGACTCAGATTTCAGGTGAGATTCCTGAATTTATAACATCCACAGGAGTAGGAAGGCTGGCGTTTCTTGTACACATCCACTCCTTACATAGTGTATTCGTTAAGTAGGGTTGCCATTAATGGATTTTCACTTAGTACCTTTAAACTGCTTCTGCCAAAAATCGAAGTAATATATACAGAATAGAAGGTAATAACATTTCAGTGTACTACTTTACCGTCAAAGGTTGGTTTCTTGTGTTTTGGAAGGTTATGTAAAGATACCTACTCATTGTAACTAGTTGGTCAAAGGAAATGTAAGGATGGAATTACACTAGCGAAGATTGTTTGGAAAAAGGCACAGGCCCATCTTCTTGAAATGTTTAAAAAGAGTACTACAGAGAGACAGAAAGCCCTGGACTACAGATAAGGGCTGATTTTTAGATTACACTCAGATAAAAACAGTTCTCAGATCATTAATCACTGCATAATAGGAGCACTGCTCTCCAGTATTCATGCATATACCTATCAGAGAACAAGTGCCACCCTGAAGGGGTAATCTTGATCACTGCGGTAAGATTACATCTTTTGTACCATTTGTTCTTCCAAGGCTTTTATTGGGTCTTCAGACACTTAGATACACATAGGACTACCGACATTTTCAATGGATGTTGGAATATAATGACATGTAGATAACACAGTGAAGCTGTATGTGGTTATGTCCAATTAAATTAGATACATCCATTCTCTAGGTTGCGATGGATGCAACTATATGGAAACGCTTTGTATGTGCCTGGTGCATTTTACTTTACAAGTCACAAAGTGGTCAAAGTAGTGTATTTTAAATACTTCTATAAATGGACATGATTTCACAATTTGAAATCGTGAGGAACTGACCTGTTGGACAATAACCCTAGACCAGTCCAAACACATATGCAGGTTTCAAGGAGTTAAACATTTGATTAACTTTGGTGGATTGGAATGAGTGGCAAACCAATTCTCAAGTACAGTGTGAAGCTAGAGAACAATACAATTAAACCATAAAATAATTGCATAAAAAATTAGAACATTCAATTTCCACAAATTGTAACTAAAGGTTAGCGATGTAATAGGAAAAATAAAAAAAAATGAAGGAAAATGTAAATATTTCAAAGACTAATATAAAACAAAAAATAACATCAACAAAAGATATTAATGGAAAAATTCTACACATTCCTAATTGGTGAAAGTAGTGAATAACTACAAATATTTCCATCCACAATAGTGGCTTAAAGGTATTGCATCAAAGATCAAGAGTAAGTAATTTATAATAATTATATTGCAAACGAAAAATAATGTTAACTATATCATCTCAATATTCACTTGCAAACGCAAGAACTTCAAATAACCGCAATGAAAATAAAGGTAAATGTATTATGTTGGGTATCCAATAGGAAACCTTGGAATTAAAAATTAAGTATTCTTTTAAATTGACCATGTCCTATCTACAACATGTACTCTATTTGGGCTTCATGCGGTCAGGACGCCCTATTAGGTTACCATTGTCAAAAATATGGATATAGACACAAATGCTCCATAGAGACCAATTAGAAAATATTCATTGGGTGATTTCTGGTGCATGCACAACAATCCATATGATTTTCCCAATAACTCATGTGTCTAATATTGCCATTACTTTCTGTAGAGCCACCTGAAAATATACCAATTCTGGGCTCCAAGCAGCTCAGACCCAAACCACTAAGGACCAGGTCAACCAGGGACAAACAGGAAGACATTTTTCTTTCTTTCAGAGGTTGATACAATCTGCAGGGCAGATCCCTAGTGTCTCTATCCACTTACAGGAAATGTTGGTGAGGTGGTCCTGACCATGAACAAGTCACTATAGGACTAGTCATGACCACTTAAAGTCATCTTCAGGATTAAATCAGTCATTAATGGACAATTAGGCATAGTCAGTAGTTTATACTACGTATAAAGGACACTTCCTAATTCACGGCTTCGATGAGCAAAACGTTTAAAAGCGGACAAGTAAACTATCAAACCAGACACAGAATGATTAGGTGAGTGGACTATTTTTCAGCAGATTCCATTACCTACTCCAGGAAATAATATTTTCCAATAGTAACAAACTTAAAATGGTAAAACAAAGTTTCAATAATGTAAACCTGGTCTCAGCCCCCTGATAGGTGACATAGAGCAGACTTACGAAAATGTATGAAGTATTTAGAAGTAACAAAACTGTTTATTAGTAAACAAAAATAAAATAACCCCGCCATAACCAACTTATAAAAATGGAGAATAAATTAGACCCAATTTTACCTATATTTGAAGCTAAGCAGCACACCCACTAAAGTTGCTGTTCTGTCTTGCATCATAGGGAGAAAGAAAAAATGTGCCATATCTTCTAAAATATGGCACTCTTATGGCTGCCATTTGCCAACACACACACCCTTGCGTCATAGTGGAAATGTGTGTGTGGTCTCAAAGAATAGGTTTTGTATTGAAAGGGGATACTTACAGTACAAAAACTATCCCTTCATATGTTTCCCACCTTGCATGTGTGCTGTACAAAGCATCACATATGCAAAGGTGAACAAATATGGAGAAAGATAAACAATTCTCTTCATTACACCTTCTCTTCATTACACCTTCCTCAAGGAGGTGTAAAGGTTTGGTGTAAATCCCTGTCTATGAATGTCAGTAGATAGGGATTTGAGTCAAAACCTATGCGTGGTTGCATGGGAACGCCCATGTACCACTCATGGAACACTCCTCCACACAAAATTGTTCATAGCGCTACTTTGCATTACTTTGTGATACTTCCCAACATAAATTCTAGTTTGCATTGAATAGCACCCCACACCCGACATGCAGCATTATTAAATCTAGGCCTCAATAAGTAAAATGACACCAAAATGTTGAAAATACTATAACTAGACCTGGACCAGAGATAGGAATTTTTTAAAGTGTAAAGCAGAAAGCTCCAAGAAAAAGTAAATCATCAATTTGAAGTCACTGTTTGCTACATCTGTCATCCTTAGAGTGGTCTTCACCCCAATGTTTTTCTTTCCTCCTTCAATTTTCTGACCTAGTTTATGCTGATATTAGGACTTTTCACACTTTACCACTGCTACCCAGTGCTAATGTGCTTGCGCTCTCTCCTCCAAACATGGTACTATTGGCACATTCCTAATTGGCATATTTAATTTGTTTATAAATCCCCAGAAAAGTGTTTCTACCTGTGCCCAGGATCTGTAAACGTAATGCTTCTAGTGGTCTTCAGCACGGATTGTGCCACCCACTAGAGTAGTACTGTAAACATATCTCAGACTTACCATTGCAGAACCTGCGTGTGCATTTTTAAACTGCCATTGCAACCAAGCAAAAAAAAACCTTCTGCTAGGGCCAAACCTTCCATATATGTCACACCGAGGGAAGGCTGTAGACAGCCCAGACAGCCCAAAAGGCAGGGTGAAATGTATTTCAAGAGTAGGACATGTATTTTTACGTTTTACATGCCCTGTTAATGAAAAACCCTTTAATTCCTTTCTTACTTCTGCAGGGCCTATCTCTCCCCTAGGGTAGCATTTGACTTGCCTTATTACATTTTATAAGTGTAATTTTCAAATGAGAAGAGATAACTCATTCATGTCTGGTGTGTCTGGAATCACAATTCAACATCCTAACGTATGGTGAAGTTGGATTTATAATTACAATTATGAAAATTCAATTTTTAGAAAGTTATCATGTTCTTGCCTTAGCCATTTGGTGCCTGCAGCCTGTCTCTGGTCACATGACTGGGTGTAGTTGGCAGTAGGGATTTGTGTATTCCTCCTAGACAGTTACACACAATGGGGGAGTAGATGTGACTGAATGGGCCATCACTGGCAGGATGGGATGGAGGAGCTGAACTCAACCTCACTTACACCTGAATAGGTAGAGTTCTGTCCCCAAATGAGACTGCACTGTCACTCCAGACAGCTTGGAGACAGGGCAGGAGAGGCAGGGGATTCCTTGTACTTCAAATCCACTGTCTAGAAGCTTCTCCCGCCTTCCAGAACCAAGGCACAGGGGTATAAAAGATGGACCTCAGACACCACCACTTTAGTACACTTCTGGACCTGTGGATACTCTGCCAGTAAAAAGGAATTTTGTGTTGCTGAAGGACTGCCCCTCTGCTGGACTGCACTTTCCTGGACTCCTGTGTTGCTGCCCTGCTGCCTGCCATTTCAGAGTATTTGAGTACCGTAGCTCATCCCAGAGAGAGCTAATAGTGAAGGAATAAGACAATAAACTTCAGCATGAGCGTCCAGAGGTGGGAACAAGACCCCAGGATTTCAGACTAATGTTGCTATTGCTCTGAGTGGCATATCCTCAGTGGATGTTCCATTAAAAGGCCATTGGTCACATTTAGGGTTGAAGCAGACTGGATACTTTTGATTCCGTCAGTGGTGCTCGTGGTAAGGTATTTAAATAAGCAGAAAACCTTTCAAATGTGGGCTCTTTGTGTGCTCAGTAGTGAAAAGATTAATTCTAAAGTGATTCATAAGGGAGAGGTGGCTTTATACCAATTGGGTTTTACTTGAAGCCCACTGTCCAGTGACAGTTTAATGCTGTACCGCTAGAGCTTAGTTGTTGGTGCGAATTTCCACCTCCAACTGTGTTCTAAGCACAACATGGATTTGTTTTTTGGTGGCCTCACAAGGACACCCTGCAGGTTGAGCTGGTGAATTCTAAGTTCTAAGCTCTCTATGTCTTCCATACATTATGTATTCAGTGGCACAGCTGCATAAAAATGCATAGATGGAGGATGCAGTATTACAAGAGCAGGATAGCACTTTAGTTCTAACAAGTGCCCTTTACAAGCAAAGTTGCTGTTCAGCTATCAGTCAAACAGCATACTAATGCATCAATGGCAGCCAGAGCATGCCACCTTCTATAAACAATACTACACATTTTAATGCCTGGGTAGGAAGGACTGGACCTGTATCTCTTGAACCCAGAACCCAGAGTTAGTTTAAGGGCTAGTTGGCCAGCCTCCTGATCTGAAGTCTCAGGGAAATAACAGGCTTTCAACAACCTTGCATCTGTCTCTGGACTAATGCATCTCAGCTGCTGTGTGGATTGGACCCATTGCAAAAGTCTCTCATTTCCACCACAGCCCACATTGCGTTTGGAACCACAACTGCACAACGCATCCTCAGTGCAGATCCTCGCAGCTCTCGTAAACGGTAACCTCAGCACCGACTCTGGACTCCTAATCGCAGCCTCACAGCTCCTCGAACAGACGCATTACCCCGGACTGCGCATCGCATCCCCAACACCAGACTTCACATCACAAGGCCTGTGGATGGGACCCTTGATGTCAATGCAATAGGACCTCACACTGCAGCCTCACTGCATCTCAGAACCAACACATCTCTTCAGATGTACGATACATCTTCAACGCAGATCCAGGTAGCGCTCCACAAACCAGGATTGAAGGTACTTTTGTTCAGCAAACCTAACTGGGTCCATGTAGCTGGCCTGAACTTTGTCATGATCCAACGCGACTAGATATCCACACAAGCCGATTTACGCCTTTTGGCACTATGTTCTCTAAAAGCTTTAAATTTTAATATCTTCGGTTCTACTAATTGGAATTTTTCATTTTGCTCTTGTTTTATTTATTACATTACGCTCTATTTTCCTAATCCTTTTGTGGCCTCTTTTTGTTGTGTGTTTTGACTGAGTTACTGTTTTGAAGTGTTGTACAAATACTTTACACATTGCCTCTAACTGTTCATTTTTGTAACTGGGAACAACATGTGATCAAGACCGCGCTGTTGCGGTTGAAACGCGTCATGCAAGGCACAGGCCTGGGATAGAAAATATTTTGAACACCTTTGTTCCTCAAAGAAAGCACTGTTTGTAAAAGCAACAATGTCTTGAGGTCAGTACCTGTGTGGCCACAGCAGGGATCTGTGCTGGGCCGGGATTGTGTTCATGGGACAAACACTCGGCATTGAAAATCAGTGCAAATGACACATGGTAATCCACTCTGCGGCTCGCCGAACTCCGCATAAACTTGGCAGATTTTTTTTGCACTTCCCCAGGCCTACCACTAACAGTGCACACTACTCCTCCTCCCACTGCTGTAATCATGGCCCACCTCGCCCTTCACTCGGCTGGTTCTAGCCCCGTAAGAGAAATAAAACAATGATAAAATGGTTTTGTTATCTTTTTATTTTTCACATTTCCCTCTAGTGGCTCTCAGCAGGGGGGCGTTGCTCCGGCATCATAATGGAGCAGCTGCCACTGGCAGGGTCTCTGTTTCGTCAATTATTATAGCAAATGTGTTTCGGCAAAACATGCCATTCTAAATGCTGGGTAAAACTGACGTACTCATTACTCAATGCTTATAAACTGTTGAGACACAATATCATTGGAGGATTACGTATGGGCATCAAAAGAGGACTATGCTCTCCTCGTCTCAAATAAATATTGCATCTATATATTGTGTCAGTGACCGACTATCAGAACAGGTCTGTAGCCGCAGGAGCTGTTTGAATGTGAGTGATAAGAGAGGGTTATATCCATACATACAGTTCCCCTCACAACACAGTGAGTAGTAATTGTCCTCACTGTTATCATTCTTATTCTAATTTTTACAAAATATTTAACAAAATTATGTTTAATTCCTAGTACAAACCTAATTAGTTTTTCTCTCTTTCTTTGTCAGCTTAGGCGCAGTACCCCTTGACTGAATTTGCCCTGGTTATTGTCTTTTATTAACCTATTAACCTTGTTGTATGCCGTCAACATACTCAAGCAAATTTGCCATAGCTACTGTAAATTGGTTACTGGTTGGAATCCCCAAAAAACAATTTCATCCAACTCATCTATGTAGTTTATTCTTACTGTTCGTTTTGCTTTGGGTATACAAACCTTGCACTTACTTTTCACTTACATCACTGTATTTTTTAACTAATGTCTCATACTTATTTGTATGGATTGTGAATTTTGAAGTTTGTATTATTTATGAATTTCTCTATTTATTTCTCTATTTAATTGAATCACTGTTTTTGTGCAAGTGTGGCCTGTGTAGACATTTCTCAATGCGTATAATATTGGATGACTGTTAAATAAGTGACAACTTGGCTGCCATCTCTGACGGTCTTAACTCAGACTTCCCTGAGTATAACATATACTATGAATGTGTGAAGTGTTACCCTAGTCATTTAACTCTCATTGAAGGTGGTAGCCTAGGTAGGTGCAGTATGAAGGATGCTCAAGGCCATATGATTTCTCAGAGAGTGTTTTAATATGAAAGGTGAAAGATAGTCTCAGTACTGTGATGATAAAAATGCAGAATGATTTTTACCAGATGGTCCTACCCGAGAAGCAGAAAAAGGCTGATCAAGATTGTAGGGACCCCAAAATACTGTTATATCTCCAGAATGCTCCCTCAGATTGTCCCTAAATGTACACTGTCAAATAATCTACAGGCTCATATGAAAGACGGTTGCCTGCAACTACCACGTATTGATATGTACTTCTTAGCAGATGAAATATCACAACTGGGGCCATATTATGTATACAATACACTTTCTCTGTTTGCGCCATATTAAAATGAATGCTCTATTCCCAGGAGCAGCACAAGCAAGCGAAATATGGAGCAGCTGCTTCAAAGCCGCTCTGTGCTTTACAGCACAAGCGAGAGAGATCCCCTTGCTGTTGGTGGCAGTGAGTGACTGAACCGGCCTGCAGGGGGATGTCTAGGGTTTCAATATGACACTCTTTCTTCCCCCGGAGAGCTACCTTTTGGAGGCGCCCTGAAAGGGTGCCACCTTTTTGTGCAACACTTTCAGGGCAACTCCTCAGATCATGTTTACCTCTGCGTCCGCATCCGCAATACGACATGGGCTCTGAGGCAAAATGATTCTCTCATTTGAATGGGGTCGCACCGCCACACAAATGAGGAACTGCCCCTCAAAGATAGTGCTGGTGCAACATGTGCACCAGCGCTATCAATATTACAGAAGTGGGCAGATAAGTGTCTGTGGCCCTTTCTGTAATACCAGTGGGCTCCGGGAGCATACAAAGGTGCGCACACATCCATTGCGCCCGCCCCCCAGGGCGCAATCTATAATATGGCCCCATGTGTATTACGTGCCATATGAATCATCACCTCCATTTCGGGTCGAATATGAAGGGAATTCAATACCCAATGGTTATGGTCTATACCCTGCAGTTGCAAATACACCCCCCAGACCTAATTACCCTCTTCCTAGAGCCATTTTCATACCTAAAAATCTGTGCATAAACTGCTCAAAGCAGACTCCCCCTTATATTCCGTACCCCTGTATTTTGATTGGTAATATGACTATGCATTGATTACAGTGGGTTCCTATGAATATCATGATGCCACAACAGCATGTATGATACTCCTAAATCCTTTCTGAGCATAGCCTGGATATTGGCTAGCTTTGTCAATATTAAAAACTGTCCTCCTTTCTCCATTGCATTTTGTGCATTCTCCTGTTACTTTCAAGTATTACTCGATATTGAAACATCTGAGGACGGATTGCTTGTTTATGGCCTTTTCTCTATACTGGCCTTGTCAGTCTTCAGACAATTTTGACAGGACGGTTTCAAAATCATTTCTTTGGGATTGATTGAATTTTTTCCTTTTAATCATGATCAATTAGCAGTGGAGCGTCGTTCAAGGTGGTCTTCTACTTCAAGATACTGGTAACTGGCATTGAACACTTATTAGGCTACACAAAGCCAATCTCCTCCATTACTCTGGCCTTTTTGAGATATTGTCACCCATATTGCAATACATATCACATACTATAGCCATCCATTAACATTTGGAACTATTGGACTAGTTTTTGGGACAAGCTATTCTGCTATATGCAGCCTTAATATTAACCCATATGTCTAATTTGCACTTGAAAGTTTGGGTATGTTGGACTATCCAACCACAGTTATAGATGCCATTAAAACATGCCAAAACATGCATTTCGAGACATTGGAGCAAAGCTACCATACCTGATGAGGTGGAAGGGATTATGAAAGTGCTAAGGATGGCCACCTGCAACCTTTGAAAATGAGATCAAAACCAAATTCATATTCTCCAAACCTGAGATTCCTTTCTCCAACTCTTTCTCCAACCATAAGTTATCTGACTTATATATTGATTGTCAATCTGCTGATCATTCCTTGTTTGTGTGCTTATTTAATTCTCTTATTTGATGTACAAGACTCCATTATAATGTGCTGAACTTTGAATTTGTTCATACGGCTTTCAGATCCTTAAAGCATAGATTAAGGAATCGAGGTACCCCATACTCATCATTTTGGAGAGAGTTGCATCTTTTTGTATGTACAGGGTTGATGCATCCCCTTTGCACCATCTTTATGGGGTTTGTTTATCAACCTGAGGTGATCAACGATGGTACAGGACATAGGTTTGATGGATGTTTCAGTACAGTGTTATGTGGTAGGTCTGTGAGTATACAAAGGATATTGTACATCATCCCTCATACTTCCCCCTCTCCTTTGTTCTTACCTCATCTCTTTTGATCGTCTGTTTTCCTATTTCTGTCTTGTTTCACTCTATGTGTTATCTTTAATGTACTATACATCTTGTTATTGTGTAATTTCGGAATCATCATTATCCGATTTCATGAAGCTGGAGACACACTAATATTGCTAGTGATTTATCTGGTTCTATGCACGGCATCTGTATTGTTGCTAACACTTTATTGTTTATAATAAAGAATTGTTGTAAGAAAAGGAATATCACACGATGATTTTAGACTATCCTCCAAAAGTGTCCTAGTGTGAACCCCTAAAATGGCGCATTGCATGGGCCTTAACGGAAGTGGGAAATGATTCATCCTCCAATTCTGATGAACAACAATGACTTTGGACTGACATCTTAATTAGCCAATTCAAACCTGCTGGGAATACAGAGGGAAAAATGCAGAATTTGGCACGAACAGCAACAATCCTACATGTCATTACCTATTATCAATGATATTTGAAGTAATTACTGTTCCTCAAGAATGTCCAACTCCTTATCGAATTTCTTATTGGGAAAAAATTACCCAAACCTAAAATTGGGTACTCTTAATTAGGGGCCTAGTCAAAAATGTACGTTTCTCCAATTTCTTTGCAGATTATTAATATGTGTTGTGTCTGTTCATGCTCACGGAAATGTGATCTTTTTTCCTTCATTGATTACTTTATCTGAAAAATGTTCATTCTTCCAACACCTTATAATTCCTTCAAAAACAAATATGTCATGGTTAGAGGCGCAGCTAGTGCCCTGGATTTTTTTAAGGCTTTAGATGAAACCAGATTTATTTTAATTATTGCTCTGTAGCATCTTCTTGTATGAAACCAGTCAATTTCTGCATCTCCTCGTTAAAGCAGGAGACAGAGGCACTGAATTAACAACCATTATATTCAGTGTTTAAAGTAGAGAGCAAGCCTCGGTGGGATTCTGTTAATTGGTCCCCTTGGCCGCCTGGCAAGATTACTATATGTAGCTTTGCTCCAAGTGTCTGCTGCAGAGCACTCTTTAGTGAACCCTTCGATTCTGTAGCTCAAAATGATCCATACACCAACCTCGTTTGCTGCAGGGTATAGATCTACCAATGGACTTTGGGACCTGGCCTTTTGCACCTCAGAGACATACAAGCTTTATATGTGTTCTACACTGATCCCTTGGAAAGCCAAATAAATGAAAGCTGCAGAAGTTATATAAAAAATGGCGTTGCATCCTGCTTGCTGCAGAAGCAAGAGAAGTGCTGGGCAGGCGCAAGAGCAATAGGATTTAAACAAAAATCGTGATCACTCTGCCTTATTTGGGGCCTGGATGTTTAAACACAGGATAACTACAGCCACCAAAACATTTTGAGATAAAAGGGGCAAAATTCAATTTTCATTAGAAGTGATTATGTTTAAATCGAAAATAGAACTAAACGCCACTCGAAAGTACCAAAATAGAATGCATAAGATGGAGCCTCCCCATATGTGCGGAAAGTTTGATGATGCAGTTAAGTGCGTGTGGTATTCCACGCTGGGTGATGTTGCTAGGTGCTATGTTAAGACTATGTCATGTTAGAACCCTCCTGATGTCATGGATTGTTGTACATAGAAATGTTCTGTAAATGGTCAGTTGCAGGATTGACTGCTGGCTGATGGATGGGATCTTTTCTTATGGAATAAACAACTTAATACCTTTATACCAGAGTGCTGGATTTATTCTGGAAGAATACTTCACTAGCGTAGTCGGCACAGGAATCAACAAGGAAAGATCTCAACAAAGATTCTGGATCATTATTGAAACTATCCCTTTTATATAAGAGGAGAAGGTGGAATAAACAACTTAATACCTTTATACCAGAGTGCTGGATTTATTCTGGAAGAATACTTCAGTGCGGCTCTTTTTGTTTGTTCTTAGCATTAAGAGAATGTAGTTCCAACCAACTGCACCATACTTATTCCAATCTCACATCCTCTTTACAGACAGCATGGAGTGACTTGTCACGCTCTTCTGTTACTTCCAGCATTGTAGACTGCCAATGAAAATAGTTACCACCATGTCGAACGAAAGTGGAAAGAGGGATCTCCTCCCCTCTTGGTTATTTAGGGATTTTTAAAATATAATTAAAGGACACTTACAATAATAATCAGAAAACTGCATTATACAAGGTCCTGATAGGTCAGCTCAACTGGCAAGCAGTACACTTTATGGACACCCTAACCAGTCTCTCCTGCAGGGGCGTAACATAGGTCCCTCTAGCCCCTGCACAGGGGGCACCCACCCTTAAGAGGGGCCCCCATTCAGCCTAAAGCCAATGAATATCTGTGAGATATGGGAGACTCAGGGCCCTAACCACATTCTGCAGGGACGCCCCCTTCATTTTGCTTTACGGCTCTGCCCTCGAGTTTATACTGAGCTCTTGGTAACTTTCTGAAGCTAATGTAAAATCGCATCAGTTCTCCTCCTAGCCTCGTTTACAAATGTAACAACTTGTTACCAAAAGAAAAGAGCCTCACAGTCTCCAACTGCATGGCTACTGTTCAGTGGAACTCTTTTCAGTATGGTGCTTATTCACAGCACCCCCAATAATTCTTTAATAAAGTCTGTGCCTCATTTAGGATATGACAGATAAATATTCCGACACAAATGTGAGGGAGTGCCCTGCAACCCAAACTGTAAGAAATCAGGTTATTAGTTGTGCAGGATGTGAGATCGGTACTAGTAATACTTCCTCAATAGTCTCTTTGCTGGGAACCAAGTATTCTTTTGTAGCACTTGCTTCTATCAGGGTAGCAAAGCAGTCCAAGGCCTGCTCAGGAGAAGTAGTGTGGACTAGTAATCTCCATTCACTGCCATGCAACAACACCATTCAATAAATTATTGTCGAGACAGTGATTTTTCTTTAAAAAAGAAAAAGTACATTCATTATAAACACACTGGTAAATACTATGCTTTAATTTACAAATATATACATAAGGTAGATAGAAATACCTGGTGATATACTGAAATCACTTTTTACCTCTAGTGAGTCATAATCCCATAATCACGATCCCCCCAACTATTCTAGATGCACGATCACAATAGAAGGCATTCTTCCTTTTACTTCTTTAGGCCACATAATGCAGCCATAAGACCAACCTCTAGGTATCGCTGCACTCCCAAGCTGAAGAGCAACTAGCTCCAGGGATACTTAAATAATGTTGTAAAGTCTCCCCCATGTCGTGCATCCTATGATCTGGTAGGCATAGGGTGAGTTTTCTTTAATTAAGCGAGGATTGCTGCACTCTCTTAACATTTGTTGGTGGAGCCCCTGCCCAGATGTGTGCCCCATCACAACTGAAGAAAGTTATGCAGATGAATCCTTCACGGGGCAATGTGGGGCACTCATCATCCCGTTTTTATGAATAAAAGAAGAGCAGCTTACTGTGCTCCTTTCTCCCAAGGTGCAGGTTCACAGCACAATTTCTTTTTTGTTAATTTGGGGGGCCCACAGGTGCCTGGTCCCACACAGGGCATCATCACACCGTCAGTGCCATTGATGGCTTACAAGGGGAGCCCCAAAGCCCACGCCGCCTGCCGGCTCCCCAGCAGGAGGCATCATCCTTTTTGTTCCTACTCACACTATCTTCAGCGAGTGCCTCCCACCATGGGACAGGAAGCTCAGAGCGGGATGCACATGAGCCCCAGAATCAAGCATTGAAGGGGTTGTGAGCACGCCAACATCCATTCTTCTCCTTCTGGATGCCGGGGTGTGGTCCTGGGCCCATGCTCTTCACATCGCTGCAGGCATCCCCATGTCTTTTGCATCTGCCCCCGGAAGCAAAACGTAGTGTGGGTGGTGGGCCTATGTATGACCCCAAAAAGGTCAACGTTAATTAAAAAAACAATATGCATGTTGTGCTGACCTCCGGGCACTGGCACATCCCAGGGGGATTTCGAGAAGGTGCATCAAAGTGTCACGTGCTTCATTTATTAAATGGGCTAATCCTTCAAAGTGAATATCTCAGCCTCCATTGGGCTGATGTTTTTGATCTTGGGCTCATTTTACTCCTGGGGTCCAGTTCTAGCCACCAGTAGCATGTTTAACAGTCCTCCTCTCCTGGCCTTTAAATGGCCCACTTGGCAGGAAGCTGGTTTTACTGGCTCCCTAAGCCAGTCTTCTTTCCTGGTGCTGTTCTCCTGCTAGTGAGACTATCTCGGGCAACCCCTCCACTACTAGTCACTGCCCCAGAGCCCCCTAGCTGTCTTGCAGGGCACTCAGTGTGACATCAGAGTTCAGATCTTCCCTCAATTGGTCCGTGGGGGCAGGAGGGGGTCCAACACAACTTGCCCAGAAGAGAAACTGCTGGTCCTGAGAATCAGCTGCTGACAAATTTCTTAGTGGCATCAGGTGGATTCTCCTTCCAGTAGTGCAGGATTCTGGTGGCATCGCAATCCAGTTCTAAGGTCTTGATCTCTGTCTCTCCCTTGTGCAGGGGTTTATAAGTGTGAGTGGAATGTTCTAGATGCAAGGCACCCTGTCCACTCCTAGAATGCCACTTCCTCTCTCCAAACGTTCCTGCACATCATTCTGGGACAATCCGATATTGAAGACCCATCTTTGCCCTGGTCAGAGCTCCTTTGCCCGCCCAGAGGTGTGGCTATGATAATGAGCAAACCCTCCCTTGTGGTCACTCCAAACCAGTTCTGGGGCAGCTCCCTTTACCACTGGGTTTGGAGCCAAGTTGGCTAGAGGGACAAAGTAAGGGGGCAGGCCTGGTATCAGGTTCATCTGCTTGTGTCTGTGCAGCCCCCTTTGAAGTGTAACTAGTCCTTGGGCACTTCCATCGGCACATCCTTCAAAGGCAAGGTCAAACCCCCACACCCAAATCTTTTGTCCTCTATCAGGGATCAATTCACATCTCAACACAGGTGAGCCAACCAGCTGCTAGGTGACAGTAGGAAAGGCAGAAAATGGTAAATTTTTTTTAAAGTACTTGTTCCTTAATAGTAAGGGTGGGCGCAACTCACGGAATTTGACTAAAAAACTCCGCAAGATTACATTGAGTTCCGGCAACGGGTGGAAAATATGCAGGTTGCTCTGGTCACTCTGTTCCTTTGCACCAGTAGTGCGAGCACTGCTGAAACATCAGTGCAAATAACATCATGTGCTGCACAAGAGCATGTGCCCATTGGAGTTGATTTTGCTGCCGGTTGAGTGGAAACTCTATCCGAGCAGCAGCAAATCTACTAGAGAAGCAGCCCTCTGACTGCAACAGCTCGTGACCGTCAACGACCCACTGTGTTAAAAAATCTGGCTCAGGGATGCGAAGATCTCACTCACCAGTATGCTTTCCAGAGCCCAAAACTCAATTTCACTATTAAATTGGATTTTAGATAACTAAAAAAAGTAATCTTTGAATTATTTCTCTAGCTGCTATCAATCCGACTTTTGTACCTATTAAATGTTATAATGGAGCCCCAGTGTTTCCTATGAATGTTGCTCGCATTCCTTCAAAGATTATATCTTTTTAGGATACTTCAGTAAAAGGAAATGTTCAAGATTAACTCATTTACCTCCTATATTAAATACCATTCACCTTGCCTTTATGGGCAATAAACTCACAGAAGGTGAACAGAGGATGTGTGCAATACGTCTAATCACTGGCAATCTGGAGTACCACTTCACCCATCATGCTTTTGCCCACTATGTCACCTTAGATTAGACCAAGCCATATGTCAATCAGTCTTGATAATATAATATAATATAATATAATATAATATAATATAATATAATATAATATAATATAATATAATATAATATAATATAATATAATATAATATAATATAATATAATATATAATACTAGTCCAGCAAAGCTGCCAAGCCAGGCCCTCTCTGAACCAGAATACAAGGAACCCAAGATTGGTTTTGCCCTGATTGGGGCTCTTCAGTCTGGTGTAGGTTGGTTCCAGTGACACAGTGAGCAAGGGACCTACATCTTGGCATACCCATGGCCATTTAAGGTGGTACATCAAACACATAAAAGATTATGGGAGAATCCTTGCAACAACTCCAACCACTGACAATCGCTCAGCATAGCATGGTAACCTATTCATTTTTTTGCCCACCCTGCCTTCTAAGATTAGGCAAAACCATATGCAAATCATCAGTCTTCACCCTGCTCCAATAGGAGCTTTCCGGCCTGAACTACCAAGCCAAGTCCTCTCTGAACTGGAACACAAGCAACCCAAGACCAGTTTTGCCCTGATTGGGGCTCCTCAGTTGAGTGTACCCTGGTTCCAGTGGCACAATGAGCAAAGGACCCACATCTTGGCATACGCTTGGCCACTTAGGGCGCTACATCAAACAGACAAAGTAGATGGTATCATGCTTGAAACAAGTATAACCACAGGCAATGGCCCAGAGTATCATTCCAAACCATCATTCATTTTCCCACCCTGCCACCTCAGATTCCACCTAGCCATATGCAAATCAGTTTTGACCCGTTCCAATAGGAGCAGTCCTGCCTGAACACCAAACCTTGTCTCTCCTACCTAGAGCACAAGCAACCAAAGCTATACCTGGCTGATGAGCCCATACCAAGGGCAAAACCTGTCCTGTTTGCTTATGGACTGGTTCAGAGAGGACTACGTTTGGCAGTTCACACTGGACTGTCACCATTGGAGAAGGGTCAAGGCTGATTTGCATATAGCTGGGGTCAACAGAGGAGGCATGGTGTGCAATATAATGATGGATTGAAATGCAGCCGGAGTGATTACCAGTGACTGAGTTTAATTCAAGCATTCCATCCATCGCTTTGTATTCTTATGGGCATTAAGGTCCACTTAAATGTGACTTACTAATATTTAACAGGAAGGTTTAGGTCTGTCAAATGCATTCTTTTGACAGGCCGAATTTCTGATTTAAAACTGCCACAGGCATTTTAACCTGTGTACAGCTACATGACTGCACATAATTTTAGTCTCTAACACGCAGCTAACACATGAGCTCACATGCATGTGCACTCGGGCTCATGGGTGTCCAGCCCAGTACCCCTCATCCTACCTGTACTGCAGCAATTATCTTAAAAGGTGGATGCTGATGGTAAACATGCTCAATCCATTTACAATGAAATGAAGTGAGACTCGGATAGTGAGGAACATCCACATTTATGGTCCAAAAACCTGGTGATCAAAAGTAAAAGTAAAACATCCTGGGACACTAAATATGCAGAATCCATTTCCAACACAAAGTGTGTGTCCACCCTCTTTATTTAGAGATAGTGTACCAAAATGTTTCTGTTGGCAGTGCCGCTGTTGGCTCTGCTGGAGGAACCCTTGTAATGATGGCCAGTCAGGCTTAAGATTGGCAGTGTAAGTACCTCAGATCATCTATACTACCTAGGACAGAAGTTCTGATGTACTTTTTTTTCTTTAGGACTGTCATGAACTGCCAGGACCTATGTAAGGGAGGTGGAGATCTCTAAATACAGTGGGCTGTCTGTCCACGAGGACAGTTGACTATATCCATATGATGCCACAGCAGAACAGAGTACCCCTTACCGGTGTCTAAATGATCCACTAAGTGAATACTTGTTACCAACTGGAAACTATACTTTTATTTAATAGCTCCTATAGAAGTGCAAGGACCATAAAATGCATTGGCCTAGATAATACATTGAAACTAGTAAGTATTAAGTGCCAAAACTTTTAAACAAAAACAAATAAATTGTGTCCAACTACACATGATAATTGGATAAAGACAGAGGGTGCTATTCTTAAATGTAAGTTTTGTTCTAAATGTATGTTTATGTACACCTTTACTTTTTTTATGCCTGCTAGGACACCACAAAATGATTCTTGGCTTCTGTAAATCAATTTACTACATCCTATTTCTCTGTGATGACCAAGGAGAAATTTGCAGTTGCAAATACCAGTCAGCGGGTGGGGAGTGGGCATTCCAATCATGGAATGCTTTGGAGGTTTGGCTTCACCCACTAATATGTACAATTGTGGGCATTCTCAAATTTCAATCTTCGCCTTTTCACCCTGGAAATAGTCAGAGATTTACTCCAGCTAAGGCCTGGAGTAAAACCCTTACATAATGGGAATGGATAACTCCCAGATTTGCTTGGGGTGTTGGGAAAGGGATTTCTCCAGGGACAAAAAATATTTTCAGGACAGAGAACAAAACGTGCATTTGCACAGGAAGCTTCATTCCTTCTGTGTGGAGTTTTCCAGAACAGGGAAAGCCACATAGACTTTATAAAATGGCACATAAGATTCCCAGGACTATGTTTGGAAAACTGCGTAGCTTTTCAAGAGTATTTCTGTGAATGTTTGTGAATAGAGAAAAGCCATAACAGTCCGTTCAGGCCGTGATGTAATTCTCCACCTGTCCTCTGACAACGTTTTGTATGAATTGGGCCTTTAGGACCAGATTTAGAGTTTGGTGGACAGGCTACAACATCACAAACACAAGATGGGCCTCATTTAGAGTTGGGAGGTCCATAAGTATTCCATTGACAGAGCGCCTATTGCTCCGAAGACTCAACAGAGTATGGGCTGTCAGATGAAGTGAATTATCCCATCTCTACTATTTAGGGTTGTCAGTGTAATACATTTCTTTCTGCCCGTCGATTTTATGTTTTCAGGAGGAACAGGAAAGTTACATCTTCTGAGAAGGAGTGGGAACTTCTAACAGAGGAATGAGTAGCACACGTGGACCAGCTCTTTTTGAAGGCCTCCATTACTGTTCCAGAATCCCAGAAGACCATGAAATGGAACAGAATCCTGAGCATGGTGAACTCCCTTTATGTGACCCAGAAGATGTGGTCAGGAAACACTGGTATGATTTGAGATCCTGCAAAAAGGAGAAGGTGGGCAGCAGAATGGCTGAGGTTGGTGACACAGGTGGCTAACCTTCCAAACAGGCAAGTCCCACTCCCATGAAGTCACTGATGGAGGGGACCCTGGAACCAGAGAGTGTGGTGGGAGTATTAGACATTGAGAGCTCCAATTCTGCAGGCACCAAACAGGGTAAGTATACTCCCTTTTGCTATCTTAACCTAACAACATGTTTGTAATTCCCCAAGTGTTAAAAATGGGGGTCTCTAGTTGGCAGAGGTAGGTACCTTTGACCAAACAGGGACCCTTGCTTCTAGTCAGGGGAAGGGGGATACACACTTTAGATAACCCTTGCTCAACCCCTTAGAAGCTTGGCACAGGCAGACAAGCTTATCCCAAAGACAATGTGTAAAGTATTTGTACAAACACTCACAGTAACACAGTGAAAACACCACAAATGGACACCACACCAGTTTAGGAAAATAAAGTATTTTTATCTAAACTACACAAGACCAAAACGACAAAAATCCAACACACACAGTTTAAAAATATGACTTTAAAAAGAGTTCAAGAACTTGTACCATAGAAATCTATGGATGCGTGACTTTTCACCAAAGTACCTGTAGATGCGTCAAAAGTTCCCAAGCCAAAAAGCTGCAGCTTCAGAAAACAAAGAGATGCGACACTCCTGAGACCCTGAGGAGGCGATGCGACAGCCTCGCTGCACGCAGCGGATGGGTGCGTTGACTCCAGTCTATAGGGGGAGCGATACGTCGAGTCTTCGTGCCGGTTCCGGTTCGCAGGTTATGTGTCGGGAAAGCGTCTTGCACAGGTACAATGCGTAGCTTTTCGGGATGCAACAGCGATCGATACGGCGACGTTGCGTGGCGCAGCGTCAGTCCTCTTCAGCCATGATCCATCGATGCGTCGGTTATTGCAGCGGCGATAGGCGCTGCAACGATCTTCACAGCGGCACGGCGATTAATGGAAATCTTCTCGCGCTGTTGAGATGCGCCAGTGAAACGTGCCACAAGAAGAGCGATGCGATTGGTTCTGCAGTTCTTTTCATGCATCTTCTTCTTCCAGCTCTCTAACTGCAGCAAACAACCTTCAGAGGCTGTGCAACTGGGTCAGGCACTCTAGGCAGGTCAGAACTCACACAGCAGAGTTCAGGGGAGCTGGGGGGTGAAGTCCTTTTGTTCCTGGGACTTCAAACGGGAGGGCAGCTCTCCTCATGCCCTTGGAGATCTTCTTCAAGCAGGGGACACAGCTCACAGCAAAGTCCTTCTCCTTTCCTTGGCAGAATAGCAACCCCAGAACACACAGCAAGGGCAGTCCTTCTCTTCAGTTTCTCCAACTCTTCTCCTCGGCAAAGGTTCCTCTAGAGTTCCAGGATGATCTAAATTACAGGGGTTTCAGCTCTCATATTTATACCCCAAGAGTCTTTGTTCTCTAGGTGTAAGGGGTCCTGGACACAGTCCAAACCAGTTATGGGTAAACTCTGCCAGTGCACAACTTCTTCCTTTATTAGTGTGGGCCAGGGTCATCAGACACACCACAGGGGTTGGAGCCAGCATTGTGGGAGGCAGGCACAGCCCTAGTCAGGCCCAGGTGCTACTCCTCCCACCACTCTAAATGCAGATCGGCCTATTCAGCCTAGTGTTGACTCACCCATACTCCTGGAGCCACCCCAGCCCCTGTCACTCTCAAGCCAGACAGTCAATCCACAAACAGGCAGAGGCACACAGAAAGGTTGAACAAGAAAATAGCCACTTTCTAAAAGTGCTATCTCCAAACACAGAATTTAAAAACCATCCTTCCTAAGAGATGTGTTATTAAATTCTGAGTTCAGGGATACCAGACTCTAATTTCTTATGTTACTCCTTTGGGAAGATATGCTTGTAAAAGAAAGTGTTAAACAGCATTCCCCATTCTGTCTTATGGGCAACACAGCCTTTCAATAGTGAAGAAATTGGCAGTATTTCACTATCAGGACATGTTACACACACCAGTACATGTCCTACCTTTCACATACACTGCACCCTGCTCAGGTGGGTACCTTGGGCCTACCATAGGGGTGTCCTATGTGTAAGAAAGGGGGAGGGTAAGGCCTGTCAAGTGGGTGCACTGGCCAGGTCGACATGGAAGTTAACTGTGCACAGGCACTGCGGTGGCAGGCCTAAGACCTCTTTTCAGGGCTGCATATGTGGATGGCACAATCAGTGCTGCAAGCCCACTAGTAGCATTTGTGTTACCAGCCCTGGCACACTTAGTGCACTTTACTAGGGACCTACTGGTAACACAAATGTGCACTTTAGCACTGATCAGCAGTGGTAAAGTGCCCAGAGTCCTAAAGCCAACAAACACAGGTCAGGAAAAAATAGGAGGAAGAAGCAAAAAAGTTTGTTAATAACCCTGCAAAAAGGGCCATTTCCAACACCAAGTAAAACATCATGGCTAAATAAAATACATTTTGATGTATGTTGTATCTTGGTAATGCATCATGGGCGTTGTAGTACACCAAAGTGGCATGCTGTACTGTGTGCTGATGACTGCACTGCACATATCTGTATGTCTGAAACATGACACAAACAGATGAAGCACACTTACAACAATATTGTTAAGAAACATTACCCATTTATTAACACTAACTATATACATGCATTTCCATAGATTACACCTAAGCCATGACAGAAATAATTGAGGCCGAAGAAGCTATTGACACAAATGTGGGACCATAGTACAGCACAATTGCAACTCCCATGGCCATCAGTCCAACTCTAATTTCCAGGAGAGCAAGTGTTGCACCACTACTAGACTTTGTGAAGAGTGATGAGGAACAATCCCAATGTAGGGACACTACTACATCTGTGGGCAGGACACACAGACACTGTAGATTCCAACCAGCAAAAGTCCACAAAGACAATGTGTCAGACAACATGGTAGCCAGTTCTCCTGTGTTTGGTGGCCTGGAAAAATCAATCATCTTGGTACAGCACCTGCAAACAAAATGAATTAAAACTGTAAATAGGCATCTATTTTAGTTAATGCAGCTGTTGCAGAAAGGGCAAGACAGTTGGATTGCTGCCATGGAGAAGGACCACCATCTGCAAAGACACAGGCACAGGTAGTACATGGCACGATTTACTGCCTTCACTCATTCAATCAATAGATTTGACGTAGCCACGACCACTCTTGCCAGGAGATTTGTCAACATTCAGCATGACATGGGGCACTGCTGTCAGTATATTGCACGTGGCCTAGTACAAGTGACCACAGCCCCTAAAATTATTCTGACAGACGACCCGTCTGTCCCCAACATAGGGCCACCACCTGAGAGTGAAGACGGCTCTAGAATCAGTGCCGCATTTATGCAGGAGGGATGCTGTACTAGGCGTACATGCAGAAACACCTCTGGTTCTGACATGGCCCCTTTTCCAAAGGCCTGTATTGTCGAGAAGGCACCCAACCCCAGAAGCCGGGGAAAAGTGAGGCCACTGAACACTAATACTCATGAGTTTACTTTGTATAGTTTGTAATTACATTCTTTGTTTCTATTGTTTCTGTTTTGAAACAATGTAATATCTGTAATGGTCACAGTTCATTCAGGAGAGATACATTATTGTCACAACCTTCAATAAAAGGCGGAATTTCAGTTATGACCATGCATTCCCATCATATGTGATGTCTATTTTTTTAAAGTTGTCATTAATCTTACCTAAAAAATAGTTGTTGGTAATCGCTGTGCATCATGCACGACCTTCTGCTGCGCGTTAGCCATCCTACTGTACATGTAGGAGCGGTAATTCCTCATTGAAGTCTGATTTGGGCTCTATGGGGATGTTGTGCAGCCCCGTCCTCATGGAGCTTGTGTAGTATTGCTGTTATGGGCTGGTCTCTAACAGGGTGTGTTTCAGAAACTTCTGTATAAGCGGACATGTAATGCATCGATTTTTATTTACAGGTTGCCCCTGACGATGGGACGTGCCAGTCCCGAAATGCATCGGGCTCACTCTAATTTGACTATCTATATTGTTTATTCGCAATGAGTATGACGTATTGATTTGCTCAAAAGCCATAAGAATTGTAATGTGGCATAAATACTCAATTTGTTTTGATTGTCTTATAAAATGAACATATTTTTGTGAAAATTGACATCAAATACATATGTTGTTATACATACCAGACTGGTTGAATTTGATTATTGTCTTGTTATTAAAAAGGACTGTATTCAAAGGGTTTTTAACAACCCACAGTACTGTGCACAGTGTAAATTACCCCACAGGCTAGTTTTCTTTCCCGTTTATTAATATATATGCTTGAATTGACAGCAAGCATAACACTCTAGTACCTAGGTCAAAAAGTTTTCTTCTTAATCAGCATATTCAGAAAAATAAGGTGTGCGCTGCCCCTCATTTTCTTTAGTCAATAACCAAGGACATAATGCATATGCACTGTCCCCTTAAAGAGTATGAGAGGATAAACCATTAGTTCACATCACACAAACAGTTCTGGTCACTGTATGCATTGAGTCAGCAATTTTCTAACCAAGTAAAAAGTCATCGCCAAATTCTCCCAGAGACAGTCGTTATGTTTTGCACTGTGGTGAAACATGAAGGAGTCATGGGTGGTTCCTGGGAGTCTAGCCACAAAATTTGTTATGATGCATAAGGCGTCCCACACCACCTGTACTTTGAGTATGTCCTCTTCCTATAGCTGTAGATGAACTCATTTCATGAGAGGAGACTTATTTCAATATGTGTGCCAGCAACACAGCCAATAACATTGGGAACTGTCCTACACGGTTAAACATGAATTTGGTCTGTTGCAAATGTTGGGGGGTATTTAAAAAAGATATGTATTGGTTAAGTTTGCTAACCATGATGTCCAGGAACTTGTGACAGAACCTAATAAGAGCACTTTGTGACTCCTCTCTGCCACTGCTATGACCCCTGGTAACTGCCAGAAGCTAGAAGATGTAGACAACACAGTACTTGCACATCTGGTTTGGGATTGCATTGCTTCTGAGTGTTGGAGTCTGCAGCTAAGGTTGTAACTCAGCAATTAAATCTGGGATTACCTCATTACTGAGTCTGTTCTAATCAGCTACCTCCTCCTCTGTCGGTTCAAACAGCGTGACTCTCACCCTTAATATCCTTTCTGGTCTCCTCCTCCTCTGACTACCAGCCAAAATCCTCATCCTCCTTGCTAAGATATACAGAACAACCATTCGGAAAGAACCAGAAGTTTTTTGGGTTCCTTTTTATAGTTTCCACCTGGTTACTACCTGGTACAGATTGATGGTAATTCCATTTTCTAAAATGGCCATTTTGAGACTACTCACAATTAGGAAATCTTTTTCACATGGTGTTAGAGATTGACTATTTGGAAATTCCTAATTGCCATTTTCCATTTAGCGATTTCCCATTTTGCACCACTGAAAATGCCTTTCGTATATTCTGAAATGGCATTTTGCATTTCCTAACAGCCTGAAATTTTGATTCACACCATTAGGAAATGCAAAATGCCTACGAACATATGGCCCCAAGTGTGGTAATAATGCACCCCATCTATATTGTTATTGCAGAGTGCAGTACTTACTGGTCAAGGAGTTCCATCTAAATCATAATTTTCTGCTTTAATAGAGGAAAAACTTGTGGCGCTGGATTTTTATGCACCTAACACCACACATATTCCCTCTTTAGAAGTAGCTTTCCAACTTCACATTTTAGTAGATTTTTCCTGCTGAAATGTGTCAGGGAGACATTTCCGAGGGTTGGGAAATTGGACTAAATATAGGATACTGATTCGCATTTAAGTTTAGATTTACACAGGACTCAGAATCAGGTCTCTCTTATAAATTTCATGCACGCCAAGGTCCACCATCACACGGCTTTGAAGAATGCATCTATGATGACTGGCGTTAGTCTTGACAGTCAGTAGACAGTAACTATATGGGAAAAATGTTATTTGATATATGAAATCAAATATGTGGTATTTCAATCCATCTGTAAGTGAAGAAAGCTGTCATAATCACAGATCTTCAATTTCCATGCTTTAAATCAAAGTTTTTTGCGTATTCTGTGCAGTTTCCTTCAAATATTTTATTCAAGCTAGGGACTGGCAAACCAGGAACAATATTGTTGATGGATAAAAGTGTATGCATGATAAGTAAGTTGATCAGTAATATAAACTATAACAATTCATCAAAATCAATACTCCTTATGTTATACACCTCAAAAGGAAGGATGGCAGAGTGGACTTATCTACAACACATACAGTTGTCTGGTTGAGTTATTTTATCAGTTTACTACGCTATGCTATCAATATGAAATACCTATGATTCAGCCACTTTTCTGAACGTAAGCTACAAAGAATGCTAATTTTACTAAACGCTGTTTTGTATATTTTTTAATTAATAACTCTACCTCAACTAAGGGGATTAAATAATGAGTGAGTAACATTTCTGGTTGTTTTAATCTGGTACATATTATGAACAGACAAGGCGTCCGCTGCGTTTTACAATTTCATAAACTGAATTAGCTAATTGTATTTGTTTTTAACACTATTGAGAGGATGTGCTTTATTAACATGCGTCAAGATCTTTATTTTACTTAGCTTTTAATTAAGGCTACTATGGAAAGAACTGAATATATGTCTACAATACACTGCCATGATTAATTAACGAATCTTCTATTAAAATAATGTGCGTCCGGCATGCAAAATGTAGCACCAAATGTGAGCTGTTTTGTTCCTGGCACTGTAATGTTTCATGTAGATTACAGGTCTCAAAACTGCATGTTTAGGTTTGCTTAGCATTTTATTAAAACATGTAAAAATGGCACATTTAAGAAAGTTCAAGTCAACATGTCATTCTTTCAGCTACAGAGACAGGTGTTCTACCAAAAGATTAGACTGCCTCTCTAAAACATTTGTAAATCTGAATGAGGATACTTTGATTTGTCTTTCAATCATCTGAGGCACAAGGATTCTGCCCTTATGTACTGACTTGAAAATTATGACTAGAAAAATATACCAAACCCCTATATGAATTCATTTTCAGCATATTTGAGCACCTCCGTATTCAGTAGATGTAGGCTAGGACTCATGAGATCACACATACGACTGACAATACCTATTTTGTTTCACGTAAGATCTAAACGTTGAAATAAAACCTGATTTTCACAATTTTTGCACACCAGTGAAGCAGAATATGGAGCATATTTACAAGGGGGTTGCGCCACCAGAACTTTCCTGCACCATATTTACAAAGTGGTGTTACGCTACTTTTTGTGGCTTAACACTGCTTTGCAAATATAGTACCCTTTCACGCAGGTATACATGAAAGGGTACTATATTTTCAAAGCGGTGCGTAGGTCTTCGTGAAAGGGGCATGCAATACGTGGTGCTGTGGGCGTTCCACCGCAACACTGTTTGCTTTGTGGCGCTGCCCAAGATTTACAAGGAGGTGTAAATCAGAGGCAGCTCCAAAAATAAATGCCATTCAATAGTAGGCGTTAGAATGGCACAATGAGGAGAAATTATTTTATTTCTCCTTGTTTTTGCTTTTTTCATGTGTGCTGCAAAATGCCATTAATGATAGTTTATGTGCAGAAAGGTGTTTTTTCCTGCACATAAACAATCATTAAATAATGATGATTTGCAAATTCTATTGCTTCTGCAGACTGCAGCATGCATAGAAGTAGCAAATCTCCAATTATTGATTGTTTATGTGCAAGAAGGGACACCTTTCTGCACATAAGCAATCATTCCCTGCAATGTAGGAACCCATACATTATTGACTAAGTGTGTCTGTTTTAGCACCAGCGCTAGGGAAAACACAGGGGTGCACTGTATTGTTGTAAATACGGCGCATCCCTACGTTTTGGAAATGGCGGAGCATGGCACTGCAAAATTTACCACAGCTCTGCGTTCCATCTTTTCTTGTAAATATTCCCTATGATTTTAGGCACACTCAAGCGCACAGGGAAAAGTGTAATATGTGGAGCACTGTACCTCCAGACCATTTGTATGTACATTATCATAGAATGAGACACTCTACCAGATTTACTAACATTCTGTGCCATGTTTACGTGACAACAGTCAAGCAAACCACCACATCCCACTTAGAACTTTTGCTCTCTCCCTTTATAGTAACGCAGCAAGGCACACTGTCTCTATCTTCACTATTCAGTAGAAAACACCAGTCATTTCAATGTGTGCTCTAAACTAGTATTCAATCAATTTATCTCTTCATCTTTTATTTGAAAAATAAGGTAAAGATGCAAATCCGACTTCACCTTTAAAGAGGATAAAACATTTAAATGTATTTGAGTGTAAACATCATATCTCTAGCTGCTTCCGATTTGAAGTTAGCACTTATTAAATTTACTAAGTTAGTCCAGTTTTAGTCAATGGGAGAGATGGGCCTTACAACAGTGAAAAACGACTTTGGAAGTTTTTCACTGCCAGGACATATAAAACTTTAGTTCACGTATACTACTTTTTAAATACAATGCACATGCCCTATTGGTATTTGGCACCTACCTTAGGAGTAACTTATACATAATAAAAAGGAAGGTTTATGCTTGGCAAAAGGCCTATTTTACCAGGTGGAAATGGCAGTATAAAACTGCAAGATAGGCTGAAGCTGGAGTGTTCAGACATTTTTTAAAAGGCTACTGCAACCCACTAGTAGCATTTAATGGCTAGTACCATTTACTAGGGACTTACAAGTAAATTAAATGTAACAATCAGGTGTCAACCAGCTCAAGATAGAGCACAAGAATGTTACCACTAGTTAGGTGTGTAAAAATGCCAACACAAAATGGACTGAGTAAAAGAAGGCAAAACACTTGGGTGATGTTTCACAAAGGGCCAAGTTCAACAGAAGGCATAGGAGTAAGAAGAGCCAGAATGCACACATTTGTATAAGCTTCCATTTATGAATTTCAGATGGGCGAATGGATGCAATGGGTGCGCTCCCTTCTCAGATATGTAACTGTGCTCAGACTCCAATAGAACGTCGCATGGGCGTTGTAATCGTCACGCAACCAAATGAGATCCATGATATGGGATTCTATGCTTTATGCTTGTTTTAATTCAATGTACCTCAAGAATGCACAAGTACACGTGACTTACACCCATAATTTCCATACGCACTCTGACACTGGGTAACCAGCAACTAATCTTTAGTGCACAGAGGTTATAGTTCTCTGAAACAGGGGCATGGTGAACCCTCTCCTTTATCAGCTGCAGCAGGGGTGGAGTTGTTGATAGGCTTCTTCATCTCCAAATCTCTGGAAATCGGAAGACCCACGCTCTTAATTACCATGAAGTGGGTATGAGTGAGTCGGAGGAAGGAAGGGAGGGAGGGAGGGGGGGATGGAGAGAGGGAGGGAGGAAGGAATTTGGTAAATGAATGAATGGATGGATGAGTGCAAGTACAAATGGATGGGTAAAATGATGGATGGCTGAGTGAAAGAGTGGATGGGTGAGTGAAAGGGAGGATGGATGATAGATGAGTGAAAGTGTGGATTAATGGATGAGTGATCGGGTAGATTGATGGACAAAATAAAAGGGTGGATTGGTAAATGAGTGAAAGGATGTATGGATGGATGGATAAGTAGATGGATGAGTGAAATGATGGGTGAAGGATGGGTGAGGGGATTGATGGATAAGTGAAAGGGTTTATGGATGGATGATGAGAGAAAGGATAGATGGATGAGTGGGTGAAATAATGGCTGGGTAAATGGATGGATGGATGAGTGATGGATTGATGGATTGGTGGATGAATGAGTGAAAGGATTGGTGCATGAGTGAAAGGGTGGGTGGGTGGGTGGGTGAGTGAAAGGATAGATGAATAAATGATTGAAAGGGGGAGTGGATGGATGGATAAGTGAAAGGAGGTGGATAGATAAGAGAAAGGACGGATGGATGGATGGATGAGTGGGTGAAAGTATAGATGGATGAGTGAAAGGGTAAATAAACAGATGGATGATTGATCGATGGAGGGATGGAAGGGTAGATGAATGCGTGAAAGGGAGGATGAAGGCATGGATTATTGGAAGGATAGGATTGGAGATGGATGGATAATTTGATATGGATAGGCGGACAGATGGGTGGACAGCTAAATGGTGAAATATTTGAGTCATGGATGAAGAAATGAATGGGTGACTGAATGTAAAGGTGAAACAGTGAATATCAGCTGGCAGATGGAAAGAAGAAAATATGAATGGCTAGATGCCTGGATGCAAGAGACAAGAAGGCTCTTCTGGGTAAGGTCATAATGTCTTGCTTCGCTTGCTTGGTGCCCTTAGAGCTTTAGTTCAAAGTTGGTGGTATTTTGATTTTCTGGCTACTGCCTTGCTCTGCAGTATTCCTTCTGTGTTTATTACAGCACTATGTTTCTCTTATGTTGTATACTGAACAACTTCACAGGCAGAAGCCGTCGAAAACATAATATTTCATTATTTCATAGAAAGAGCTAAGAGCGCAGTTTTAATTATGATTCAGTAATTACATCTGTGTGTACTGCTAAATGCTTCCACATTCCGAATTATTAGAGTCTCGGTTAAGAATTGCAAGTCGAAGATAACACAAAAGGCACTGCTTGACATATTTTCTAAAGCTCCCTGGATTTTCGAAAAACCTTCTGAGGTTATTATACATTTGCAAATGTTCATAGAAAGACGGAAAACATCGAACAAATCCTCCAACGCGATGCATGTCCTAACTTGTTAACCCTGGATCAGCGATCTCTACTCTGGTGTCAGGAGAGTTTGTGAATGGAGCTTATATTAGGAACAACAGCACAGTCAGCGTGCTCGATGCAGGCAAAGGGTGTACTTAATGTGAAATGAAAAACAGTTCTGCATTAAAGAGTAAGCGGTTCTGGAGACTCCAGTGGGCTCAGTAGGATTTACGAAAGAGCTGGTTTTACAGGTCTACCAGTGTAATATTAGTCCGTTCATGAAAGGTTGCACACAGTGGCTCTGCAAAGGTGCCATGGACCCTAAGGCAAGGAAGGAAAACGGGCCCAATCGCCAGGATTCGTGTTTAAAAAAAGCAACAAAAAAACTACTGGGACCCCATTACCATCGCACCTGCTGAGCCATCGATTGCAATACGACTGATTGCACACAACTAAGGGCCCGATTTACGACCATTCCGTTTTGTGGGTCGCACGTTGCGATTTTTTGCGTCTCACAAAACGGAATGAACTAACATGTCTCAGACGCATTTAGTGAATCCCAATGAGGTCACAAATGACCTGCCTCATCAATATTGTGATCCATTGGGAATGGGCTACACACACAGGGATGGTGGCCTGCTGGGGACAGCGGACCACCGTGTCTGTATTTGCTTTTTAAATAAAGCAATGTGTTTTTTTTTTTACAAATGCAGGTCATTTTCCTTAAAGGAAAATGGGATATGTTTAAAAGGAAAAAATGAAACATTTTCTGTTTGTTTTTAAGGGCAGGCAGTGGTCTGTGAGAACACTGCCTGCTCTAAAAAAATGTTGGTGCACTCATTCACAAAGGGGAAGGGGTCCATAGGGGACTCCATCTCGTTTGCGAATGGCTTACCAACAACTTGAAGCTGGTGAAAACGGCAATGGATTTGCAACCGCATTTGCTGTCGAAAAACAATCATACACACCCCTGCGACTCGCTATTAGCGAGGGATGCCCTTGGCATGCCCCTTCCTAATAGGTACTTGCAAACCATATTTTGCGAGTCAGTAAAAGGTTACTGACTCGCAAAAAGGGTTTTCACATGCTACAATCCTTTTTAGCGGTTGCAAATGGCCCGAATTTACGACCACTAAAAACGGTCGTACATCTGGCCCTAGAAGTATTTTTAAAGCTTCTGCATATTATACCGGAAAATCAAAGTTGTTAATATGAGATTGTGTATGGCCACTCTATGCCTAGTTGTTTGATATACTCTTAAATGTAGTGATGGGACTTGTTATCATATTTTAGGTATTTTCAGTTGGATCAATAGAACACTTTGACTTGGTCTTATATATATGACATGAGAAGATGTCAAATATTCATTAACTATCTAAAATAAATTGGCCATAATCATGTTAATGATTTGATTTTAATATTTCACAAAATGTAGCATGACGAATAAAAACAATCTAAGGTCCTCCAAACTTGAATAGGTTTTTATGAGTGAATTTTGGCTTCTGTCTCATTTACTGGCAAATACATTAGTTGTCAAACTCTGAAACAAGGCTTATCGTGTTGCTATTGTTCCACTATACTACTATGAATGAATGAGTTTATTTATAAAGCGCTACGTCCACTCCAAGGAGCATCTTGGCGCTATCAGACCGAAACAGAGGACAGAGCAGTAACAAAAGAGATAGAGAGACAGATAAAAGTGTAAGTCCCTGTGATTATCATGATAGCAGGGAGAACACGGTACTATCATTGATGGAAAAAATCCACGTTTTTAAAAGCTTTCTGAAAAGACATTCTGATTGAGCTAGTCTCAACTGAGCCGGCAAGCTGTTCCAGGCCTTTGTACCCAGAACCGCTAAAGTTTTTCCACCTTTTGTTTTTAGTCGATAACGAGGGACTATCAGAAAGTGTCCAGATGATGAACGAAGAGAACGCTGTGTGGTATAAGGCTGAATTCGAGTCCTCAGATAAACTGGCCCTAATGCTTTAGTGGTTTTATAGATGATAGTTAAGATTTTGAACAGAATTCTTTTATGTATGGGCAGCCAGTGTAGACGTTGAAGTCCTGAAGAAGAAGAAGCTCCCCTAGGAAGCCTAAGCACCATCCTGGCTGCCGTGTTCTGGTTCACTTGAAACTTTTTTATAATGGATTTATTTGCACCCGCATACAGGCTGTTGCAGTAGTCCAGGCGTGAGAGCACTAGCGCTACTGCAACCATTTTCTTAGCATGAAGAGGCAGTAGGTCCAGAAACTTTCTCAAAGTTTTTATAGTATAAAAGCACATGCCTGCCACTGCTGATGCTCGACTGTGGAAAGATAAGGAATGATCGAATAAAATTCCTAAATTCCGAGCTGTGTCCGCGATGTTCGGTGGAGGAACCATATTTTCAGGCCACCACTGACTGGGCGAAAAAAGATTAGTTTTTCCAAACAACATAATCTTGTTTTTTTGGCTATTACATTTTAGATGATTCTCCTTCATCCAATTCATAACTGCCGTTAGGCAGTGATAGAATTTTTCCTCGGAACTGGTGGAATTTGTATCTAGGGTGAGGATGATCTGTGTATCATCTGCGTATGTAATAGCCTCAACCTCAAAGGAGTCGATCAGAGTGAGTAATGGGGTCATATATAGATTGAAAAGTGTGGGGCTTAGAGAAGAGCCCTGAGGGACCCCTGACAGACTCAGTTTTTCTGCCGACTTGTAATGGCCAAGGGTGACAATGCTACGTCTATTTCCTAAGAAAGATGTAAACCAGGATAATGCCTTGTTGGTAATGCCATTGATAGCCAATCTATTAGCCTCTCCCTTTGCAGTGTGAGTAATGCTCAAAGTACTGCAAGGTGGCAGTTCTCGAAAAGTCTCAAACAGTCTAACTCATTGCTATTAATGAATCTTGAATCTTGAAACTAATTCCATCTTGTTACGAATGCTGAGGTGGAAGCCTGCATGGGACAGCAGACCTTCGTACCAGCTTTCAAAATGCAGTGTACTAACATTGTGAGTCCCGTCACTTAAAGAATCAGCAGCCATAATGACTTAAGTGTTGCAGTGTGATTCTGACATCAGGGAGTACCTGCAATAGGATAACAGACATCTGCAAGCACTTCTTGTTGTCTGCCATCTGCTCAAATACAGTGTAAGATGTCTACTTTGGACAGCCTACACTTAAAAGTTAATTTATCTGAGCCCTGCATAACTATTGCACTACGTAAAGTAGTCCATGCATCACTCAGAGATCTCATAAAGATTTATAAAGCTGTGCAAAGCCACCCTGCGTGGCTTTTAGTGGCCTTATAAATCATGAATAAGGGAACACAGTGCAAATCACTGTGTCACCTTACTCTGTGCCAAGGTGGCATTCCATGGGCATTACCAGGGTTTTTTAATGCAAAAACCATGGCATTTGACACTGCCCCAGATTTTAAAAAAACATGTAAAACAGGGGACGTGCCAGATCCGTACTCCTCCCGAGGTGAGGCGTAAGGAGGACAAATAACCTAATTTCTTCTAGTTTTTTCATCTTTCCATGTGTGGTAGCATCCAGTGCCATCCTCGTCCCACATTCTGGCCAAGGGTGTACCCATACAGTACGGGAAGTTCCCCTAACCCCGGAGTGTACTTTAAGATTGAGTTACTGGCAAATTGAGACAAAGAAGTGAATTTAACAGTGGTATCCAGCAGCCGTGAGGCCAAGTTCCCAAGATGGAGGCCGAGATCCGTAATAATATAACAGGGATGGTTGCTGTGCGGAATAGTCAGAGTTAGCCTGCAGTTCCTGGAGTGCTGTGCCAGAGACACCTATCTCAGAGTCCAGAGTCGTTGAACAGTGACTGCAGATGACCCAACTGGTAATCCCGTCTCTGCAGGTTGGGTGTTGCCACCCAGAACGGTGAGCCAGCAGCCGTTACATAGTTCCAGCATGGCCTCCAGTCCTGGGGGCACCTCTGCATCCAATGGTGGGCAGACTGATACATTACAAAGACTGAGACCACATCCTGCACCAGGCTAGACTGAAAGTGGATCTCAAAGTTGAGAACAGTAAAGTGGTGTTCCTGGCTTTCACCAGCGAGGTCCAGAAATAGCAATCCACCTTTTTAGAGGTGAAGCAATGCCTCCAGTAACTAGAGATTCCCTGACACCATGATGTTTACCCCAGGATGCGAGTGACAACGGCAGATGGAGTGCACATTTTTTTTAACCCACAGAAGGTATGGGAATGGCTAGATCACTATCCGCTGCCCACATCTGGCCAAAGGTCCCTGAAGAAAAAAACTGTGCAGGCTTGATATAGGCTCTGAGTTAGGAGGTACAGCAGGGCAGCCCCCTCCAGAGAAGATGTCCAGCATGAACAGCAGTGGGAAGTGTAAGTGGCAGCATCCATGAGTGATAGCGGAGCAACCCTTTCTTCATAAGTGGAAGAGGATCAAACTCAAGACTCAGACTCTGATCATAAATCAGCATCATCTAGGAAACCCGAAATGGAACTGCCAAAATTGACATCTGGAATTGAGCTCCTTTAAAATCGTATTGCTCTTTATTTGTGGCTTGAATCTCCGGGAGAGATTTGAGGGTTGATGTGTGCTCTGTGCTACTAGGTGAAGGGAAGCTTAGCCTGGGGCATCTGAACAATTTATTTATTTATTTATTTATACTCTTGTATAGCGCTGGAAGTCAACCCCCGAAGGGGTATCTCCGCGCTTATGCTTAACCAAGGACCCAAGATTTTAAATTGAACAGAGAAATGAAAGGGGAAGAAACCTAACAGGCGACAAATAGAAACATTTTCAGGGACTTCTTGAAGGATTGAAAATTGATAATATTTTTGAGAGCAGGGGGCAGTGAGTTCCAAAGGATGGGGCCTTTGTAGGACAGGGCTCGCCCTCCCTGCCTAACTTTTTTTATCCTAGGAACCTGGAGTTGTTGCTGACTGCTGGAGCGCACCACTTCTCTGAGTGGGCTCATTTAAGACTGTTTGCGGTTAGAATAAGTGTTTGGATGGGGGGGTCATTGCCCAATTTTCCTGGGAGGTTTTAGTTGGGAGTTGTGTTGGCTGTTGTTTGTTTGTAAGTTGGGGTCCCACTTGTGCCACAGTGTTTTTCTCTGTCCTGGATGAGAATTCTTAGTCCTGAGATTGCAGCCAATTAGTTGATGCAATTGGTTTTATGCAGATACGCCTGCTGGCGGCTCCCATAGACTACAGATTTATATCCTGGAACATCAGAGGGATGAATAATATGATCAAGCGATATAAAGTATTTTTGTACATCAATAGGTGAGGTGATCCACATTGCGCTATTACAGAAACACCCCTATGTGCTAAGGAGGGGTCGAAGCTGCAGAGGAGATGATGGGATGAGGCCTACTACACCACCAATTCAACTTGCGCACGAGGGGTCCTTATTTTGGTGTGGCCAGGAGTCCCCTTCCAAAAAACTGGAAAACCGCTTGACACAGAGTGCGTATTTATAGTATTAACCAGTTGACTGGCTGGTCGGAACATAGCTTTAATTAATCTCTATGCCCCAAATGTAGACCAAAAGCGTTTGTGGAGGGCTTGTCCACAGTATTAGCCCCCTACCTGGCGCACTCGGTCAATATGGGGAGAGACTATAACTGAGTAGCTGATCCTACATTGGACTGATCCCACCTCCCATTGAGGTACTCCCCGGCTAGCAGGACAGCTAAATCATTTGCTGGGTAGCAGGCTAGATTGGGACTGGTTGATACTTGGTGTTGTGCACACCCACTGACCAGGGATTACTCCTTCTTTTTAGGCTTTCGTTGCCTTCATGCATGCCTGGATGCATTTCTATGCACCCCTTGATGTACATGCCTTGGTACATGAGACCAAATATATTTCAGGAACCATCGCAGATCACAAGCCTGTACTCCTCAATTTGTTGGTGGGGATCAGATGTGGCTCTGTATACCTATGTGGAGACCAATGCCGGAATTTGTAGAAGATCCAGTTTTTCAGGACTCAAATCGAACTAGCATTCAGCAGTACTTTGAGGACACTACTGGTACAGCGCCTTCCCAGCAAATGGAATAGGAAGCTTTTAAAGCAATGATCAAAGGGAAGTGCCTTGCGGAAATAGTGGGCATTAGGTTCACTTTGCTTGATGAAGTTGTGGCATTGGATGTGGAATTGAGAGCGGTGGACAAGAGCAGACCAGGCCGTCCAGACCTATAACAGTTCTTGCTTCATACCAAAGAGCGCTTAGCTTTGGTGATATGATTATAGATCACATATGATACGGGCACATACGCAGTGTGACTGGACTGGCTCGCTCTAAGACTGACTTGCTAATCCTGCTAAACCGGGCTCCATCATTCTGGAACTTGAAAATGACCAGGGGCTCCAGGTCTATTGGCAGATGGACATTAACCAACATTTTAGAGAGTTCTACTCTTGCCTCTATACAAGCACTTCTGTACACAGGGGAGGTGCCATGACTGATTTCTTAGCCCCATTACCATTACCAATTATTACACTGTAAGAGGCCAGAGAGTTAGGAGGGAATATATTACTCCAGGAAATAAAGATAGCACTGAAGGTTATGGCAAGGAAGAAAATACCAGGGACAGATGGGTTCCACTTTGAGTTTTATGCCACGTTTACTGATCTCTTTCCCCCCACGTGGGTAGATCTATATAAGGCAGCAAAGAATACAGGCCACCCTCCACCCAGGCGGCATTAGTGGTCCCACTGCTCAAACCGGGGTGAACTCCACTTGACTGTTTAGCATATAGACCTTTGTTGATGCTTAAAATCGATTATAAAATCTTTAGCTGAGTTATAGCAGTCAGGCTCCTCCCCTGCATGATGAAATTACTACACCTCGATCAAGCAGAGAATATCTCTGGCCACAACACAGCAATTAATATCAGAAGGCTGTTGACATTATTGAAAGCAGATACATATGATCGTGAGGAGGCAGCAATATTCGCAATAGATCTTGAGAAAGCTTTTGATAGCTTGGAGTGGGCTTTCTCTAAAGAGTGATGACGCATCTGTAGTTGGGGTGTGGTTTTATAGCTTGGACTAAAATGCTATATACAGACTTTACAGACCATACTTGTCTGACATGCCAATTGGAATTTTGGAAACGCTGCCACATGGGGCAGACTGGCGGGCCTTGGCAGATTGGGTCGCTGCGGGGATGACATGTGACTAGCTCAGAGCCGAGAGCTCCTCACTTTTTGAGGATCTTCGCTTGGACTTTGACTTGCCTCCGTGGTACACTTTGCTCTACAGGGTGTTGAAGGCAGCAGTTTGAAAACCAAGAGCTGCAATGCATAGACGTCTTACAAACCAAGGGGTCCTAAGACTTGGGGGTACCCATACCCGAGGGTGACTGGTCGACTTTGCTGGAGCGGTCCCCTAGATTGTCACAGAATGCCCACTTTAAAATGGCAATATTCAATATCTTGCATAGAGCTTACCTCACCACAGGGAGAGCAATTAGGTATTTTAATGCAGTTGGGACAGCTTGCCTCCATTGTGAGGTCAGAGAGGAATTCTTACATAGGCTATGGGACTACCAGGACTAGCGGACAATTGGGAAGATATCACATGCACAGTTGCTGACATTAGGGAGGTCCCCTTCTCTCTGGGGCACTGCTTATAGAGTTAGTTCACACACACTGCCAAAATCAAAGTTACCAGCAGATACCGAGACTTGGCCTCCATCTTAGCGAAGATGGAAATTACCAGGAATTAGAAAGTTGCTAGTGGCCACTGGAACATAGTTTCATGCAGGGAACTTGAGAGATGGGCAGGGTATGAAAGTGGTGTGTTGTTATCAAAGGCGAGAAGGGGCTGTGGCTCTATGGAGATTACTAGGGCCTGAGAAGCGTTGGTGGACAGTTTGATAGACCCAGAGCCCCCTTCACAGGTGAAATCTGATTAGAACTGTTGATGTGCTTATGAACCTTCCTGTAGGTGTGATCCTTTTGCACAACTCTTGCAGCACTGACTATGGCTATTAAGCTACTTTTTATTCACATAGTTGGACAAATAATAATGGGACAATAGATTTACTTTGTAGATTTGAGGACGTGACTCGGGTTGAGTGGTTGAGCGATGTCGTTTTTGGATGTGTTTTAATAGCATATGGTATCTTGCCACTTGATGGCTGATGTATGATGTTGCTTTGAAATTTAATAAAATCTGCTTAAAAAAAAGAATGACAAATTTTCCTTTAGTGTGTCTGCACTTCATGGTCCTTTATGTAGTATAAATAGGTTTAAGATAACAAGAGTGAAGGATTTATCTTTTCTCGCTACATTGCTAATGACATCTTTACTGATACTAAAAATGAGTCACAGAAAAAGCAAAATCCGTGAGGGTTCAGAGCGTCAGGAAGATATTTTAATTTCAATATTCATGATTTATATCCCATGTGTAATGGCTTTAAGATGAGACATGAATTACTATGTTAGAAGGGCTACCAGCCAAAAGAAAAGTGGTTGGGGCACATACAGAGAAAAGGAAACCTTGTAAAAACTAACTGTGTTGAATATATTAAAGCCTCCCTTAAAATTACATGGCAAATGTACGACCATTGGATTTAGTGCCTCGCAATTTGAGACCAATTGCAAGTCACAAATTGCAGGTCGCTAAATCCAATGTACAACAGTATGTTTAACACTGTTTAAGATTCCCAATGTGGTCGCAAATTGCGAGGCTCATGAATATTAATGAGCCTCTCGCAATCTGTGAGCCCATTGGGCATGACAGGCCCTCCCAGATATGGTGGCCTGCACGGCTCAGCAGACCACCATGTCTGGGACTACCCTAAATAAAGCAGTTTTTTTAATGCAGCCTGTTTTCCTTAAAGGAAAACGGGATGCATTTGAAAATCAAAAATTAAATGTTTTTGTTTCATTTTTTAAGGGCAGGTAGTGGTCCCTGGTACCAATGCCTGCCCTTAAAAAATATTTTCAGAGCCTCTCACAAAGGGGAAGGGGTCCCGTGGAGACCCTTTCCCCTTTGCAACTCCATTACCACCCTCTTGAAGAGGGTGCTAATTTGCTAGAGTTTTGCGACCGCAATTGCGGTTGCAAAACATGCGTGCATGGATTAGAGAGTCGCTATTTGGAAGGGAACGCCCCTTCCAAATAGCGAGTCTCCAAACACTTTTTTTGAGAGTTGCAATTCATTTGCGACTAGCAAAATTGTGTTAGTACATGACCATTCCAATTTTAGCATGCGCAAACGGGTTGCTAAAATTGGTCGTACATCTGGCCCGTGGTATATTGAAACATTACCGTAAGCGTCTAGGCTGGTGTTTCAGGGATTCGTTGTTGTGACTTCCAGATCAGTAGTCTTGTCACCAAATAGCGTAGTGGAGTTAAAATGTAAGTGTTCCCGAGATAAAATTATTTTTCGAAAAATAACTTTTGCATGCACATGTAGAGCTACTTGAAGAAAACATACCAGAATATTAAGAATGCACCAACTGAGTGGAATAAACATGTCACCTTCCTCAATAAACTTTTTTCCATAGATTTTAAATCACGTTTTAAACCTTTCAACGTTAGTGTGATCGTCCCCCACATTTTTTGCATTCACCCTCGCATTTTGCTGAATTTGCTTTTGTTGACTTTAGGACTCTATGCACTTTACCACTGCTAACTAGTGCTAAAGTGTTTGTGCTCACTCAATATAACATTGTCAAATTACTTTACACCTGATTGGAATATTTATTTTATTTATAAGTCCTTAGTAAAGTGGTATACTGTTAGAAATGTGGGTCTCTAGTTGGCAGAGGTAGGTCCAAATAGGGACCCTTGCTTCTAGTCAGGGTAAGGGGGATACACTTCTAAAATAACCCCTGCTCACCCCCTTGGTAGCTTGGCATGAGCAGACAGGCTTATCTCAGAGGCAGTGTGTGAAGCATTTGTGAACACATACAGTAACACAGTGAAAACACTACAAATGGACACCACACCAGTTATATGTAAACTTTATCTAAACCAAAACAAGACCAAACAACAAAAATCCACAATACAGTGTTAAAAATAAGACTTTCAAATAGTAGAAATAGTTTAGTTCAATGCAAGTTGCAAATGCAACACTTTTCCAACAATGTACCTCAGATGCATCACGCAAAACAAACAAAAGGGTCGCAGGGAAGGTGATGCGTCAGTTCCTTGCTTCAGGGGAGGTGATACGTCGGTTCATTACTGCAGCGCAGGGGAGGTGGGTGATACGTCGGTTCCTTACCGGAGAGGAGGGGATGAGTCGGTTTCTTACTGCGTTCCGGTTACGATGCGAAAATATGGCGCCTCGATGCGATGATCCTGTGCGATGCGACAAAATGGTAGCTCGATGCAAAGCGATGATCCGATACGATGCGTGCATGTTTGCAGCCGCACCGCAGGTGCTGCGACGGTCTTCTCGGCGATGCGTGGGGACCCGGTGTGGGTGTGGCGCGCTTCTTCCTGATGGCGAGGCGAGGCGTCGAAACCAAGTGCGGATGCAGCACGCTTCTTCCCCGTGACTCGGTGATGCGCCGGGAATCGGTGCGGATGCAACACGCTTCTTCTCGTTGCATCGATCTTCCAGCTCCTTGTGACAAACAGTCTCTAGAGGTCCTAAACAGCAGCAGCCGCCTCTATGTAGGCTAGAATTCCCAGCAAGGAAATTCAGGGGAGGTGGTGGTGAAGTCTTTGTGTCCCTGAGACTTCAGAACAGGAGGAAAGCTCAGTTTCAAGCCCTTGGAGAGCTTTTCTTCAATCAGGTGATAAAGCAAACAGCAAAGTCATTCTTCTCCTTTCCTTGGCAGCAAGCAGCCACTGCAGACCAACCCCGGACAGCAAACAGCACATGGGGAGTATTCCTCCTCAGCTTATCCAGCTCTTCTCCTTGGCAAAGGTTCCTCTTGATTCCCAGAAGTGATCTAAAAGTCTGGGTCTGGGCCCCTCTTTTTATACACCAAAATCCTTTGTTCTCTGAAGGCAGAAAGTGCCGAAACCAGTTCTGTCCTCACTGGTGCAGCTTCCTGGCAGGAGGTGGAGACAGCATTGTTGAAGGCAGGCCAGGTCCAGGCAGATGAAAGGAAATCGCCACCCCTACTCTAAATTCCACCCAGGTCCAATTCAGTCCAGCCCTGACTCATCAGACTGCTAGGGCCGCTGCCCTCTCCCAGCTCCTGTCACTCACAAGCCAGACATGCAATACACAAACCTAGGAGAGGCATACTGGATGGTTAGGCAAGAAAATACCCACTTTCTAAAAGTGGTATTTTCAAACACAGAATGTAAACATTACCCTCAATAAAAGATGAAAGTTCAGGCATACTAAACCTTATTTTCATATCTTGTTCCTAGGGCCAGTTATGTTTATAAGATGTTATAAACTAACTACCCATTCTGGCCTATGGGAACAGATAGCTTTGCAATAGTGAAAAACGAAATTTGCAGTATTTCAATATCAGGACATGCCATACACATCAGGGCATGTCCTACTGGTAGAAAACGAGGCAGTATCTGTGTGGCCTGCACAAATAACATCACATTTGTCCTTCTCTGGGCACCAAACACCCGAGTTTAGCGCATGACTCTCAGAGGGTAGCGTTGCAGAGCAGTCTCAGGCTTACTCAAGGGAGGTGGTGTAGGCTAGTAATCGCCATTACAGGTATGCAGGAATAACACTCAATAATTGATTGTCCAGTCTGTACTTTGCTTTATAAAAGAGTACATTCATTAGACACACACACTACGCAATACTATGCACCAATTTACAGATATACATAAGCTGTTGGAATTACTTTGTGACATTGCATACCACCTCCACCCCTCCCACCGGGGGGTGGGGTCTAGTACCACCACTCCCATGTACGCACATCATCTTGCCCCCTAATGCATTGGGTTGACATAACCTGGAGCGAGGGCCTTGCCAACTGGCACCATCCCAGTGGCGACCCACCCCATCATCTCAACAGGCATTAAAAGTAGGTAATCCTGCCCTGGGGACACATAACCCTGACTGAGCATTTTATACTGACCGTACAGTATGCACCTCTACATCTTAGTAGCTAGCAGTCTGGGTTGTTCCTCTCCTAACGCAGTAGCAAGAATACATGTTTGGGCATCACTTTAAATTAAGTGCTTTTCATAGCTAATTACAGTTGTAATGCATTGCAATCACAGCCTCTAAAAGGCATCACAGGTAAAATCACAGGATTACGCATTTACAGCCAGACAACCGAGCAGGCAACATAAACCCACTTTGCTTATGACTCCACCTTACACAGGTACTTCACATAACACATGTGACTTTCAGTCCCTCTAAAAGAAATAACATAAGTGAATGCATTTCTGGTGCAATTACACCTCTTCACCTCCAGGGGATGCCATTCTTGAGACATTCCTGACTCAACCCTTCACACCTTGGCACAGTCCCTAAGGCACCCACAGCTGAAGAACAAAAGTTCCAGCCATAGGATGCTGTTGGCGCCTAGCTGAGTCCTTGAGGGGTTATTTCTTGCCAGTCCCCAAGAGACTTAAGGAGGTGACCTACATCTTCATGCTTGGGGGACTCCATTGCTCCTGCAGCTCCCCCTGCACCTGAACACCCATCCTCTTGGGGCAACCGCAAGTCGAGAAAAGGCTGTTTTCCCTTGCAGGCTGGTCCGAGCCTGCAAGGCATTATGGGGCGAGTGGGTCCTGCCTGCGCATAATATAGCAGCAGCTCCCCCACTGCTCCGGGGAGAACTGGAATTCACTGTTGGTGGCCTTGCCGCATCTTCAGCCCTCGATGGGGGGCCCAGTCTCACCCAGACCCCAGCTATTACTGCAGCTCGGGGAGCCCTCCCCGGCTGCGTCGGCCCATCGTTGGGGGTCCGGTCCCACCCGGACCCCGTGCATGCCCAGGTAAGTGGTTGCCAATGGCAGCTCAGGGAGCCCACCCCCGGCTGCTCTGGCTGGCTCCCGGCCCGCACCCTCGTGTGCCGTCGCGGGAGCCAGAGCTGCACTTCTGGTCTGCCCACTCCGGTGGGCAGACGGCAGCTGCTGCTTGACCGGCGGGTCTTCGGGGAAGTGCAACGGCACTCCCTTGCCTTCCTCCGGCCGTGGGGTAGTGCGACGGCACTCCCCCCTCCTCTTCCCTCACGTCGGGCCCTGGGATGTGGTCCTGGGCCCGGGACCATCTTCACGGGGAGCGCGACGCACTCCCCAGCTTAGCTTCTACCGCTGGGGCTCGGAGATGGGGTCCCAGGCCCCTGAAGATTCTTCTCCGGGAGCGTGACGGCCCTCCCTGGCTTTTCTTCCCCCGCAAGGGGGGCTTGTGCGACGGCACGCCCTGCTCCTCATCAGTGCTGTCACCGGGGCCCGGAGTTGGGGGTCCCGGGCCCCTGAACTTTTCTTTGAGGGCGGTATGGTGGCACTCCCCCTCCCCTGATGTCACTGTGGGCCAGGGTGGGATTCCTGGCACCCCCTATCGGCACATTCACGATGAGCGCGACTGCACTCCCCGGCTTTACTTCTTCCGGGGGCAGCCCCCGTGACCTGGCCCACCCCGGGGGCACTTTGGAGGCCAGCGGCGGAGCCCCACGTGCTTCGTTGTTGGTGTCCTCAGAGGACAAAGGTCACCTACCTTCTGGGGGGCGTATCTCGGCCCCAGGTAGCCGATCATTCTGGCCTCCTCTTGCTCCTGGTGGCACTCCCCAGCCACTGAGAGCACTTTCCTTTGCCCTCTTGATCTCCAGGAGGGTGGATGCAGCAGGGAGCTGGCTACTTTCCCTAGCTCCCTGTGCCAGATTCTCACCTGGCTTCTGCTTACTGCTCCTGGTGTTCCCTTGTGGCGCAAGTCAGGGTCCTGGGCAAGTCTGGAGGTTCTTCCTGTCAGCTGCCCATGGTGCCAGGCTTCAGCACCTGTCGTCCTCAGCAGACCACACCCCAGAGAGAGCTCTTCTTCCTGTGCATACTTCTTTTAAAGAATTTGGAGGGGCTGGCAGAAAGTCTCTGTTAGCCCTATCAAACAGCGACACATCACTTCTCTGCCTCTGCTCCCTCCTTCCTGCCCAGGCCTTGGGTTAGTTCAAAATGGCATCGCCCAGGGGTCTCCTGCTACATGGTCTCTGTAAGCCCCTTCACCCCTTGCTGCCTTCCCTCCAGAGCAGCTTGGTGCCTGGTACAAGGTGACAGCTGCTGATGGATTGACCTGTAGCTCCACCCATCCTCTCTTCTTGTAGAGGAGGCCTTCACCCTTGGAATGCTTGTCCTGCAGGGCTAGGCCTCTGATGCTACAGCTTGGGGAGGAAGGTCATTAATTCAGTCTGGCAGGGTCAGCCCCAGTCAAGCCATGGTTAGGAGCTGACTCAGAGAAATATGACATTTCTGGATGACCCAATAGCAGTAGAAATATGACTTTGGACTTTGCAGAATACTTCTTCTCACACAAGTTACAGTGGACTTTAGTGCATGTCAGGAATCTGTAGGCCCTAGGAAAGTGAAACTAGCCCATGTGCTCCGCATCCTCATAGGAGAGTAATGGAGTGAAAACAGTAAAGCACACTGACTTTCCCTTAAATTTTTCTTCCCATTGTAGAAAGCCTATTCCATGTAACCACCCAATTCTGCATAAGTCCTGCCACACCATTCACTTTGTAGCTGCTCCTGGGCTGCGCACACCAGGTATCTCCCTGCGCAGCCCTTACACTTGTGCACACGCATGTACACACATGTCTGCATGTAACCAGCCCTGTGCCCCTTACCCTGGCTGCAGCGCACCGGCCTACTTGGGCCAGGGTGGCACCGGTAAAATACACATGCAGGCCCTTTCATCATGAGTTCACTGTGGGTGAGTCCCAACTTATGAGGCTCTCCCACAGTAAAAGCTCAACAAATAGGTGTTCAAAAGCAAAAGATCCGGGCAGCTCAGTTGGTCTGAACCACCTCCTAACACCTACCTTTCACATACAATGCACCCTGCCACAGGGGTACCTTGGGCCTACCTTAGGGGTAACTAACATGTAGAAAAGGGAAGTATTAGGGACTGGTAAGTGTGTGCCCTTGCCAAGTCGACATTGCAGTCCCAGACTGCACACAGGTTCTGCAATGGCAGGCCTGATCCACATTTTACAAGCTGCTTCTGTGGGTGGCACAACCAGTGCTGCAAGCCCACCAGCAGCATTTGATATACAGACCCTGGGCACGCATGGTGCACTGTACTAAAATCTGCCAAGTAAATCAATCAGCCAATCATGGAATCACTAATCCATTACATCAATTTACAAAGGGAGCAATTGCACATTAGCACTGAACAGCAGTGGAAAAGTGCCCAAAGCATCTAGACCAGCAAAAATAGATGGCAACAAGTAAAAATGGAAGTGAGACCAACTCCAATGGTGCCAAGTCTAACATATACCATATACCCTGGGCATGTAAATGCTACTAGTTGGCCTTCAGCACCTTTTGTGCCAACCACTTAAGTAGTCCCTTAAAACATGCCCCAAGTCTGCCATTGCAGTCTGAATACAGATTTAAACTGCCAATCAGATTTGGCAACATAACCTCCCTGACTAGCCTTAAAGTCTCATTTTATTGCATGTAAGACACCCTTAAGCTAGGCTCTAGGTAGCCCATAGGTAGGCTTTCCTGTTTTCAGTTTCTATTTTTGGTCAATTCTGGTGGGGGTTTTTCAGTGTTTTCAATACCATAAAAAACAGTTGTTAGTGGTTACACATTTTCGCGCCACTAAAAACAACAGAAAAAGGGGTTTTCTGGTGTTTATGGAACATTTTGCTTTTATTATTGGTTGCTTTCTGCACTGATAGAACATGGTATATAGACAGTGTACATATAGTGTATATGAGGTCCAAATAGATTTTTGCAAATTAAACTTATTGTAGTACACCATACAATTCTTCTTCAGTGAGTCTTTGGTCATGTGTGCTCGCTCTTTCCTTCCCATGTAAACTTCTGTGAAAAGGCCCTCTCAACATTGGCACTTGAGACGGGCAATGCCAAAATGCCAGTACACAATTTCTTAACTCTGGCCGCTGACATAGCTTTCCATGCCAATACTGGTGCACTTGAAGATTGTGATTCTTAGGTCAGGTTCGGCAACATTTGCATTGAGCTGGGCGCTTATGCCCTCAGAGTAATTGAAGCGGTCAAAAATGAAGCAGCACTTTAGAAACTACGGAGGAAATTCCCCTTTACTGAAGTGATCTAGAACTTACAGAGTTCCACAGTGAGGTTTCACTGACTTCAAATGCCATTGGTGGTGAAGGGACATTTCTATGTATCATTGCAAGCCATGACTCATACATTGTAAAATAAATGTTCCTGATTTGCTCTTCAACATTGCTTGTCTTACCAAGTGGCAAGCACTCTAACATGAAACATGTTGTAGTGCCAAAGTCACTAAAGGTGTCGCCCAGCCTACTCTCAAGGATATGTTTCACATCTATCCAATTATGCTGAACACTTGGCAGACAAGGGTTTTTTAGACTCTAGTTTTTTTATGATGTCCACTACAGCAGTTATGTTTTCCTGTAAAACTCTAAGAATGCAGTAGAGTGTACTTTTTCACATCACTATCAATATGCGACCAAAGATCCTCACATTTCTTGCCTTTGGCATCATCACTCAGCACAAATTCTGCCACATGCATAATATAGCATTCATAGCCCCTTGGACTGAGAACCATCAGTTAAGGGACACAGTAGGGATGACTCTTTCTTTGATTTCACACAAAGCACAAAATGATAAATATTTGTGTTTTATTTCCTGTGCATAAGAAAACAGTGCATCAGAATGGACTAAAAAGTCAATAGCATCCCTCATTAACTCTGAAGATTGTAAAGATGCATTTAGCATACCATCTAACAAGTGGCAAGGATCTCCTACAGGGAATCACTTCAGCTAGGGTATCAATTTTGACAGGTCATCACACAACTTTTTCATATACGTAGCTAAATCACTGCAATTCCCAAAAATATAACTTCAATCTTTGCTGAGCTTGGAAAGAACCTTTTTTTGGCAGAGCATTCCAAGTGACATTGTGTTCCATGTTTTCCAAAAGTTTGGTGTCATGTTTTCACCACTATCCCAGATGCTTGGTGATAGCGCTCTTTATACATATACTTGTCACTATACCTTGCATTGAATGTTTAAAGCCTGAGGTGTTGGCAATTCACCTACTATCAATACTGACCCACTAGAAACTGGGGGCTGATGTATCAAGGGTTTTTACCCATTCTCTGTGGGTAAATATGATGACACATGTTAGGAAAGATTCTTATGAAACCAGCCATTTTACCTATCAGTGAAAGAATCAAACGCAGCCAAAATATCAAATATGATTTTGATATTTCCTGATTCTCTACAGTTTATAAAATAATTAAACAAGACCTAAAACATGCTTCGAAACCCTGCATCTTTAGAACAAAGACCACAAAACTGAAAAAAAAACAAAAGGAAGAAGAAACAATATTTTAGTGGCATCCCTAAACAACAAAACATAAGCAGAATAATGTTACCCCAGTCTTTCTTACTGCTAGCTTGTATAACAAAGTTACATTGTATTGACCCCTTCAGGAAAAAAAACAAAATTACTCTCACTCTCTTTTTCCTTTCATTGAATGGCATTTAGTTTGTGGTTGTGTAGGTGTTTTTTCAGTGTTTATATTATTCACTGGTGAGGGCTATTTCTCTTTCAGTGGGGTTTTATCAGTTGCTATAGGTTTAAACCTAAAACCCCACAACCTAGGGCAGGGTACATTGTAGTTAAAAGTTTAAAGTTTGCACATGAACTTTTGAGTTTTACATGTCCTGTTAGTGAAAATCTCCTAATTTCATTTTTCACTACTGTGAGGCCTCCATTTCCCATAGGATTGCATTGGGTTGCCTTATTACATTTAATACATGCCAACCTTTCATTGAGAACAGGTCAACATTTCAATTTTGGTGTTTAAGAAATTGTAATTTAAAACCCTCTTTGATGGTAAAGTTGGAATTGAAGTTACAATTTGAAAAATGCCACTTTTAACAACTTGACATTTTCTCTTCCTCAACTATTTGGTGCCTGCAGACTGTTCTTGGGTCACATGACTGAGTGTAGTTTGCAGTTGAACTTTGTTCATTTCTCCCAGAAAGCAACACAATAGAGGGATTAGATGTGCCTGGATGGGCCATCACATTTCAGGATAGAGGAGGACAGAGCTGAGACCAGTCACACTTGCAACTGAATAGGCTGTGTCCTGCCTTCACACAAAGGACTTATCACCACTGCATTGTTCATGCATCCAGACTGCAGGTAGGGCAGGCGAGGCAGGAAACTTCAAGCACTTCAAACGGAATTCTCTAGAAACTTCTGTTACTTCAAAGTAGGCACCAGGTTTAAAAATAACCCCTTCAGACCCATTCTTCAGATCACTTTCAGGGTGTATAAAAGGACTCTCAGAGGACTGTGTGCTGCTGTGGTCTGCTGTGTACTTCAGAAGACTGCTTTGCTGCTCCTGCAAGGACTTCTCTGCTGCCTGAAGCCTGCCTTGAACCCTCAGAGGCCTGCCTCGCTGCTTGATCTCTGTTTCACTGCTGAACCCAGGACTTCCAGAGTGACACCCCGGGCTAGTTGGTTGTCCTTCGATCAGAGCCTCAGGGACAGAAAAAGGTCCAACCATCTTGAACTTGCACCAGGATCCAGCCTGAGTGAGTCCTAACCACCCATGTGCTACTTCACCCATCATTGACCCTTGGTGGTGGTGCTAAAAGTGCCCAGATAGCCAAAATTCAAAACCTGGATATTTGTGGCTAACAACTGCTCTGAGAATAGTGAGGAGATTGGGACCAACCTGCTCATCTATATATCCAAGGTGACTCGTTGGTCGGGCTAACTTCATGGAAGCTTCCACTATGTTCTTATCCGCAGCAGAAAATCCTCATCAGCTGTCCTTTGCCAAAGGGTATCTAGCAACATGAAACTCTCATCGGCTACAGCATCCAGATTCATTCCGCTAGAGATTTTCGACTTTCAAAAAAGAGACAAAGTCAAAACATAGAAATGTTCACCTCAAATCTGTCCATCATGATACCT